>NW_026606059.1:11142500-11742500 GCF_029834395.1 Sorex fumeus | reverse complement strand
GACAGGACCCCCTGGGGAAGCACAAAATGAACTGGCCTGAGGACCTAGTCTGAGATTTATGGTAAAAGCCTTCTTTGCCCTTGGAACTAAGTGTTGGAATCTATTTTTCTTCCTGTGTTTATACAAATACTTCAAGTTTTAGTAATAAGAAACTTAATTGTTTAATATGTGGCAAGGGAAAGAGAAAATCAATATAATGCTTGTCATTCCTGGGTGAATCTCTCTGATAGCCCCCTGGGAGACAGAGAATCTCCTTGAGTTAATCCCCCAAAGAGAACTGTCTCCATCAAAATGCTTTACCTCCATAAATGATCAATCACAGCTATGTGTAGTCCTATACCTCGAACCCTGTCAGATACTCTATAAGAATACTAGCAGTTCTGCATTAAATAGACCATTTAGACCATCAGTCTGTGGTCCCCCGTCTGTTTACTGCTCTGCTGGGGAGAACAAGGAAGTGGTTCCTGGCCACTGAATGCACACGCCCCCACTCGTGAACTCACACCTACTTACCAATAAAGAAAATTGCATTGAACTTAAAAAATTAAGACATTTTATTGAAAAAATTCCACCAAGATGGGTTGTGTCCCATTAGAGGTATCCCCGATGGAAATATACAGGAGGAAGAAAAGCTTGACTGTGGTCATGAGATCATGAGGGAATAGTCAGAACTGAAAAAAAGGAAAATGTAGCTTATCCCAGTTGTAATAACGCCAAATCACACTAACAGAGGCTTGATGCCAACTGCTGCCTTTGCACCATTTCTCCTGGGCTGAGAACACTCTGCTTGGGCCTGTGGAGTCTTGCAGAGGAAACCAGATGAACAAGTGGGAAGGAAGGGGTGTATGGTTAAAGGAATGAGCTCCAAATAGGGGAAGGAAGGGTTAGACTGATGAAACACAGTGAGTCAGCACCGGGAGCCTTTGCCTGTGACCTCAAGACCCCAGTGGCCTCCTGTACACCGTGCCTGGGCCATCCTACATGTAAAAGCAGCACTTATGTGCACTCAGGCAAACAAGGTCAGCCCTTCCCCCCCAGGTCCCAATTTTAGCAATTGGGTTTCTATTGTAAGCCAAAAACCCATTTATGTCCACTTGACTTAACTTTGAAAACAGTACAAAGTCGGAGTGATAACAGAGAGGGTAAGATGCTTGCTTTGTATGCTGCCAGCCTGAGTTTGATCCTTGAAGCTCCAAGGATTCCCCCAAGCACTGCCAGGAGTGATCCCTGAGTGCAGAGCCAGGAGGAAACCCTGAGAACAGCCAAGTGTGGTCCCCAAACCAAAATTAATTAATTAATTAAAAATAAAATTAAAACAGTACAGCTTTCTTCTGTATTCAGGGGCATCTCTGAGGTTTTGGGTGTTTGAATCTGTTCGGTATGGTTTTTCAGTTCTCATGAATCCCTCCCTCATTAAACAGAATCCTGACTCTGAGAAATAGCAACTAGATGTAGTTTTCCTGCCAAAAGTAGCTTTATTGGCTCTTATTAAATGTCAGATTATACGATATTAAGTATTGTGCATTAATTTTCTTCTTTTTTAATTTTTTTATTTAAAGGTTAACACCCAGCTGTGATTGGAAGGACGGTGCAGTGCAGGGAACTGAATTCCAGGCCTGAGCACAGGGTAGGCACCTGTTTTACCACCCAGTCTATTTCCCTGACCCATGTGCTTTCAGTTTCTAAGTCCTTATTTGATCCTTTGGAGAGAAATCAAAGAAGTCTTGCATGCCCCCCCCCCCCAGGTGCTGTTATGCTGTTAGATAAAATTCAATGGAAAGTTCTTATTATCCTTGTAGCCATAATTTAATGATAATGATAAAATCAGAAAAAATACAATTGAAATTCTCAAGTATCAATGAAAGAGTGAAAGATGAGGAAAGCTGCATATGGTAAATAAAATAATAAGTTGTGGCTAGCCTAACAAATCAGAAAAGTTGGCATTGGAAGGATACTTCTCTCTCAACATAAAGACATGGATCAAATACAGCGATGGGCACATTTTAGGTTATAAATGGACAGGAAGGGGGCCAGAAAGAGCATAACAGATAATGTACTTGCCTTACACACAACCAACCTGGGGTGGATAATAGGTATCACACATGGTCCCGAGTGATTCACACCCCTAAGCACTACAGGGTGTGACATCACCCCTCAAAAAAAACCCAAAAACTACAGAATAAATGAGTAGAGACCCAGAGCAATGGTATAGTAGAGGGGTTGTTTTCCTTGCACGTAGCCAACCCAGATTCAATTCTGGGTACCCCATTCCAGGCACTCCTCTGAGCCCACTAGGAGTGATCCCTGAGTGCAGAGCCAGGAATAAGCCCTGACCTCTATTGGGTGTGGCCCCCAAACCAAACCAAAAAAACAAAAAGAAATGACTGGAAATTTTAGGTCAGTAATTAGTGGTAAAGTAAAAAAGTAAAGGCCCTCCCGTTGATCATCGATTTGCTTGAGCGGGCCCAGTAACGTCTCCATTGGAGACTTTGTTGTTACTGTGTCTGGCATATTGAATATGTCACGGGGAGCTTGCCAGGCTCTGCCGTGCGGGCGAGATACTCTCCATAGCTTGCCAGGCTCTCAGAGAGGGGTGGAGGAATCGAATTCGGGTTGGCCATGTTGGCTGCGTGTAAGGCAAACGCCCTACCGCTGTGCTATCGCTCCAGTAATTAGTGGCAGAAGCCAAAATAGCTTATATTTTAGGCCTTGGGGTTGTCATACAGGACACTGATTTGCTGAGGACAGGCCTTCTTGCACCCACTATTTCAGAGTAATTAATAATGTTTCCCAAGGATTTTCAGTTTCCTGAAAATTCCTAGCTAATGGCTCTGTTGACACAATACATTATTAAGAGTGGAGTGCTTGAATTTGAATAAACATGAACAGAGAGTGTCCACACCAAAAGACCTAAGTATAAACATCCTGCATCCAACCAAGAGCCCTAAGGAACTGACCTTTCCATGAAGTGGAGAAATATCAGCTACTGACCCTGCTTAGGAGACAGCATGGAAGCCTCAGAAATCAGCCACCAGAAGATCGCACCTCAGCCTCTGTGTAACTGGTGGTCTAAATTAATTCTGTCTGCTTTGCTCCATTGATCCTAAGCCAAGATGCTTTTATTAAAACCTACCTAGCTATGGCTAAGGCCAATGTGAAACTGGATTTTTGTATTGATTCTGAATCTTGAACACAAAGCAGAAGCTTCCAAAGCAACCCCTGCTGGTACTGAACTTACAGCTAAAAATTATAATTTGTGGAAGGAAATGATTAATTGTGTAAGTATTATGAAATGCAACCAATCGAAGAATGTGCAGACCAAGGGACAGGAAAAAGGAATACATCTAGTTTGATATGTAAAAACAAATATTTATAAGAAAGGAATATAAATCACAACCAAAGAACATGAGGGTATTTCCAAAGTCACCATCTCGTTAAAAATTTAACTCCAGCTGTATCATCACCCGTTTCAAAATTTTAGAATTCCGGGAATGCACAGCTGCAACACCTCACATTCTACACCACTGATACACCAGGAGTTGTATACCACAATGGATGGGACGTGAAGTGGAAGGAAATTAATCTCGATGAAGAAAATATTAACACACAAGGCTTAACATGTAAGAACATGTGAGTAATCAATCTCTCATACAAGAATTCAATTGCTCCAGGGTGAGAAACAACAATCTTCACAACTTTCTTCTAAAGAAATCTTTTTTGATCATTTTTAGTGAATTACTCATAACAAGCAATGCAAAATAAATTATTTAGGGTCTACTATTGGGGCAGGCTTGGGTGATGGCTGGGAAAATTGGAAATAATGGTGGTGGGAAGGTGTAATGGTTGAGGGATTGGTGTTAGAAATCATCATAAACAAATTTATAAAAATAAAATTAAATTAAAAAAGAGACAGTGAAGGAAAATTTTCCAAATTTGATCCAAACTGTGAACTCAATTTCAAGAAATTCACAAAATTTAAACACAAGAAATATGAGTATAATTAGATGAATGTTCATATTAACATTATATCACCAAAAAAGTAAATATAAAATTACCATTTTATCCAGCAGTTCCACTCTGCATATATTGCCCAAATAATTGAAAACTCATACTTTTTTGTGGAAGGTGAGTTGGGATTGATCCTGGCAATTCTCAGAGTCTACTCAGCATTTTTGTGAGGGAGTACTTCTTGCACTACTCAGGGGACCATGCACCCGAACCACTCCTATGATTAACAGGCATGTGATGAGCACTTTGAGAAATCTCTCTGGCTTGGAAAGTTGATGCTTTAAAAGATATTGGTGCACTCATGTTTCTATTTGCATTAGCTTTTATAGAATCAATCAAACTTACTTTCAACAGATTAATGAGCAAACAAAATCTGTTACTATATATAATAGAACATCATCCTACTTTAAAACTTAATTATTTCTAAACAAAATAAAACAAAATAAATCTTAAAAAACATTATGCTGAATTAAGTAGGTCATTTGCAAATACATAGTTCTACTCCATTTATATGATGTTTCTAGAGAGTATGAAAGAAAGTAGAATGGTGGGTGTCAGGAGATGAAGGAAAGACTGTGAGATTTTTTGTTTTTGACTTTTTTGGGGGTCACACCCAGTGATGCACAGGGGTTACTCCTGGCTCTGCACTCAAGAATTACTCCTGGTGGTGCTCAGGGGACCATATGGGATGTCAGGGACCAAACCTGGGTAAGCTGCGTGCCAGGCAAACACCCTACCTGCTGTACTATGGATCCAGCCCCGAGTTTTTAAAATATACAAAGCTTTAGTTTTATAAGAATATTTTCTGGTTGGTGGCAATGTCTGTACAAAAATATGTGTGTGATTAATTTCAGTGAACTATATAATAAAAAGGGATAAGATAGTAAAAGAAATTTGTTAATTTTAGCACTCCCTAATAGGAGTGCTCCCTGAGAATAGTAAGGTGTGGTCCACAAAGAAATACATAATGATAAGCAAGAAATATAATAATTTGACAACTTCAGATATATCGTATGAGTAAGATTAGACAGTATTCATCATTTGTAATTGAGTTATTTAACTTTACGTAATGTCCTCAAGATTCATCTATGTGAAAGTATTTGTTTGGATAGTTTTCTGTATGGCTAAATAAAGCTATTATTAAAAAAACAACAACAACAACAAAGAACAAGAGGGCATATGTTAAAGAGACAAACAGAAGGGCAAGGAAGAAGTTCAAAGGGTTAGGGTACATGTGAGGCCCTAGGCTCCATTAGGGACACCACATGGTCTCCCAAATAAATGGAGGTACCCCTGGGACCCCCAGAACTGTGGGTCCCCAGAAGCCTGAGATTAGTGTCCCTTGAACTGACCCCAGGGTCCCCTGAACACTGCTTAGGAGAAACACCCCTTCCCCCAAAAAGCCAGATGGGATGATCCTGCAAATAAAATTTATACTCAAAAGAAAAGCACACATGGACACACAGACATACACAGACAGACAGAAAGACAGACACACACACACACACACATGTGAACAGATTTAAAGTTTTTTTATTTCATTATTTTATCTAAAGTATTTTGTTACTGGACTCAAGATTAACTGTTAGCATCCATATTTATTCTAAAGAGGAAGGGGAAAAAATCCCCTGAAATTGCAAATGTAAAGCCAGATCTGACCTATGATATATTTGACATTACTGGTGTTTCTTTCAAATCTATAGGAAACAAATGCAAATGGAAGTAAAAATTCAATAGGGGGAAGAGTCTTCAAACAAGTTCCTGTGAGTTAAGTGCCTCTTAACACTCAAAGATCCATGTCTAGAACCAATTTAACCACACATGTAAAATGAAAAAAATTGCATCGTCATGTCATCGTTTTATTGCCTGGAGAAAACAAATACTCTACTTAAAGTGAAAGAGGACACAGTTGCAAAGTAATAAGAACATATTTTTATTTTTTTCATAAATAGGCCCCTGCCCTCCAAGCCCTGCAAAGTGCTCAAGGGTCAGTACCTCCATCCCAGCTATGCTCTAAAGTCACAAAATTCTACTTAGTGTTCAGGATCACTTGGGGCCTCAAACATGCTAGGCATGAGCTCTACCCATTGAGCTCTCTGGCCCGCCCAAATACAATGATGTATAAACACAATACCAGTATCCTAGTGAAATTATCCTATATAGCACCATACATCAAATCTGAAGCCTTTGGAAGAAATGTAGTAAAATGATCTCTTTCAAAAAAAAACTTTGTCAAGCAGCTCGGGGTTTTCTCTGATTTCATACAAAAATAAGTATTGGTGAAAAAGATGATTGGGTAGAAGGTATTTGTCTTAATATTTTAATAAATGGAACAGAGAGACAATACAGCAGGTAGTGTTTAATCTGGCACCATATATGGTTCTCAGAGCACAGTCAGTAGTGACCTCTGGGCACAGAGCCAGGAGTAAGCCCTGAGTACAGCAGGCTATGACCCAGAAGCCAAAAAACAAAAAAGTTTTAATAAAGAAAATGGATAAGGGTGTACATTATAAGATGCTGACTGGATAGGTTCATGGCAATAAAAAAAAATATTTAAACTGATAGCACAGTGGGTAAGGCGTTTGCCTTACACGTGGCTGACCTTAGTTTGATTCCTCTGCCCCTCTTGGAGAGCCTGGCAAGCTACAGAGAGTACCCCACCTGCAAGGCAAAACCTGGCAAGCTACCCGTGACCTATAGATATGCCAAAAACAGTAACAAGTCTTAGAGTGGAGCCATTACTGGTGCTTGCTTGAGCAAATCGATGAACAATGGGAGGACAGGATAGTGCTACATTGTAACAAACTCTAAAGTCACTACATCAATGCAAATTAATGAACTAAGTAAATTATTCTCACACTTAATATCATTATGAGCTATTCTTAGAAAAGATGAAGTCATGAAATTTACATACAAGTGGTACAATATGGAAAGTATCATGCTAAGCGAAATGAGTCAGAAAGAGAGGGATAGACATAGAAAGATTGCATTCATCTGGGGGATATAGAGTAACAAAGTATGAGATTAATACCCAAGAATAGCTGAGATCAGCACCAGGAGGATTACTCCATAACTTAGAGGCCAGCCGGGTATCCTAGAGGAAAGGGCTGTTCAGATAGAGAAGGGAGCACCAAATAAAGGATGTTTGGAGGATCCTCCCAGGAGGGGAGATGCATGTCGAAAGTAGACTATGGACTGAACATGTTTGCCACTCAATGCCTCTTTTGCAGACCACAACACCCAAAAGGAGAGAGAGAACACAGGGGATTGCCCTGCCACAGAGACAGGGGGGATGGGGGGATGGGGGTGGGAGGGATATTATCCATGGTGGTGGAAAATGGGCACTGGTGGAGGGATGGGTATCTGATCATTGTATAATTGAAACCAAAGCACAAAAAATTGTAAATCTACAACTTTAAAAAAAGTAAAATAAAATAAAGGGAAAAAATATCATTATGAGCTATTAAAAACCTGATTTCATTACAGAAGTTAAAAATGTACTTTTCTTAAGACCCTGAGACACTGAATATAGAAAGAGATTATGGCTAGACCTTGCATAAAAATAGAACGTTACCCACAACCTGTAGCAACCTGTTTAGAGAAGCAAGCGCTTTATCTATGATACACACACCAAAAGCCTGCCAGACAGGAAGGAAGTTAGAGCGCTTTCTCTTGTGACAATCTAGGTCACCAGACAGTAACTTCTGTAACAATCCCCCCAAAACAGCCAGCATCACTGGATTGTGACAGGGTAGAGATGAAATCTGGGTTCTTCAGAGGTTGGACCAAAAGGGGAAAAAAAGGCACACAGACAAATTAATAAGAAAATAAAAGAATTTTATTCATAGTGTGAATATCTTCTAAACACATAGGAGAGAGCCAGCAAAGTTGAGCTGATACTGATAACTACAGCTAACCAGAAGACTTTCGACAGGGCCAAGGTAAGATCAGCTTGGCTGAGATTAACCCAAAAGGCTTAAATAGTACAATAGTTCAATGTGTGCCTTCTCTGTGAGTTAGGGAAGACCTCAGAAGCGTGGGATAAGCTTTAAGAAGGATGTTCATGGAGCAGACAGAGGGTGTAGCAGATAGAATGTTCCCTTGGGCCAACCATATGGACCCTCCAGGACTGCCAGGAATGAGCCCCGGGCACTCGGCAGGTATTCCCTCATATACACAAAACAAGAAAAAACAAGAAATAAAGAAACGTGTTCAGACAAGAGATAGCACAGGGGGCAAGGCACTTGCTTTGAATGCCATCAGTCCATGCCATCATGCCATATGGTTTCCTCCAGCACTGTCAGGAATAATCCCTGAGCAGAGAGTCAGGAGGAAGTGCCAAGCACTGCATTTGGTAAGGCCCCAAAACCAAAAAGAAAAAGAAAAAAGAAAAAAAGTTCACTTTCCATTCTTCCTTCAATGTCCCTCTCATTGTATAAAATTTACTTTTCCAGAGTCATATTAAGGAAGCGGCACATTTTTACTACTCTACAAATGCTTTCCTAAGTTTTCCTCTGCCTCTCATAAGAACATCAAGCAAGAAAGCCAATGGTTCACCCCTTGCAAACATGGATGCCTCATTTGTAATTAGTCCGCCTTTACACTTCCTTGCCAAGATCTGCCATCAAGGACACTGTGTGTTTTCAAAAGCCCGGCAGCACTCTATCTCTGCCACCCGCTGCCCACGTTCGGTCGTCTCACGTCGCTTCTCCCATCCCAGGGGAGGTTGATGGCGATGAGCAGGCGAAGGAAGGAACAAGGGCCAGGTTCTGGTGGGTATCAATTGTAGTTTATTTCAATCTTTACTCTCACCTCTGACTCTGCCCTCTGGAGCCCGAGGTCCTGAGCTTGAGCCTCAGCCTGAACCTTATTCTCTGCTCTCTAGAGCCCGAGCCCCTTCCGAGTTTACAGAATTAGTTTATATAGCAATCACGTAGGGTGGCGACACAAAGGTGGGTTGAATATTAACAAATCATCAAGGAGAGGTAAGACCACTCCTCCAGGCGATTAACTCAAGGATAAAATCTCACCTAAAGAGATTACTCCAGATTACTAGGAGATCCACTCAAGGGTGGCATCCTAACAAGGGTGTGTTCTTTCCTCAGCTAGCAATCAATTTAAATAGTTGTAGTAAATCTACTTCCAATATTTCTAGCAATGTCATTCTGTATGAGCACAGTCACTTGATCACTTGACTTCCTGTTAATCATCAATTTGCTCGAGCGGGCACCAGTAATGTCTACATTTGTCCCTGTCACGTGCTAGTGTAGCCCAATGGCGTCTGTTTGCTCTAGGAACACAAAGAGCCTCAAACCGATCGTTCATGATCTTGATGAAGAAGTCTGACTACCTGGTAGGTGGGTGGCCAGGCAGTCCTTTGACATCCCGTGGAATCCAGTCAGTAACAGCTCTAGTCCAGCGGTCGTCTTTAAATCTCATTACATGACCAGCCCATCTGATTTTTGACACCTTGGCAAATGAGACAGTGTCCCTGATTCTTGATCGTCGTCCCTGATTCTTGATCGTCGATGGAGGTCGGAACTCCAGATTCTTTCTCTCATTTGAGTGAAACGTGATATTCCAAGCATAGCTCTTTTGATTCCTCTCTGGGAGACCCGAATAGCGTTCTCATCCTGTTTTTGTAGGGCCCAGGTCTCTGAGGCATAAGTTAATGCAGGAAGAACAGTGGAATTGAAGAGATGTGCCTGGAGCCGGAGGTTCTTCGTCCTCTTAGCTATTTCTTCGAGGCTCTTGAAGGTGTTCCAAGCCACTCTCTTCCTCCTGCACAACTCAGGTGCCAGGTCATTCATCTTGTTGACTTCTCAACCTAGGTACACATAACTGTTGCATTCGGAGATGGTCGTTCCGTTGAGAACGAATGGAGCATCAGGAATGAGACTGCTTCTCATAAACATTGTCTTCATGAGATTCAGCTGTAGTCCAACATTTTCACACTCACGGTCGAAGTCAGCCAGCATTTGTGCCACTTGTCCAATGTTTGGTGTTATTAGAACAATGTCATCACTAAAGCGGAGGTGGTGTAGTTGCCCACTGTCTATTTTCACTCCCATTCCTTCCCATTCTAGTTGTTGCATGATGTTCTTGAGGGTGGCACTGAAGAGTTTCGGTGAAATGGTATCACCCTGCCGAACCCCTCTCTTGACATCAATGATTACTTCTTTGTAGAATGGTGAGATCCTGGTAGTGAATCCGCAATACAGCTTATGGAGGATCTTGATGTATTGAGCTTGAATGCCCTGGTTGGCTAGGGCTTCAATGACCACTTCGGTCTCAACGGAATCAAAGGCCTTCTTTAAATCAATGAACATTAGACAGAGTGGCATTTTGAACTCCTGAGAAACCTCAATGAGCTTGGTTATCATGTGGATATGGTTGATGGTGCTGAATCCTTTGCGGAACCCAGCTTGCTCGCATGGTTGTCCTTCATCTAGTGTCCTGCGAATCCTATTTAGGATGACTCGAGTGAACAACTTGTAGATGGCAGACAATAGGCAGATCAGGCAACAGTTGCCAATGTCATGGATGTCTCTCTTCTTGTACAGTAGTGCATTCCTGCTGGTTTTCCACTGGGACAGAACCTTGCATTCAGACAGGTAGTGAGTGAAGAGCCGAGCCAGTGTATTGATGAGTACTAATGGCAGATTCTTCAGGTGTCCATGAGCACAGTAAGAGATATAAACTTAAGGTTTGGTTCTTCCTGAGTACATTTCACTATATACTCTGCAGTCCTCAGGCCAGGTTAGTCTTTCTAGCCCCAGCAGGGTCCTAGTCTTGTCGTTACTTACTTTTGGATCGTGACAGCATTTGTCCATGATTATGCCCTCAATTTATAGTTGAATATCATGGCACTCTGGCCTAGCCTATTTCAATGTCAGGGTAGCTCACAGCTTGCCCTGGGTCCATTCAGTCCCTTGTTGAGACCCTGCTTTTGGGGTGCTAGGAACTAAGGGCAACTGAGTAAAGAAAGCAGATGCCCAGGAGTAAATATTATTCAGAGTCAATCAACTCCCAAGTTACAAAGCATAATATTAACTGTCTTCCTATGTCCATACAGAAAGGACATCGTTTACAATACAAGTTCAGTGTCCTTAGAAGGATCTGATCTTACAAGCTAACAGAATCTGATTAGGGAGAAAAGGTGATTAACTGGCTGGGGAGGAGAGCACAGAGAAGAGTTTACAGATAAACAGAGGAATGGGAGTGACTTGGGAGCACTGTGATGGGTGTAACCTGATAAACCTAAGATCCTTGTGGCAAGAGAGAAAGGACACTGCAATGTAATCTTACAGGACACATCCAGAAGACATCACTGTTTTCCACCAAAAACTTTACCACATGTCCACTTGACTTTGACTTTCTGCCAAAATGTAAGTGATGCTAGCCTAGTGACTCCATTTCCATAGCAAGCTTAAAACAAAATAACCTTTGCTCTTCTCATCGGGTTGGCTACTCATTTATTTGGCAAGTCAGCAGAAAATATTGCTGAGATTAATATTTCATAAGACATTATTCCAAATAGCTGGTAATGCTATTTCAACTAACCAGTCCTTGTTCTGAACCCTGTATCTCATGATTTGACATGGGTTATTTAATTTCACAATAAATACAATGACACTGGGGGAAGGGGTGGTCAGAGAGACAGTACAGAGGATAGGATACTTGCCTTGTGTGAGTTAGACCTGGGTTCTATCCCTGGCATCCCATATGGTCCTGAGAACCTTAGGAATGAGCTCCACAGAGATGCTAACAGGCCAAAAATTTCAGGTAGACTAGGTTTTTCAGCTGAAAATTCCAGGTCTTGTCAGAATAAGGAGGTGATCTCCTCCAACCTCCCTGAACTTCCGGAAGCCGGGACAGTAACACCCACGTGCAACTACCACTGCCATCTACTCATCTACTGGCCTTGTTCCAGAGACCCATAATTAAATCTCTAAAGAGATCAACTAGCCACAAAAATTTCTTGGATACTGAGTCCTGGCTGAGATCTCTGGAGACATCTTGAGAGGGGGAGGGACAAGTAAAGTTCCTGCCCTATCAAAGCCCCAGCAGCCACACAGCCCAGCGGCTGCCACTATGCCTCCGACCAGACTGCCTAGTTAAATATTCTGAATTTTCAGCAGCGACATCTCCAAACCTTGTAACACTGACTTCCCAGTAGTATAGTACACTCCATTGGATGGGAATGTAATGTAATCTCAACCAACAACAACATTAACTCAGAAGGTTTAACTTTCAACATTTTGGTAAACCCTCAAATGAGGGCTTAATGTTCCTAGGGTGAGATACAACCATTTTCACAAATTTTCTTTTGCTGAAGTACTTTTTTGATCATTTCATTAGCCATTCAGTGTTAACAAGCAATATAGCACAGCAGTAGGGCGTTTGCCTTGCACGCAGCCAACATGGCCGACCCGAGTTCGATTCCTCCGCCCCTCTCGGAGAGCCCGGCAAGCTACCGAGAGTATCTCGCCCGCACGGCAGAGCCTGGCAAGCTCCCCGTGATGTATTCGATATGCCAAACACAGTAACAACAAGCAATACAAAATAAATTATTGTGGTCCTACTACAAGGGCAGGCTAGAGGGGTGGTTGAGAAAATGGAGACAATGGTGGAGGGAAGTGACAGTGGTCGTGGGATTGGTGTTGGAATACTGAATGTCTGTAACAAATCATTATGCACAACTTTGTAAACCATGGTGTTGAAATAAAGTGGGGGTGGGGTGGGGTGGGGGGAAGAATAATGCTGTGAGGGGAAGGGTTAAGGTGGGAATGGCACAACTGGCACCAATTCAATACCTACTACATTATAAGAGTAAGATTATTTCTTGTTGTGGGGTCAGAGTGATAGAACAGCAGGCAGGGCACTTGCCTTCACTTGTCCCACGTGGGATCTGTCCCCAGTATCTCATATGGTCCCTTGAGCACCACCAGGGGTAATTCCTGAGTGCAGAGCCAGGAGTAACCCTTGGTCATTGCTGGGTGTGAAACCTGCCTGCCCCCACCCCGGCACCCCAAAAAAGCAACAACAAAAAAGGACTATTTCCTCGTCAGTCTCAAGTCTTGGAATCGTGAAGTAGGAAGGAGTTTCTTCCAAAACCTTTCACTTACTTCTGAGTGCCTAGCACACTTGGGGCACACACATGAAATACATTTATATTATACCAATGGGGAAATGAATTCATATGGGCTGAACACAAGCGGCAAGCCTCAACCTCTCCTTCCCAGACTCTCCGATCTTGTTCCCCAGAGGCACTGGCATTTACTTCATTGTTACTACACACCCCCCTTTAATTAAGAGGCTTATGTTGCTAATTATGAATATTTCCGAGTGAGATTTTACTTGCTCCCTGCCAAGGTGAATGTGATTTATTTTTCATACGGAAACACACCTGGCAGTGATCAGGCTTTACTCCTGGCTCTGAGCTCACACATTACTCCTGACCATGCTTAGACTTTACCAAATTCATCTTCCTTTTCCTCAGTTTTCGTCACTTTCACCAAATTATATCACATTTTTCGGTTATTCCACTGATTGCACTTGTGATGTTAAATAACGTGGAATGTAGCATTTCCTATTTCAGTTACATGCAGTTCAACTATTTTATTTCCTTATTTCTCATTATCTAAGCATAGTTATGGTATGTCTTGCTCCATAGATAAGCTGATTATATATCAGCAAATCCATTAATAAACAATTTAAATGATTTTAATGTAGAATAAGAATTGTTCAATATGCAGGCAGTTGTATTCTGATTATACTGGTTTGTGCCTTTTGTCATGCACTTTGATCCCTACTAGGTCTTAGTTTTTTTTTTGGGGGGGGGGTCACACTCAGCGATGCACGGGGGTTACTCCTGGCTCTGCACTCAGGAATTACTCCTGCTCAAGGGACCATATGGGGTGCTGGGATTTGAACCCGGGTTGGCCACGTGCAAGGCAAACACCCTACCCGCTGTGCTATAGCTCCAGCCCCTGGGCTTTAGTCTTGAACTGTCTACTTCCATGGCATCAGTAGAGTAGTCCATCCATGTTCTTAACAGTTCTGTTGTAGACTATCTCACTCTGGGGAACTCTCAGACTGAGTCCAATCATCTAGACTTGCCTTCATGGTTCAGAATTAATTCTACAGCTCAAAGATGAACATGTTCCAATTTCTAAGATGGTTCTGTTCTTTCAGTCCACATTTTCAAATAATGTCCTCAAATGAAAACAATAATAAAAGAGAGAATATTGGAAGACAGACATTTCAGGCAATTTTCCTCCCAAACTTTCAGGACATTTCTCATGTCAGAAAATCCAGTTCTGCTCATAGGGCATGTGTTGATAGAGGGACCTACATTTGCTCTCTAGAAGCCTTTAACATCTTCTTTGGTTATTTTCTGACCATTCTTAACTTTTATGACTGTTACATATAGGCTTCTCTCCCACACTTTCCTTTTTCCTATTCTATATTTAATGTTTTTCACATCTGCAGATTCATATTTTCCTTTAGTCCTGATTCTTTTCTTCTTGCAAGTTTTCTTTACTCACATTTTCAGGAACTTTGGGTATTAAAAACCTTTATTAATTCTGTCTGAATAAATTTTTGTCACATCATCTCTGACAATTGTTCTCCATTTTTATCCTTTTCACTAACCATGTAAAACTGGAATAGAGTTGGTGGCCCAAAGTATAATACAGCAGGTAGAGCATTTACCTTGCATATGACCAACCCAGGTTCAATCCTCAGCACCCTGTATGTTCAAGCCTGCCAGGATTGATGCCTGAATGCAGTCAAGAGTAAGCCTGCAGCACAGCTGGGATTGGCCCCAAAACAAAAGCAAACCACAATAAAGTCTACAAATTGACCTTGCAAGATTAGGAGCAACACCGTCCACATTCCAGACCAGACAAGGCCAACCTCAGCCCTCAAAGCCCACATAAATATGGACTTCATGTTTTTCTGAGTTCTCCTTTACTGTTTTTCTGGGCACCTTCACTTTTGCAAGCCATATAAGGTATTCAATGCTTAATTTAACAAGAGCATGATCTGAGTTATTCTCTGCAACTAGACTTGACTGCCACAATATTTACAAATTAATTATACTACCTAGCAAGTAGCTTGCTAGCTTCCTTTCTGTTTGGAGTTCAAACTGCAAGAGTAAACTTCATCTCTACATCATCATCTCTGTTCTCAGTTTTCTGTGACTCTGGAAAATATCCTTACTATTTGCTGTCTATGGAGACTAGTCAACTGCTGAGAATCCCAAACTGACTTCTTTTCTTTTTTCAATTTTAATTTTTTTTACTGAATCACCATGAGATTGAGCATTACAAAGCTGTCCGAGATTGTTTGTCATATTGCAACATCCATCCCTCCGCCAGTGTAATTTCTCAACACCAGTGTCCCCAGTTTCCTTCCATCCCCTTCAAGCCATCCCACCCCCACTTGCCTCTATGACAGGCATCTCTTTTTTGCCTTTCTCTTTCTCTCTCCCTTTTTCGGCATTATGGTTTGCAATATAGATGCTGAAAGATTACCATGTACATCCCTTTATTACTTAAAACACTCAGTCTTGTCCAGATTGATCATTTCCAACTAGTATTGTCACAATGGTCCCTCCTCTATCTTAACTACTCTCCATCCCCCACACTTTTGTGGTAATTCCCAACCACTGACCACTCCTCCTGGCTCATTTTCCCTGGCCTTGATAGTCCAAATAGTCCAAAGGTCAAATATCTCTGACCTTTCAAACAGAGCTATTCACTCTAGTGGAAAGTACCAGGCAGTTTGTAGAGAAGAAATCTCAAAAATATCTGTGCCTATAAGAATTTCAATTAAGGGAGAACTGTTTTTCCAGAGCAGTTTCTGGAGTCTTCTACAATAGAGTTTTATGCTACTGCATGAACCAGTGACAGTCCACTGACAGATTTAGTTTATGAAGCAAAAGTTTTCCATTTTTAAGACTTTGAAAGGACTTCCATTTAAGTTATTTTGGAAGGCCCCGAGGAATAATGAAGTGGCTGAAGGCCTGCCTTGCAAGCATGTGGTTACAAAATGAAATCCTGCTGGTCCAATGCATCTACTGACATTCTAGCAGCTCTGCTTTCTGTGATTTCTAGCCACACCTGAGTAAGGAGCATGTAAGTAACCACAAAAAGGGTGTGACATCCCCCAGCAACTAATAAGATGCATGAGCACCCTGGTCACATACTGTGACCTTTGGCAAGCACCCTAGCATTTAGCTAGTATGCAACTCAGAGTATGAGCCCTGGCAAGTGCATGTGTAGGAACCAAGACAAAAGAAGCATAAGTCAGCAGAGAGAACCTCAAAGGGGTGAGTGTCAGCTTTACATGGGAGGCTCAGGCTCCATCTCCAGCACTGCCTGGTCTCCCAAGCACAGCTGGCAGTGACCTTGGGACCCAGAACCAGGAGTACCCCCAAGCACCACCCGGAAACCAACCAGCCAAGAAGTAGTGCAAATCTCAGTGAACACCGTGGCTCAGTGTGTGAGAACCAAAGCCTAAAGTGCAAGGCAATTACAAGCCCCACTACCTGGCTAAAAGTGTGCCAGCACCACAGTCAGACGTGTGTGTAATCCTGGCCATCAGAAAAACACCAACAGTACTGAGCCAAGGGAGAGAGTGGAAAGATAAAAAGAAAAAAATTTTTGACTTGCTTCTTGAAAATGCAAAGACACACCTTAACTTAGGGAAACAGCCCAAAGGGCCAGAGTGTAGGATAACACTGTTTTGTCCTTCCTCAGGTAGCTTAGGTCACACCCATCCCAGTGCTCCTGAGTCACTCCCATTCCTCTGTTTATCTGTAAACTCTTTTCTGTGCTCTCCTCCCCAGCCAGTTAATCACCTTTTCTCCCTAATCAGATTCTGTTAGCTTGTAAGATCAGATCCTTCTAAGGACACTGAATTTGCATTGTAAGCAATGTCTTTTCTGTATGGACACAGGAAGACAGTTAATATTATGCTTTGTAACTTGGGAGTTGATTGACTCCAGATAGTATTTACTCCTGGGCATCTGCTTTCTTTACTCAGTTGCCCTTAGTTCCTAGCACCCCCAAAGCAGGTCCCGACGAGGGACTGAATGGACCCAGGGCAAGCTGTGAGCTACCCTGGCATCGAAATGGGCCAGGCCAAAGCGCCACGATACTCAACTATAAGTTGAGGGCATGATCATGGACAAATGCTGTCATGATCCAAAAGTAAGTAACGAACGGGACTAGGATCCTGCTGGGGCTAGGAAGACTAACCTGGCTTGAGGACTGTGGAATGTATAGTGAGATGTTTATATCTCTTACTGTGCTCACACAGAATAACATTGCTAAAATATTAGAAGTAGATTTACTACAACTATTTAAGTAGATTACTAGCTGAAGAAAGAGCACACCCTTGTTAGGATCCCACCCTTGAGCGGATCTCCTAGTAATCTGGAGTAATCTCTTTAGATGAGATTTTACTCTTAGAGGAGTGGTTTTACCTCTCTTTGTTGATTTGTAATTGTTTAACCCACCTTTGTGTCACCACACTATGTGATTGCTATATAAACTAAGAATGTAAGCTCGGAGAAAGCAGAGTTAGAAGTGAGAGAGCTTGGGCTCTGGAGATCCAGAGTCAGAGCAAGAGGGGCCCAAGCTTGAGAGAGAGAACAGCCGCCCTAATCCAGGCCATACACAGCGGCACAAGAGCACTGAATGTGGGTGGTGAGATAGAGCTGTCCAGAGAGCCCATGAACACACAACCTTCAACGTGCTAAGATTTTACACCAGAGGCCATGCTTTGCACACAGGAATCCCCTCATTGGATCCCAGGCACCACACAGTACCCCCAGTCTTAAGACTGGGTGTATAAAACAATAGACATTTAAGGACCCAAGCAGGTATGATGCTTGCCTTGCATGTGGCCAAGTTGGATTTGATCACTGGCATCCCATATGTTCCACTGAACCCTGCAAGGAAAAACATTTAATGTTCTCAGACATCTGGAGCCTGGGAAGTCTGAGATCAAGGAACCTGTGATTCAGGCCCTCTGAGGGTTCTGTTCCTGGTTTACTCCTTCTCAAGAGTCCTTACTGGCAAAAAGAGTGCTCCTCTATATATAAGGTTTTAGCGCCATCACATTACCACCCCACCCTTATAACTATATTGGCTATGTCCAAATACCATCACAATGAGGATTAGGGCTTCAGTATATGGATGGGGAAGGGCAAAATTCAGTTTATTACACAAAATTTCTAGAATTTAGCCTTTAGAAAATAAGCTATTTTACAATATCATTTTTGGGGGCTTTTGGGGTCACTCCTAGTGATGGTTCAGGAGTTACTCCTGGCATCGCTTGGGGGACCATATGGAATGCTGGGGATTGAACCAGGGTAGGCTGCATGCAAGGCAACGGCTTACCTGCTGGACTATCACTCCAGCCCCTATTTTACAATATTATTGATATCTGCTCTTTGATTTTTGCTTGTTTTCTGTTTTCTCTGGGTTTTTAGGCCACACCTAATGGTGTCTGGGGATTGTTCAGGGTTCACTTCTGGAAGGTTGACATACCCTATGTGGTGGTACCAGAGATGATCAAACTCAGGTCAGATGTTTGAGCTTGTACCTCACGCATTAGACTATTACTTCCCAATACTACTGAAAATAAAAACTAACATTTATTCAGTGACCAACATAAAAATAAACTGTGACAAATACTCTGTAAGCATTTTCATATTTAATCCTCACCCAAAAAGTTCTATTATATTCATTTTACAGATGAGAAGAGGCTAAGTAACTTGCCAGTATCAAGTAGCTAGAAAAATGAAGATCCCAGCAGACAATTCTCGTAGTTGCAGCTAATAATTATTATGTTGAACTTAAGGTATCAAAAGGCACAAAAAAGTTATCAGTAAAAAGCACTAAGGAACACCGAAAGTCCAGAAAGTACCATAGCTGTTCCACCTTAAACAACCAGTGTGCATACTTGGGGAAAATGAGGTTGTTGTATACAGGTAAAGGTGTGGATTACAGACCAATTTACACTCACCAGTGGGACCTGAGATTACCCCACAACTTCCTCAATCCTAGCTTAATATTTAACTAGGGTCACAACTCCAATTTCGAAATAAAATACAAAACCCCTGATATGCCCTGTTGCTCTAGTAAACTCTCCACCACCACCATTTGCAGCCATTAGGCTTAATCACAAGCAGTGTCAAGTATAAAGCATGCTCAACAAGTTGACAAGGCTTAAATACAACTCAAGATTAAGCCTAAAACTTCTATTTGCCCGCTTTTATTAATGGCTCTGAAAAGACTGCAAGAAAACTGAGCATGAAAACAGTCGTAAAGGGGAAAAGATATCCAAAATACTTATAAACATAGTTCATTCCAGATATTCTACAATTCTCTAGAGAGCAGAGATTTCAGGAACGTAGGACCTTTCCATTTGAGGCCGTTTTAAATATTAACCAAAAATGTAGTGTCAGACTTCTCTTTCGGCATTAAAGCATCGATGTCAAATGTTCAATAATTCCAAGACTGTCACTGTCACTGTCCTCCCGTTGTTCATCGATTTGCTTGAGCGAGCCCAGCCAGTAACGTCTCCATTGAAGACTTTGTTGTTACTGTGTTTGGCATAGACTACATCACGGGTAGCTTGCTAGGCTCTGCCGAGTGGGTGAGATACTTTCGGTACCTTCCCGGGTTCTCCGAGAGTGGCAGAGTTTGATTCCAAGACAAGATCACAGAATAAAAATCTGGTTATCTACACACTTGGAATATACAATCCTGAAGGCTAGCTGAGGCATTCACGGTTTCTTTTTTTTTCTTTTTTTGCTCCTTAGGTCCACATAGTTTCAAATTCTCGCTAACTTATGCTCAAGGAAATTTCATTTTCAAATTCCTGCTAACTTGTGCTCAATGTTAACTCTCAGCAAAGTTAATAACCCTAAATATATATGTATTTTTTTAACTTATTTTAGGTTTGGGGAGCACACTGGATCGTGCTCCGGGAGCACTCGTGGCGGTGGCGAGGGGACCCCGTGGGACTCTGAGGACTGAAATCTGCCCGCCAAGAGGTAACAGCAGCTGGACTATCTTCCCCGGCTCCAAAACAAGATTTAAAAAAACAAACAAACAACAACAACAACAACAAAAAAGCGAACACGGTTTCTTCTTCAGTTCTGACAAATCCCCCTCGCCCGCCCACTCCACACTGAAGTACTTGTCGCGCCCAAAGCAGCGGGACTCTGTGGAAAGCGTCTGGTCAGAGGCGGGTCTGCCCTGACAGGGATCGCGCAGAAACCCCATCCTCAGTCGGGAAACGGGTCCCTCAGCATCTGCGCTTCGCCAACTCGGACGCCGTCGCCACCGCGGGGAGAGGCTGACGCGGCCCCGCGCGAGCCCTCCAGCCCTGCCCGAGGCGACGCGGGGCAGGTGACCGTCCCCGAGTCGCCGTGGCCCGACGTCCCCGTCCCGTAGCGGCAGCGACGTGGCCGCGTGAGGAAAAAAGCTCCGCCGACAGGGCCTTGCCGCCCACCCTCGCCGGGCAGCCCCCCCCAGAGCGGCGACCGCTCGGCGGCGCCTCGTCACAAAGCCGTGGCGGAGAACCCACACGGGGCCGCCTCGGAGGCGCTCGCCGCCGCCGCCGCCGCCGCCGCCGCTCGGGCGTGTGAAGCTCCGGCGGGGGCCGCGCAGCCGCCGCTCGCTCGGACCGCCCCCCGCGCCGGCCCCACCAATCACGGGCCTCGGCCCCGCGCCGGCTGCACCAATCACGAGCCTCAACCTCCGCCCCGCCCCCTCGGCCGCCGGCGTCTGTCAGCCCGCGGGCCGGCGCGGAGCGGAAGCGGCGCTGCCTCCGCCGACGCGAGCGCGCCCGGTGGCCGGCAGCGGCGTCGGGAGCGGCGGCGGCGGCCGCACTTCCGAGCCGCCCGGGCCACGGCGAGACGCGGGCGCGCGGGGCCGCGCTCCATGCCTGTGTGGTGCTGCCGCTGCTCCCTGACCGGGCACTTCCGGTGAGTGGCGGGCGCGGGGGGCGCGCGGGCCGGGCCGAGGCCGGGTTCGGGACGGGACGGGACGGGCGGGAGCGCGCGGGGGTCGCGCGCCGCCGTCTGCTTCCTGAGGGCCTCTCCTTGGGGTTCCTCGTCTCCCCCTTCTCCTCTTTTTTTTTTTTTTTTTCCTGAACCGGGACCGTCGCGACACTTGCCGGGAGCGTCACGGCCGCCGCTAGGCTCGGCGCGCGGCTCGGTTCGGGCGAACTGAGGCGGGGGGAGTGTTGCGAAGTTCGCCGCGGACGCAGGTCTGTGCCCTCCTCAGCTCCCCGCGGGAAATGTGTGTTTTTTTTTTTTTCCTCATCATAAGGAATTGACCGAGTGTTCCCGGGTGGCCGCGGCCGGCGCGCGTCCAGCCTGCAGGTAGGTGCGGACCCACCCGGCGACGTCAGCCTCAACCCGCGTGGACGGCTGTCGCGGCGGGTGCGGGGCTTTTTTTTTTTTTTTTTTAGGACGTGTTTTCGTGGGGGGCAATAAGGGCAAGACTTGTGGTGGTCCGGCTGGCCTCAGGACCCGACAGCCCTCGAGCCGCAGGGACCCGACCCGGTGGTGCAGACGGTGCAGTGCTGAGGCTGGGGACTGCTCGCTCAAACTTCAGGAGCCAGCATGCTCCCAACTTTGTGAGCCCAGCGCTTCTTTTTTCTGTTTTTTTTTTTTCACCACCGTTTTTTTTTTTTTGCCATCACACGGACCCGCAAAAATGTGGCATCCGACGCGATTTTGCAAACATGTGAGCCCGGGGTGGTGGACTGGGGAGGCTTGTTTGTAGCATCGAGTTGCCCGTGAATTGGATGTGTCAAAGAGAGGCACAACGGAGTGTGTGTGTGTGTGGGGGGGGGGGGGGGGGGGGGTTTGCGGGAAAACCTCCTCCGAATCTCCTGTTTCCTTCCTTTGTGAATACACGAGACAAATCACGTAACATTATTCTTTTTTTTTTTTTTTGCTGTGTCATCAGTAGAAATCACGAGTATTTTTTTTTATCTCATTACACTTGTTGGAGATAACCTTAAAAGCAGTGTAATAGTACAAAAAAAATTTGAAGGTTTTTTTTTTTCAATAGAAAGCTCTGTCGAGTTTCAGCAGTTTACATGACAGTATTTTGATTTTATTATCTTTATAGATTCAATATGCTTTATACGCTTGATATTTGAAGGGCAAGAGTGAAAGTCCAGAGGGTAGAGTCCAGAGGGTAGGGCACTTGTCTTGAAGGAGACTGATCCAGGTTTGATCCCTGGCACCCCATATGGTTCCCTGAGCACCACCAGGAGTGGCCCTCCAGTGCAGAGCCAAGAGTAAGCCCTGAGCACCATGGAGTGAGGCCCCCCAATTAAAATTATAATCTATTTTCCTCAAAACTTGGCCAAATTGTCAAAAACGGGCATAAGACGGAGGGAATTCAGAATTCTAAGTAATAAAGAACAGTGATCTAAATTCTGGATTTTTGTTTTGTTTTATGTAATTGGAACTGGATTTTAAGTTCAAGGCAAAATATTGGCTCCATGACAGTGGTTCGAAGTGTCACATTCACAGAGGGTTTTGGAAAACAAGTTCTCCTACTTGATAAAACAAAACAAAACAAAACAGAAGCTCCTGAGAAAGTAGTATGCCTCAGAAAAACACTGTCCAGAGTTTTGACAGTTTCTGGTTCCCAGCAGGAACTCCTACCCATTTAGCAACCCTAGATATTGAATACCATATGCTTGCTTCTTTACCGAGGATTGGAGGAAAGGATAAAAACAATTTGCTATTTTAAGAAAATCACTGGAATAAAGTGCAGACCAAATCTGGCTTAATTATTTGCCAGTATCCTAGGCTAGGGTTTTCAAAACTTATTTTTGTAGTTCAAAGGAAAGTGGGGCAGTTTCATAGCAAGAGAAGTTATTTCTGGTAAAGCTGCCTTCTCTCTTCGGAAAGGCATTAGGGGCTGGGGGCTTGAAGCTGATTGCCTCATTCGTGCGGATGGAGAAACTCCAGATTGGTTTAATGTTATACTTTGGGGTGAGGTTAAAACTGCAGCTTCAGTTAGGTTTTAAATCGTGTGGAGGCTGGCTTGTGAAGGACACTATTTGGAACTGATTTTTTTTTTAACAGCACCACCCCCTCACCCCCCTTTTAAACCTCCACCACTCTTAGTTCCACCTACCCACTCTGCCTCCCCTTCCTCTGGTAACCGCAGATTGTTGTGTATATTGTTTTGTCTGTTCATCTTCCTTCCTGAAATTACAGATAGAGGCGAAGTCATTCACAGTCTTTCTCCATCTACTTTTCTGCTTTTTGTTTTTTTGGGTTTTTTTTGTTGTTGTGTTTTTTTTTTGTTTGTTTGCTTGTTTCTTTTTGCTTTTTTGGGTTACATTTGGCGATGCTCAGGGGTTACTCCAGGCTCAGCACTCAGGATTTACTCCTGGTGGTGCTTGGGAGACCATATGGGATGGCACGAATCGAACCTAGATCTACTGTGCAAGGCAAATGCTCTACCTGCTGTACTGTTGCATTGGCCCCTCCATCTAATTCTCAGCTTTGTGTTCACTGTCACTTGTCACTGTCCTCCCATTGTTCATTGATTTGCTCGAGCGGGCACCAGTAACATCTCTATTGTGAGACTTGTTAGTGGCATATCGAATACACCACGGGTAGCCTGCCAGGCTTTGCCGTGGGGGCGAGATACTCTCGGTAGCTTGCCGATCTCTCCAAGACAGGCAGAGGAATTGAACTCGGGTCGGCTGTGTCGGTCATGTGCAAGGCAAACACCCTACCTGCTGTGCTATCACTCCAGCTTGTGTTCTGTGCATTTAAGGAAATATTATCTGGACATTAAACTGGTACTTCTATACGTGGTTGCCCTGCCCTCTCCCTCCAAGAAAAAAGCTGTTGTGGCATTTAATGACCCGGTGGTTTCCAGCTCCCTGGACAGAGGCCTCTCCCACTCTCTTAACCTCAGCTTTTCTGCTGGCTTTCAAGATGACAGATTGCTTTCCCCCAAAACTTTGTGGTAGCCTGAGTACACCCTTCCATCACAGAGCCACTCCAGTCTGACTTCTGGCAGCATTGCCCTGGCTCTGTTCACTGACCAAGGCCTCCGTTTTTCAGGATTGACAGACAGGTGGCCCGAAGCTTTGGTTCCTCTGTAAGTGATAATGCCTCATCTCCGCTTTTCCCGCTAGCCCGCATGATGTTTGTCAAAGTTGAATCAATACATGGGATACCGACATTACCCTGAACTCCTGGGTGCTTCCAGTGCTTGGCGAGGTTGGCCGTTGGCCCCGCTTTGTGTAGCCCCAAAGTTTTTTGGTCTCCCTCAGTCAGGATAGCATGTTGGTAGTGGACAGGACAAAACAGGACAGACTCTCCAAATTTTGTTCGTATGAATTTGAATAGTAAGTCTTCATTTCACAGCATTTTTTCCTTTAGAAACTGACCTGGGCATTTTCTGATCACCAAGTTTTGCTTACGACATTAGACTGTGAAATCTATTAGATTGCTTGCTAAAATACCTTTCTTAAGTGTTTCAAAGGGTTCTTTGTTTTTAGATTGTACAGAGCATTTAAGTAGCCTGGCTTTCTGTCTGTCACTGTCAGTGTTCTCCCGTTGTTCATTGATTTGCTCGAGCAGGCCCAGTACCATTGTGCGACCTGGCTTTCTATATAAAGAAGAAAAGAAAGAGAACATCAGAAGAACACACACACAGTGACTGTCAACACATAACCATTTTAAATTTTATTTACTTATATATTGAATTTTTGGCTGATACCTGGCAATGCTCAGAGGTTATTCTTAGCTGCTTGGGGCACCATATGTGATGCCCTAACCCTAACCCCAGTTGGTCGCGTGCAAGGCAAACACCCTTCCTGCTGGAATATCACTCTGGCCCCACATAGCCATTTTTAAAATCTGAGATGTTTATGATTTGCAGAGTGAAATAGCTTTTTTTTAGTTACCACAAACTTAAGAGAGTTGATCTTTTGGATCTGTAGTAGGATAGTTCTAAAATATATAACCTCTTATCTTTGGCCAAAATGCACAATTTGCAACATAGTCTCACAACTAAAATGTTCTGTCTTTGGTCATCAGGAGAACTTACTTTGGACTTGTTTTAGAAAAACTTTTGCCTGCAAGGCAGAAAAGACACTAACAACTATTTAGGATTTATAACTTTCAAAGTAGTAGAAGGTGGGATTTGTAGCCAAATTACTATTATTAAAGCATTCATTAGATGATTTTTTCCCCCTCATTATGGTAGTTTTGACTATTTTATGTCCTGAGTGAAATCTAGAATATTTTAAAATTAAAGATTGTTTATTTTGATGGGAACATCTTTATAATGACTATAATGACTATATCTTTTGTTTTTCAGAAACTATAGTGACACAGAAACTGAAGGAGAGATTTTTAATTCCTTAGTACAATATTTTGGTGATAATTTGGGGCAAAAAGTTAAAGCAATGCCATTAGTTGAAGAAACTTCTTTACTTGAAGATTCTTCAGTGACTTTGCCTGTGGTAATAATAGGTAAGTTTTATCCTTTTTAAAATTTGTTTATTTTTTTGTTTAAATTATGATTTTTTGTTTAAATCATAACAGTTATGATTGTTATGATCTTTCTATAAATCTATAGTTACCTACTATAAGTTCTTTGGATCGTATTGATAAGTATGGAGTTCTTTGATGTTTAAAGTAACAGTTTTTGGAGATTGTAATTTAATTACAGTTAGATTGTGTTGGAACTGACATCTTTTCCTGGAAGGATTTCTGTTACTTTGTTATTTTCCCCATAGTCCCTAAGGGCTGTGTTAATTGTATGACAGTGCTGTGTTATTAGAGATATATACCGAGTGTTCTGTGTAGTTTTTTGGAATCTGCCTTCCAGTCCTAATCCTAGAGTCTTCTGACATAGGAAAGATGCAGGCGGGGGGAGGGGTGGAAGAGGTGGAAGGGAATCAGTTGAACAGCTTGTGCAAGTGCTCCTTTGGAACATTGCACTCCTCTGCCTTGGTGTTTTTAATGGCCTTAGCTGAGACATTACTTTGTATCCTTCTACATTTAGGCATGTAAGATATCCACATAGAGATCTGGGGCCTGGAGATACAGTACAGCAGGTTAGGCATTTGCCTGTCATGCAGCTGACTTGCGCTCAATTGCCAGCACTCCATGTGACCCCCGAGCCCCACCAGGGGTGATCCTTGAGCATGGAGCCAGGTGTTAGTCCTGAGCGCCCAAACCAAAATAATAATAAAAAATAAAGCCTCTGACAATTTCAGGAATAAATATTTTAATTTGGTTTAATAAAATAATCATTTAATTTTATTATATGTGATTTTATCTTCTGATCTTCAAACTATGGAAGCCAGGCAAATACTAGTGTGAATCCAGGGCCCAGAAGAGCATTAGGGAATATCGTGCCTTGATGGTATACAGCTTCTTGTCTTCTTGATAACCTATTTTACAGTTGGCAGGAAAGGGAAAGGAGTCCTCTGGCATATAATGCAGTGAATGAAGGAGAGAAAGAGCAAAAGATACTTATGATGGTTTAGCAGTTATCCCAGCTGTATGAAATTTTTGATAGAAGGTAATAGAGAAGTCTTAACCCAAACTAAACTTACTACAGGAGGACTTCAGCCGAGTTCTGTGAAAGATTCCACTGGGCTACAGGCAAAGTATGTGAAAATAGGGGCTGGAGTGATAGCACAGCGGGTAGGGCGTTTGCCTTGCATGCAGCCAACATGACCGACACAGGTTCGATTCCCAGCATCCCATATGGTCCCCTGAGCACCGCCAGGAGAAATTCCTGAGTGCATGAGCCCGGAGTAACCCCTGAGCATCGCCGGGTGTGACCCAAAAAGCAAAAAAAAAAAAAAAAAAAACTAAATAAAGGTATGTGAAAATAGAGAAAGACTGTATTAAGAGACTGTAGCACTCTCATTGTCTTTCCATTGTTCATCGATTTGCTCGAGTGGGCTCAGTAACATCTCTATTGTGAGACTTGTTGTTACTGTGTTTGATATATTGACTATGTCCCAGGTAGCTTGCCAGGCTTTGCCGTGCAGGCGAGATTCTCTTGGTACCTTGCTGGGCTCTCCGAGAGGGACAGAGGAATTGAACCCTGGTCGGCTAGGTTGGCCGCGTGCAAGGCAAACGCCCTACCCGTATTAAGAGACAGAACTGGAAAATTGATTCAGACCCACATATGGGGAACACTAAGTAGCTGGAAACGAGCAGAGTTGGTGGAAGCGCATGAAGAGGAATGTGTTACTAAAACCCACCTGAATGTGGGATGAGGTGGGGGTGAGTCTTAGCTGAGGAGGAGGAACAGGGAAGATTTGTCTCTTAGGTGAGAGCTGTCTAGAATTGTGAATTGTGGAGCAGCTCACTGGCTGCTGGTGGCAACACTAGTCTCCACCCAGAACCCGATTTAAGTTCGGATTTGCTAATACCCTACTTTGAGACAGGAGAGGGCACTGGATGGAGGAACTCGGGAATCTGCTTTTGAGCACGTTGTCATTAAAGGTACCAGTGGGTCAGTCAAGTGCAGTGAAAGAAGTAGCATTTGTGGGATATATTTGGGGGCAGGGGTTAGACTAATTTGAAGAGTCAGTAGCATAGAGAGTTGAAGCTTTGAGTAAATGAGATACCGAGTACCTCTTATAAAAAGCTATGAGAGAAGGTCAAAGGTTAGAAACTTGGGAATTTAAGAATTTAATGAAGAGGGAGATGGGCCTCACCAACTCTTATGAAGTCAGAGAAAAAGCAGAGAACAAAGAAATTAAGATATGACATAGTATGTCATGCTTTTTTTTTTTTTTCACATAGGAAATGGACCCTCAGGAATATGCCTTTCTTACATGTTGTCAGGCTACAGACCGTATTTATCATCAGAAGCAATACATCCCAATACAATCCTGCATAGTAAATTAGAAGAAGCGAGACATCTTTCCATTGTTGAACAGGTATTATTTCTTAAGTGGCAGTTTCCAAACTTATTTTTGTACTAAAAGTAGGGTTGTCTTTTATTTATATAAGCCTGTGTTGAAAATTCTTCCTTCTCAAGAATACTTGGTATGAGTTTCATTTCAGGTTTGTAAGTATATGGCATATATATAATGCTGTGTTCTGTTTATTTCCCTGAATTGTTAAGAGCATAACTTCCCAGATTATCTTCTTTCAGAATTTTAAGAGATGCTGCATGTTGAAGTAGATTTGGAAAGTGCTGCTTTGATTTGGAGCAGTGTAGCAGACATCATCAAATTAAATGGCATGTTCAAGTTTTTACATTTAAAGGAATTTGATTAGCATTATTGAAATCCCCCATTATTTTACTGGAGAGTCTGTTTTAGGTAGAGGTGAACAAAAACATGAGTACTTTGTAGCACAGCATATGACAAATGCTGGATTAGGTTTGTGGCTTTTACTATCACAGTGGTTTCTTTTCAAACTCTTCCCTTTTTCCTTTCTTTGAAAAAAATAATTTATTCAGGACTTGGAATATTTGTCTGAAGGCCTTGAAGGTCGATCATCCAATCCAGTTGCTGTACTTTTCGACACACTTCTTCATCCAGATGCCGACTTTGGGCATGATTATCCATCTGTTTTGCAGTGGAAATTAGAGCAGCATCATTATATTCCTCACGTAGTTCTTGGTAAAGGTCCACCAGGTGGAGCTTGGCATGTGAGTATATTTTTCTGTGTATTTTGTACATAGGAGTTAACATCATCTTGCAAAGACCTTTTGGTTTTTAGATATTATTTAGATATGTGATGTTATCTGATGTTTGTCACATGTTTATAATTTGATGCTTTTCAGTTAAGTATTAGTTGTTAGTAGAAGTTTAGCCAAGTTTAATTGCTCATTCCTCTGCCCCTCTCAAAGAGCCTGGCAAGCTACCGAGAGTATCCCGCCTGCATGGCAGAGCCTGGCAAGCTCCCCGTGGCATATTCAATATGCCAAAAACAGTAACAACTAGTCTCATAATGGAGACGTTACTGGCGCCTGCTCGAGCAAATCAATGGACAGTGCTACAGTGCTGCAGTGCAGCCTTAGAATAAGCATTTCTGCATACTGTCTTAAAGTGATACAGGAAATACTTGCAGGATGTTTTGCATATTCTTCATTTAAGTAATTTTAGAGTTGATAAAATCTTACCGTATCTTGGCCATGTAAGTAGAACTACAGCAAACATAGGCATGCATATATCTTTTTGAATTACTGTTTTGCTGTGTTTTGGGATAGGAAAGTTTTATATTCTAAACCTTCTGTTTTGAATATAAAAAGTTTTTTTTTCTGTAATAGTATTCTATCAAAATTTTTTGTCACAAGCTTTCTACATGTAATGTTAAACTTGTACATGGATGTACAAGTGTTGTATAGATGAAAAGTGTTGTATAGATATTATCAAATGATGAAAATATTTTAATATTCTCTCCTTTTCTACATACTTTATTATAAATGGGAATAGTTTTGCTAAAAAAAATTCATTGAATGTTACTGTTTGCATATTTTTTTACTGTTTTTTTCATTCTATTAGAATATGGAAGGGTCCATGTTGACAATCAGTTTCGGAAGTTGGATGGAGCTACCTGGACTTAAATTTAAAGACTGGGTGTCTAGCAAACGAAGGTAAAGACCAAATATTAAGATTCTTTGGTGTATAGTGGGAAGAGTGTAATGGGCAGGTTTCAAAACTTAAATTAATAATATAACTGTATATTAATACAGAAGTGATTTTAGCAGTAATTTTATGTTTCCTTTTAGAGATATAAAACTGAACCTAAAGGATTTGTCTGCAGATAGGATTTTATAACTTTATACAGTCATGTTTTTTCCACACTTCCTACTTATTTTTTACGCATATATAAATATATTTTAAAAGATTCTTTTCTATTTTTTAAATTTATTTTTATAAAGTTGCTCATAACTTATTACGTTTGATATTCAAACACCAATCCTACCACAGGTGCACCTTCCCACCACTATTATTTCCAGTTTTCCCAACCACTCTGCAAGCCTGCCCCTATAGAAGTCCCTGAATAATTTATTTTGTATTGCTTGTTATAAATCGCTAAAAATGATCAAAAACATTTCCTTAGAAGAGGGTATATAAATATTGTATCTCACCGTGGCGCAGGGTCGAAGCATCTTTGCCAGATTTTTTTCTTTTTTGAGTGAATGTGAGCTGCAATTTTAATGAATGGAGTAAATTAGAATCTGGCTTTCTTTTTTCTTTTTCTTTTTATTTTGACTTCTTTTTTAAAATGAAGCAAGATCATTTTTATTTAATGACACTTACTTCAGGGGAGAAATTAATGAAATTCATGCAGGGAGAGAAGGAGAAAGTATGTGTTCAAAGAGAACATGGTCTCCTCCAGAGTGGAAAATCTAGCATAGAGAATGGAGACAAGCAAGTGTTCAAGGGCGAACATGAGCTTGAAAGCAAACTGAATCTGGCTACATTTATAGAAATACTAAAGTGGGAGTAACTGAGAAGCTCAGCTTGGAAGACTAAAAGTTTTATTTTGGTATAAATAACCCAAAATTCAAAAAAGAAAAACTGGGGGTTGGATGTGGAGGGATGCAATAGTACAATGGGTAAGGCACTTGCCTGGCTGGCAGCCAAACTGGGTTTGATCCACGGCACCAGACCTGCTGCCCCAGCCCCAGGAATGGCCCCTCACAAAGCCAGGAATAACCAGGAGCACCACCATGTGTGGCCCAAAACCTTGTTGTTGTTTTTTAATGGAATTGTTATGGGTTTGAGATATAAAGTTATGAAATCAGGCATAGATTACGCGTGCTTGATTTCAGAAGTAAGCAAGTGCAGTGCTCAGCATATACTTCCCTTTGTTTCATGGGTAAGGGAAAGCTTGTGTTCCAAAAATGTTACTGTTTGTAAATTGGGCTTATTACATATTAAAATAACATGAAAAGGGGTATTGTATGAATATTCCAGTACCTGTCACTTTACCAGTGTGCATTTCCCACCACCAGTGTCTCCTTCCACAGCCCTCGCCTCCCTCCAAGAAGCCTGTTTCTGTGGCAGATACGTCTTTGGTCCTCCCTGTTCCTGTCCCCGTCCCCTTCCTCTCTCCTTGCTCCTGTGTCCTCTCTCCTCTCTTAAGATAGGCAAGGTTTGAATCTTGACTATAACATTACATTTCCTGTTTTAATTAAACTCAGCTGTCAGTTTCTTTGTACAGAGGAGACAGTGGTAGAAAGTACTTCTCTGGGATATCTGTAAATATTAAGTTAAATCTTAATTTCAAGCTTTAAGTTACAGATAAAAATGAACTATGGTGGAATAAATTAGTATCTTTTTTCTTATTATCTCCTAATTCGGGCACTAGTACCTATTGCTTTCAAGTGAAAAAATTAAAATTATTAGTCTTTTTTCAAAAAGAATAGATTGTAGATCACTATGAGTAAGAAAATAGAAAAATGTTATATTTACTTGGACGTGAAATGATTTCATTCATACTGTGATCTGAATTAATTTGGGTCTTGGTGAAAACAGAAAGTAATTTCAGTAGCCTATCAAGCTAGTGCGTATAACCTTTTTGCTTTTTTCCTTTTGGTGTTTGGGCCACACGGGGCAGTGGCTCTGTCTTTGAACCATATGAGGCAGGAAGGCAGTCCTGGGCTTCCTGTCTACAACATGTGTGCTCAGACTAGTAAGCGCGTCTCGGCCCCACAGCGACATGATCCTCAAAGGAGCATTACAGTCCGACTTATAGCATGAGTGATTGTAATCCGAACTGTGCTTACAATCCGTGTATGTATGTGTGTATATAGTAGAATGTACTATATATGTTGGTAGGATATTAATATTATAGATTGATTTATATTTTAATGGTGATAGGCTAAAGAATAGTCCACTTATCAGATGACCACATTGTAATTGCTTTATTTTACTTAATAAAATTGGTAAAAAGCAGCTAATCTAGAGGTTTGGGAGTTTTTGTTTGTTATTTTTGTAGGGTTATTAAAGCAACTAATCTGAATAGTTGTCTGTGCCTGGCACTGGGGAAACATACATTAAATACAATCTCAGTTCATGGGCCTTGACTGATAAAACTATTCACTTTTAACTTAAAAAACAAGAATAACAAAAAGGAAAGCTTTATTTGTTTGTAAAAGTGCGGTATAACTTACTGGTAAGGGGAACCAGAAGAATTCAAATACACATTAGCATACTAGATGGAGAAATAATAAACGTGGAAATTAAAAAGTGTTCTTATAGGATATTTTTCCTTTTCCACTTACAGGAACCTGAAAGGGGATAGGGTTATGCCGGATGAAATAGCTCGCTACTATAAACATTATGTTAAAGTCATGGGTCTCCAGAAGAATTTCCGAGAGAATACCTACATCACCTCTGTGTCAAGACTTTACAGAGATCAAGATGACAATGAGGGTCAAGACAAAGATATTTCGACACAGCATTTACAGATGGAGAAGTCAAAATTTGTCAAGAGAAACTGGGAGATCAGGGGTTATCAGCGAGTAGGGGACGGGTCCCACGTTCCTTTCTGTCTCTTTGCTGAGAATGTGGTTTTGGCAACTGGAACATTGGATTCTCCTGCCCATCTGGAAGTTGAAGGGGAAGATTTTCCCTTTGTGTTTCATTCAATGCCTGCATTTGGAGCTGCTGTAAACAAAGGGAAGTTTCGTGGCAGAGTGGATCCAGTGCTGATCGTTGGGTCTGGGCTCACTGCAGCCGATGCAGTGCTGTGCGCTTATAATAGCAATATCCCCGTGATCCATGTCTTTCGCCGGCGAGTGACTGATCCGAGCTTAATTTTCAAACAGCTTCCAAAAAAGCTTTATCCAGAGTACCACAAAGTCTATCATCTGATGTGTACTCAGTCTAACTCTGGGGACTCAGATCTTCTCTCTGATTATACCAGTTTTCCTGAGCACCATGTGCTCGCCTTTACGTCGGACAAGAAGTGCGTTCTTCAGAGTATCTCTGGGTTGAAGAAAGTATTTAAACTCTCTGCAGCAGTCGTACTAATAGGGTCTCATCCCAATCTGTCTTTTCTCAAGGAGCAAGGGGCCTACCTGGGCCATAAATCAAGCCAGCCAATCACATGTAAGGGTAATCCTGTCGAAATCGATGCTTATTCCTATGAGTGTGTCAAAGAAGCCAGCCTCTTTGCACTGGGTCCTTTGGTCGGAGACAATTTTGTTCGATTTTTAAAGGGCGGGGCACTGGGCATTACACGCTGTTTAGCTACAAGACAGAAGAAAAAGCAACATTTATTTGTTGAAAGAGGAGGAGGAGAGGGGATATCTTAAAACAAGCTTACAAACAGTCATATGGACAGTTTACCTTTAAAGATTTTTAACAGTGTACTGATTGAGTTTTCTGAACTTGAATCCACTGGAAAAAGGCTTCATAGACATTAACTTCATTTTTTAAAGTTCCAGAAACTTGGTGTCCTAATTTCCATGGTAACATATTGAAGTTGTTACTGTCAGAAAAGCAGGGGTGGTGGAAGAATGCCAGTTTGGTTTAAGTTCTCACTTAACTAAAACATCTGTTTTCGAAGACTTTCTGTGATCACTTTTGATTATTTCTTGTTTGATTCCCACATCGTACAGCTTCAAAGCCACACAATCATTGGGCCAGAAATTGTCCCTTGATACCCCTGTAGAGGTAGTGCAGAGGCCAGACATGTCGGCTTTGTGTGTGGCTTCTAGAAATGTGCATTCAGGATCACTTACATGATCAGAAATGTTTTTTTAGTGAGACCCACATGGAATATTTATGTTTATTAAGGTTTGTGGCACACAGGTCTGATGAAGTGGGATAATGTATATTTGTTCAGAGGGGGTCAGGGGTAAGAGGATTTCCAACTCAGGGCTTATTTATTTTAAGATTATCAATGTAAATTTAATTTATTACCAAATCTTGGTTTTTAAAAATATATATTGTTGGAACCTTGACAGATTCGTCTATATTGTCAGCTTCTAATAATGTAAACAGTCTTAAGTTTATACTAATTTAAGCAGTTTAGCACTGTGGGCATACGTTTAGACATTCAGCAACCTGCTAAGGTATTTCTTTAGAGATTTATTCTCTAACAATCAAAGCAATCTAATTTTTAGTTCAATAAATTGTAAATAGAACTATTTATCCCTGTATGAACACTGAGGTAATTTCTATCACTGAAACAGAGATATAGGGCATACTTGTAATAATGTAATTATTATGTGATTTGGGCATAATATTTGGGTATTTCCAGAATTATTAAAAGCTTAAATTTTAAATATAGTGAAAACCTACCTGTCTTTTTCCATTCCCAAGATTACTAACCGTGCCATTTGTCCATTGGAGATGACAGAGCAGCTCTTACTCATGTGTTTGTCCTGAATTAATATGCTCTAATTCTGATTTATCTTTACTTAGGTATGCTGTTTTCACACTTTTCATAATTTTTATGGTTTTACAGATCTAATCTCTCCATGGCAAACTGAATGTCTTGGTCCTTTTTTTTCCCTTTTTTTGGGGGGTGTAAAAATTATTTTTTCTGGATTGTGTTCATTTAACATCTAATTCTGTTTTTTTTTTTCTTAAAATAAAAATAAGGAACCAAAAATTAAATGTCAGCATTCTGTTCATCTTGTTGCAATATCATGTGCCTTCAAGGTCATCCACCTTATAATAAACTGCTGAGAATACATTGCTTTTGTAACTAGTTTCTTCAGCTATTTGAACTGGTAAATCTTAACTGTTTTATTTCTGGTATAATAATTTAATTAGGTAAAATTTTCCCAAGTATTAACAGAAAACATCCTACTTTATCTTTATTTCACGAATATTTTTTAATCAGAAAACAAGACTGCTACTGATAAGAAAGGATGTGACTTTCTGGGGGTGCACACCAATCAGTGTTAGGGGCTTCTCCCGGCTCTGTGTACAGGGCTTGCCCCCAGTGATGCTTAGGGCACCATGTGGTGGTGGGGATGAACCCCAGGCTCTGACTCAACAATTCAACTCAGAGGTAACTGTCTACACAGGAAACATACTTGCACAGGATGCCAAGGTGCACTGATGCTCCAGCCACATAGGTCCAGGGTACTGAGTGTAGATGCTCATTCTTCAGAGTGCTGTTTCCTCCAGCTCTGTGCAGGCAGGAGACCAAGCAGGAGTTCTGGGTTCTCTCTGCAACACTGCATGACCACCAGGTCATCTGAACTCTTGCTAGGAGTGACCCCTGAGCACAGCCAGGTGTAGATGCCATCCTGACGCCCCCCCACCCCCTCTCACAGTCAGTAAGGAGCCGAGAGCTGACTCAGTGGGAGGCTTGATCCGAAGACCACTAGCTATGACCAAAAGGAAAAGTTCTATTTTTCAGCTGATCTTTCTGAGAATCATACATTAGCTAAATGACAGTTCAACTTATATGCCACCCCCTTCAATTTGATGTGGTAACCTGTTTATGACAATTAAATGGTCACTTTAATTCATCTATGTTGGTAGACAACAGGTTAGAATTTGGGGCCAGTGCCATCCTGTGCTCAGGGGACACTGCAGTACTGGGCCTCAGTGAGGGGACTGTGGAGCAGCTGAGTATCAAAGCTAGGACTCCCCACATGCTCAGTACCTGCTTCAGACCTCAGAGCATCTTCCCTAAATCAAAGGTGACCCAAGTGACTTGGTCAACAGCTCCCCTTTTAGAAGCAAAATGACTTGGTGCCTTTCTCTCAAATCTGCCTCCTCCTAGCCAGCAAGTAGGGAGTGCACACCCCAAATTGCACCTGAGATGTAAGCAGTCCAGAGCTCCCGTTCCCAGGCCTGGAGAGTCTAGTGCCACCCTCCCCCTGCCGTGGTAGTGCCACTTAGAGCAGTGCCCAGAAACTTCTTAAAGCTAGTCTCCAAAATTTATAAATTTATATCATAAAATTTAATGGCAAAGATCAACAAAATGCCCATCACTTTTTCCTCTATTAATTTCTCCCAGTGTTAGGACAGTAAATGTCCTTTTTGTAAAATGTAGAGTTAACTGAGAAGTCCAAGTGTTAAACTGGAAATGTCAAGACTAATACATTTTATTTGGACTCTTTGCACCGTTGGGGGTTGGAGGTGAGAGGAGGCGATTGTTGGGATATACCTGGCTGTGTTCAGGGCTTACTCCTGGCTCTGTGCTCAGGGGTCACTGCTAGCAGGGATCATACGGGATTAAACCTGGGTCAGTTGTGTGCAAGGCCAGTGACCTTCCTGCTGTACTCTCACTCTGGTTCCCATATAATGCACTTTTGTAGATAACCCAAGACTTACCAGTGTGGGTGCTGCGATATAGCAAACCTTGCTGCCAGCTCATTCACCTCAGACAATGTATATATATATATAGCCTGGAGAGACAAAGGGAAAATGTTCATATATACAGTATTTGAGGGATTCGGTATAACCTAGAAAGGGCCAATAATGCTCTTATTAGATTGAGCCACCAAATGGTACTTATGTAATAGACCTCTTTTCCTATTGACACATGTTGATTCCATTGCAGATGTTTTTCACATTTACTTTGTGGGTCAGAAAATGCCATTAAGTACTTAATGGCATGAATTTAATGGCATTCTGAATAAGCAAAACCAAATATATAGCACAGTTGCTCAAATCTCCTCTTGACATGTTAGCCTTTCCTCCACATCTGCCCAGGACACAGACTTCCTTGTATTAGGGCGCATTTCCCTATTCTGGGGAAATGGGCCATACATGCTTAGAATGTGTAGTTTGCTATTTCCCACTCTGGAAAAAAAGTGTTCTCTGGAATCTAACCTCTCCTTCCCTCCCTTTATTTATTTCCCAAATAAAGTTTTTTTTGTTTCACTGTTCATCTTGAAAATTCTTTTCTGTGACCTGACCAAAAAAAAAAAAAAAAAAAAAAAAAGCACACCTCCCCCAAACAAAACAAAAAGAGTACTTTTTTTCTTTCAAGGTTTGTATTTATAATTCCTTCAGAATAAAAGCAGCAGATTTTCTGGAACTCCATTTGTCAGAACTGCTCAAAGACCTCATTTAAAGGAGCGTTTTCTAAAGATTAGAAGTCTGCAAAGACTTAAAGCATCACCTGTTTCACCTTTTGTGAGCTTTACCATGTACACCTTAAAGGCCTTCAGAATAAAATGCAAAACTCATTCCATTAGAAGAAAAAGATGAAAACACCTGCGGGCTAAATTATCTGTATTCCCCCTATCTTGGTGTTGTGTAATTTCATCATATACTGGTTTATTTTGGGGGGACTGGGACACACACTCCTAAGAACTGACTCCTGGCACAGGGCTGAGTCCTGACAGTGCTCAAGGACCATTTGTGGTGCCAGAGATCAAATCAGGTCATCTGTGTGCAAAGCAAGTGCCTTAATGCTGTACTATCTCTCCAACACATACAGGTTTTGAGAATTTTTATCAGTAATAAGCGCTGAGCACCACCAGGTGTGGCCCAAGAAACAAGTTTTGCTGAAGTCAAATCTGGAATGCGCGCACACACACACACACACACACACACACACACACACACACACACTGGTTTTGCATTATGTCTAACAGTGCTGTGGACAACTTCCAGAGGTGTGCAGGGTTCTCAAAGCTGGAATTGTAGAAAAGCGTGTCTCAGGCCACATGCTCTCTGGCCCTGTATTTAAATATATTTATTTAAGTGCCTGAAGAGTTACAAGGAAGTTTTTTTCAAAGTGCTCATTGTTATAAATAGATCAATGTTACAAATAGATCAATAGATCTGCCTAGTTCTTTGTGAAACAAATGCACCTTGCTTTCTGCATGCAGATGAGTTTCTGGGTAGAAGAAAAACAGTCTCTTGTCAGTTCAGCTTCCTTGATTTCACAGAATCAGTCTTTTTCCCTAGGATTTGACACACTTGTAGTAATCACTCTCAGGTAGGTTGTGTGAGTTGACATTGGCAAAACCTGTTTTCGTTCCTTTCTTGGGCCACACCTGGTGATGCTCAGGGCTTACTCCTGACTTTCCACTCAGGACTCACTCCTGGTGTAGCTTGGGGGGGGGCATATGGGAGGCCAATGACAGAACTTGGGTGGGCTTCAGGCAAGATAAGCACTCTTATGCGCTGTTATGGCTCCAGTCTGGGCAAAAACTTTGTCTTTCATGAATAACCTCCAAGGTGTCTGTGCACAGTTTACAGGTATAAAGCATTTAACTACAATATCCCAGAACTTCTATTCTCTTCAGTGATCCCCGAAGAGTCAAGGACTTTGCTGGTTCCCAACGTGCTGCAGTTACATCTTTTCCTTCCACACCAGGCACTAAGCCCGAGACTCGCAGGTAGGCAGGTGCTTCATCGCTGGGCTACATCCCCAGTCCGTTTGGATGGATGCTCATGAGCATGAGCTTGCTTTCAAGCTGCCCAGAGTCCTTGGGCTCCATGTTTCTCTTTTCACCTAGAGAGTGGGTTTCCAACCCATCTCTAACTCCAGGGATGCTTCTATTGCCATCTGTTGTGGTACAGGAACTCTCTCTCTCTCTCTCTCTCTCTCTCTCTCTCTCTCTTGATATATATATATCACGATCATCCTGTTGTTCGTCGATTTCCTCGAGCAGAGCAGGTACCAGTAACGTCTCCTTCTTCCTAGCCCTGAGATTTTAAAAGAGCCATTTCAATACTCTTTCAGGATTAGGAAAATGAGACCCATCACTGTTAATGGTATTTGGCATATTGAGTACGACACAGACAGGAAGTTTGCCAGACTCTGCCGTGCAGGCAGGAAACTTTTGGTAGCCTGCCAGTTTCTCCAAAGGAAAAAAGTAAGATGTCACGTGGCCACAAATGTGGCTGCATGCTTCTGGAAGCTGGGTTTTATAGTCTCTGTGTCTTGGCCGTTGATGGGACCAACCTGGCACTGGTGGCAGCGACGCCTACCTACTGGAAGATGGGGGGGGGGGGCTCTGGATGGAGAAAGCACAGTCCCAATCCGAGTAGGTTTGGAGACCTCAGCCCTGGGACCCGCATGCCTGGGTTCCTCTGCCAGTTCTTTCATGCATGAGGCCCGCCCGGATGTGTGGAGAGTGGTCCCAGCATGGCCGTGGCTGGCTCCAGAGGTCCTCAGCTTCTGGGGCTCTGCTCGGGGCGGGGCGGGGGGAGAGAAACTCAACCCGCCCCCCTCCAAAGGGCCCCGATGAGGACAGCCAGGCACGGGGGCAGGAGACTATATATATATATATATATTTTTTTTTTAAATAATGAAAATACAGATTGAGCTTTTGAATCTGGATGTTTTCTATCCATTTTTAATGGTTTCCTCTTCAGTCTACCCCCTCCCTGCTCCCATTTTCCACTTTGGTGACACAGGGCCACACAGTTGATGGTGGTCTTCTGAATAGCACTGTAGCACTGTCCTCCCATTGTTCATCAAATTGCTCGAGTGGGCCCAGTAACATCTCCATTGTGAGACTTGTTACTGTGTTTGGCATACTGAATACCTCACAGGGAGCTTGCCAGGCTTTGTCATGCTGGCGAGATACGCTCAGTAGCTTGCCGGGCTCTCCAGAGGGGCAGAGGAATCTAACCCGGCTTGGCTGGGCCAGCCACGCACAAGGCAAATGCCCTACCGCTGTGCTATGAAGACCAAAAATTCTTTGTATGGGATCTGTAGGCTTAAGTCACATTCCATGTAATAAGCCTCTGTGTATTTGGTTACATCAATATGGTTACAAGCAATGCATTTAGTTAAAACCTTAAGGCATTTTCATTTATCTGAAAAAAAAAATCTGTATTTTGAAAAATCACATCATATGAGGAAGTTCAGGGTACCCTACTTCAGGCTCTCCTTTCAAGGGATTCATCATGTGTGTTCCATGAATCCTTGGCATGGGAGCACTTGAACTCAGATACCAATAACATCAGCATCTTTATCCACAGCAAGGATTTGCACTGGGATCAAAGTCAAGCTGTGTGGTCCACTCACAACATTTGGGCCAGCCGACGGGAAAGCAGAATCCGCAGGCCTTCAAGGCACATCAGGATCTTGTTAGAGTTCTGCTTTGGGGACTTGCTGACCACACGAAATTCCATCCCAGCACTGCATTCTTCCAGCCCAGCTGCCTCTCCCTGGCTGGACAGATGGGCGGGAAAGTCTTCTGGAGTCACACTAAAGTGTCTTATTAACTCCATTAGCATCTTGACACTGGAACTGTGGCGATGGGTTCCTGTCTGGGCAGTTTCCCAGGTTCTTCAGAATTTTCAGGAATGAAAATATCGAGTGGAAAGGATGCTCCGACTCAGAAACATTTATTGAAAAACAGAAGAGAAAGAAACTCCGCCAAAAGAAATTGGGGAGGAATTTAGCGAGGAGTTAAGTTACAGTGTGGCTCATTTGGTTTGGAGTCTGTTTGTCTGGCAAGATGGCCCGGTTCTGCGGGGAGTTTTACAGAAAAGTTTGTATTTCTTATCAAGTGATCGGGCAGTTATAAAGTGTGCAAGGGCCTTTCTTACTGTTGAGTGAAAGGCATGTATTCCCCACAAGCCCAGATCGCTGTCCTCTTCCGCAGAAGGGTGTGGTTGGGACTCCTTTTGACCATTCCTTCCAACTAGCACAGCACATCCTACGGCTCAGCTTGCGGAGTGATTCAATAACCTCCCTTGGAGTCCAAGAGAGTCCTGGGAACCCCAGGAGCGTTTAAACTGTAGAATAGGGACGGCTAAAATGAGGCAGCTGACGAGAGAGAGCTTCCTCCTTCAGTGCTCCCGTAACTCAGGGGTTCTTGATTTCCAGAACACGAGGCATTTGCTTCTGGCTTTCCTCCTGCATTCACCTCAAATGCAGAAGAGGTTTTGCCGCAAGTCTGCAGCATGCTTTCAGCTGCTCAGTAGAAAATGTTTCTGAACTGTTCGGGATCCCCCAGCCACTGCTAACCAGATTCCTAGCTGAAGAGGTTGAGAGAAAATCCTGATCCCAGACAGGAAGCTTTGGGGGGAGGGGGAGAGGAGGGGCTGATTTTTTTCCCCCCAATTTTAGTCACTATGACTTACAATTTTACGAACTGTTCAGGATAGGGTTTCATGCATGTGGCTTTCCAACATCACACCCCGTCTGCTCTGCTCCCCCCGCATGCCTGTGGCTTTTGGTCTTTCATCGTTCCTTTACTATACTTCTTTAGAGCCACATACGAGATTATTCTGTATCTGTTCCCCTCCTGTCGGACTTTTTTCAGTAGGGTACCCTTTAGTTCCATCTGTGTAATGGTAAATTGCATGATTTCATCTTTTCTTACAGCCCGGGAGTACTCCATGGTATTTACCATAGTTTCTTTATCTGGTCACCTGTTCTTGGGCACTTGCTTCTGATTTTTTATGTTTCTTTGATTCATCTTTGGACACTTGGGTTGTTTCCAGATTTGGGCTACTGTGGACAGTGCTGTGATGAACACAGAAGTGAAAACAGGAAGCTTTGAAATATAGATTTCTTCTAATACGAACAGAAGCTTTTTTGCAACGGGTGAGAATTCGAGTTTGTGTTAGCATGGGCTGTTAGTCTTTCCCGTCTTTCTGTTTCCAGGAGCTTCAAGTGAAGGCACAAAGCAGTCTTGCGTTCAGGCGCAGATGGCTGCAGACAGGCACCCTTTGTTCAGCCACCCTATACAAGGTTCTCTCTGTCCCTCATCTCCTAGAAACAGGAGGTTGAAGTCTTCTTTGAAAAGGTGTCTCCAGAAGCCAACGGTTTATGCAATTCAAGATCATTTCTTCTGGGGCTGGAGGGAAAGTACAGTGGGTAAGGCACTTGCCTTACACGCTGCCAACCCAAGTTCTCTCCAGCTCCGCCTATAGTCCCCATCACCAGCAGGAATGATCCCTGAGCACTGAGGTAGGACCAAGTCCTGAGCACTGCTGGGTGTGGCCCCAAACCAGCCAGAGCAAAAGAATGTTTTTGCTATCTCAATGACTATTTGCCTTTCTTCGCATCACAAATTATGTCTACGTCTGTGTGTTTTCAGAAGGTCTGGCGGCGCTCTATCTCTCCTGCCGCCCGCGTTCGGTGACCTCACATCGCTTCCCCCACCCCAGGGAGGTCGATGGCAATGGGCAGGCGAAGGAAGGAAACAAGGACCACGCTGGTCGGTATCAATTGTAGTTTATTCCAATGTTCACTCTCACCTCTGACTCTGTCCTCTGGAGCCCAAGCTCCCGAGCCTGCGCCTCAGCCTGAGCCTCAGTCTCTGCTCTCTCAAGCCAAAGTCTGAGCCCGAGCCCGATATGGAGCCTGAGTCTAAGCCTCAGCCTTCTCCTCAGCCTGAGCCTTCTCCCTTCACTCTCTGGAGCCCAAGCCCCCTCCGAGCTTACAGTCTTAGTTTATACACCAATCACGTAGGGTGGTGACACAAAGGTGGGTTGAACATGAACAAATCAGCAAAGAGAGGTAAGACCATTCCTCAAGGAGATTAACTCAAGCATAAAATCTCATCTAAAGAGATTATTTCAGATTACTAGATCTGCTCAACGGTGGGATCCCAACAAGGGTGTATTCTTTCCTCAGTTAGTAATCTACTTAAATAGTTGTAGTAAATCTACTTCTAATATTTCTAGCAATGTCATTCTGTATGAGCATAGTAAGAGATAAACTTAAGTTGGTTCTAATTTATTAATAAACTTATTGTACTGTTTTATTTGGTTTTTTTTTGAGACCACATCCACTGTTATTCAGGACTTAATCTTGGGTCTACTCTCAATAACTTCCTGTACTATGCTGCTTGCTATATATCCTAGATTTCATTGATATGTATATACTAATTTTTCAGTCTATGATATGTATTTTTCATTATGTTTTCTTTATACTTCCTCTTACATAAATCACATAAAATAGAAAAATTATATTCATGTATGCAGTATTATTCTTAGAGTTATTAGTAACTACATTGTAGATAAACAACTTAAGACATGAAATTTAAATAAAGTTTTCCTTCCCCCCCAAAAAAAACTTAAGTTGGTTCTTCCTGAGGACATCTCACTATATATTCTGCTATATATATTATATTATTATTATTATTATTATATTAATATATATGTATAACAGTCCTCAGGCCAGGTTAGTCTTCCTTGCCCCAGCAGGGTCCTAGTCTCGTCATCGTTGCTTACTTTTGGATCATGACAGCATTTGTCCATGATCATGCCCTCAATTTATAATTGAGTATCGTGGCGCTTTGGCTGGCCCATTTCGATGCCAGGGTAGCTCACAGCTTGTCCTGGATCCATTCAGTCCCTCGTTGGGACCCAGCTTTGGGGGTGCTAGGAACTAAGGGCAACTGAGTCAAGAAAGCAGATGCCCAGGAGTAAATATTATTCAGAGTCAATCAGCTCCTAAGTTACAGAGCATAATATTAACTGTCTTCCTGTGTCCATACAGAAAGAACATTGCTTTAAGGTAATCTATGCAAAGGACATAACTTACAATACAAGTTCAGTGTCCTTAGAAGGATCTGATCTTACAAGCTAACAGAATCTGATTAGGGAGAAAAGGTGATTAACTGGCTGGGGAGGAGAGCACAGAGAAGAGTTTACAGATAAATAGAGGAATGGGAGTGACTTGGGAGCACTGTGATGGGTGTAACCCAATAAACCTAAGCTCCCTGTGGCAATGTCATCCTACATAGTCTATACTGTACAAAATTATTTGTTCCCTATTCAGGCATCTATTTTTCTGGTTTTGGTGCCCTGGATCGAACCCAGGGCTTAAGTGTGCAGCAGAGCCTGACTCCGGAGCTATCTTCCCAGCCTAGAGCATTTCTACTGTTTCAGATTTCCAGTGCTGGCACCCGGTGTGAACGGCAGGTTCACCACTAAATTTCAGTTCATTTGGGTTACATCTGGGCTGGGAAGGCTAACAAAATAAAAGAGAAAATATAAACAAACAAAACTATATTCTTAAAGGTCCATGACATTCAGGGAGCAGAACAATGTATGTTGTGCTATCATTTTTTTAATAAAAAATTCTTGAAAATTACATGTAAAGGAAGCTGAATAACTATTAATAATGGAAGAGTTAATAAAAAAAATCTCTAAGAAGAGGGACATAGGAAGACAGCTGATTCCTGCCATGAATTGAAGCAGTTGTACAGGACCTGAATCACTGGGTGCAGCCAGGTGGATCACTTGTGGCCGCCAAGGACCCACCTCCCACAGGGCTGAGCTCTGCCAACCATGTGACGTGGCTCCAGGCACTGCTGGGTGTAACTACTCAAAAGAGAAAATCAAAGACTACAGACTGCTCCATCTGATTTTTTTCTGAGGAAGTAATCAAACAGAAATCATTCTAGGGACTTCCCAAGCAGTGGCCAGGGGGCCAGTTCTCAGTCCTGGGGCTACTCGCCTGGCTACTCATATGGGTACGTTGGTTTAATGCTTGAAGGACCAGCTTGGTTTGGCCGCATGCAAGGCAACTCCCTACCCCGACACTCCCTCAAGGGAGCCTAACCTGTATGGCTTTAGAGCTCTGAACTGTGCCTTTAAAAATTATTCGGTAATTATTCAATAATATTTATTTATTTTTCAATAACTATTAAGTGAATATAAATTATTCACTTGTAGAAATATGAACCGTGCCTTTAAAAATTATTCAGTAAGCGACATTTTAAAAGGACATTTTTACTGTAAAAGTTGAGATGACAAAGACTGAAAGCAGAACACTATTTACCACACAAAATGCAACTTGGCTGCATTTTATTGAACAGACTTACACACCATAAAATATATACTAAGTTAAAGCTCTTCTGTACACTGCCATGTACCTCAGAAGAAATCTGAAGTAAAATCATGATAGGAGACTTTTCGTGATTCTAACATCTTCGGTTATCTTCTCCTTTTCGCATTAGGATTATATCTGCAAAGGAAAATGTGGTTGAGGGGAATCAGATCAATGACAGCATTTCTCACATTTAATGTTAAAGAGCTTTCAAATACTGTCACACTTTGAGAAACAGAAAAAAGAATGCAAATTTTTCCTTTTTTTTTTTTTTTGAGGGGGGAGATAGGGATGGGTCTAACAGCAGTGTTTCAGGGCTACTTCTACTCTCTGCTCAAGGATTGTTTCTGGTGATGCTCAGGGTCCATATGAGGGGCTGTGAGTGGAGCCTGAGGTTTGCTGTACGCAGGGCTAGTGCCTTAACTCCTGAACTGTCTCTTCGACCCAAGAATGCCAATTTTATTCTTGTGGTCAGATATAAGTACAAGTGATTTTACTTTCATTTATTTATTTTATGTTGCTTTGATTCATCTTTGAATAAAAATATAACATCAACAAAAAATAATCCTGCAAGGCAATGGTTTTTAACCACCTATAACAGGGGCCAGTGGAGGTCTGTTGGTGCAAAAGGCTACACTTTGTGATGCATTACAATAGTAGATGAAAATAAGTCTAAAAAAGAACTTTGTGTGTAAATTTCTTCTAGTATGGCTTTAAAAACTGAAGACATAACACTAGCATACCACTAAAATACTCTACAAAATTTTCTCCTAGAACAATGAAATGTAATAGGATAAACAAATATTCTTCCATCGTACAGCAAGTAGGGTACTTGCCTTGCATGCAGCTGACTCAAGTTCAATCCCTGGCATCCCACATGGTCCCCCAACCCCTGCCAGAAGTGATCCCTGAGCACAGAGCGAGGGATTAGCACAAAGTACCTCAGCATCTAGCCACCAAACCAAACACCTAAATCAATGAAATACTCTTTTTCTACACTGAAAAAAAAAAGTCAGTACTGGGCCCGGAATGACAGTACAGCAAACAGGTAGGGCATTTGCCTTGCACATGACCACCCGAATTCAATCCCTGGCACCTAATATGATCTCCAGAGCACTGTCAGGAGTGATCCCTGAATACAAAGCCAGGAGTTGGCCCTGAGTTCTGCTGGGTGTGGCCCAAAACCAAAAAGTCTGTCAACATTTCACCAATGATTCATATTGTTTTTTTTTAAATTTTTTATTCAAATTATTAATAATCAAAGAACTACTTACATTGGTTGCAATGTAAGGAAAAAAAGGGGGAAAATGAAGCAGTACTCCTTAATTCTGCTTTAATTTTGAGAAAAGGCTATTCTTCCCTAGCTATTTTTTACCCCAAATTTAGAGTTTTATCCATATTTGAGGGCGGAAACTACAAAGTTTCATAGGCCAGTAACAATGCCAAAAATGTTAAATCAGAATTAAAATGTAATCATTTATTATAACTCCTTCAACCTTGTAGGAAAACCTTTGAAATTCTAATATGACTTCCTGTTTTTATACACGTGTCTATTAAAACTAAACTGGTCTGGGAGTTTACTCTTCTTCCTTAAGAACCCATTCATTTGCAATTGTCTACAAAGCTGAACATCACACCAGTTCCTAAGTCACCCAGCTCAGGAATCTTCTTTGGAACAACTGAATCAAGCCTGAACCTGGAAACTTATCGAGCAGACCAACTAATGACGCTCAGGTCCTCACAGGAAAAACCTGCACCTGAAAACGGAAACATTTTCAGACTGAGCAACTAAGTGTCCATCTCTAAGGTCAGGAGAGGCCAGTGTTGTGTGTTTAGGAATTTCACAAGTATTTCTCAAAGATGCTGAAAAATCTGAAACAGAACTTTACCTAAAGAGATCATCCGCGAGAGACTCTTCCTTTGCATGTTGATGCTGCATCTGTGGAATGAACAGACTTTTACACATTTGCTCCAAATTAAGTAACTCAGTTGGCAAGGCACTGCTCCTCCCACTGGTCAGAGATCTCCTGTGATCTCCCCAGTCGGAGATCTCCTGTGATCTCCCCATCCGGGAGGTGAGCGGGCCTGCCTTCTGCCTCCTTGCACCTCTCTCTGCAGCCACTTCCACTCTCGGTCACGGCCAAGGTTACTACTTGGGTCTTCTACAGTAGAAAACTTTCCCCAGTCAACCTCCTCTCACAGGAAGTCAATTCATGCACCGCTGGCTTGAGTTTCACAAGATTCTTTCCAGCAGAATCCTGGTCATGAACGAAATCTCAGCGCCCGGAGAGCTGAAACCACAGTTCAAGGGCCTGGGAGGAGTTCAGAGGCAGTTCTACGGGTGAAGTGGCTTTCTGCATAGCTCTGAATCTAGACTCAGAGGCTTCTGTGGAATACCTCCACCACATACTTATTTAAAATGGTAGTTTTTGTTTAGTATGGAGGATTAATCCCAGGGTCTCACACATACAAGGGACATGCTTTTATTGCTGAGTTGATATGTCCAATCAGCATTTTGATTTTTTTTTTTTTTTTTTTACTTCTTGGTCCATACTTGGCAGCACTCAAGGCTTACTCCTGGCCCTGAGTCCAAGGATCACTCTTGGTGGGGCTCGGGGAATCAACTAGGGTGCCAGGGGTCAAACTTGGGCCAGCTGCATGTAAGCTTATTTGCTGTACTATCTTTCCAGGCCCCCAACTGCCTTGTTCTCTTTGTACACGTGACCATCTTTGTTCTCTTTGTACATGTGACCATCTTTCAAGGTGCATTTGTTCAACAACTCAGGGCTTCCTCTGTGCTAATGAGCTTGCTCTTCACCTCTTATTAAGGGGCTCTTTGATCCTATTTTAAAATAATAGCTGCTATGGATAACTCAGAAGACTGCGGTTACCTCACTCCTAGATGCTTATCAATTTTCATAAAATAACATTGTACCAAAAACCAAAATTCCTTGAATGCAGATACTGTTTACTGTTTGTTTGGGAGCCACACCCGGTGATGCTCAGAGGTTACTCCTGGATCTGCACTTAGGAATTACTCCTGGTGGTGCTCAGGAGATCATATGGGATGCCACAGACCAAACTCAGGTCAGCTGCATGCAAGATAAGTGCCCTACCCATTGTACTGTCACTCCGGGCTCCAGAAATATTGTTTATTTTTATTGTTACTAAGTAACTAAGTAACTTGGTCAAAGGTCAAAAAGCTGGAAGAACTGGGCTTTGACCTGGTCTACCTGAGTAAGAGCACCAGCTCAGAAGTAGGCACTCTCCAGTACTTCACTCTCTGCTTCACAGTCTTCAGAAAGGTTTAGAATGACTTACAGGGATTATAATTTATAAAATGATTTTCTATTCATATGGAGAAATGTCAAAAGTAAATGACATTCTTTGATTTTTCACCTTCTGATAGGCATAGCAGAGCATAAATGGGAAGACATGATCTATACAAAGCCGCTGTCAAAACAGTAGTTGGCATTTTTGTCCTAAGTTTTCTTAGCGGCTGCCTGGCAGAATACACTTTTGAGGGAAGAAGTCAGACAGAATATGTCAGTTTTATTTTTTGTCTCTTGGTTTAAAAAAATTTAAGTAAAAAAAGCATTAAGAATAGAAATCCTTAGTAAAGGCCTTGAGGGAACAACAGCTCACAGCCTTTCTAAGATGTAAAACAGGTTTTACGTAGGGTACAAAGAAGAAAATATTATGTCTGACACAGAGAATAAAATAACCTCAATTCAAGAAAGCTTCAGGAACTGACTCAATGATAATGAAAACCAACACTGGTTTGTAGCAAAAGTAGAAGGTCAGACTGAAACAGAACACAAAGCAGAATATACAGAAGAGAAGTTGGGGCAGGGTTAGGAAACGGGATTGTAGCAAACTCATACCCCAAAGATATGGGAGTCAAAGAAGCAAATCAAGCCCTTTAGCTTAGAAAGTGACCAGTACTGAGGGAACTGAAAATTGCTCCAACAAGAGGAAAATTTCTAAAAATGAACCCAGGACACACACAATACCCACTAATAAAAAAACAAATTTTTTTTAAGTCAGCAGGTATATACTATCTTTTCTTTCCATCCAGGAACAAATGAAATGATGCTAATTAGTTCATTAAGGTGACCGGCATAATCCCACAGCACAGGACCATATGCAACTCTGGACTGTGACCCAGAGAGCAAAAAATGGAGCAAAAAATAGCCAGCTCTTTCCACCGTTTAAAATGCTTCATAATTTATATATATACATAATAATTATATATAATATACATAATAATTATATACATAATAAAATGCTTCAGAATTTAATCATTAGAAAAAAGTTCAAAATCGTGGTACAATTAATATTCACATTCTGCACAGGAGGAGAAAGGGGCGTAAAGAAGTTAACTGCCCAAAGTCACAAAGTCATTGACGAAAATGAGACACAACTGAATTTTGGATATAAGAGCTCAAGAAAACTATCACTGTCACTGTCACTGCCCTCCTGTTGTTCATCGATTTGCTTGAGTGGGCCCAGTAACGTCTCCATTTTGAGACTTGTTGTTACTGTGTTTGGCATATTGAATATGTCATGGGGAGCTTGCCAGGCTCTGCCGTGTGGGCGAGATACTCTCGGTAGCTTGCCAGGCTCTCAGACGGGGGCGGAGGAATCGAACCCGGGTCACCCGGGTTGGCCACATGCAAGGCAAGTGCCCTACCGGCTGTGCTATCGCTCCAGCCCAAGAAAACTATAATGACTGCAAAAGAAATGGATATGGAGGTTCATAGCGATCTAAAGAAAGAATAGTTACATCTTCAACATAGAGAACCCAGAAAATATAAAAAAAGTCTTTGAAGATATAATAGAGAAGTTCTTCAAAATAAAAGAAAGAATTGGACTTGCAAATTAAAAGCACATACTGTATTCTAGGAATAACGAACATAGGCTGGGCATCACTGGGGACATATTATTATTATTATTGTCTTATTATTATTATTATTGTTATTGTCTATTAGTGAAACGCCATGAGGTACAGTTGTAGACTTACAAACTTTCATGCTTGGGTTTCAATTATATAATGATCGAGTACCCATCCCTCCAACCAGTTCCCATTCTCCACCACCAATGATCCCAGTAGCCCTCCCAACACTGGGAGATCATCTGATCGTTAATATTCAGAGTCAAGCTCTAAGCTGACATGCAAGTTACCCCGAAGTGGGGAAAACTAAACTGTTGATGGGGTGGGAAGAGAGAGGGAAGAAGTCTCAATAATTTCCTTACATTTCAAATTATGGAGTCAACAAACAGTACTTAAATATGCTGCTTAAGAAAACAAGCTCTCATTCTAACTGGATAGTAATTTTCGTATTTTCCCTCTTACTTTAGAGGGACCTTGGAAGATAAAGTATCTTGGATGGAAGAAACAGTAATACAAGTTTGGCGCAGCTTCAAACTTTCCCTCTTAGCTTCAAACTTTCGTTCTCGCTGTCCCTTCCCTTCGGTCTCTGCCACTCACCCCCCTTTAACACAGAGACAAGCCAACTCCTTATTTAACTGCTGAAATGGGTCATTTCTGTATGCTCTACCACTGAGCTGCACTTTCATTAAGTGGGTCATTTCTGGGCTTTTGGATTTTAACTTCTTGATTCTTTTGTACACTGTTGCAATTCCTTAGAATGGACATTTATAAAATAATAAAGCCAACTTTATTTATATTCTTTCAGAAGTGGAAAAGACAGGATGTGACTTCCGTTCTTTTATTTGACACTAAATATCCAAAGAGATCTTTCTTACAATTCTGTCCTTTTATCTGTCTTTTAAAACACCCCCAGTGTGCTCCAGCATCGTTCCAGGTGACCACAGGGCCGTATGTGGTGCCTGGGATCAAATGGACAGGGTGAGTCCCTTGCAAGGCAAGTGCCTGAATCTGCCGACTATCAATGTGGCCCCCAACTCTGCCTTCTTGAGTGCGTCCCCAACAGTTCTTTGGTTTAGAAAATAAAATTTTTAAATGTCTTATTGACGACTATGTTAAACTCACATATGCTAAAGGGGTCAACATGTTAAACCCACACATGTTAAACCCACATGTCAGACTACATTAAACCCACATCAAGTACTAGAGCCATATTTGACCCTGTTATGTGGGTCTCGGGAAACATAAGAAGATCTGGTTCCACTCTGGTATGTGCGTGGAAGATGAATGATAGGAAAGAATTTAAGGTGGAAAACAGAATACAAGACGCTCGCTCTGGGGCGAGAGAGACAGTGCAGCAGGTACAGGGCTTGCCTTGCACGCAGCTGACCCAGGTTCGATTCCCAGCATCCTAGATGGTCCCCTGAGCACTGCCAGGAGTCAGCCCTGAGCATCCCTCGGTGTGGCTGAGAAACAAAACAAAAGACACTAACCCTAAAGGTTTGAAGAGAAATATACCCTAAAACCAAAAGAGACATAGCAGGAAAATGTGCCTAATTTGACTCTGGCAAAGGGTGATGGAAAGGAATTTTAAGAATCTCACCTCTGATTGTAACTACAAGAGGGCTGAGCAGATGCTCTGGACACAGGGCCTGAGTTTGATGTCTGGTACCACATGGTTCCTGGAGTACTGCAGGGAGCACAGAGCCAGGAGTATTCCCTGGAAACAGCCAAGGTAGATACCCTCCCACAAAACAAGACAAAACAAAACACAAACCCAAAGGATTATAATGACAAGCTGGTCTTCACTCGGGCACAGGCTTCTGATGCAAACATGTCTGAACCACTTGGATCATCCAAAGAAATGACAAAAAGAAATCAATGTGGTCCCACATAGGTGGCTATAAACTGATTTCTGGAGGAAATAACCCTGAATTTAGGACTCCATGATGGCCCAAGGATTAAATGAAAGAAACAGCTTATATTCAGAAACCACAAAAAACACACTCAGAATCAAGGAACCACAGTAAGGGAAAACAGGGAAAAGAAAATGGATGAACAGACACACTGTATTGGCAGCACAGTCAAATAACACAAAAGAGGAACACGCCCATATTGGCAGGGAACAAGACTTAGAAAAGAAGGCAACAAGACTTCCAGAAACAAGGCCCCTGGAACACTGCCAGGAGGATTCCTGAGTGCAGTAACCAAGCCCCAAGCACCAAACCAACCAACCAAACTCAAAGGACGGACAGAATTCCAAGCACACAGGCCAGAGGGAGGCGGGGAGGGAACCACACAGGGAGCATCGTGGACAGCACAATCCACCCGGAGTCGCTCCCCGCACTGTCTCCGGCCTGAGCATGGTCCAGCCGTTCAACTGGGCTCGGCTCTGGTGACTGTTTTCATCAGAGAACCAAAGGGAAGGGCGGCGGGAAAATACTTTAAAAGGAAAAAAGGAAAAAAAAGAAAAAAAAACCCATAAGGTAAAAGAAATACTGAAGACATGTTCAAAAATACAATCCAGACAAAGAAATGAAATTACAGAAAAGAAGTTCAGATGCTACACAGAGATAAAACCTAACTGCTCTAAGAAAACGAGATCAAATGTCAGTCTTCAAAACTTCCCGTGAACATGAGATTTTGGAGATGGTACCAGACTGTACTTGTAATGGAAACCTTAATTGTTTAGAAACTCAAGTTCAGGAAGATATAAGAAAGTAGGTAATATTCAAGAAGAGCAAAAAATTCTCAGAATTGCTAAAAGACAATTCCTAGATTTAAAAAACCACTCCATTCATATGCTATACTATAACATATTTTGACTGTCTTCTATTTGTCTATAGGACCATCCTTTCATCTCATTAACTGTTTAATTATTGACCTAGAGATTCATTTTACATTTTTGTAGTTGAAATAGTTTCCCCCTTTAAATTAGGATGCAAACGTAATTCATTTGTTTGCGTACCATTTCTGACTATGGCTGGTTTCTACATGTGAGCGTGGACGTGTGTGTGTATGTGCGTCACCAAGGTTCAAACCCAGGGTCTCTAACATGTGAGGCGAATGCTAGGGGGCTAGAGCGACAGGACTGTAGACAGAGTGCTCGCCTTGCACAGGCCAGCCTGGGCTTGATCCTCCCGGATGCCACAAGATCCCACAGCCCTCAGGAGTGATCCCTGAGTGCAGAGCCAGGAGGAAGCCCTGAGCACAATCGGGTGTGGCCAAAAAAAAAAAAAAAAGTTTGCTGATGAGCAATCTTCGAGGCTGCCTAAGTTTCATTTTAGGAAGGGTGTTTTTCTTCGGTGTCAAAAAGCTTTTTGCAGCTTCGCTCCTTCTCCTGAGGCCTCTTTCACCTCCCCTCGAGATTCAGGTGGACTGTCTAGGTTAGGAAAAGCTAAAGGGCACTGGCTGAGGGCTGCCCACCTAATTCTGCCCACCGGGACTGGGCCAAGGTGGAACTTTAAGAACACGTGTCCGCTGACAGGCCCCTGGCTACTCTTTACTTATCTATTATAGAAGTAATGAATAAAGTTAATTAGCTCAATTATTAAGACTGGCTTAATAATTTAAAAAAAGTAGAGTGTTCTCCACTCACAGTCACTTTCCTTTCCAGTACCTCTAAAACTTAACTGCCGCCATGTTATTTCTTTGCATTTTCTGCACGGGCACATTGTATGCTCCACTCTGTGCAACTTCCGTGCTCTCCCTCGCAAACATGTATTAGTTCCCTGGAAGTAGAACACTGTGACGCCACTGTCTCCACTGGGCATAAGACCAGATCCCTCAGCCTCTCTTCCGAGCTGTCCCCCCCCCCCCCAGGTCCCCGTGTCTGCATGCCCAGGACGCCCCTCTTTCCTACTCGGGAGCTCCCAGGCACTTTGGGATGACCACACTTCAAGGGGCCAAAGTCCAAATGCAACCTCTGCAGGGCCGCCGTCTCCTCACCTCCATCTCCTGCCGCAGCCACTCTTCTAGCTCCGCGTTCTTCCGCGCGTGATGAGCTATGAGATCGGACCCTCCTATGATGTGTGGAAGCTTCCCAGCTCCAGGAAATGTTACCTGTCAAATTAGTCAAAAGCAATCCATGAAAGGGGCTGGAGCAATAGCACAGCGGGTAGAGCATTTGCCTTGCATGCAGCCAACCTAGGCTCGATTCCCAGCATCCCGTATGGTCCCCCAAGCACCGCCAGGAGTAATTCCTGAGTGCCTGAACTAGGAGCAACTCCTGTGCATCTCCGGGTGTGACCCAAAAAGAAAACAAACAAACAAGAAAAAGCAATCCATGAAACATGTCAACACAATCATGTTTTCAAAAGCTTTTTAGAAAGGCAGAGGCGCGGAGTCCCAGGTGCAGTGAAGAGCTACTGCTGCCCACGCGAGCCCGCGGGCCCCTGGCCCTGTCTCCCATCACCAGTGACACCCGGGGAACAGGTGTATGGAGTTCTCAGACGCTTCCTTCTTAGTAAAAATGGTCTGAAAAAGCCTTTCGCGCTTCCTGCGCCTGGCAGAGAGCCAATTCCTAACACACCCCAACACTGGTCGGACCTAGCACGGACCATGAAGCGCTTTCTTTTCAACTGCATTTCTGCACACCTATCGTAGGGCCTGGCTTAGACCTCCAAAGTCCAAATGCATTTTGCTTTCATTCAACCTAGATGTTAAGAAGGCTGAAAGACCAAGGTGTCTGTCTTTTTACTCTGTCAACTTCTTTCTTGGGCAGCTCTCAACTTTATTTGATTATTATTATTTTTTAAATATATATATATATATATTTTTATTAGTGAAACACCATGAGGTACAGTTGTATACTTACACACTTTCATGCTTGGGTTTCAGTCATACAATGATCGAGTACCCATCCCTCCAACCAGTGCCCATTCTCCACCACCAATGATCCCAGTAGCCCACCCACCCCCCACCCCTGTGGCAGGGGCATTCCCTTTTGCTCACTTTCCTTTAGGGTGTTGTAGTTTGCAATAGAGGTATTGAGTGGCTATTGTGTTTGGTCTATAGTCTACATTCCGCATGCATCTTGCATCCCGAGTGATTCCTCCAAACATCCTTTAGTTGGTGTTCCCTTCTCTATCTGAGCGGGCAGCTCTCAAATTTAAACTCAAAGAAGTTCAGGTTGTCTTTTCACGGATGCAGAAGTGATTTATTTTAGCCAACATCTGCAATCCCTTGTAAGCACTGCCCCCAAGTGTAAAACCCCTGGATACTGCAATAACATGAATAACAATGATGATGGGAAGGGCGGGGGAGTGAAGAAAAAGCAAAAAATGCAAATAGAGCATAATCTTAAGTACCAAAGATACTTATCGCCAACAAATGAAAGCGAGCGAGAGATGAAATCTGTGCCCCATGAAACCAGCCCACAGGGACGTAGAAGTCAGACTCAAAGATCAAAATCAGCAAAGTCCTCTGGGCATAAACCACTGAGTACTTCAGCAAGGACGACTGAAAAAGAAGTGTGAGCACCACAGCTTAGGTGTGTGCATTATATGTCATGCTAAGGATATTAAAAGTTTAAGTCCCTTCTAGTACCTTCATGAAAATTTAAGTCTTGTGATGGGAATTTTTACTGTTTAGAAATTAAAGACAGGCTGAAAAAAAAAACATCATGTAAAAAGGCTTATCAAGCTAGTGGCTAATCTAGTTTTTATGAGGTAATAAATACTTAATATCTATCGGACATATTATGAAAATTTTAATGTGCAAGATGAAAAGTCAATGTTCAATTAGATTCACCTTTCAGGCCATTCCTGGCAGTGCTCAATGCCACCAGAGCCACTTGGCAGCAACATACAACTGGGGACCCAACTCAGGGCCTTGAGTCTCCAAGGATCCCCTCCCAGCTGGGCCCAAGCCCTGGGCATTGTCTCAGCTCTACACAATATTTGAGTCATGTTGCCTTGAATCCTTCCCTTCTATTTTTGCTGTGTTTGCCAACTGGAGTCAACACACTCGTTAACAGCGCTCACACACGACTCTAGAGCTCACACAAGTGGCAGAGGGTGGCTGGATTCTTTGCATACTGTTAGGTTTGTGGTGCCTTGAAGACTGAGAACTTTGTTGTGCCTCAATATGGCTCAGCATACACAGGCACTGCCAGGACTACACACTAGCCTCTCACACCCAAAGGGGGCAACCTGCCACCAAGCTGTCCCTGGGCCCAGAAGAGTTTGGGTTTACTTTAGTTTTTAGGTTTCACCTGGCAATGCTCAGGGCTTACTCCTGGCTCTGCACTCAGGAACTACTCCTAGCGGTGCTCGGGGGACCACATGGGATGCTGGGAATCGAACCCGGGTTACTCACGCACAAGGCAAATGCCCTACCTGCTGTCCTATTGCTCCAGTCCCCCTCAGCAGTATTTTAAGTACTTTTTGGCCCTAGGAGAATTCCCCCCAGTCTTCTTTGGTTGGACAAGAAATCAAAAAAGGTCAGTAATAAATTTGGTAATAAGTATATGGAACATTTACATGATAGTAAATTCTAATGGAAAGCTGGGAGGATCAGTAATAATGGTCCTGGATTAAGGGACCTGGGGTATCAAGGAGAAGCAGGGGTATTACATATCATTTTTACACTGAGAATAAAGACCCTCGTAGCACTTCACTGATAAATTTACATCTGGATAACCAAACTACATCCTTCAAGGTTAAAAGGCAAAAGAAGTCCAAATGCGTTTTGGTTCTGAGATTAGGAAAAGAGCAAAAGTCAGAGCTAGGGCAAGAGCTTCCTTTCAGGCTCTGGGACCTTCCTTTGCTCTTAATTTAAAATGACCTGAACCCCAGAGTTAAGAGACAGTGCACAGGAGTCAAGGTGCTCGCTCTTCAGCCAGCCGACCCTTGTTTAATCCCTGCACAGCATATGGTGTTTTGGATATTTAGAGAAATCTCCGATTCTCTCATCAGAGGTGATCAAATCAAATCCATATACACTTAACAGTCTCAATGTACTCATTGTAAAAAGATAACAATTTATTTTATTTATCTATTTTTTCTTTTTTAATTTTTGGGTCAGACCCGGCAACGCTCAGGGGTTACTCCTAGTTTTGCACAGGAATTATTCCTGGAGGTGCTCGGAGAACAATATGGAATGCTGGGGATCGAACCCAGGTGGGTCGCATGCAAGGCAAACTGGCAAACTGAACTGTTGCTCTGGCCTCAACAGAATATTTTAAGGGTTTTAAATTTTTCCGAATTTTGTACTTTTTTTAAAAAAAACCACTTCTGCTATCACTTCATCAATTAAAAAAAAAAAAACAAACACAGTATGGCAGCTGGAACAACAGTACAGTGGGCAGGGCATTTGCCTTGCATGCAGCTGACCCCAGTTTAATGTCCGGCACTACAATCGTCCCCAGCTCCCTGCCAGAAGTGATCCCTGAGCACTGCTGGATACAGCCCAAAAAAACAAAACCTATGATTTTTTTTTCATTTTGAGTTTACAATAAGAGTTTGAAAAGTGCTATTTAATATGAAACAACCATGGAGTGAAAATGTCCTGTGCTATTCAAAAGTCAGCTGTGGGGTGCTAATAAGCAACAGGTATTATGTGAGTACGATATCCCGTATTGTGGAACACTTCCTAGTATAAGTAAATTTTAGATTCCTCAACAGTATAGTAGACTGTCACTGTCACTGTCCTCCCATTGTTCATGGATTAGCTCAAGCAGGCCCAGTAACGTCTCCATCGTGAGACTTGTTGTTACTGTGTTTGGCATAGTGAATACGTTATGGGTAGCTAGCCAGGCTTTGCCTTGCGGGTGAGATACTCTCAGTAGCTTGCTGGGCTCTCCGAGAGGGGCGGACAAATCAAACCTGGGCCGACTAGGTCGGCCACGTGCAAGGCAAATGTTCTATGCGCTGTGCTGGAAAATGCTACAAGTAGAATGAAAATACAGGAACATCTCAGTCACAGCAAAATTCATACAGAACAAGTCTGAGAGGAAAGAAGGAGTTTATTACTCTTTTATGGAGGGGGGTGTTGGGGCCACACCCAGTGGTGCTCAGGGTTCGCTCCTGGTGGGCTTGGGGAACCCTATGGAGCACCGGGGACTGAACCCGGGTGGGCAGCATGCAAGGCAGTGTCCCAGCTGCTGTGTTCTCTCTCTGACCCTTCTTGTTTGTTCCGGGGACACGGCAAGTGGCGCTCGTGGCTTGTTCTGCTCTGCTCTATCCAGCCTGATGCTCTCCGGCTCTCCGAACTACCTCTCCAGCCCAATTCTTAGCTCGGAAGCAGAAGAAACAGCATCAGAATGAATGCTTTTACTACCACTTAGCACCAATTTCTAAAAACATTCCAACTGCCCTCCTGTGACACTTCAGTTAAACGAATACCTACCTTCTTGAATTTCTTGAAATTCTTTAATTGACCATAATCATGATTTACACTAGATGCCTTTCTGGAGTCAGAATTACTAACCACCAGTGATCTGAATTCCGTCAGTAACAGGTTCCTTGGCAGCATCTCTTCATCCTCCTGAAGTTTGTCATTATTCTTAAGTGAGGTTAAGATAGACACGGAGGAAGAAAGAAGAAGGAAAAGGAAAATTACTCGTTATTTAGAGATCTATAGAAATTCAAAAACCCGAAAATAAAGGTGGAAAGGTCTGATCTGGGACCTGCACTTAAGAGTCAATCTGATTTACTTCAAAATGAGACAAAAATTCCAACTCGCTAACCTTCTAGCATTTATAATGCACTCAATTGGTGGCAGAAGAATTAAAAAAAAATAGTATTTCTAATGTACTATTCTGTTCTAGGCACAGTACCTTAGAATTGCTTTCTTCTTTTCATTGAAGCCATAGGAAGATATTTATATTGAAGCCACATAAGAAGATATTTGCATATATTATAATCTATTTTTATAAAGAACCTCAGGAAAGCAATGATTGTAGACATATTACCTCAATAACAGACATGCTAAGTTTTCCCACCTTAATAGTTAGTAATTCCGTTTAAGATTCTTTCCTGTTGCTGGATAAGATGGTTTGCTTTATGTCAATCACTATTAATAAATTGTTTACCACTATTCAAGGAAGGCCATCCTAGTATTTTCAAAAATGACAGTCATGGTCCTCCCAATGTTCATCGATTTGCTTGAGCAGGCCCAGTAACATCTCCATTGTGAGACTTGTTGTTACTGTGTTTGGCATATCGAATATGTCACGGGGAGCTTCCGTGTGGGCGAGATACTCTTGGTAACTTGCCAGGCTCTCCGAGAGGGGCGGAGGAATTGAACCCGGCTCTCCCGAAGCAAGGCAAACGCCCTACCGCTATGCTATCGCTCCAGCCCTTCAAAATTCAATTAACTATATATTCATAAGGAATTTGCTAATAGTCTGACAGGGGAAAGAAGGAAAAAGGGAAACTCAAAAGATTCAGTTTACAGGAATGAAACAAAATCAGGAATAAGAATACAAAGTAATAATGGCCCAGAACTTTACAAATGTTTCATAGCCACTGATGTAATTTACAACATTGTTGGACAAATGTCTACCTGATTTTACAAAAGCAAAGAATCTGACATTCATAAATGTAAAAATGATGTATTCAAGGACCTTATGGAGCAAAGGGCAGAGAAACTTAGGGTTCATAACCTGATTAACCTATTTTCAGAAGTAGCAAATCACCAAAGACAAAAATTGCAGAGAAATATAGCTAACCCTAAAAACTGCAAACTGACAGATGTCGATGAGATCACTTGACAGCCCATAAGTAGAATCGTCACAGAAATAAAAATTCACTAGTGATGGGATGGGTGCTGAAATATTATCTGCCTAAAACTATACTATCAACAACTTTGTAAATCACGGTTCTTAATTTAAAACTTAAAAAGAAATACAAAACAATAAATAAAAATCTCACAGGTAGTTCTTCTTTCGTTGACCATAGTGGTTCTTTCTTGACATCACATTTCTTCCCAATTTCATTTTCTTGCTAAATAAAGGAAAGATTGGTATCGGAATTATAAAATGGTAACTTTCCAAAGCAGTTCTAAAGAAACCCTAGTATAAAACCGACTTTGCAAAGACTCCTGCCGGGCGCATCCCTGCCCAGGAACTGTCTTACTCTCAGTCCTGGCGTGGAGTCTTAGCTCCTCCCTTCCCACCAAGCCCCAGAGGCCTGACTGCTCTACTAGAAACATTTCCCTGCCTCTCTCTCTCCTCTCTGTCTCCGCCCTCACATTTGTCTAGGCAAATTTCTTTAAATAAAATTATTTCACTTCAGTAAAAAAAAAAATAATAAAATGTCTTTCTGAAAAACCCCAAGGTAGCTATGATTTTGACCAAGTTACCCAATAATAGAAATAGAATTAGAAAAAATTCATTGTAATATTGCATAACAACGAAGACCAGCAGCGACCTAAGTTGTAAGTCATGTAACTTACATGCTGGATACTTAATATGTTAGGCTCATACATATGAATAAAAGAGGCACATAAGCAGTTGATTCCAAGTCTGCTAAACAAGATTTACAAGAGAAAGTATTACTAATTATCTGTAGATGGCAAAGCTATCAATGAACATACACACCGTCACACCACACCCACCACCCTACCAAACAGTCTATTTTCCCTCCATCAGGGTCTACTGGCCTGTCACCTCCCCAAAATCCTCTGTAATATTTGTACCCACCCCAACTTGAGGCAATTTCAGCTCATCAGGTCGAAATAAACATAGTATCAGATTCTTTTAATTTCTGAGTATCCACAAAGCCTTTCTCACAACAAATTCCTGAGAGAGCAAAACTGAAAGAATTAAATGTAGGCTCACTTGGCCTAGTTAAGACTGAGAAATTGTGTCAATTTAATGCTGTAATGTTGCAATATAATGCTGTACTCAGGCAAGAGGTTAGAAAGACGGAAATGCATTTCCAAAGGTTTGTCAGAATGATCTAAGTGGAACCTAACCTTGTAAACACTTAAAACACTTAATAAGCAGCCTTAACTGAGATCCCAGAAGGGCTTGGAGTTAAATTATAATGCAGATAGAATAAATGTATCTTAATAAAGGTATATATTATGTATATATCACTCAGCTCCTGGGAGAGAACAAGGCAGAGTCTCCTACCCTATGCCTGACTGTCTCCACCAGGGCCCAACAGCTGAAGACCACCAGGGCCCAGCCAAGGCCATGCTGGGACCACTCTCCACACACTTGGATGAGCCTCACGCATAAAAGAACTGGCAGAGGAACCCAGGTGTGTGGGACCCGGGGCTGAGATCTCCAAGCCTGCACGGTTTGGGACTGGACCTGCCAGTAACTAGACAGTTACACCCACCAACTGCCGTGTAACTCCAACAACGGCCAGGATCCAGAGATTATCACACTCAGTTCCTGGATCCAGAGATTATCACACTCAGTTCTCCTACCCTATGCCTGACTGTCTCCACCAGGGCCCAACAGCTGAAGACCACCAGGGCCCAGTCAAGGCCATGCTGGGACCACTCTCCACACACTTGGATGAGCCTCACGCATAAAAGAACTGGCAGAGGAACCCAGGTGTGTGGGACCCGGTGCTGAGATCTCCAAGCCTGCACGGTTTGGGACTGGACCTGCCAGTAACTAGACAGTTACACCCACCAACTGCCGTGTAACTCCAACAACGGCCAGGATCCAGAGATTATCACACTCAGCTCCCGGAAGCGCACGGACGCGGCAGCGTGACATCTTATCATCTCATCCTAATTTGGTCAAACTGTCAGGCTACCAAATGTAACCTGCCCACACGGCAGAGTCTGGCAAACTCCCCGTGGTATACCCAATATGCCAAATACCAGTAACAATGATGGGTCTCATTCTCCTAACCCTGAAAAAGCCTTGAATATGGCACTTTTAAAAAAAATCTCAGGGCTAGGACGAAGAAGACGTTACTGGCACCTGCTCGAGGCAATCGACGAACAACAGGGTGGTCGTGATCGTGATTGTGATATATATATATATATATATGTATATATATATATATAAATAAATGTAGAAAATCCTTTGGATTTCAACAAATATTTCATTAAACTAATTTCTCACCCTCCTCTCTAGTGGAATACAATGGTTAAATATATAAATTGCTTGGATCAATTAACCTCATTTGTAAAGTGAGTGAATCCTAAAAGCTCTGCTAATGAAGAACGCTTCTGTCTCAGTCTGGATAGAGTGGAATCGGATATCCCAGGATCGATCTTCCTTCCGTACTAACTGAACCAAGTTCATTAGAATTGTCCGGGCTCTCTGTTAACCAAGGGTGAGGGCTGGGGAAAGCAGAGACCATCACTAAACCCCAGGTACCCCTACTCATCACCTGGGGATCTTCCATCACTAAACCTCAGGTACCCCCAACTCATCACCTGGGACCCTCCACTCTCCGGCCGTGTGCAGAGCCGAGGAAGGCAGCCACACTGCTGCTGCACCTCCACTGGGGGAAATCCCTAAGCTACTTACTAAACAATTCAGAGAGACGGCAAAAGAATTTCTAAAAAGATAAAAGGAGGGGCTGGAGCAATAGCACAGCAGGTAGGGCGTTTGCCTTGCACGCAGTCAACCTAGGTTCAATTCCCAGCATCCCATATGGTCCCCCGAGCACTGCCAGGGGTAATTCCTGAGTGCATGAATCAGGAGTAACTCCTGTGCATCGCTGGGTGTGACCCAAAAAGCAAAAATAAATAAATAAATAAAATAAAAAGATAAAAGGAAAAAGGAGGAAGCACCGCGCTGAGAACCAGAATCACTGGGGTTCAGGTCTGTTCATTTATATATTTGTTTTTCTTCTTTAAAATGTTTTAAATTTCCTCTTTTAAAATCAAATCCCCATGATTCACCAAGTTCTAAAGTGATTCATGGCTGCGCTCAGGAGTACCATGACCCAGCGTACCACGACCCAGCATCATCCTCTGGCCGGGTCCACTTCGGCACCAAGGTCTCCACTCCCCTCCCGCCCTGCTGCCTCCCAGGCACGCACTATTTCCCACCTGCCTTTCTTCTTTCCCCTTAGAAGAAGGGGAAAGCACAACACGGCCGCTGAGCAGGTGCCATGCATGTCACTGGACCTCCTTTATCGCTGCGGCAGTGGCCACTTCCCACCCTGCCTCTGCCTCTTCCTGAACACCTCTCCCGTTTCTCGTGCCTCTGGGCACCTGTTATTCTCAATGTCTAGGGTTTCTTTACAACACACCTAGCAGAGGAGGGAGCTTGCTCTGTGCCCGGGAACCCTGATTTATAGGAAGTTTGCCAGGTGGTACTGATGCAGCGATGCAGAGAGGAGCCTGGGGGAGTCGCTCTGGAGAAACGACCACGAGGCCTTCAAAGGGTTCCACTGCACAGTTCAATGACTCGCACTGCTGCATGTGGCGGCCCTCCCTTCCCTTCTCCCCCATAAGGACTTACATTCCCACACTTAGCCAGGGCCCATGGGCAGTAGGGATGGCCGGCGTCAAAACTGACAGTGGAACTCTGCGGAAATCACAGCATCAAGTGCTGATGTTGTAAAATCTAGGCTCCCTCCTACTGGCCTACCAGGTTATTAGCTTAGGCACAGCTTCTCACTTACAGAGAGTAGGTCACTCCCTGATGCCTACAACAGCAAATACATGAAAGTTTTCTTAGAGTGGGGAAGACAAATTATTCAAATGAAAATTGAAATTCCAAGTAATGTTATACAAGTTTTGCCTAAAAAAAAAAAAAAAAGACCAATCAGGGGCTGAAGCAATAGCACAGCGGGTAGGGCATTTGTATTGCACATGGCTGACAGGGTTCTATTCCCAGAATCCCATACGGTCCCCCGAGGACCTCTAGGAGTAATTCCTGAGTGCAGAGCCAGGAGTAATCCCTGCGCATCGTTGGATGTGACCCAAAAAGGAAAAAAAAAAAAGACCAATCAGAAACATTGTCTTATTAGTTTTCCCCTTTCTGTGCCTGATTAAGGCATCTCTTATGCTGACCCTCATATTCAAATGTTTGCTAGGATACAGATCAACACAGAAAGTGAGTAGGACAACTACTAGCTGCCATTAGTTAGATCATACTATGCATCACTTAATAATGGGGCACATTCTTAGAAGGGTGTTATAAGGTGTTTTTTTCTCATTGCACAGATGGACCCACTGCAGTAGACTTTTGTTATGTTCAGGGGTCACAAGGTAAAAAACCACAGGAGTAAATTAAGCACAAAGGAAATGATGCCACCAGGAGATCAGTAGATGTGAGACGTGTAGGCATCTGTGGGCTAAAATGCTGAACTGTGACAGCTCCTATGTCACTGGATGCTGATTTGGGGACTCCCATAAGGTACGTGGTCTGCCCCTGCCTGAAGCATCACTGCGAGTATTAGCGAGTACTACTGCCATCACTTGAGTATGCTCGTACTACTACCTCTACTGTGCTGAGGTCACATCGGCGGCGTGCGGGGACGATTCCTGGGTCACTACTCAGGGCTACTCCCAACAGGGCTTGGGGGCACTGGGGGACCCGGCTCGAACCTGGGGCTCCAGGATGCCAGCACACCTAGCAGCCCTTGGGCATTCTCACTGGCCCCAAGTCAAACACTATTTTTAAAAACTTTACTCTTTCCTTTTGGTTTGGGGGCCCATACCCGGCTTTGTTCAGGGCTTACTCTCGGCTCTGTGCTTAGGGATGGGGAGACCAGAGAGAGTGCTGGGGACAGACGCTGACTGTGACACGGTCTCTCAGCCCCAATGGCTAGTTTTAACATCCTCCTTATACACCAACAAATTCTTCTACTTCACCCCAATGTTGAAGATACCGTCTCTTCTCAAGATGAAGACTGCATTACCCACAATAAAAATGTCTTTGTAACACTCAAGGATCTATTTCCAACAGTCATTAAAAAAAGGTTACTTACAGAGATTTTATTTTCTAGCTCCACTTCATCATTAAAAATGCCATTTGTTTCAATATCCAATTTTGGCCGTTTACTCTTATTTTTAATGCTGTCTTCTTTTTGAACTTTCACTTTGACATCTAATTCTGATTTCATGTCCTTGAGCAGCTGTTCCAATACTTCATCTTCTATGCCAATATCATCCATTTCTTTTCTTTTTCCCGGCTGTAGCTCTTCTATAGAAAGAGATTTACTAGCAGAATTTTTCACAGTGGATTTTAAATCTGTAAATAGACTATCTGAATTTTTGTCCACAGGCTCATTCTGGGATAGATTTTGCTCCTTATTTTTCCAGAGTGAGGATGAAATGGGCATTGTTTGTTCTGAAAGAGAACAAGACATTTCGGTTCTTGCAGATTTAGATGAAGACACTTCTTCATTTTCGTCATCCCTGTCCCTTCGGTTTGGAAGGAAAGAAAACACAAATAAAAAAATGAACACAGGTAGGGAACTTTTCACTTAGCAATATACATGCCTCCCATTGAATTAAAAACAATTCTTGGTTTTATCAGTAATCTTGTTGGGAACCAAAATAACAAACATTTGGAAATACTACAGAGTCCATACACTCTACTATTCTGATCATCCTCGTGGCTGGAATCATATGGACAGCTTGATCTTTACTGGAGTGACAACAGTTAATAGTTGTGGAGGAAAACGTAGAAAAATACAAAAAAGACACGTATGTAGGCAATAATGCACTATTTAATAATGTGGAGTGGGAAAATCACCCCCCATTCAGGAATGTACCTGAAGACAATGAAATGGATGAATGAGCTGTACTCAAAGTAAGTCAGAGTTGATAAAATTCACAATAAATCACAGACCAACACTGCAAGTGTAACAGGACCAAGTTTTCTTTGCTTTTGTGAGGGAGACGGAACAGTGGGGTCCCCCTGGGGTGTCAGGGGCCATTTCCATAAATGCTTAGGAGCCAGCCATTCTTGGTGGTACTCAGCTGGTGCTAGGGACTGAAGCTTGGCTCCTCCATGTGAAGCTCTCACTCCACCCTACTTTCCTATCATTTTTCAACAAACACCAAATTCTTTATTCACCTGAAGGGGCTGTAGTTAATAGTGCAGCCGTAAGAGTGCTTGCCTTGAATGTGTGGGTAAGTGGGATCTTGGATTCAGTCGTCAGCAACACACCTACTTATCTATTTATCAATCTATCTATCCATCCAACCACCCACTATTCCCTCCCTCCCTCCTACCATCCTAAGACCCAGAGAGAGAGGACACAAAAGTTTGAGAACCTAATGACCTTAGCGACATATCAACATTTCCGAGAGTAACAACATTCTCTAGAAGCGTGTTTGAGCAGACGAACATTCTTTCTAATCACACGGCAAGTCCTAGTACAAAGAGAATAAATCTTACGAACATACCTTTTTCTGGCAGAAGGCTGAAAGTAGTTTTTGATGGTGTTCGTCTGCTGCTGTGAAGTCCGATCTCTACTTTTATTCACACCCCAAAATGTAGTTGGTGAAAGCTGGTAGCTTGGGGCCTTCATCTGATCCTGAGTTTTGGCTGTATTATTGTGAGGGCTTATTTGGGAGGGTTCCTTTAAAATAGATACTTCTTGTGAAGACTTTCCGAAATTCTGCTCCATTCTGGGGACTTTGACATCTTTTGGCCTTTCACTCAAATCCATACTGTAGCGAGAAAGAAGAATACAAAGTGATCACTCGAGTTTGTGATAATTTTGGACACAAAGTCCCTTAAAAAGCACTAGTGTGAGGTGCTAGAGAAAAAAGTAGAGCAGGAAGCGGGTGTAAGGCGTTTTCCTTACACACACCTGACCAGGATTCGATCCTCAGCATCCCGTATCATCTCCTGGAGTAATCTGCACAGCCAGGAGTGACCCCAAGCACAGCTGAGTGTGAAACAGAGACTAAAAACAAAACCCCAAAGCACTAGTGAGGGCGCAGGAAGGGAGCATTTGCAGTGTGCACTGAGGGGCAAGCGTGCTCGACTCTCGTGTCCGAGGGCTCCAGCTCAACCCAGCACAGCCCCCCCCCTCCCCGTGGCAGAGCAAGTGTGGGAGCCCCGTGGCCGTGAGGCTGCCAGCACCCCCGTCATGAGGCTAGCCCAATGGTCCCAGGAAGTGAGCCCTGAAATGAGCTCTGTGCACAAGCAAAACTAACAGATGGAAAAGCAGACAAGGAATAATCTATTAATTTAGTACCATATCAAAAATGGCCTATTCGTTGAATTTAAACTGAATTACATACTTTTATTCCCAGCCAGATGACATCATCTCTGCAAGTAAGCTATGAGAAAAAGATTGTACTGCTCTTGTTTTGGGGTCAAACTTGGTGCTGGCGGCTACTCCGGGCGAGGTGCCTGGGGTTGCCAGGAGGTGCAGGGATCGGAACTGGGCCACTCCGAGCAGTGCCTGCACGCTCCCCATCAGCCCGACCCTTAGCACATCAGAAAACCACTCGAAACACATGTACGTGGGCTGGAGAAGGGAATACAGAGTTTAGGGACTTGCATAGTACGAGGTTGAAATTCTGGCTCTGCAAAACGTCCCCTGAGCACTACCAGGCCTGGCCCTGGAGCACTGCTGGGTGTGGGCGCTCGCATCCTGCCAAAGAAACACCCTCCCCCCAAATACAAACCACACATATTCATACACAATCCCAAGTCAAGTACATATTATACTTTTACTATTCTTATATGCCACACATATAAAATAAAACTCGTACTCAGTGCTGTTAAAAACACCAAGAGTTTCTCTTTAGGAAGTGTTGTATGAGGGGCATGGGGTTTGGGCCACACCGAGGTGCTCAGGGCTTATTCCAGGCAGTGCTTACAGGATGCCGGGATTCACACCAGGGTGGGCTGCATGCAAGGCAAGCGAAGCCTCTGCAGCCTCTCTTTGGAAAAAAGCTTCACCAGGGGTTAGAGAGGAGAACAAGTAAGACACTTGCCTGCCCACAAATGACCTGGGTCCCGTCCCCAGTACTGCATCCCATGAATACTGCCAGGAGTAATCCCTGAGGAGGGCCAACCCTTTGCCCCCACTCCAACGTTTTATCAAAAGGCTGGAGGACAAGCCTGACATGTACCAGTGTACAAGGCCCTGAGTATGATTCCTGGCACCCAAAAGCTTCTCTGGAACTATTTGTGGCATTCCCCAAAGAAAACCACAGCCGACACGACAGCACAAGTTACATATGGCCTCAGTATAAAACATGGGTGTGTTGGGGCTGGAGAGATAGCACAGCGGGTAGGGCGTTTGCCTTGCACGCGGCCGACCCGGGTTCGATTCCCAGCATCCCATATGGTCCCCTGAGCGCCGCCAGGAGTAACTCCTGAGTGCAAAGCCAGGAGTAACCCCTGTGCATCGCCAGGTGTGACCCGAAAAGCGAAAAAAATAAATAAAATAAATAAAGCATGGGTGTAGCAAACACAGAGCAAAGTCTAATACAGAAAATATGCAGCATTGTAGGTGAATTTCAACATGAATAGTCATCATGGAATGTAGCACTGCAGCACTGTCCTCCCGTTGTTCATCCATTTGCTCGCGCAGGCCCAGTAATGTCTCCATTGTGAGACTTGTTGTTACTGTGTTTGGAATATCGAATATATCATGGGTAGTTTTCCAGGCTTTGCTGTGCGGGTGAGATACTCTTGGTAGCTTGCCGGGCTCTCCGAGAGGGATGGAGGAATTGAACCTGGCTTGGCCAGGCAGGCTGCGCACAAGGCAAACGCCCTACTGCTGTGCTATCGCTCCAGCCCATCATGGAATATATAAAATAAAATACACTGTCTTAAATGGAATCGATTATAGAATACAAAAAACTTCCCTTACTTTCTAAAATACAGAGCAAAAACTCTTCACATAAAAAGAACTACACAGAAAATATTTGTGAATAAATACTAATTATATTTAGAAGATGCATAGTAGTAGTCTACAGTGTAAAATTGGTAATATATAGTCTTTGGTGTAAATTGGCAAGGACAAAAAAGTTTTTATCTTATGGACTGCAGGCCAAATATGGTCTGTCAGTTTTCATAAGTTAAGTGTGACTGGAAGAACACCACACTAATTCACTCACATGCCATTTCTGGCTACTTTAATGCTACAGCGAGGGCTGATAGCCCCAACAGAGGTCAATGGTCCACAAGCCAAAAGCATTTACTTGCCAAGCCAGCCAATGGGTTGTGTCCACACTTAGCATGAAGGAATCCCGGGTTCAATCCCACTATCTGGTCCCCTGACCACAGAGCCAGGAGTAGCCCCTGAGCACTGACGGGTATGGATCCAAAACAAAAAAAAAATATCCAAATCTTCCATCTTTTATAGGATGTTGGCTGTTCCTTGTCCAGAAAAACTGTCATCTCTGGAAGATCACTCTCCAAACTTCTGTTTCCTAAGAGATGAGCTGCACACAGTGCTGCCATCAGAAGCACACTGCTAAATTCCTGAGAGGATAGTAATGACAGCTTAGTAACCAGAAGCCTTACCAGGTGTCTGCCTGCTCCGATTCGGAGTCTGTTGCACCTGCTGTAGCAATCACCTGCGTTACTGGCATCAAACTGTCATTCAGTGATGAGCTCTGGGAAAGGCTTGGTGCTGAAGCCATCTTCCATCCTGTAAGTTACACAAGGGAAGAATCAGGATGTCGGAGAGTAAGAGGGACATTTGACCGGTAAAATGATTAGACAGGGGCTGGAGCAATAGTACAGAGGGTAGGGCGTTTGCCTTGCACGCGGCTGATCTGTGCTCGAGTCCCAGCATCCCATCTGGTTCCCCAAGCACCACCAGGAATAATTCCTGAGTGCAGAACCAGGAGTAACCCCTGAGCATCGCTGGGAGTGACCCCCCCCAAAAAAGAAATGATTAGACAGCCATGCTGAAAAGATCAACCAGATTATATAGCACAGGATCATCTCTAGTCAATGGAGTCAGAACTATTCAATTTAATAGCCTATAGCTTATATAATAGCCTACAGCAACTTGTTGGTGTCTGTCATGGATTTTCCAAAGTGAAGTAAACTGAAAGCCATAGCAGATCATTACTGTGCCTTTACAAATTCTCTGTGACGTACAAAGAAAGCAAAAGAAACATAAAAAGGAATCAACTTCAGTTGTAATTCAAATTATACTTTAATAGACAAAAACGTTTCACTGTTGTCCTTTAAAGATAAATTTCCCTACAGAAAATGTCTCCAGCATTCTGTCCTTGCAAATAAAAACTAATGTGAAGCTTTTGAGAATAAATATGATTTTGAAAGAAGAAAGGTAAACGATTTTGGTATTTTTAAAATTAGGGTTTTTTTGTTATTATTGAATCCCCCTTAGATTCATAATTACAGAGTTGTTTGGTGATTGGGTGTCAGTCATACAACGTTCCAACACCCATCTCTTCTCCAGTATACAATTTCTCATCACCAATGTCCTCAGTTTCCCTCCTACCCGCCTCTATGGCAGGTACTTTTCTTCTCTAGAAGAGAGGTAAAACTTCTTAGATGAAAAAAATTTTTTTTGTCACTGCAGAATATCATACTTAATAGGTTTATTTTATTCAGAATAGCAACAATTCAAGTTCCCCTGTTTTGAGGGAGGGGGCCACACCCGGCGGTGCTCAGGGCTTACTCTTGGCTTGGTGCTTAGGGATCACTCCTGAAGCTGCCGAGGACAGAACCAGGATCAGCCACGTGCAAGGCCTTAACCCCTGGATTATCTCTGTGGCTCACAAGTGATTTGATTTTAAAGTTAGAAAGAAGGGGCCAGAGCGATAGTACAGCAGGCAGGGCATTTGCTTTGCACGTGGCTGACCTGGGTTCAATCCCCGGCATCCTGTATAGTCCCCTGAGTAATTTGATAATAAAATGAGCCAGAAGTCATTTCTGAGTGTAAAGTCAGGAAGAACCCCTGAGTATCCAAAGTGGAATACACAACACAAAAATTCTGACACAGAGGAGAGTTACAGAAGAGGAAAAGAGGTTATAAAAACTCAAAGTAAGTAAGTGAGCATAGTGGAATGAGTTTACTTTTTTGGTTTTTCAAGGGATTTTTATTTTTAAAGGTCAGCCCTGGCAGAGACGTAGGGGTTATTCCTGGCGGTATTCAGGGGACTGACCCCAGGTCCTCTGCAGGCAAAGGCAGAGCTCAGGAGTCCCACCCTGAAAGGCAACGCCGGCACTCTGGGGCCAGAAGTCAGGATGAGCGCAGACTCCAGGGACCATCCATGGCTCGTGTCCTCTGTAGGGAGAAGCGTAAGCAAAGGGTGGCCACAGGCTGAACTCTTGAGGACTCCGCAGCCTAGACAAAGGGTGTGAGGATTTATGTGACTTTCAGGCAGCTTCTATGCAAAGGAATAGTGAGTCTAGTGGCAACGTTTGTAACTAGGCAATGGAATGAGGATGGAAGCAAGATCATTACTGGGTGAGTTCCAGCGTTCTCTGGGATGAAGCGTTTCAGAGCGGGCCACGGCCACGGGTCAGAAGTGCTGGCACAGCTTCTGAGCAAAGCCAGAGCAGGGGACTTTCAGGCTTTGTTGATGGAGAGGGAAAGAAACACTGAAATCACTGAACTCTGCCGTCTTATTTCCATAAGAGGCATCACTCTAGTCCTTTCCAGGATAATCTATGAAAACGGGCTATGAGCTTAGAATCGGCCAAAGCGAAGCCACCGCCCGCCCCCAACGCTACACCCCTAATGAGATGCCCTGGCTACACACCAGGATATTCCAAATAATGGAGAAAGTAAAATTGCATTAAAAAAAGTGTTCCTGAAGCATATGTCCAGTGGAGAACTAGATTTACAAAAGGGTAAATGAAGGAGAGTTTACAAATGGAGGCTGGACCCCAGATGTAGCTTCGTGGAACAACAGACGTTTTACAGGTGTGAGGCCCTGGGTGCAGGCACCCAAATAAAAACAGAAACCAGCAAATGTGGGACACAAAGAATGACTCACCACCCAAGGATGCCACTTGCCTTGACTTTTTCGTTGTGTTCGAGTCCCGCTAGCAGGGCTTTTTGTCTCCCAAACAGTGATCCACTGTCAGGAAATGGCTATTTACGACCCAAGCGCTTTCTAAAGGCCACACAGAGTTCTCGGCTTTTCTTTGGTTCTCTCAGTGCCCAGATTCAACCGACAGCTAGAGAGAGGCATTAGACTCTGAATGAATTCTGGGGACATTTAGTCATCAGCCAGGAGAAAGATTCAGCAAACCACAACTGCACCGAGAGAAGTTCCTTGGACAGATTTTTTACAAGAACTCAAATTTCTTTTTAATCCTTGGACAGATTTTCACAAGAACTCAAAGTACTGGTATATTTTGTAAAACTGCGGTGGTCCCACCAACTAGTGCCAGGTGGGGGGAATGATAACGATGAGTGAATGTAGCGAGAGCCTTTAAAAGTGCTTGTATTTGAAGCACTTTTTCAAAAAAAAAAATTTACTTTCTTTGGAGCACGGGAAGTGGGGGAGGGGGCACACCCAGTGATACTCAGGGCTTACTCCTGGCTCTGCACTCAGGAATTACTTCTGGCAGGCAAGGAGGACCGTATGGGAAACCAGAGGTCAAACCCAGGTAGGCTGTGTACAAGGCAAATACCCTATGGGCTGTACTATCGCATTAGCCATGGAAGTACTTTTTTTTTTTTTTTTTTTGCTTTTTGCTTTATGGGTCACACCTGGCTCCTGGCTCTGCACTCAGGAGTTACTCCTGGCGGTGCTCAGGGGGCCATATGGGATGCTGGGAATCGAACCCGGGTCGGCCGTGTGCAAGGCAAACGCCCTACCCGCTGTGCTATCGCTCCAGCCCCTGTGGAAGTACTTTAAAAAAGAAAGATACACAGCAAGGACTCAGTAGCGGGAGCATGAGGGCAATGGTATCGAAGGAACATATGTTGGTCTCTTTGGTTCTTGGATCACACTCTGGTGCTCAGAGGTTACTCCTGGCTCAGTGCTCCTGTGGAGGTTGCGCCTGCTAGTGGGGGTGGGGGGGGCATACAATGTCGAGAACTGAGTCTGAGCCTCCTACCCGCCAAGCACATGCTCCAGCCTGCCCAACTGCGTCTCAGGACTGAAGAAACATTCATATCCGAACGATATGACACTAGCCACTCCCCTGATCCTGTGTTGTACCTTTACCTCTCCTAGACACGCCCACACTACCCTCTCTCCAAACTTCACAGGACAGACGCCACCTACACTGTCCTACAACTAGGTCACAAGAGCACTGGCTTTAGAATCACTGGTCTGAATCAAAATACTCCTGAATTTTCTGCTCAGTATCTGCTTCATTTCTTAACTTCTCTGTATAGTTGTTATACAACTATAAAATACAATTCATACAATTTATCTTAAAAATAATTGATTCATGTTGTTCTGTTTTGTTTTGGGCCACATCCAAGGGTTCCTCGGGACTCACTCATGGCTGTGCAGAGTGACCACTCCTGGGAGTGTTCAAGGTACCCACATGCAGTGCCAGGTATGCCAACTGGGGTCGGTGGGTGCAAGGAAAGCCCCTTCATCTGGGTATACTTCTCTGACCCAAGTGATTAACTTCTGGCGATGTGAAACACTTAACTTCAGTTTGCCAGTTCCTAAGGCAGAGTCTGGCAAACTCCCAGTGGCGTACCCAATATGCCAAATACTAGTAACAATGATGGGTCTCATTCTCCTAACCCTGAAAGAGCCTTGAACGTGGCACTTTTTAGAATCTCAGGGCTAGGATGAAGGAGACTTTACTGGTGCCTGCTCGAGGCAATTGAGGAAAAACAGGATGATCGTGATCGTGATCGTGAAGGCAGTAGTTATTGGGACAAATCAGTGACCACACACCTACAAGGTGGTCCCAGCTCTAGCCTCTCTGAGCCTCTCTGCAGATGATCTCCCAACCCGCCCATGCCTTTCTGTGAGCTGCAGCAGTAACGGGGCCCGGAGAGCAGACGGTGACGGCGCTATCTGGCCTGTGTCTCAGTCTAGTAGTGAGTGCTGACAATGAGCTACAGAAAAAAAACAGCACGCAAATCAGTACATACTAAATGCAGATGTTCTGACAACTAGAGAACAAATAAAGCAACTAAATGAGCATACAGAAATTTTAAGGGAGAAAAGCAAGGAGGATGGAAGCTGGAGAAATAGGACAGCAGGCAGGATGCTTGCTGTGTCTGTGGCCAACCTAGCTGGATCCCCGGTTTCCCAGAGGATGCCCCGAGCCCACCAGGAAGTGATCCCCAAGTACGGAGGCAGAAGTAAGACCTGCGCATCACTGGGTGTGCCCCTCAAAACAAAACAAAACAAAACAAAAAAGCCAGGAGGAAAACTAAGAGAATCATCTTGATGACAATAGTGGCTTAACTGTATTTTTTTTTAATTAGGGAAAGATGTTTTAAATAAGGAAGGAGTTTTATGACTGCCTTTGAGTAATGTGGCTTTTGTGACAGTCAATACAGAGACACCTATAGTGAGATTCTTTACCTACCCATGAACTCATGCCAAGGAACTAGGAATCATTTCCAGTTCCTCCAGCACCAATTTCTGTGGTTACCCAACACATTCTGCTCCTAAACACTTCACAACCACCTCACACACCCAGGTCTGCATGGCTGTTTCCCTTTATCACTCCCCTTCTGCTGTTCTCCTCACTGCTGCTATAGCAGACTGGTTCTCGCTGGATTCTCTGCTACCCAGATTCTCCCACGGTGGCCTCTTCTGGTCGACCACCCAGGCCAGGGGACCTGAGGGCTCCCTCTGCGGTGGATCCTTTCCTGACCAATTCCCGGCACTAGAGAATCCCCTGTCCGCGCCTCTCTTGCGCTTGGCTCGAACTGATCAGGTCTACCCCTTGGCGACTTGGCTATATCGTGACTTTCGGACTATCAAGTTCTCAGGAACGGATATCCTGTGTGCCCCTTTTGCCACTGCATCTTCTTCTGCTAATCACTATTGTTATCACAGATGTTTACTGAAGGAACAATGAAAAAAAGAGAGAAGCAGATGAGTTATAAAAAGGGATACAGAGGGTCACCCTTTGGCAAGTAAAGAATAATGTCCTTAAAGTCTGGCCTTGAGTTACACAATAAAGTCACTGTCCTCCCGTTGTTCATCGATTTTGCTCAAGGGGCCCCAGTAATGTCTCTATTTTTTAAGACTTGTTGTTACTGTGTTTGGCATATCGAATACGTCACAGGTAGCTTGCCAGGCTTTGCCGTGCGGGCGAGATGCTCTGGGTAGCTTGCCAGGCTCTCCAAGAGGAGTAGAAGAATCGAACCCGGCTCAGCTGGGCCAGCTGAGCACAAGGCAAACACCCTACCACTGTTGCTAAAAAAAAAAAAAAAAAAAAAAAAAAAGTCTATAAAATGATACTTCTGATTACCTGGACTGGGCTGTCCCTTAGGATCACAGTAATTATCTGTTGTCATAAAAATAACCGCCAATCCAATTTCTGCTTCAGGAATGGGTCGAAGACCTTGCCTATTGAGAAACAAAGAAGTTTTAGTGTTACCATATACCAAAGCCTTTAACTTTTATTAAGATGTTTGCTGCTCCTGCCTTCCCGAGAGAGATATCTCATTCCCACAAGACTCATTTCATCTGTAAAATAAAGGTCTGAAATATAACCTATATCCCAGCTCTAAGATTCTATCATTTTCAGAAGAACAACAGTGCCACACGGACGAAGCAATGAAATAGATTTTTATAAGGAATTCTATGATTAATAAGGTCCTGTCATCAAACTTGAAAGAGAGAAAAAAGGGAAAAAAAGTACAAAGCATTGTATTACTTTTCAAGTGTTAACAAGTTTTAGTCAGTTTTAAGTTTACAAAATCAAATCATTTTATCTGATATACATGCATACATGTATGCATGTATATCAATTGTGAATTGTGAATCAATCCTATTATTGTGAATCATTGTGAATCAATCCATTGTGAATCAATCCTATTATTCTGCAATGAAAGTGGTGGTTAATTTGTGCCATGACAAGAATGTGATAACATTTTATAGAAACTACCCCTCGCTTGTGAAGACCAAGCTACAAAACTCCTTTCCAGATTTACTGAAAACATTTTAAGGAACTGGGGCTGAGAACAGAGCCCAAAGGGGTGAAGAGCATGCGTGGAGCGTGTGCATTTCTGAGTCTGACCTTGTCACTGCATGCTCTCCAGCACTGCCAACTCCTGAGCACTGGGCCCTGAGCACTGCCAGGCCCGATCAGCGCTGTCATCACCCACTGGAGCAATGAACCGTCGGGTCTTTGCCAATGGGTCTCAAGCAGGAAGGGTCCCCAGTTTCCCAGCATCACCTCTGGGGAGTCCCATAAGAAACAGGCAAAACTTCGGGAGAGTAATTTTTTTTAAAGGGAGGACGACAATGATCCCAACTGAAATAGGAACATGTCTTTCACAGAAGAGAATCAAACCCAACAACCGCCTAAAGGACCCAAGAGACATCAAGAGACATCCCCCAAGAACTCAAACGATAACAGTGATGCTGGGGAAACAAATCCAGGTCATGCAGCCTGACCTCAGCCATGTGCCACTGACACTCCAAGTTCAGTCTGCAGGGAAAGCAGTGGCACCCAGGAATAGTCTATAGAGAGGCAGTGGGCCACGGCCTGGATGTCTGTGTCACTGATTCTGACACCACCCAGTGAGAAAACAGCCTATCACTATGGCCATGGCTCTAGCTGAGTCCAATTTGCCTCGACCAAAATTCGGTCTGGCCTCAGTTGTCACTGAACTGACGGAACTGTGGCAGCCACAGCTATCAGTGGTCTGGACTCAGTGGACATGGACAGGGGTTACTGAAGGCACAGGCTTTCTCAAACTATAAAACTGCTCTCCTGGGGCTGGAGTGATAGCACAGCAGGTAGGGCATTTGCATTGCATGCGACTGACCCGGGTTCTATTCCCAGCATCCCATATGGTCCCCCGAGCACTGCCAGGGGTAATTCCTGAGTGCAGAGCCTGGAGGAACTTTTGTGCATCGTTGAGTATGACCCCCCCCCCCCCAAAAAAAAAAAACACCTGCCCTCCTGCTCAAGAAAAACTCTATGGGAGGCCAGAGAATACAGAACAAAATGGCCCCTGGCGATGGGAGGGACCAGCCTGAGCACAGCTCCACCCCGAGCGCCCTTCTTCAGTTCCCTAGAAGGCAGGAAGAGGCCACGGTGGCCTGCCTTCCCCAGGTACTGTAAAGGTTCAGTGTCTGACATGGGCGTGACTCTCAGAACAGCCAGGCTGGCACACAGCCCTGTGTGTTGGCTCTCGGAGCGTCCCACAGGGAACACACTCCCTGAAAGAGGCCTTCTCTGTTTATTTTTGTCTTTTTTTTTTTTTTTTTTTGCTTTATGGGTCACATCCGGCGATGCTCAGGGGTTCCTAGTGCTGTACTCAGGAATTACTCCTGGCAGTGCTCGGGGGACCCTAAGCGATACCGGGGATCGAACCTGTGTCAGCAGCGCGTAAGGCCAATGCCCCACACCGCTGTACTATCCAGCCCCCAGATCTTATCTATTAAAAATAAACTTCTCCCCTTTCCCCTGCTATCTGGCTTCCTTGGTGTGCATTTATCATTATCATTTTTCTTTATAGCCCCCCTGACTGTTCCGACAGTAGTATGGACCTAGAGTAACATGGACCTCGCCATCCTGTTTGCCACTAAATTCACAGTGCCTAGAAAATACCGGAACCACTATCCCGGTTTATTTTAGTTGGAGATAATTTGTTTTTTCAGTTTCTGTACCACACCCAGTGATGTTCAGGGTTACTCCTGGCTCTGTACTAGGAATCACTCCCGAGGCTCGGTGATCCAACCACATGGGATGCTGGGGATCAAAGCCCAGTTGGCCGAGCAAGCATCTTACCCTCAGTGTGTCTCACTAACCCTGGAGGGCAAATACATTTCAGCTCCAGGCAATTTGGGGGGAATTTTAACTTTCTCAAGTTTTACATATTCTAAAGAAAAGCATATAGGTGTTTTATATATATATATAATTGTCCTCCCATTGTTCATCGATTTGCTCGAGCAGGCCCAGTAACGTCTCCATCGTGAGACTTATTGTTACTGTGTTTGGCATATCGGATACATCACGGGTAGCTTGCCAGGCTCTGCTGTGCAGGCGAAATACTCTCGGTAGCTTGCCAGGCTCTCCGAGAGGAACGGAGGAATCGAACCCGGGTCGGCCATGTGGCTGCGTGCTAGGCAAACGCCCTACCGCTGTGTTGTTGCTCCAGCCCATATATATATACACACACACACACACACACACATATATATCTCACTTTATTATTCTTTCACCAGTTAATAATACCATACCTTTGGAGAATATCCACAATGGAAAGAATCCACGTTTTCTGTGAGTCAGGAATCAACGTAGATGCGTTTGTTATTCCCACGTCAACAACACAAGTTCCAGGAGCAGAAAAAAAACGATCATCTTCTTTATTTTCTTCTGTCAACAGCCTCGCCTTTCCTCCTCCGAAAACTACCGCTGAACTCAACTTTTTATGCTGAAAGTGGAAAGTGGAAAGAAAAAAAAAAAGTTACAATTAGTTTTAATAAATCAAAAAGTCACAATTAATTTCTTAGTGGGGAGTATTCTTGACCCTGCTGGGGGTCACATGGGGTATGGCTAAAGGCCCTGGGGGTGCCCTGGGGGCTTTGGTGGTACCTGGTGTCTTGGTGGTGCCCTGGGGCCTTGCAGTACCAGGGACCAACTCAGAGAGTAGCAGGTACAAGGTCTGTGCTTGGCCCCTTGAGCCACAGTGGAGTCCCAGAATCAGACAATTAAGTCCCCCAAGTATGCCGGTAAGATTTGAGAAGGACTATAAAATTAAGATTTAAGTAAATCTGATCCCACATCTTGAAGACAAGCTGCACTTCCGCTCTGAGAGAATCCTTAATCTAGCAGAAACTACTTCAGGAGCCCTAAGAGGGAACATGACACTGTCCGCAGAGGCCGCCACAGGCATCTGGATGCTGATTTGGCCAACTGTCCCCTCCAAATCCACGTCCTTTTCTCACTCGTATCTTCACATAGGTTTAATAGATTAACTGACAGATGCCCACAGATACCAGGTCCATCTATGTGGACGCTGGCCATGTTCAGAGCCTGGGCACTTCCTTTTTTCATTTTTAACATTCACACATTGATACAAAATTCTCAGGCAATGCACCAATAGGGATTGGTAAGAATAATCATGTCACCTAGTTTTTAATTTTCTTTTTTTTTTTCGACGCACAAGGTAAATATTTATCAAGGAGGCTGAGCCTAAGTTCTAGTCGGAAATATAGCTTGGGATCACTTCTCACAATAACAAGGCCTCGAGGGAGGACGATGTAGTTACAATGACAAGGCCAGGAGGGCGGACGATGTAGTTGCACTGAAGGACTCTACGCTACAACCTGCTCCCTTCCAGTGTTCTGGCAAAGTTTCTGAAGCCACAACTGCGAAAACGGTTCTGTGTTCAGAGGATGAGGAAGAATCGCTGGGGCTGGAGGCAGTACAGCAGGGAAGACACTTGCCCTGCACCTGGCAGGCCTGAGTTCGATCCCTGTCACTCCACATGATGCCCTGAGCTCTGCCAGGAGTGATCCCTGAGCACAGAGCCAGGAGTAAGTCCTCAGCACCTCGTGGTATGGCCCCAAACCTCCCAAAAAGAATCAAGAAGAAAAGGGGAATAAAGGTGCCTTCCAAATAAGAAGCCATAAACAATGTGTGGCATAGAGCCATAAGACATTAGTTTGGCTAAATCTGATCAGACACTGAAGGCATTCAAGCATGGCACTAGCCAGCAAGTAATCTTTTCTTTTCTTTCTTTTTTTTTTCTTATGTAGGAAGTAATCTTTTCTTTAGGAAAATTAGCTTATAGCATTACCTGTTTAGCACTTAGAAATACAAATGTTTTTCCTCTGAAGATGTGTTTTCTTTCCTGCCGCCCTGACAGATCAATCTTCTTGCTTCCAATAGTTGGTTCATCGATAGAAGGACAAAAACTGTAAAATAAAGTACATCCTATTCATTTAATATTCCACGTGTACACCATTACACTGATAAATGTTGTAGTATTTGATTTCCAAAAGGCATTACTGTATGCCTATTGAGAGTTTTACCTGGAAAAAAAATGATCAAAAGTTTCTAAATGCTTTTTGAGAAATATGGAGATAGGTGCCACATAAAATAGCAAAACTGCTCATTACTCTTTACAAATAGAAAATACAAAAGTGGACAACTATAACAATGAATGAATGAATTATACAAATGTATGAATGACACAAATTATAACGGTTATGAGAAACATCATTTATAAAGATGGAATTCTTTTCGCACCTGGGTTTGCATGAGTACCAATATGTGTGTTCATAGACCAACATGAACTTCTATAAACCGTTTTCCGTTAGATCTCTTCAAAGTACTGAAGACACATAAAGAATTAATTTTCTCAGTTAAAATAAAATTCATAAAGATATAAAAACACAGTCCTGGGGCCAGAAAGATTGTACAGTGGGTAGGCACTTGCCTTTCACGCAGCCCCCCGGGTCCTCTTTGGGCCACTATGGAGTCCCTGAGCCCACCAGGAATGAGCCCTGAGTGCAGAGCCAGGATGAGTCCCAAGTACTGCTGAATGGTGTAGCCCCAAACCAATAAAACCAAACAAACAAGAGACCCTCCCCCATAACCACTATCTTCCAGTTCTTTAAATGTAATGCTAAAAGATATCTTTAATCATCCACAGAAATGAGGGAAAACAGAGAAGTTATTTAAATAAGTAATTATTAATTCTCTCATTAGTCGGCAGTATTAACTTTCCATATTATTGGCTCTTTTGCTACATTTATTTACAATCGACCAGTCTTTGAGCTTTTTATCTTTTATAAAATTTCTAATTTTCATAGACAGAAGCACCCAATATTGTCAAGGTACTAGTCCTTCCCAACTTTTATTTGTAGATAAAATGAAATTTCAATAAAAATTTTCAGCAATTTATTTTATGGATACAGATTAACAAACTATCTCTAGAGTTTCAAAAAAGGTTCAAAATCGCTAATAAAACACTGAAGGAGAAGGACAAATGTCATAAATAGAACTCAAGACTTAAGTTAAGCCATACTAGTGAAGAGAATGTATATTAAAAAAAATGGATAATCAGTGTGAGAGAACTGAGAGCCCAGAAAGATCATGATAATACAACAGGCTGATCACACTGAAGTGACCCTCTGACAAAGGAACAGAAACAGTACAGGAAGATTTTCAACAAATAATAACAAACTAGACATCCACAGTGAAAACAAATTCAAAGAAGCAAAAACCAATTTGCATCCAAACTGTAAATTCTCCATAAAAAACAGTTCAGGGAGAGGTGATAAACAGACACTTTCTCAAAGGTGGTCAACAGATGGTCAACAGACATATGAAAAAAAAATTTATCATCACTGCTTATGAAAGGACTGTGAATCCAAATGACAAAGAGGAATGAGAATGACCCATATCAAAAGTGCAGAAACAATAAGCGCTTGCGAGAACGCAACACATAAGGATCGTTATCCACAGAGAGTGGGACCATTCCATGGCTCTGCCTCTTCGGAAAAGGCTTGGAGACTTCTGCAGAAACTAAGAACAGAGCTGCCTCCGCCCATGCAATTGCACTTGTGGGCATCTACCAACCAAATACAAAACCAAGAATGCAGAGCGAGATAGATATACCTATGTTCAGTGTAGTGTGACATGATTCACATACAATAACCAAGATCTGGGAACAATCCAAGAGCCCAACAATGGGTGAGCAGCAGAGAAACTGTGGGACATTACATATACACACAATGGGACACGGTCAGCTCTGCAAAGGGATGAAATCTTGCCTCTGCTGAAACTCGGCTAGAAGAGGAGAAAGTGACTCAGAAGGAGAAAGGCAACACCAGAGGATCTCACACATCTGGGGAGCCTGGGAAGAGCAAGCAAGAGAGTAGACAGTCCCCAGCGGAAATGACCCTGAGACATGGCCCCAGAGCTGTGAGCTGAGGGCGGGGGAGGTGGTCTGGGATGAGGGTGTGGGATGGACTTCAAGAAAAAAATGGCGGTGGGATTCGGGTACACTGGTGTAGGAGCAATGCAAGCATAATAATCATAATCATGTGTTTTTTTTAAATTAAATTAATACTTCAGAATACATCACTGCCCTAACATGATTAATTAAAGAACTTGTCCAAAATAGAGGAGGGCATGGCTGGAGATCTCCCTGGTGCCATGACCATTTTCACAAACAGTGCCAGTGGTTACTCCTGAGCACGGAGCCAGGGCCGAGCCCTGAGAATCGCCAGTAGGGATCCCAGTTCTCCTGACCACTCCTCATCCCCAAATCAGCAGGGAATCAGCCCATGAGAAGGTGGGGACAAACAATGATATGTTAAGTGAAAAAAGCCATTCTTTAAATACATAGGGCTTATTATTCAACACACAGGAAATTGACACAAGTGTTATTTTCTCAATATTATAAAGAATTACCATAGGTAGTTATTTATTCAGTATTAGAGAGAATTACTATAAAAATTCAGGGCTGGAGCAATAGCACAGCGGGTAGGGAATTTGCCTTGCACGCGGCCGACCCGGGTTCGATTCCCAGCATCCCATACAGTCCCCAAGCACTGCCAGGAGTAATTCCTGAATGCAGAGCCAGGAATAACGCCTGAGCATCGCTGGGTGTACCCCCCCCAAAAAAAATTTTTTTTACTTTGTAATAATAAGGTAATAATAATTCATAAAAAATCATACTTAAAAGCTACATAAGAGACTATTATTCCTACAATATAAAATTCTGGAAAAGGATAATTCATGGGGAGCAAAAGATCAAAGATTGCTGGGAGCTGGGGAAATAAGATGAATAAGCTGGCAAAGAACAGAGTCATTTAAGAGTTACTCAGGGCTTACTCCTGGCTCTGCTCTCAGGGATCACCCCTGATAGGGTTGGGGAACCAGAGGGAGCATGGCGGAGTGAAGCCAGCAAGCGCTCTACCTGGTTCACTCTCTCTGGGCACTCTTCCATAGTCTTCTATGGATATGAGCTCAAGTAGCACTGTTGCAGTGTCCTCCCGTTGTTCATCGATCTGCTCAAGCGGGCACCAGCAACGTCTCCATTGTGAGGCAAACGTCCTACCCGCTGTGCTATCGCTCCAGCCATGAGCTCAAGTATAAAGTCTATTTGGTGGAGCTAAGAAACCAGCGCCACTTTGCACACGTGGAGTTCTGCGTTCAGTCCCTAGGACCACAGACATACGTACTCATACACACGAACCCAAAACAACCAGAAACTCCATGGGGTAACTTTACGCAGTAACAAAAAAGTTCTTGACTGAGACAACTATAAAGTGACATCCACACACCAGCAATTACGAGGCAGGGAACCTAAATGAAATCAGTGTTAGCATCTTCTGTTCATCACCATATTAAAGGCAACAACCTACCTTCCGGCTTGTGGCGGCTGTTTCCCAGACTGAACTGCTTTAACAAACTCAGTGAAATACTCCGGCTTCACTATTGTACGGCCACAAATGAGCGCACAGATTGTCTGCAAAGCAGAAAACATATGTGAATGCATACGCTCCTATCACTCAGATGCTATTAAAAAAAAAAAGTTTACACTCCTGGGAATATATCCCAGAGAGGCAAAAAAGTATAGTCGAAGTGACATCTGCACTTGTTTGTTCATTGCAGCACTCTTTACAATACTCAGAATCTGTAAAAAACCTGAGTGCCCGAGAACAGATGACTGGTTAAAGAAACTTTGGTACCTTTACACAATGGAGTACTATGTAGCTGTTAGAAAAGGTGAAGTCATGAAATTTACATACAAGTGGTACTACATGGAAAGTAGCATATTAAGCGAAATGACTCAGAAAGAAAGGGATAGACATAGAAAGACTGCATTCATCTGGGGAACATAAAGTAACAAAATAGGAGACTAACACCCAAGAATGGCTGAGATTAGTACCAGGAATTTTACTCCATGACTTGGAGGCCAACCACACATACTAGGGAAAAGGGAGCTCAGATAAAGAGGGGAACACCAAATAAAGGTGTTGGGAGGACCCTCCCAGGATGGGAGAACCATGCTGAAAGTAGACTATAGACCAAACATGATTGCCACTCAATGTTTCTTTTGCAAACCACAACACTCAAAAGGAGAGAGAGAACAGAGGGGAATGCCCTGCCACAGAGACAGGGTGGGATGGGGGGGGGGGGGTGGTGGTGGGAGGGATACTGGGATCCGTGGTGGTGGGAAATGGGCACTGGTGGAGGGATGGGTATTTGATCATTGTATAATTGAAACCCAAGCACAAAAATGTGTAAGTCTGCAACTGTACCTCATGATGTCTCACTATTAAAAAATTTTTTTAATAAAATAAAAAAATAAATAAATTTAAAAAAGTTTAACGTATAGACTACAAAGAAAACGCTTTTTATGTAATTATTATTATTATTATTATTATTATTATTTTGGTGGGGGTGGTTTTGGAGTCACAGCTGGTGATGCCCCGGGGGTTACTCCTGGCTCTGCACTAAGGAATTGGTCCTGGCCATGCTCAGGGGACCATATGGTATGCCGGAAATCGAACCCAGGCTGGCTACATGCAAAGCAAGAGTCCTGCCCACTATACTATCTTTAAAAAAAAAAAAAACTTTATCTCCCTACATTTATAAAGGTGTCACAGTCTATAGGATACAATACTGTGACTGCTTAGTTTTAACACACAAATCCTTCTATAACCACTTTGTTTTAACATACAAATCCTTCTATAATCACTCTACATACACCAAGCCACCAATTATATATTACTTGGGGAACAACATAACCTAAAATATAAGTCAATTAGAAAATGTATTGCACAGGGCCAGAGAGATAGTGCAGTGGGTAGGGCATTTGCTCTGCATGTGCCCAACCCAGGTTTGATTCCTGGAATCCTATATCCAAGCTTCACCAGGAGCAATTCCTGAGTGCAGAGCCAGGAGTAAGCCCTGAGCATCGTCAGGGACGTCACTCACACCACACCTCTCCTCATCCTGCCAAAACAATGGATTCCAGTTGGGCTGAGAGATAGTACAGTGGGTAGGGTTCTTGCCTTGCACACACAGCGGACACCCCAAATGGTTTGATCCCTGGTACCCCCAAGTGGTCCCCTGGGTCTGCCAGGAGTAATTCCTAAACACAGAGTCAGGAGTTAGCCCTGAGCACCATGGGCTGTTTAGAAAACATTACAATGCTAAAAATCCTCCTTGGAACTGAGGAAATATATTATCTGCCCAGAGATAAACACAAAAAACAAGCTCTCCTGAGTCTAGCTGCTTTTTCAACAGATGGAAGTTATGGAATAAAATATTTTATGATTTTTAGCTTATTTTTTAAAAATCTTTATATTGGGGCTGGAGCAATAACATAGTGGGTAGGGCGTTTGCCTTGCACGCGGCCAACCCAGGTTCGATTCCCAGCATCCCATATGGTCCCCCAAGCACAGCCAGGAGTAATTCCTGAGTGCATGAGCCAGGAGTGACCCCTGTGCACCGTCGGGTGTGACCCAAAAAGAAAAAGAAATTTACTTATATAAATGTGCTCCACACAAATAGATTTTTTTTTTTCAGTGAGTGGGTGGAGGAATTTCCAAACAGCCAAATGGACAATTTTTAATGGGTTTATTTTACGTATTAACATAAACTGGCACCCAGAAGACTAATCACTCTGCTGAACTTTTATGAAATTCAGCATCTCCTTAAGGTAAGTATCTACAACTCCCTAGTCTGTGAGGATTTATTCATATAATATTAAATGATAGGAACTTAAAATGTTCTTGCAGATAAGACCTTTTGTTCGTTTGGGGGCCACCTCCAGCTGTGCCTGGAACTCCTGGTTCCAGGATGACTCCTGGTGGGCTCATAAGTGGTGCTGGGTGTAACTTCGGCCGGCTGCATGCAAGCCAAGCGCCTGACTCACTGGACCATCTCTCCAGTCTATAAAGAAGATCTAAAGCCAGGGCAAAAGCCATAGTACAGACGGTAGGGAGTTTGCTTGCTCACAGCCTACCTGGGTTCGATTCCCAGCATCCCATATGGTCCCCCAAGCACCACCTGGAGTAATTCCTGAGTGCATGAGCCAGGAGTAACCCCTGTGTATCACTGGATGTGGCCCAAAAAAGCAAAAAAAAAAAAAAAAAAAAAAAAAGTCCAAAACCGGAGAAGGAAACTTGATAGAGGATTCAAGAAATATTAACTCTGAAAATTAGTGACTGATGATCTCGTCATTTTCCTTTTTGATTAAAATTACAAACTGTGTATTACAATGTAATAAATTTCTTCTGATGAACAAATAACTCATTTTGAAAAACACTTCATCAAAATCCGAGAGAGCATTTTATATGGTATGCAAACACACAGACTTGGTATCTGTACTCAGCAACCAGCAGTTCTCATAGTTTTAAAGTAAATAACTTTAAAAATGTCGAGTACAGGGTTAGAGAGAGAACTCAGAGAGCTGAGCACAGGCTCTGCATGCAGGGAGGGCCTGAATAACTCTATGATCCCGGGAGGGGACCCCTAAGGAGGCCCTAAGCACGAGGCTGGGAGTAACCCCCGAGCACTGCAGGGTGAGCTCTCGCCTCACAAATGTCCCTGTACAGTGGACAAGTAAACTTACACTAAAAGGACTTCCTTAAACACCAGAAAAAGGCATCCGACTTACTTTAATGGTCACTTTCACTGTCGTCATGACGAGATGAGTACATTCTTCTGTCCAATTATTTACAGTAAGTCCCCCCAGCTGCAAGACTGCCTGATTTAAAGCGGCTTTTCCAGACGCATCTAAACAAGAAGAGCATGTGACCAGGGGCTCATACTCCACCCTGCAAAGGAGAATAAGTTACACAAGGATCATTAGAGCACTTTGAGCTCACATCACCCAGTGTTACTTTCATCTGTCTGGATCACTGAACTTTTGAAGTAATGATCAGTCCCTAGTCTTGAGCTGCAATTAAGGAAAGTAAAAAAAAAAAAATTATAGGTAACATGTTTTCACCCATGAGCTCTCAAACAAACATAGTTCCGGTCCAGGTTCTTGTGGTTAAGGGAGAGTTAGTTTTCCACTGTCTAAAAATATTCTTTCCTTGAGAGCTTCAGTAGTTCAAAACCAACTGATTTGGAAGATCAATTAAAAGATTGCTTACCTGAATTTACTTTCAAACACTCCAAAAGTAACTCGGTCTCCCGTTTTCAACACTAGAGAAAGGCCATTCTGCATTTTTTTCTCATTGACAAAGGTGCCATACTTAGAATTGTCTTTTATTGTCAGTTCAGGGATTTCTACTGCTTGACTCTGAGGGGAAAAAAAAATAAACCAAAAAGGACAGTAATTTAAAGTCTCATATAGGTCAAGGGGCCCAAGAGACACAAGATCCTGGCTTTGAATGCAGCAGAACTTAATCCCGGGCAGCACTAGGAGTGACCACTGAACACAGAGCCAGGAGTAGCTCCGAGCACCGCAGGGTTGGACCCAGAGCCCAGACCTGCAGAGCAGTCATTCAATCAACAGTGAATGAAAACGTCCTGATCCACTATCACTCTCCTTAGAATAATGCCTTTTTAATGATTCTAAAAGGATGGTGATAGCTGACCCCATCCCTCCCGCCTCCCCAAACTTACTTCACCCATCTGAGAAGCCTTTATACCTTACATAACACAGGACAGCTTTGTTCTCAAAGTTGTTTTGCTTTTTTTTTTTTTTTTACTTACAGCAGTTTCATTTTCTCTTTAGGAATTCCAATTATATTACTATTTCTAAAAGAATGTGAACCTGAAACCTAAGTATCACTTCTAAACTGATCCAACATTTGCTGGCATGCATTTTTTTTGTTCAGAAGAAGGACTTTTCTCTTATTGCCACCAGCATTATCAAGAGCCCAACTATGGGCATTCATATCTAGTACTGCTGATTATCAATGTTTGGGAGTAAATTAAACAAACAAGGCCAGGAAGGAAGTTGACAGTGTGTGACTTGCATGTTAGAGGCCCAGTTACTACATGGTCCTCTGAGCACTGAGCACTTCTGGGCATAGCCCCTGAGGATCATCAAACCAAAAATAAACCAAACAAATGACCCAAACCAACTTAAATCCATCCAAAAAAAAAAAATGTGGCATAATCTACAGTCACTTTCCCATATCAAGTGACTCCTGCTGTGAAAATTCATTCCCACGATGAAAAACCTCCATGAGGTGGGAAGTCACTGTGTTCTCAGGGTCACACAAACGCTTCAGGGTTGGGTCTTAAGGCTCCCAGATCTATTCTCAGGTTTGGCAGTGACTGACACAAAGTAAGTAACAAATGCTCAGCACGTAAATAAATATTGTTTTGTTTGTTTTTTTTTTAACGTCCTGAGTTGCTGAAAAAAAAAAAAACAGTGAAATGCTAAAAAAGAAATATCAAATCTGAAAATAAACAAAACCATTATACCACTGCCCCCAATTTTTACATTTTTTAATAAAAGAAATAAACTCAGGGCTGGAGAGATAGCACAGTGGGTAGGGCGTTTGCCTTGCACGCGGCCAACCCGGTTTCGATTCCCAGCATCCCATATGGTCCCTTGAGCATCGCCAGGAGTAACTCCTGAGTGCAGAACCAGGAGTAACCCCTGTGCGTCGCCAGTTGTGACACAAAAAGCAAAAAATAAATAAATAAACTCAAGGGGCCAGAGGGACAGTACAGAGGTAAGGACACTTGCCTTGCACAGGGTCAATCAGGGTTTTCTCCCTGGCCCCACATACGGTCCCCAGAGCTTGACACTCCTGATGGCTGAGTGCAGTGTGGTTCCAAAACCAAAACACCAAAACCCAAAGCAAACATCTCAGACCCAGGGAGATAGTGCAAAGAGGTAGTTGAACACCATTTGCATGCTCGAGGCCTGAATTTGATCCCCAGCACCCCAGAACTTACGCTAGAAAGAGTAGCCCTGATCAACACTGGGTGTGGCCCACAAACCAAAAACCAAGATCTAACATCCTCATGAAATGAAACCTATCTTACAAACCATCTTACATATGTACCAGGAAATGTCTGGGTAATTTCAACCACTGTACTGCACGCTAGTGAAATAAAGTTAGTAACATACCAGGTTGGTTACAGGAAAATTAGCAGCTAACATGGCATGATCTCGGCTGATTGACTTATCATCTTCAATGAGGATGTTACAGTTTTTCCTTCCAACTATGTATTCAACTCCCGTCAAAAGTCTGTATGGCTCTAAGAGAATGCAAAACAAAGAGAAACAAAAGTGAATCAGGAAAACCACTTATACACCTATGTACATTGTACGTGAAGCAAATATTTAGTTATTTAATTTAATAATGTAACATGTATTAACATTTTCTATTTAAATTCTGATTAGCAAATTTTTATAAATCAAATGTGTTTTCTAGGAATGTCTTGCTGAAAGATGCAAACATTTATCTAAAGACACAGAAAAGTTCTGCCATTTACCCCCCCAAAAAAAAATAGTATTAAAAAGTACCACTGCTAAACCAAATTAACATACAAATATGATCACCAAATAAAATCTCAAATACTATGCCATAAAGTAATAGTAATTTAAATATGTGGTACTGGGGGGAGGGGGCAGAGAGACAGTACAGCTGGTGGACCCTTGCTTTGCACACAGCGCCTGGGGCTTAATCAGGGCCAACCCAGAAGGTCCTCCTAGAACCATAAGGATCATCCCTGCATGCAGGGCCAGGAGTCAGCTCTGATCATGGCCAGGTGTGGCCCCCAAACAGAAAACAAATACATGATACTGGATACAAACCAATGGAAGGCACATACAAGAACTGGGGAATTTTAATTCTTACAGGGCGCCGTCCTCCAACCCTGGGTTGGACAAAACTTTTCCTGAGTGCCAGGCCTGAGAATTCCCAAGCTCTGACAGGCTGCTTTGGGGGGCATGGGAATACCAAGGCTACCCCAGTACCATGCAAGCCTTGCACACACTAAGCATGTGATTCCTGAACAAGGCCAAGTAGGGCCCCCCAAAGGCCACCCCCCTCCAAAACAAAAGAACCTTTTGTGTGTTTTCTTACTTTTTAAATAGCAGAATAAACAGCTTAAGCTTTCCTTAAAGAACAGACACATTTTTCTTCTGCATTGACCTCACAGAAACTTGAGAGCCAGCCACCAGCTACAACTATTCTTCCTAAATCACTTGCTCCTACCCATTCACACAGGCCACACAAACAATGCACTCTGGGCGTAGTTTTGATGACAAAAATGTGTGTGTGTGTGTGTGTGTGTGCGTGTGCGTGTGCGTGTCTGTCTGTAACAAAACTGTAGCAATGCTTTCCTGTGAATTTTTCTATTTTTCTTTTTTTATCCGAGATAACTCCAAAACCAGCCACCACCATGCTGAGACCACTCTCCACACGCATGAAGGTACCAGCAGTGGAACAAAGGCATGCGGGTCCCGGGGCTATCTCCAAGCCTGCTCAGATAGAAGCTGAGCATCCTCCACCCAGATCCTCCATCTTCCAGTAGGCCCAGGTCACACCCACCAACTGGACCCCTGGCACTGTGTAATCCCATCAACGTCCAAGACCCAGAGACTATAAAACTCAGCTCCCGGAAGTGACATCTTATTATCTCATGCTTACTTTGGACAAACTGGCAGGCTACCGAATGTAACTTGTCCACACGGCAGAGTCTGGCAAATTCCCCGTGGCGTACCCAATATGCCAAATACCAGTAACAATGATGGGTCTCATTCTCCTAACCCTGAAAGATCCTTGAATATGGCACTTTGTAAAATCTCAGGGCTAGGACGAAGGAGACGTTACTGGGGCCTGCTTGAGGCAATCGATTAACAAAAGGATGGTCGTGATTGTGAACATTAATTTTACACTTTTTATTGAATCACGGTGAGATACACAGTGACAAAGTTGTTTATGACTGGGTCTCAGTCGTAGGATGCTCCAATACCCTTCCCTCCACCAGTGCACGTTTCCCACCACCAATGTCCCCAGTGTCCCTCCTACACCCCAGTCTTCCAAGCACTTTTCCTCTCTCTGTCTCTGTGTGTGTCTCTTGCCTCTCTCTCTCCCCATTATGGTTTGCAATACCGGTACTGACAGAGCATCACCTAGAACCCTTTCCCTCCTTCCAGCACTGGGTCCTTGTCCAAGTGGCACTGTTTTAAAGGTCCTTTCTCTATCCTAGCTGGTCCCCTCGGGACAAGCTTCTGGCAGCGGCCCCGCCCTCCCACCTCTGGCTTCTCAGGCCCTTAAGTGTTGGTTTTATACTACAGTGTTTTGTTGTTGTTGTTATTGTTGTTTTTTGGGTCACACCCAGTGAAGCACAGGCATCACTCCTGGCAGTGCTCAGGGGAGACCGTATGGGATGCTGGGGATCAAACCCGGGTCGGCCACGTGCAAAGCAAACACCCTCCCCGCTGCACTACTGCTCCAGCCCCCATCCTATAGCTTTGTTGCTGTTGTTTAACACCCCCCCACACACACACAAACAAACACACACACACACACACACACACACGGGCGCATCCCGCCTCTTCCTCCTGGATGCACAGGGCCGGGGCCACGCCCAGGGAAGAGTCAGAGGAGGCGCTGAGCCCCTAACCCCACTCAGTCTCGGGGGTCTCTGCAGAAGGCGCCCGCACGCGCACCGCCGGGGGAGACACTAGGTGTCACTGCACGCCCCGGTCTGAGCCCGCCCAGCCCGCCCAACGCGGCCCCGGCCCGATCCCCGCGGGAGGCGGCGCCGGAAGCGGCAGCGCGGCGGGAACCCGGTCCCGGCCACTTCCCGTCCGCCCTTACCTCGGGCCGGGCCCGCGCCGGGGACGAGCTTCCACATGGGTCCGGAGCCCGGTCGGGCCGGGACGCAGACGGCCCGGTAACCGCAGCCCGGGCGGCGTGCGCGCTCCCGGCGACGGGCCCCGGGAAACGTGCTCGCTCCCGGCGACGGGCCCTGGGAAACGTGCGCGCTCCCGGCGACGGGGGCCCGGAGACGTGCGCGCTCCTGGTGAAGAGCCCCCGGAGACGTGCGCGCTCCCGACGAGGAGCTCCGGAGACGTGCGCGCTCCCGGCGACGGGCCCCGGGAAACGTGCGCGCTCCCGGCAACAGGGGCCTCAGGGACGTGCGAGCTCCCGACGAGGAGCCCCGAGGACGTGCGTGCTCCCGACGAGGAGCCCCGAACACGTGCGCGCTCCCGGAGCGCAGGGGCCGGTCGCTGCCTGGTGACCGGAAGCAGGTGTCGGCTGGAAAACGCTCAGCGACTGGCCTGTGGGCGGGTTTGCTGGAAACTGAGGGGAAGTGAGCATTTCAGTGAGCTGGGTTCTCCTGGAACCTGGTGACGCAGCAGCTGTGTTCTTGCATGCGTTTGCCAAGTCGTAAATTGCAGGATTCTGTATGGACTTGGGCGGAGGGGGTTCAGGGTTTCACCCCAGTTCAATGCACAGTTTTTCTTCTGCTTCAAGCTTCAAGTCAACTTCCGAGTAATATTTATGTTTCAACCAAACGCATTGAGCCAGAGAGATAATATGCAGGGGTCCAGCCCTCTCAACCCCATCCTGATTCTGCCCCTCCCACCCCCTATAGAAAAGCAGATCAATACTTTTTTTCTTCATGCCCTATAAAGGAGAACTGATGCTACTGAGCTTTGGGTTGATACCTCTTTGTTTCTAACCAGAATTCACAGAGTGACCCATGTGATAAAACATCAGAAATCTGGTATCACATTTACATTTTTTTATTGACTATCATAAAAATTAGAAGAGACTGAAGATTGGTAACAAGTTGCTCTGCCAATTGTCCCAGCTTCCGTGCTTCATATAGCTTGCACCGTCTCCTCTAACCTTTTTTTTCTTGTAAGCTCTTCTAGATCTTGAAGATGTTCGTGGAAGCTTGTCTCTACGGCTTGTCTAAAATGAAACGTGACTCAGAACTTAACCTTGGCAGTTTCTAAGATACTTGCTCCAATGGCTCATCACACAATATCACCACGTTAAAAAAGAATTTTTTTTTATTGAATATCCGTGAAATAGACCATTACAAAGCAGTTCATGATTGAGTCTCAGTCACACAATCATCCAAAACTCATTTCTTCACCAGTGTACATTTTCCATCACCTTTTTCCCTCTTATTACCCTCCAGAATTCCCTTCCTTAAGCCTGTTTCTATGGCAGACATTTCTTTCTCTCACTCCTTTGTGCATTATGGTTTGCAATACAGGTACTAAGAGGTCATCATGTTTGCTCAGGGTGTTCAGTATTTTAATCAAAAAGGTAAGACTGGAGTATTTTTTTTTAATTGTCACCTTTGGGTGTGGTTGTGACTGCTGAGGCTCCCAGAAGTACAGGGAGGTAGCGGGAGGTAGCCCAACTGGACCCCAAGAAAGCCTGGAGATTTCAGTCACAAAACCCTCAGATCCGAATTTTCAGCAGTTTATATCTTGGTGAGTTCGTCCTCAGATAGTGGGGTCCCACAGAAGGCATGTGGCGATTTTGGTTTGTGGGAGCAAGCGATTGCTGGAGGGCTCCGTTTGGGCGGGCACCAGGCTGACTTACCCCCTCCTCCAATTTGCCATGATCTGTTCAGCCTTGCAAGAGTCTAAGATTAACTGTGTCTTTTGATCTCTTTTGAGATTTATTTATGGGTCTCTGAAGCAAGGTCGATATATGACCTTGTAAAGCTGAGCCGGAGGTGGTTAGAGGGAATGGCTCCCACATACCTAACTTTTGGCCATTTAATTTCTCAGGAAATTCCTCAGTTGTTGGCGTCTGACCAAAGGCACAACAGCAATTTGGGGTATCAGGAAACCTGAAGGCACTACCAGGCTGCTGATGCACTTGTCCCATAGGTACAGGTTGACTTGCCAGCGGCACTGCACTCCTGATATCACCACATTTAGTGACTAAAGCTATTCCTGTTTCCTTCAGTTTTCACTTTCATTTCAGGCTGGAGTGATGGCACAGCGGGTAGGGTGTTTGCCTTGCACGTGGCTGACCTGGCCTCGCCTGCATGTTAAAGCCTAGCAAACTACCCATGATGTATTCGATATGCCAAACACAGTAAGAACAAGTCTCACAATGGAGACGTTACTGGGCACACTCGAGCAAATCAATAAACAACAGGACAGTGCTACAGTGCAGTGCTACCTTCCAAAAATTCCCTGGGAGTATAATTTTATGAGATTGCCAGCTCCTTATACTTCCTCCCCCCACCCCTCCCATTACTATATTACCAATTGCAGGTATGTCTGTGTAACCTTGAAGTCAACTTACAGGTCTGCCTACTAACGCACCACAAAGTTAAATACAGCTACTTCAGCTTAGGCAAACAGGGAAATGCTTGACAGCAGTCTAGAATATCATGAAGGCAGGAACAATGCTCAAATTTTCTCATCGTTCCTTTGTTTCGGTGGACATTTGAACAGGTGGAAAGAGGGACTTGAAACTGCTCTCTTGTTTATTTCTTGAAAAGCAGTGAGTGGGAAGCTGAAAAGTGGGGATCACATGCCTAGTACCTGTAAGGCCCTGAGGCAGTTCCCGATAGCATACAACTTTCTGAGCACTGTGTGGTGTAGGTCTGGTGTCCCCAGGCCTACAGCCCCTCCACTTCAAGTGATTAAACTTCTGCAAAACAAAGAGTTAAATACTTATAGGGTTTTTTTTTTGGGGGGTGGCATGGGGGGAGAAGAGGTTACTACACATAGTATACTCAGGGCTTCTGGCTCTATATTCAGGGAATACTTCTAGTGTGCTAAGAGGACCATATGGGATGTTGGGGATCAAACCCATGTCTGCCGCATGCAAGGCAAACATCCTACCCACTATACTATCACTCCAGCCCCAATCTTGTGTCTTGAGCCCACTTCAAATTCTCATTCCCTCATCTTGGTATCTCAGAATATTCCAGTTGTGATTGGATTTTGAAAAAAACTTTAGAGAGTAAATGAACCAAATCACAGCCCTGGGAGATACAACCAGATTCTTTTCTCACAGTGTGCCCTCCGATACAATTGAAAAATTTAGCACAATTTCAGTAATTTTTCACATTTTTGCAGCCCTAAGTGAAATTGGTCTCAGAGTATCACTTGTCCTAGAGACAAGTAGAAGAGAGGCTAACTTCACCCTAGAGAGTCCTAGAGAGGCAACCTTCCCATTCCATTTGAAGATATCTGCCCAGCTGACTCCAGCTGCCATTGCATAACTTATTTTTATAATTGACAGGTAAAGTAATGTAAGATCCCCAAACTACAAGGTGCAAATCTCGTCTTTATGGAATGAGAACACTTAAATCTATTTACTGAGATCATGTATTCGCCTTCCTACTAGGAGTCATTCAAGGAACTAATTAATGATTACAAAACACTTTGAAAATCTGAAGCTCACTAATCATCTAAATCATCTAAAACTTGTAAATTAGATGATGAACTCAAATAGCAGAGTATGTTAGAGCTATTCTAAAGAGAGATGTAATCTAGCTGTTATTTTATCCTAACAGCATCTACAAAGAGCTTCTTTGTCCCACACCAGGTGGCCTATAATAATCCTGCCGAATCTAATTTATCTTGTAAATGTCACAGATTAATAGAGCTACAAGTGGTTTTAGAAATGACATACACAACACTCCGATTTTGGAGGAACACCAGGTTAATAAAAGTTGATTTGCTCAGTAGCAGAAAGCCCATTTGTAGCGGACTCATGATCACAAAAGCTGGGGTTTCATGTTCCTCTGTGCACCTTTCCCTGGATCCCTTCAGCTAGTCTTAGCGGAGTCCTTAGAACTCTCTCTGCTCTGGAGCCATCCCTCTTCTATGCAGACAGGGAGCAAATACTGAATCAAAAATCAGAGGGTAGGGCCGGAGCCATAGTACAGCGGATAGAGTGTTTGCCTTGCGCACTGCCGACCCGAGTTCGATCCCCAGCATCTCATATGGTCTCCCAGCACTGCCAGGAGTAATTCCTGAGAGCAGAGCCAGGAGTAAACTCTGAGCATTGTTGGGTGTGACCCAAAAAGAAAAAAAAAAACAGAGGGTAGAACATTGTCAGCTATTGCTTTCTTTTCCCAGATTCAGACTTATACCCATGAGGAGGATTTTCGTTTCATGTCCCATCCATTCTGTATAAAATATGGACAAGTCCCCCTTCCAGGAGATTCCTTGTTATTCCTCAGTACCGAGAAATCAGCCAAAATAATCCGTAGTCACATCTGCCTTCTCCAACCTAAGTGGTTCTCTAGCCCTTTTTGGAAGACAGGTAAATGGCCACTTCTCCAGGCCCACTCTCTGCATCCCTGTTCTGAAACTGGTGCTACTTGAATTTAGCAAAGAGGAGTTTGTTAAATTTGCAGTTTGTCACTATTGGGGAAATGTTAGAAGCAAAATTTACCTCTATGGTGCATTTCTGAAAATACAAAAGAGAAAGAAAACAGATTAATTATTGAATAGCTATAAACCTGAACCACCGGTAGTCTGCTCAAAACATTTCAAAGGCAAAAAGAAATCCTACCCTCTTCCAGAGCCAAGCAGATGGGTTGTATGTATAACTAGTTCTCTGGTAAGAGGTTTGACAGAACCATTTGTCCTACACTCACTTGGAAATTAGGGTGGCCATCTGCATTAGCTTTATCCACAGAAAAGAACAAATCTCAATAGCACTAGGAGAGGAAGTAGTTGTTCCGGTTGGAACCAAGTATCAGGGTGAAGTTAGCCTCAAACCCCCCAGCAGAAATTTACAAGAAGGGACACTATCATTCTTGATGACTGTTTTTCAAAGAAATGGTCCTCAAGAAGTAGTTCTGTGTCTTTTATTTTAAAAAAGATAAGTATTTTGTTATGTTTATATTTATTCACCTTTGATAGAAAGTTTGTTTCCTTCACTTGGCTATCATGGTGCTGTGATGGACACCTGGGTTTATATGTCCTTCAAATTGGTGTTTTAGTAGCCTTTCAGATCAATACTCAGAAGTGGAATGGTTGCATAATTTGGTAGCTCTATTCTTAATTTTTAAAAGAATATTCATGTTATTTTCCATGGAGAACACCAATTTATATCCCTACCAACAGTATAGTTTAGGGCTCCCTCTTCTCCACATTTTAATTTCCATAAACCCCAGCTGTTTCCTCCATTAGGTGTCATTTCTCTGATACCACAACCTGGGGATTGGGATTTCAGTAAATGAACTTGGGTACCTCCAGAACCAGCCACCACCATGCTGAGACCACTCTCCACACGCATGCAGGTACCGGCAGAGGAACAAAGGCATGCGGGTCCAGGGGCTGAGATCTCCAAGCTTGCTTGGATCAGGGCTGAGCATCCTCCACCCAGATCCTCCATCTTTCAGGCAGGGGTCACACCCACCGACTGCACCCCCGGTGCCGTGTAATCCCATCAACGGCCAAGAACCAGAGACTATAAAACCCAGCTCCCGGAAGCGTGCGACATCTTATTATCTCATTCTTACTTTGGACAACCTGGCAGGCTACCAAATGTAACCTGCCCACACGGCAGAGTCTGGAAAATTCCCTGCGGCGTACCCAGTGTGCCAAATACCAGTAACAATGATGGGTCTCATTCTCCTAACCCTGAAAGAGCCTTGAATATGGCACTTTTTAAAATCTCAGGGCTAGGACAAAGGAGATGTTACTGGAGCCTGCTCGAGGCAATCGACAAACAACAGGATGATTGTAATCGTGATCGTGAACTTGGGTACAGGGACAGAAATATTTAATTATTGCATGTGTTCTCCACTTTCTTCCATTGCTTCTAGGCTTTTCTCTGTGACACTGTCTCTAGCTGAACCAAATAACTTTTCCTGTGTTGCCCATGTCCCTTCTTCCCATGTTTCCCAACGTTCTCAAATGAGTCTCTTCAACTGGATCCTTGCCTCAGGTCTGTTTTGAGTTGATAATGAGTCTTAATACTGTAAGGAATATACCGGTGGCCAAACTAGTGGGTTCATCATTTCTGTAGCAAAGGAGATCATCTACACAGAAAAACCATGCAGTGTCTTGGTAAAAGGGCATAAAACAAACAAATAAACAAAAAACAAAACCAACCCCATTCAAGCATTTAGACTCTGGATCATTTGGGAGATGGTAAATCTGTGTTTCCTCTGGACCAAATTAAAACAGAGCAGTCTTAGACCAGACTAGAAAGCCTGGGCATTACAATGCAGGAAGATTTAATGAAAATCTTTTCTTTTTAATTTCCCATACCCAACTGTACTACTTGCTGCTGAAAGCTGGGGGGGGAGGGGCAAGGGTAGGCGTACCTGGGGCCATCAGCATGCGAAACCCCCCGCCCCCCAACCCTTTGAGCTATCTCCTGACCAAATATAACTCTTCCTTATTGGTTGTCATTGATTTCAGATAGTGCCGAGGATCAAATCCAGCACCTCACACATTAAAGACCAGTGCCCTACCTGGTCCCTTCATTACATCTTTCTTTTTGGTTAGGGGAGACTCCAAACAGTGTTAAGGGCTCTGAAATAGGGATCACTCGGGGATGTGAGGAAGGCATCTCACTGGCTGTACCACCCGCAGCCCGTCTTTTCTATGAGGTGGATAAGAATGAGGCTACAGCTGGAATTGGTGAAGAAACAGTCAACTCACTTTGGTCAAGAGGAGGGAGGCCAGGTATTTGTGGTATTTGCTGCCATGAACTTGCTTTTGCCCCTGCCTGGACACAATTATGACATTGACTTGCTTTGTCTTTCCTGGTCAAGACCTCATTGGGACTTTGCGTGAAATTGCCTCTGGGAGCTGGGTTCTGTCAAATCTAAGATTTCAAGATCTGCTTGTGTGTGACTTCAGTCCAGAGCAAACTCTTTCTATTTTTTTCTTCTTTTGTTCCTTGGTAGTTAGAAAAGGCCAGAACTTGGTAAAAGGGCCAACCATTCACCTGCAATTAGGATACTCTTCCATTAGCCTGCCTGGGGCTCGATCATGATCACGATCACGATCATCCTGCTGTTCGTGGATTGCCTCTAGCAGGCCCCAGTAACATCTATTCATCCTAGCCCTGAGATTTCAAACAAATGCCACATTCAAGGCTCTTTCAGGATTAGGAGAATGAGACCCATCATTGTCACTGGTATTTGGCATATTGGGTACACCACGGGAAATTTGCCAGACTCTGCAGTGTGGACAAGTTACATTAGGTAGCCTGCCAGGTTGTCCAAAGTAAGAATGAGATAATAAGATGTCGCTTCCGGGAGCTGGGTTTTATAGTCTCTGGGTCTTGGCCGTTGATGGGATTATACCGTGCTGGGGGTCAGATGGTGGGTGTGACCCCTGCCTACTAGAAGATGGAAGATCTGGGTGGAGGATGCACAGCCCCTATCCGAGCAGGCTTGGAGATCTCAACCTGGGGCTCAAAGCATCCTTTTAAACATTGTCACATAGATCCTGAGTTAGGAACGAATATTCACATTTTCCAAGGCATTAAGAAATGGGATCAGGCCTCCATTAGCTTTTCACGAGCTTTTGCATGAATGTCACTGAGGGGCCAGAGAGACAGCACAGCAGCTAAGCCTGGTATTAATCTGGATCTTCGACAGAAAAATAAAAGTTTTATCTTTCGCTGAAAGTTCAGAACCGTACAGGCTGGGGCCAGGGGCCTCGGAGCCCAGCGCTGGGACCCTTCCTCCCGCTGGCCAGAGCAAACGCACGCGTTCGTTTTCAATTCCAGGCCCTGTTCTGTCCACGGACGTGCAAGCACGGGCCCGGGACGGCTTGAAAGCCACCGAACAGGGACGGGTGGGTGCAAAGCAACTTCGCAGGCGGCCTCGCTGGGTGGCGCGTTCCTGCAACCTGCCAACGCTTTTGCAGAAACGGGGAATCGTGCACCCCCCAGTGGCCACGGAGCAGGCTCTGGAAATTGCAGGAAGTGGGGGAAAGTGCAAAGAAAAGGGAAAATAATAATACTACTAATAAAAGGCCCGGAGAGGCGGCGCCCGGCTGCCCCCCTGGGGCCGGCGGCTGGCCCGGGGCGCAAGGGCGTCGCGGTCGCCGGCGCGGTGCCCGCCCTGCCCTCCGCCCGCCTTCGCCGTCGGAGCCGCAACATGGCGCTGCCAGGCCGCCTCTGCGGGGCGCGGGGGTCGCGGGTGGACGCGGGTAAGGGGGAACCCGTGGGGGGAGGGTCCCGGGGCCGCGGGAACGCGGGCGGGGGGCGCGGTGAGCCTCGAGGGCGCGGGCCCGGGGGCGCGGCGGGTGGGGCAGGGGCACGGGGGGGGGGGGTTCGAGACGCGCAGGCCCCGCAGGAGAGGGTCCGAGAGAGGTGGGGGGGGTCCTCAGGGAGGATGATGGGGGGTTCTCGGGATCGCCCCTCGCGCCCTTGAGCATCCGGGCTTGTAGTTTGGGGGGGGCGCTTCTGGCTGCGCGCGGGGAAACGGGCGTCCCGCAGCGGGGAGCTAAGTCACAGCCCGGGGGGACCCCCCCCAAAGGGGTCCCAGCTTGCAGGACCCCAGAACCCACCAAGGGTGCCCAGAGGGGCCGGCTGCAGAGCGAAAGCAGGCGGCGGGCGCGTTTGGAACAGTGGGTGCGGGTGGGTGCGGGCCGTGTCTAAAGGGAAGCCACGGGCGCACCCGGACCCAACCGAGAGGTTCATTCCCCCCTTTTTTTTCTTCTTGGGCCACACCCGGCCATGCACCAGGAGTTACTCTCCTGACTCTGCACTCAGGAATTACTCCTGGCGGTGCTCCGGGGACTATATGGGATGCTGGGAATCGAACCCCGGTCGGCCGCGGGCCAGGCAAACGCCCACCCCGCTGGACTGCGCGCCAGCCCTCTAAAACTTTTCCAAGCGGGGGCGTTTCAAGGTTAGTCCAGGCTTTCGCGACTCGTCAGGATTTAGGTTATAGGTCATTGTAAAAGAAGCCCAAGTTTGTGTGTGTGTGTGGCCTCTCTCTCTCTCTCTCTCTCTCTCTCTCTCTCTCTCTCTCTCTCTCTCTCTCTCTCTCTCCTTTCTTTCTCTTCTCCCTCTTTCTTTCTTTCTTTCTTTCTTTCTTTCTTTCTTTCTTTCTTTCTTTCTTTCTCTCTCTCTCTCTTTCTTTCTTTCTTCTTTCTCTTTCTCTCTCTTTCTTTCCTCTCTTTCTTTTTTCTCTTTCTCTTTCTTTTTTCTTTCTTTCCTCTTCTCTTTCTCTCCTTCTCTCTCTCCTCTTTCTTTCTTTCTTTCTTTTCTTCTTTCTCTTTCTCTCTCTTTCTTTCCTCTCTTTCTTTTTTCTCTTTCTCTTTCTTTTTTCTTTCTTTCCTCTTCTCTTTCTCTCCTTCTCTCTCCTCTCTTTCTTTCTTTCTTTTTTCTTCCTTCCTTCCTTTCTTCTCTCTTTCTTTTTTCTCTTTCTTTCCTCTTTTCTCTCTTTCTCTCCTCTCTTTCTTCTTTCTTTCTTTCTTTCTTTCTTTCTTTCTTTCTCTCCTCTCTTTCTCTCCTCTCTCTTTCTTTCTTTCTTTCTTTCTTTCTTTCTTTCTTTCTTTCTTTCTTTCTTTCTTTCTTTCTTTCCTCCTTCCTTTCCCTTTCTTATTTTGGCCACCCCTAGCAGTGCTCAGGACTTTCTCCTGCCTCTGTGCTCAGGGATCACTTTTGACTGGGCTCTGGGGGCCATATGGGCTGCCAGGAATCAAGCTTAGGGGTTTCTCCAATAGCCAGTCCTGTGCTTTTGGGAGTAGAGTCACCTATGGACCAGACTGCTAAAATCATTAGGACTGCAAAATATGTTCATACAGTATCCCGACTTTTCTGGCGCCACTAGAAATACAGCCTGGGATAAAATTAATCAATTAAAAAATTACTGATATCTGACAATTCTGAAATCCTGTTTTTCATGACAAAAACAGAAGTTTTGAGAGGGAGGTTTGGAAAGTGGAGCAATCCGTATCCGTTTGTTTTGTTTTGCTTCCGAGCACATGAAATTTAGTTCCTGGGAGAAGTTTTTCACTGTGAAGTGGGAGATTTTTAAAGGAACATCATGTTTTTGCCGGCAGATAAAAATTGCTACAATTAAAAAAAATCCTCATTTGAACATTTTTGTTACCAAGAACCAAGAGAAATGTTTCATTTCTCATACATCCTATGAATGAAGTGCTTATTAAATTGTGCCATGAATTGGTAGGCATCAGTTCAGTGCAACAAACATTTTAGAACTGGCTCTTGGCCTAGCCTTGGACTTGGGCCTGATAGTGCAAATATTGCAACATAGGAATTATGTCTAAGTTGAAATTTTTTCTACTGGGGAAAATACACTCTCATTTAGTTGTCTGTTGATTATCAGGAAATGCTAATTAAGCTTCTACTGAAGCATTGGGCATACTTTGATGGTGCTTTTTGAGAAGAGAGAACTCCAGCTACTAGGACCACCTGTGATCTTCAAGCCACAGATAATGTAATAATAACAGAGTGGGTCTTGATATTAATTTAGCGGTGAAAAATTAGTTTAAGTAAAACAAATTGGGGATAGTATAGGAAATGCCAGAATTCATCTCATGAAGTCAAGTTTAAGTTGTGAAACTAAACTAAGCATGTATTTTGGCAAAGTCATTAGTTGTCATCTAATTCACGTTGCCATTCGTTTTATTTTCATCAACAGTTAGAGCTTTAGTATTTCTGTAAAAGTGATGTTGGCTAATATAAAAGTAGCACAGGAACAACAATAAAATAACAGGTGACCCCAAATTCACCACCCAGAAATAAATAGGGTTAATATTGGTAAATAACATTGGAGACATCTTTTTAACCACATTTGTATGGGTGAAAAAATGGTTAAGTGGACAAAATTTTCTTTTTTTTTTGTAGGAGTACTGCTATTTATTCAGCCACTGATTAGCTGATTGAATTGTGCATGAACTCCACCTTACTTTTTTTTTCTTTTCCATTTTTTATAATTTTATTTATTGAGTCACCGTGAGAGCAGTTACAAAGCTTTTGGGTCTAAGTCTCAGTCATACAATGAAACACCCATACCTTCACCAGTGCCCATTCTCCACCACCAAAAATCCCAGTATATCCCCATCCCACACCCTCCCCCTGCCTATGGAGCAGATGATTTCTACATTACTCTCTCTCTACTTTGATCACATTCACTATTTCGACACCAGACCCACCATTATTTAAGATTTTACCCCAACACTCAGATCTGCTGAAAAGGCAACAATACACAATTTGTGTTCTATTGCTGGTTATGAATAACATATGATGTCGTGTGTCTGCAGTAGGGCCATGTGGTTTTGAAATTCTGAAATTTTAACACTTAAATCTGGAGGGATTTCTGCCAAAAGCCACTGGGTTTAGAGATCTGCTCCTGAGTCTCTGGGATCATGGCCATTGAGCAGCTTGATGAGGAGCCAAAGAGGCCGTTTGTGGGCGATGACTTGGGGTCTCATTGGGGTGGGGAAACAGGTCCGGCTCCACCTCCTCCCCCCCATCCCGTGAAACCCAACAAGTTTCGTCACTGCGTGCCCAAGCCTGACTGTCCAATGGCCTCTGGAGGATGACAGCCACCAAGTCGCCAAGAGGGAGCAGGCGGAGGGACAGCACCCATTCCCCCCTGGGGTGGCCCGACGACAGTAACCTACTGCGGGGTCCGGACACATTTCTGCCAAAAGCCGCTGGGTTTCGAGATTTGTTTCTGAGTCTCTGGGATCAAGGCCGTTGAGCAGCTTGATGAGGAGCCAGAGAGGCCGTTTGTGGGTGATGACTTGGGGTCTCATTAGGGTGGGGAGGACAGGCCCGGCTCCACCTCCCCCCCAATCCCGTGAGACCCAACAAGTTTCGTCACTGCGGGCCCAAGCCTGACTGTCCAATGGCCTCTGGAGGATGACAGCCACCAAGTCGCCAAGAGGGAGCAGGCGGAGGGACAACACCCTTTCCTCCCTGGGGTGGCCCGGCGACAGTAACGTATTATGGAGTCCGGATGCATTTCTGCCAAATGCCACTGGGTTTTGAGATTTGTTTCTGAGTCTCTGGGATCATGGCCGTTAAGCAGCTTGATCAGGAGCCAGAGAGGCCATTCGTGGGCGATGACTTGGGGTCTCGTTGGGGTGAGGAGGACAAGCCCGGCTCCACCCTCATCCCGTGAGGCCCTGTGTGTCTCGTCACTGGGGGCCCAAATGTGACTATCCAGTGACCTCAGACGGATGGCGGCCACTGGGCCACCAGGGGGAATAGGCCAAGGCACGAAACCTATTCCCACCTGGGTTGGCCCAGCACCGGTAGCCTACTGCAGAGACCAGATGCATTTCTACCTAAAGCCACTGGGTTCTGAGATTTGTTTCTGAGTCTCTGGGATCATGTCCATTAAGCAGTTCAATCAGGAACCAAAGAGGCCTTGCCTCCAATTATATAGCTGAGCCCGAGGTGGTTTGTGGGTGTGTTTCCCACATACTTAACTTTTGGCCATTTACTTTCTTGGTAAACTTTCCCCCAAGTTTTTGGGGTCTGGCCAAAGGCACAGCAGCAATTTGGGGGTATCTGGAAGTCTGAAGGCGCCATGAGGCTGCTGATGCACTCGCTTCACAGGTACAGATTGACCTGCTGGCGGCACCATACCCCCCAAAATTTTCTTTAGATACTATATTTTTTCTTTAGGATTTAATCAGCATTTCCTTATTTTTTTTTAGGACACTGAATAGTCTCAGGAAGAAAGATGTAGAAGAACAACAGTGTTTTCTTCTTCATGTTTTTTTCCCCGTGTGTTTTGGGTTTTCTTTTAAACTTTTAAAATATCTAGGTTTTACTTAGGATTTGTTAGAAATATTACGTTTATCTAAGAAAGTTTGGTTTTTAACCTAACTTAAAATTCCAGAATATGAAATCCTCAAATGCAAGGATTTCCATCTGGTTTGGTTCACCATTATAGCTCTGGGCCTACCATAGGGTCCAACATTTAGTAAACATGTAAGATATATCTATTACATGAACAAATGTTTGTACTCTGTTGTTGTACAATGCCTGTGGTTCATAGTCTATCACTATCACTGTTACTGTTTTTGGCATATCGAGTACACCATGGGTAGCTTGCCAGGCTCTGCCTTGCGGCCAGGATACTCTTGGTAGCTTGCCAGGCTCACCGAGAGGGATGGAGGCTTTTGGGGTAGCCACTAATCACCTTTACAGGTGTTCCCTGTCAGGCATATATGCGGGCAGGATACTCTCAGTAGCCTGCCGGTTCTCTGAGAGTGAGAACTGGAGAATAAGAGGTCACATGGCCACAAATGCAGCTGCACGCTTCCGGGACTTTGGTTTTATAGTCTCTGGATCCTGGCTGTTGATGGGATTACACGGCAGTTGGTGGGTGTAACTGTCCAGCTACTGGAAGATGGGGGAGTTGGGTGGAGGAGGCCCAGTTCCGAACCAAGCAGGCTTGGAGATCTCAGCCCCGGGTCCCGCACACCTGGGTTCCTCTGCCAGTTTCTTCATGTGTGAGGCTCGTCCAAGCGTGTGGAGAGTGGTCTCAACATGGCTGTGGCTGGGTTCCCGGAGGTCTTCAGCTGTTGGGCTCTGCTTGGGGTGGAGAGGGAAACTCAACCCGCCCCACTTCAAGGGGCCCCAGTGAGGACAGCCAGGCGTGGGGGCAGAAGACTCTGCGTTGTTCTCTTCCGGGAGCTTGGTTTTAGAGTCTCTGGATCCTGGCCATTGATGGGGTTACATGGCAGTTGGTGGCTGTAACTGTCTAGCTACTGGAAAATGGGGAATCTGGGTAGAGGAGGCCCAGACCTGAACCGTTTATAGTCCATAAAGTTGAAAAGATGATAGTATTGATGATAGCCAGTTGACATCAATAGCACTGTCCTCCCATTGTTCATCGATTTGCTTGAGCGGGTCCAGTAATGTCTCCGTTGTGAGACTTGTTGCTGTAGTGTTTGGCATATCGAATACGTCACGGATAGCTTGCCAGGCTTTGCTGTGCGGGAGAGATACTCTCGGTAGCTTGCCGGGCTCTCCTAAAGGGGCAGAGGAATTGAACTCAGGTCGGCCAAGTTGGCCGCGTGCAAGACAAACGTCCTACTGCTGTGCTATCACTCCAGCCCTCAAATATCTAATTTTAGGAATAACTAGTAGAAGTGAAAATAATATCAAATGAGTAGATTTTAATGTTCCAGAACCCCTACCATGCTTTCATTTCTCTCAACCACAAATCTTCATGAATAAAATGTATGGTTACTTGGTTCTAAGTAAGATGGTTGACATCAATAGGCTGTCAAGATGAAGATGTGTACTATAATGCATGTATAAACAAAGAGTGTACCAAAATAGGAAGGGATGGCTTCCTGTAGGAGGCATCTCTTGGGGCTTGCTTTTGGACAAACTGGGATTTGTCCTCCAATACATTCTAGATCTGGAATCGGAACATGACCTATTTCTAAAATTTCAGCTGCTTTAGGATTGTGTAGTATTTGAGGTGGGGGGAGGGTACAGTGCATGGAAATGAGACTGCATCGGCTGTTTGGAGTCAGGGCAGATGTGGTTCACTTCAGGCAGAATGAGCATTTACTATGTGCTTGATTCCATACTGTGGATGTGAGGATAAGAGGAAATGCTGAGTTTTGTTCTCAGGAGTCTTACGACTTCGTGTTGTTCTGGTATAACATGGTGCGTGTCTGAAGTGATCTAGGAGGTGGTCTAAAATAAATAGCGTCTCTCTTCTTCAAGTTTAAAATAATTATTTTATTTATTTTTTATCAAGGAGCCATGATTTACAAAGTTACAGTTGAGATTTTTTTTTTTTTTTTGCTTTTTGGGTCACATCTGGCGATGCACAGATGGCTCTGCACTCAGGAATTATCCCAGACGGTGCTCAGGCAACCATATGGGATGCTGGGAATCGAACCTGGGTTGGCCACGTGCAAGGTAAATGCCCTACCCGCTGTGCTATTGCTCCAGCCCCCGAGTTTTAGGCATACAATAATTCCACAACAATCCCTCCTCCAGTGTCAATTTCCCTCTGTCAGTGTTCCCAGTCTCTTCTTCAATTTGAAAAATAACATTAAAGATGGAGGGCAGATGGTCATTTGTTGCATCCTGGTGTGAACAGTGGGTCCAGCTTCCTGGGCTACTTGGATTGGATAGATTTCCCATCCCAGGAGGACAGCGAGAAGGTCAAATAGGCCCATAACCCAATTATTCTCTCAAAATTCACAAGTCAAGGAAGCAGAAAGACTGGGTGTGTTGGGTGAAGTGTGGAATCTGCCTCTGTGGGAACCAGGTAAGGAGCCTCTGAGAGAATTTTCCCAAGAACAGGGAGCAAGTTTGCAGAACCCTCTGGAACGGAGCATTGCAGAAGCGTCAAGGGAATGACACTGGAGGTCAGAGAGCTGAGGAGAGAGGACACAGGGGACACCTCAGCGTTTGTGAGTGAAGGGAGAGGCAGGGTTTCAAGGCTGACTGGATAGAGAATAGTGTGCCTGGGACCTGGAGGAGGGGGACCAGGCAAAGTGAAAGGAGAGTGAGAAGGAGTCACCAGCATCTACAGGTGAATAAATGCTCGCCATAGGGCTCAAATACCCACGTCGCTGTGCTGAGGGAACAAGCTTGAAGAATCATATGGGACGCTAGGGATTGAACCCGGATTGTCTGGGTGTGGAAGGCAAGTGCCTTACTTGCTGTATTATCTTTCCAACTCATAAAACGCAATTAAAAAGGAAGGAAATCCTAAAGTTATCCAGGGTTATATTTAGAAAATCCTAAAGTTAGCCAGGGAAAACTCCTGTTGATGTTTGGCAAACGTGTGTGTGTGTGTGTGTGTGTGTGTGTGTGTGTGTGTGTGTGTGTGGAGAAAGTTCAAAGCTGAATCTCCTTAGTCTTTTCGTTATAGTGGAAAATCGCTTTATCTGATTTTAGCTGTGGTGAGAAAAGTATTTTGAGACAAGAACTTATGGGGCCGGGCAATATAGACTGTGATTGTAATTGATTACAATTGCATCTGGGTACCCTTCCCCCTGTAAGTCATTTCATTTCCCAGCCCTTCTGACACCGTCCTGATTTCTTAGTGGGCTGCTACATGGGACATTTTTATTTCCCCCACTTCCTCTTGTTTTACGGCCACTCCTGACAGTGCTCAGGGCTTACTCCTAGCTCTGTGGCTCATCACTTCTGGCAGGATTCAGGGGACCATGGAGAGTGCTGGGGTTGAACCCTGGTATGCCATGTGCATACCACTCTATTTCAATAGCAACAATCTACCCTGACTCTACCCTTCACTATTCCCTACAGCATATGCATACTACATATTCACGATCACGATGACCATCCTGTTGTTCGTCGATTGCCTCGAGGAGGCCCTAGTAACGTCTCCTTCGTCCTAGCCCTGAGATTTTTTAAAAAGTGCCATATTAAAAGCTCTTCCAGGGTTAGGAGAATGAGACCCATCATTGTTACTGGTATTTGGCACATTGGGTACGCCACGGGGAGTTTGCCAGACTCTGCCGTGTGGGCAGGCTACATTCGGTAGCCTGCCAGTTTGTCCAAAGTAGGAATGAGATAATAAGGTGTTGCGCAGCCATGAATGTGGATGCGCGATTCCGGGAGCTGGGTTTTATAGTCTCTGGGTCTTGGCTGTTGATGGGATTACACGGCGCCAGGGGGCCAGTTGGTGGGTATGACCCCTCCCTACTGGAATTTGGAGGATCTGGGTGGAGGATGCTCAGCCCCAATCAGAGCAGGCTTGGAGATCTCAGCCCTGGGACCCGCATGCCTTTGTTCCTCTGCCGGTACCTTCATGCGTGTGGAGAGTGGTCTCAGCATGGTGGTGGCTGGTTCTGGAGGTCTTCGGCTGCCAGAGCCCTGGTCGGGGTGGGGAGGGAAACTCAACCCACTCCCCTCCAAGGGGCCCCGGTGAGGACAGCCAGGCGCAGGGGCAGGAGACTCTGCGCTGTTCTCTTCCGGGAGCTGGGTTTTATAGTCTCAGAGTCTTGGCCGTTGATGGGATTACAAGGCCAGTTGGTGGGTGTGAGCCCCGCCTACTGGAATTTGGAGGATCTGGGTGGAGGATGCTCAGCCCCGATCTGAGTAGGCTTGGAGATCTCAGCCCCGGGACCTACATGCCTTTGTTCCTCTGCCGGTACCTTCATGCGTGTGGAGAGTGGTCTCAGCATGATGGTGGCTGTTTCTGGAGGTCTTCGGCTGCCGGAGCCCTGGTCGGGGCGGGGAGGGAAACTCAACCCGCTCCCCTCCAAGGGAACCCGGCATATTAATAGATTTAATTTATTTCTCTCCCTTCACCTCAATGATACTATTTCTACGGTTAGACTATTTCTACTCTTTTGTTTACATTGCATTGCTATCACCTAATCCAGTGACAGTAGATGCTCAATAAAAAACTTGCTGAAAATAAATGAATTGACTATATGGAATCATAAATTATATTTAATGTATTTTTTATGAGCAGATTCCCAAATTCAAATGGACCTGTATTCTTTGTTCTTTTTTCTTATTTTCTTTCTTTTTTTCTTTCTTGCTTTATTTATTTATTACTTTTTGGGTCACACCCAGCGATGGTCAGGCATTACTCCTGGCTCTGCACTCAGAAATCACTCCTGGCAGTGGTTGGGGGACCATACGGGATGGTGGGGATCGAACCCAGGTTGGCTGCTTGCAAAGCAAACGCCCTTCCCACTGTACTATTGCTCCTGCCCCCCCAAACAGACCTTTGAACGAGCAATTTCATCTTTTTTTTTTCTGGTTTGAAAAAAGATAGTTTTATCTAAAGTGATGGGGCAAATAAAAAATGACTCAAATGAGAGCAAGCAGGAGTGAAATCCCTAGTTGAAAATTCCAGATTGCCTGCTAACTGATCTCTGTTTTCATTCCCCTTGGTTGTGTAGTGATTGGGAAAACATTTGGGCTAGAATGAACTGCAGGCAGAGGAGAACTGTAATAAAAATGGGGAGTATACCCTGTAGCAACTACTTTTTCAAGGAACCGTGTTCTTCTCATAAGATGCATCATTACTTAAAAATGTAATTTCTATCTTGCTTCTGGCAACAACTGCATAATTCAGCCCAGCCACTGGAGTGTTGTCCAGCAAAGTGTCTTAGTATTTGTTCAACCTTACCTTCAGGTTGCTGTGGCAACGGGATCTGTGTTGTTTCAGGAGCTCAGAATCAGTGGTTGCAGAGCAATGCCTGGCTCTCAGTGGAGGAGGGGCAAGAGGGGCTCAAACAATCCTCACAGACTCAAGTTCAAGCTGGGCTGGGACAGGCCACGGAGTGTAGAATTTGGCTTCCACCTTTAAGTGGGTTGTTTTTTCCTTCACAGGGAACTTCCTTTTCTGCTTGGAAGCATCAAGTAGAGAGTTCCACGTAATTGTCCTTATTATTTTTATTATTTCCTTATTATTTCCAACTGCCTCCTGCTTTTAGAACTATACCCACTCTTCTGAAGTAGTAGTGGTGTGGGTGTTGAAAGGAATGCATGCTTTCTAGCACCTGGCCACGTTTCGGAAGTTGCTACTGAAGGCTTTTGTGTGTAGACTGAGTCACTTTGGGAATGCAAAGATCATGTACTCTTCAAAATCATCCTTTGAAAAATTAAGATTATCCAAGGTTTACCAAACTGACTTTTTTATATGACGGGTAAGCTCCAGTCTTGCAGGACTCTTACCATGTGAATCTGAGTTAGGATAAGTTTTATTGTTCATCAGTTCACTGTGAGCCAGAGAGAGCTTAATGGACCAGGGCACATACTTTGCATGCCCGTTTGTGGTCCCCAGCTGGTTTCTTGAACAGTGAGCCAGGAGTAGCCCCTGAGAACTGCTAGATAAGACTCAAAAAACCAAAACCAAAACAGAATTCATGCTGACTTAAACTAATAGGTATTTAGAAATATAAAATTTAGATGTACGATTTCATTGTCTGACAAATACAGTTCACATTGATTGTTGAGTACAGAGTACTTTTTCCTGCAAATAAAGTGTTCCGCCATCCTGAAACAATCAATGCTAATTTTCTTCGACTATCACTTTGTATTCCTGTATCTCCTCCCAGCATTGTATGCTTATGTGAAAGATTTGGTTTTATGTTTATGTTTTTAATTTGGAAGATGCACCTTCCAGGCAATGGTGGAAGAAGGCCTGTGCCCTGCCCCTTTCTCAGAAATTCTTTTTTTTTTTTTTTGCTTTTTGGGTCACACCCGGCGATGCTCAGGAGTTCCTCCTGGCTCTGCACTCAGGAATTACTCCTGGCTGTGTCCCGGGTACCATATGGGATACGGAGAATTGAACCTGGATCGGCCGCATGCAAGACAAACGCCCTCCCTTGCTGTCTTATCACTCCATCACTCCGGCCCCCAGAAATTTTTGAGCATGTGGGCCTGTGGTTCAATGGGAGGGTGCAGGGTCACAGGATCTGTGGTGCTTGGGGCTTCTGGGACTGCACCCAGGAGTGCTGGGAGAAGAGGGGCATATTCATGAGGAGCCAGTGATCAAACCAGCATGCAGATCATGTACCTGACCCCGTACTATCGTTCATGTCCCCTTGGTTTTATTTTATTTTTGCAGAGGATGGTTGGGCAAGCCACACCTGGCATTGCTCAGAGCTTACTCCTGTCTCTGAACTCAGGGATCGATCACCCCTGGCAGAGCTCTGGGGTATCATATGTGGTGCCAAGGATCAAGGCCAGGTCAGCTGCATGCAAGGATAACACCTTAGCCATTGTACTATCTTTCTGGCCCCACTGTTAATTATTTTTACAATATCAATGTGGATATTTATCAGTACCAAACCATTTGCTTTATCTCTGTAAATCTTTCCTCAGGGGCTGAGCGTGAATAATTTCTTGTAGATCCTTGCAGCAGTTCTTGTGTATAATCAACACATGTGTGAAGATAGCCTCCCTTAAGAAATAACCACACCTATGGGAGCATGCTAGAAGTATACCTTCATGAAAATCCCCCGGAGTGCATGGTACTCACTGCTGCTATCCAGTGAATATTTGTTGAATGACTCAATGCACCATTATAGCATTGTTCATGTTGGACATATCAATTCTAGCTTCATTTTCCTGGGGGATACTATCCTGTAGTGGCCAGGGGGACCTAGACCAATCCTCAAAACTGTGGGCCAGCTGTGCAGGCTGGGTGACTGGGCTGGCGGCTGAGTCTGTGGCCCTGTGATTGGGGCTTCTCGGGTCCCACCCCTGCTTTGGGACTCCAGGGCTAGTCCTGGTGGTGCTAGTGGGGGCTGGCATGGGGGCTGCGGGCAGTAATCATTAGCTGGGGTTCAAATGGGGGCCTGAGGCATGCCAGGTGTGTGCTTGCACATTCTGGAGCTATCCCCGGTCTTCTCTCCATTGAAAAACTATTTTGTTACATGGGTGTGTCTTGATTATATATCATCACCTCTGGACACAAGACAGCACATTTGGACCAATCTTTATTATGAACAATGATTTAGTAAATATTTTAGGCTATCTTGAGTACTTTGAATTTTTTAATTCCTGAAAATCATTTGTGGGGGGTACAATTTGGGCCACACCTGGGTGTGTTCAGGGCTTACTTGCTAGTTCTCGAGTGATGTGTCGGGGGCGCAGAGATAAGCAAGGCATGTGGAATGTTGAATAACGGGAGGCTAAAGCTCACTCAGGCCATTTAGCATTGGCTGGCTTTTGCAACCCTTGATTGGGTTGACAGTCAAAACATCCAGCATCCCTCAGAGTGCATAAGATCAAAATACCATATAAGATCAAAACACCTTCAAGTACATATTATTTTGTAGCCTAATGACACACACAAGGTTCTTGGTGAAATAAATCAGACCACCTTGTAAATCTTTACATCCCACTTCCCACATATTCCACGTCAACATCTATGCACGTCTACACAATAGCCCAGTAAGGTACTTATTTAACTGTCATCCAAACATAGCACAGTTAATCTATAACAAAAAGCAGCTGCATCAGGACATGCTGACCCCAATCCAGTTCATTAAGAGTTCCTAGCTGTTTGCAGCTATGATAGGGCCTTGTTTGCAAGGCAGAGCATTCCGGGAACTTCCTCATGACTCTGGTCAGGCTCCAAGGCTTACTCCTGGCTCTGTGCTCAAGAATTACTCCTGGCAGGAATTAGGGGACCATATGTGATGCCAAGGTTGAATCTGAGTTGACTCTATCCAGGGCAAGCAAGCGCTATCTCTATAGCCTCAAATACCTAAAAATAGACAAAACTAAGTTTTCTAACTCATGAATACTGGACTTCTTTCCATTTATTTAGGTCTTTTATAATTTCTTTATGACCTTATTTTAGTTTTCACTTTATAGATCTTTTGCCTCTTTAAGTTCATTAATATTTTGTTTTATGTGATGTACAAAGAAGTATTTGTTTCATTTTCATTCTAGAATATAAGTTTTAATTTAGCTTCTCCCTCTCCCTGAGCAAATAAATAAGTAAACATATCTGTTGGATAAATAAATAAATGTGGAGTTCCCAGGGTTTCATAGTTAACATTTTATTGTTCATGTTTTTATTGTTTCCTTTTTTCCCCCATTAATTTAGGTGCTGTAATTTAGATACACAGGCAGGTGGGACTTACTGTCTGTATAACTTTACAGAGTGCTTAGTATGAAGGGGAATAAGAATATAGCTATTTTTTTCTGGGATATTAAATTAAAATATTTTGGAGGCATATAATTGGTGCTCAGGAGGGTTGGGGAGACCCTCACAGTGATTCTTTGCCAGCTGGGCCAGAAATTCAAAGGCCCTGTGATGTCAGGGATTACCTGGAGGTCCAGGGGAGAGGGCACCCAGGGCTACACTCAGAAGTGTTTGGGACCCCCTGCAGTGCCGGGGATACAGTTGGGGTTGGTTGGAGGTCAGGCCTTTTCCTTAACTCCTGGGCTATCTCTTTGCCACTCCCCACCTCCGTTTTTTTTTTCCTGGCATATTTTAGAACTTCAAAGGCTTAAACATTTTATTGCAAAAATTGGAGGAATTTAGAGAGTGGAGAAGTTTTGAGAGAGTTTAAACATCTCTAGATAAACCAATTGATATGAAAGCGGTTATTTCCACTTTAAAAAATCTTTATTTCTAGGAAAAGCACAAGCAATATTTGATAATCTTTAAAACCCTTTTTGGTAAAGTCTGTTTTATAGCCATATTTAAAAAATTTTTTTTTAATTAGTGAGACATCATGAGGTAAAGTTGTAGACTTACAAACTTTCGTGCTTGGGTTTCAGTGATACAATGATTGAGTACCCATCCCTTCACCAGTGCCCATTCTCCACCACCAATGATCCCAGTAGCCCTTCCAACTCCCACACCCCATCCCCTCCACCCCACCCTGCCTCTGAGGCAGGGCATTCCCTTTTGCTTCGGGTCTTATAGTTTGCAATAGAGGTATTGAGTGGTCATCATGTTCGGTCTATAGTCTACTTTCAGCACGCATCTCAAATCCCGAGGTGAGTCCTCCAAACACCCTTTACTTGGTGTTCCCTTCTCTATCTGAGCTGCATTTTCCTCCAGCATGTGCTGCCAGCTTCCAAGCCCTGGAGCAGACCTCCTGGTACTTATCTCAACTATTCTTGGGTGTTCGACTTCCATTCTGTTACTTCATATTCCCCAGATGAGTGCAGTCTTTCTATGTCTGTCCCTCTTTCTGACTCATTTCACTTAGCATGTTACTTTCCATGTAGAACCACTTGTATGTAAATGTTATGATTTCATCTTTTCTAACAGCTGCATAGTATTCCATTGTGTAGATGTACCAAAGTTTCTTTAACCAGTCATCTGTTCTCAGGCACTCAGGTTTTTTCCGAATTTTGGCTTTTGTGAACAGTGCAGCAATGAACATAGAAGTGCAGATGTCATTTAGACTGTACCTTTTTTGACTCTCCGGTATGTATTCCCAGGAGTGGTATTGCTGGGTCAAATGGGAGCTCAGTTTCTAATTTTTTGAGAATCATCCTTACTGCTTTCCAAAAGGGCTGAACTAGTCGGCATTCCCACCAGCAGTGAAGGAGAGTCCCTTTCTTGCCACATCCACACTAACACCGGTTGCTTTCGCTCTTTTGGATGTGGGTCAGTCTCTTTTGGTGTGAGATGATATCTCATTGTTGTTTTGATCTGCATCTCCTATAGCCACTTTTTATGACTTGAAAACAAATGTCATATGTAGACATATAATTTAAAATAAAATGTTCATGCAGGATCCTTCTTTACAGAAACTGGAGACTGTATGCATAAGGTCCTGTGTGGCCTATTCATTATTTCATTGCTGAACAACGTGCATTTCAGCAGAGGGCTTTAATTTGATATTCAAAAATATTTATGCTGTGATCTATCACCATGCATGCATGTATGAATTAAAATGTATCAGTTTCTTTAGTTCTGGTTTGTTGGGGAAGGGGTACCAGTATTGATTAGATAAAATTGATATAAGTGAAACTAGGCCTTTCACATTATAGATAGTGGAAATTTTTATTATCAAATGTTATTATTTTTTCTTTACATTATTATTTACTGTGCCGATTAGGAGGTTGAGAAAGTGATTAAAAATGAGAGAAGAGATAAAACTTACACCTACATAATCTTTCCATATTTATTTTTTATAAGGCACCAAATTAAATTCCCTGTACATGTCAACACTAAGAAATAAAAGTATCTGTAGGGCTTTTGAAAAATTAGGACACATTTTTCCCATTATTACTAGGTAATGACAAATTCGCCAGCCTAGTTGCACAAATCCCCTGATTCATCATCTTAATGTAATAGTTCTGAAGTGGGTGGCAGCCTTAAGTAAAACATCCATTTATGTAGAGAATTTTTATTGTAGGTTCTTGTAATATCATGCTTTGGCACAAAGATGCAAAGAGGGAAAAAAAAGTCTGCACAAAGTGGAGCTAAGGGAAGCATAATAACCAGCATGGATCATAAGCAGATTTGTGAATTTATCTTCATGAATTATGTTATGTATGTTCTTAAATTTTATCTTAGTGGCATTTTTCCTCATTATAAAACCAAATCACATTTGTGCAATATACCAAGCAAAACCACAAAAGCAAATAATCATCCATAATTCCATTTCTTAGAGATACTAATCACACAGGGTAATAGATGATTCCAAAGTCAGATATATCTTGAAATTGAGCAATATTTACTACTTATTATTATTTCTCTTCAAAAGGTGGTCACTTATCATCTCTGTGTTTCAACTTCCTAATCTACAAATGAGGGTAGTTACTTCCTACTGAGAGATACTACAGCAGGTAAGGCACTTGCCTGGCATGTGACTGATTCTGGTTCAATCCCTGGCACCACTATGGTCCCCTGAGCACCACCAGAAGTTATCTCTGAGCATGGAGCCAGGAGTAAACCCTGAGCACATCTGGGTATGGCGAACCAAAACAACACACAAAAAATAGACTTACCTTCTAGAACTGTTGTGAGATAATGCACTAAAAGTCTGGTAGACATTGGTATACCTGATACAAATTGAGCCTACTGCTTAACTGTTGTTTCCTTAGCTTTTTTTTTTGTAGCACTTTTTAACTCAAAAAGTTTATATATATGTATGTATATGCATATATGTACATATATAAATAAAAATATAAATATGTATGTGGGTATGTATACATATATATATGAAAAAGTGTATTTCTCCTACCACCATTATAAGCATTTGGCTGCTCAGTTTCCAGTTGATGGGCAGATGAGCAGCCTCATCCTAAATTGGTGAGCACCTTTCTGATTATTTCCTTAGGATGAATTTGTCGCCCATATGACGGTTGTCTGCTGAGCTTATTGGAAGACACTAGCAGGAAATGAGATTCACTCTTGCAACCATGGAGAATATCACGTTTTTGGGGGGGAGCAATAAGCTCTGAGTAGAGGGGTGGTACACAGGATGGTTGGGGAAGGTTCTGGAATCTGTCAATCCTATTTGAGGGTTTTGTTTATGTCCTTGTTTAGTTTTTAGACCACACCTGGCAGTGCTAAGAGCTCTGCACTCAGGGATCGCTCCTGCTAGGCTCAGGGGTACATGTATATGGTGCCGGGGATCCAATTCGGGTTAGCCACATGCAAAGCAAGTGCCCTGATCTCTGTACTTTGTCTCCAGCCCCATGAGTCTTGGTTCTGCAATTTGGGGGAAGTAGAATTAACTTCTCAGGAACCCTCGTCTTCAGTGAGGTGGGGCGGTGAAAGTTAGTTAGTTATCTTAACTCGATATGTGGCAAGCATTTATTCTATACTAACTCTTAGTATTCATTATGCTCAGTGCTTGAAGTTTGCTTTTATACTTAAATATGAGAGAATTGCAGAGATTTTTGTAAGCAGTGTGAGATTGTAAGCTGTAAAGTGTAAGATAGGGTGATTCATTTTACTTTATTTATTATTATTATCTTTTTTTGGGGGGTCACACCCGACAATGCATAGGGGTTACTGCTGGTTCAGCACTCAGGAATTACTCTTGGCAGTACTCAGGGTACCAAATGGGATGCTGGGAATCAAACCCAGGTCAGCTGCGTGCAAGGCAAATACCCTACTCGCTGTGCTATCGCTCCAGCCCCAGGTAGGGGTGATTCATGTATATTTTTATTCTAAAAATATTTCACCCACTTAAAATATAACAAGTATTTTGTCTATTCATAAATATATTATTCAGAAGACATGTGAATAAATATTTGATTTTAAAAAGCTTAAGAAGTTTTAAAAATTGAACTGGAGTCCTAGTGCAGCTAGGAGGGCATTTACCTTGCATGAGTCGACCCGGGGTTGATCCTCGACACCCCATAGGGTCCCCTGAGCTTAACAGCAATGATCTCTGAGCACAAAGCCAAGAGTCAGCCCTGAGCACTGCTTGCTGTGGCCCAAAAACCAAACAAACAAACAGAAAAAGAATTTAGAATATAAATTTCTTTAGAGATTCAAGGACAGAATGTGATATTTAATTCAAATTATTTTTGTTATAAGACAAAATGCTTTATATTATTTTAAAAGTTATACTTCAGTAAAAATGCTGCAAATGATAATGCTGCCAGTTATATAGAATGCTTACTATGTGCTACACAATATTCAGGGCATTTTTACTCATATGAACTCCTGTCATCCTCTGATGTTACATGCATCGGATTGTATTGCCTTTATTTGTAGAAGAAACTGAAGTACCACTTTCTGATGGTCATGCCAATGTGGAGAAGATTCTGTAGGATACAGTTTATTTATTTATTTATTTATTTATTTTTGCTTTTTGGGTCACACCCAGCGACGTTCAGGGGTTACTCCTAGCTCTACACTCAGGAGTTACTCCTGGTGGTGCTCAGGGGACCATATGGGATGTTGGGAATCGAACCCGGGTCAGCCTCATGCAAGGCAAATGCCCTACCTGCTGTGCTATCTATCCAGCCCACATAGGATGCAGTTTCGATCAAGAGTTCATGCTTTTAGCCACTATAACTTTTTAATTTTTAAAATAAACGTGTTTTATTATCAATTAATTTTTTATTCAGTCACTGAAGTTACAAAGTTTTTCATGATTTAGTTTCAGGCATACAGTTTTACCACACTGTTCCCTTAACCCAGTGTCCCCTTCCCAATTCCCCCACCAATGTCCCCCTCCACATTTGCCCCCCACCCACCTCACCAGTCTGATACTAGGAGAGGCTCGTCACACACACACACACACACACACACACACACACACACACACACACAAACACACCCCATAGATACTCCCCTCTCCCTGTCTCATTTCCCAAACCCTCACAGATGGCATGTTTCCTACTGAATACCAGTTCTCATGTTCTTTTTTCTATTGTCTTGGGGCATTATTATTCCCCCATTCTCTTTCTTTATATCCCACATATGAAAGGAATTATTCCGTGTCGATCTCTTTCCCTTTGATTAAGCATGATACTCTCCAGGTCCCTCCAGGTAGCCGCCAATTTCATGACTTTACCTATTATGTCTGAGTAATATTTCACTGCACCTGTAATCCCATCAACAGCCAAGATCCAGAGACTATAAACCCAGCTCCTGGAAGCGCACAGCCGCATTCAGGGCCGCGCGACATCTTATCTCATTCTTACTTTGGACAAACCCGGCAGGCTACCGAATGTAAACTGCCTACATGGCAGAGTCTGGCAAACTCCCCGTGGCGTAGCCAATATACCAAATACCAGTAACAATGATGGGTCTCATTCTCCTGACCCTGAAAGAGCCTTGAATATGGCACTTTTTAAAATCTCAGGGCTAGGATGAAGGAGACGTTACTGGAGCCTGCTCGAGGCAATCGATGAACAACAGGATGGTCGTGATCATGAATATTTCATTGTATAGATGCACGATAGGTTCTTTATGCTGTCATCTACATACAGTCTTGATCTAGTCATCTATTCTTGCACACTTCTTTATATAGTCATCTATTCTTGCACACGTGGGTTGTTTGTAGATTTTGCCTGTGGTGAATACCCATTGTGGTGAATAGTGCTGCAAGGAAGACGGGGGTGCAAATGTCTTTTCTCCATTTAGTTTTAGGGCCCTTGGGGTATTAACTGTAACTTTACCATTTAAAAAATATAAAGTAACAAAATAGGAGACTAACACCCAAGAATGGCCGAGATTAGTACCAGGAATTTTGCTCCATGGCTTGGAGGCCAGCCACACATGCCCTAGCAGCTCAGATAGAGAAGGGAGCACCAAATAAAGGGTGTTGGGAGGATCCTCCCAGGATGGGAGAAGCATGATGAAAGTAGACTATAAACCAAACATGATTGCCACCCATTGGCTCTTTTACAAACCACAACACCCAAAAGGAGAGAGAGAACAGAGGGGAATGCCCTGCCACAGAGGCAAGGTGGGATGGGGGTGATGGGGGGTGGGAGGGATACTGGGATCCGTGATGGTGGGAAATGGGCACTGGTGGAGGGATGGGTATTTGATCATTGTATAATTGAAACCCAAGCAAAAAAGTTTGTAAGTCTACAACTGTACCTCATGGTGTCTCACTAATAAAAATTAAAAAATAAATAAAAAATAAAAAATATTACATAAAAATAAATAAAAAGTCAATACTTTAGTACAGTGCCATTTTATTTATAATGAATTTGTCTTACTCTAAGAATGTGGTGAATTATTAAACTCCATGGTAAGTTTTGAAAAATGAATCTTGGACCAGAGAGATAGTACACTGGGCAGGGCTTTGCACTTGGAGGAACCATATGACACCACATATGGTTCCCTGAACACCAGCAGGAGTTAACCCTGAGCACCACCAGATGTGGCCCCCAAACTAAACAATACTAATCTTATTATGTGAATAAATAAGAATGATGTGTACTAATTTCAGCTTCTTTTTTCTTCTTTTTAGTTTTTCAGTAATGGAACTCCAATATTATACCAAAGCACTGAAGCTTCTCAGTCCAAGTTCTTTCCACCCCTCCAAAAAGCCATGCTGCCACCGAACAGTTTTCAAGGCAAAGTGGCCTTCATTACTGGGGGCGGCACTGGCCTCGGGAGAGGAATGACTACTGTTCTGTCCAGCTTAGGCGCGCAATGTGTTATAGCCAGCCGGTAAGTACTGTTCAGAAAACAAATGCATGCTGCAGTGTTGGAAAGATGTTGGCCAGAGAGGTCTGAATTGCTTCTTCAGCTTCCTGGAATGTCTTTGAGATGACTAAGAAACCCTCTCCCAGCTGTCTTCGTCCCCAGCTCTTGAGACAGGCTTCCAACTGTGGGCCAATATTCCTGGAATAGAGAAGGATCACTAAGACAGTGATGGTTGGAGGAATCGTTTGGGTGGTGTGTGCTGAAAGTAGATAAAGGACCAAAGATGAAACCTTGCCATTTGTTCCAACATGGGTGTAATTAGAGGCTGAGATGCTAAGTGAAATTTTAGTATCTGTATTGCAACCCATAATGCCCAAAAGTAGAGACTATGGGGGAAAATGTCTGCCATGGAGACAGGGGGAAGGTGGGAAAAGGAGGGGCATACTGGGGACATTGGTGATGAGGAATGTGCACTAGTGGAGGGATGAGTGTTTGATCAGTGTATGACTGAAACTCAAACATGAAGGCTTGTAACTATATCTCAAGGTGATTCAATAAAATTATCACTGTCACTGTCCTCCCGTTGTTCATGGATTTGCTCCAGCGGGCCCAGTAATGTTGTGAGACTTGTTACTATGTTTGGCATATCGAATACGTCACGGGCAGCTTGCCAGGCTCTGCTGTGTGGGCGAGATACTCTCGGTAGCTTTCTGGGCTCTCCGAGAGGAACAGAAGAATTAAACCCAGGTCAGCCATGTTGGCTGCGTGCAAGGCAAATGCCCCACTCACTGTGCTAAAATGAAAAAAAAAAAAAAAAAGGAAATTCTCTTGCATGAAATCAGTTGTAGTTGTCATTTGTGATGCTGGAAATTATGATGTCTATGGGATTGATAGTGTGTTCTGTTCCTAACATCATGACAGAATTTTTTCTGTGTGTGCCTGAAGATGAAGTAAAAATTTAGCACACACAAAGGCTGCTTTGTTTCAGTTTGAGGGATGACAGTTACAATAGAGTTAACCTGTATCCTGGTCATGATTATTGGCCTTTATTTCCTGTAAAATGGGTAGATATTTTAAAACATCTGTTTTTGTTGATGATAGTAAGATCATGAGGTAGGAAATTCTTACTAAGGCATATCCTAGTACCCTATTACTACCCTCCACTATATATCTGCAGTTTTATATACCAATTAAAAATAACCTACCACTTTCAGTTTTCAAGGGGGTGAAATGGGGTTACTCCTGGCTCTGCACTCAGGAATTACTCATGGTGGTGCTTGGGAGACCATATGGGATGCCGGGAATTGAACCCAGGTTGGCCGTGTGCAAGGCAAACACCCTACTTGCTGTACTATCACTCTGGTCCCGGGTATGAAATTTTAAAGTAGAGATGTAGTGATCTGAATGACAAGATACTGTAAAGTTCCAAAGTGTCAATATGTAAAGGGCCAAAGTAATTTCTTTCACGTTTTTAATGAAAATCAAGCATGGCGTTTTTAAATAGTGCCTTTTATTTATTTATCTATCTATTTATTTATTTGTTTATTTACTTTTGCTCTTTGGATTACACCCTGCGGTGCTCAGGGGTTACTCCTGGCTCTGCACTCAAGAATTACTCCTGGCAGTGCTTGGGGGACCAGATGGGATGCTGGGGATTGAACCTGGCTTGGCCGTGGGCAAAGCAAACACCCTACCCACTGTACTATCGCTCCGGCCCCTAATAGTGCATTTTAAATTTAATTTTATTATTATTATTATTATTTTGTTTTGGGGTCACACCTAGTGGTGCTCAGGACTTTTTCTGACTCTGTGCTCAGGGATCACTTCCCGGCAGACTTGGAGGTTTTGGTGCATTTTTTGAAGAATGTTAAAATATTTTCTGGAGTCAGAGAGATAGTACAGAAGGTACTTGCTTTGCATGCAGTCAACCCAGGTTCTAGCCTCTATCCTCTATCCTCTATCCCTGTCATTCTATTTTATCCCCCAAGCCTGCCAGAAGTAATATTGAGTGCAGAATCAGGAGTAAGGCCTGACCACCACCAGGTGTGGCCCCCAAATAAAAATAAAATACATTTACAATAGCCAATATCTGGAAAAATCCCCAGTGCCTAATGGCAAATGAATAGATCAACCTCAGTGTCCAATGACAGATGAATAGCTAAAAAATTGTGGCTATATATATATATATATATATATATATATATATATATATAACAGTAACAGCAAGTCTCACAATTTATTGTGAGACATTACTGGTGCCCGCTCGAGCAAATCAATGAACAGTGGGAGGACAGTGCTACAGTGCTACTACGACTTATCCATAAGAAAAGATGAAATCTTGCCATTTGTTACAACATGGGAGTAATTGGAGGCTGAGATGCTAAGTGAAATACTTCAGAGGAGAAAGACTCGTTTATATGTGGAATATAAGGAAAGAAAGAGAGGAAGATGATAATGCCCCGTGAAAAGAAACCTTTAGACTCTGATAACAGAATTGAGGCTATCAAGCTGGGGGCAGGAAAGGAGAGTTGACAGAGGCTGTCCCAGCAGGAACTCAGGACAGTGGTGGGTGGGCTGTGGCGCAGTAACATTGTTTGTCTAAAGCATAAATATTGGTGCTATCATAAACTGTTCATTTAGTGTTAAAAATGATAAGGTATTTTCTTCATCACACTAATTTAGACACATGATCTGTTTCATTCTGTATCTCTTTTCAAAACATGAAGTTCTGAATGTACCTAGGTTACCCCGATCAATCCTTTTTTAAAAATTTATTTATTTATTTATTTTGAATACCCATCCTCCACCAATGACCATTTCCCATCACCACGGATCCCAGTATCCCTCCCACCTCCCAACCCCCATCCCACCCTGCCTCTGTGGCAGGGCATTCCCTTTTGTTCTCTCTCTCCTATTGGGTGTTGTGGTTTGCAAAAGAGTTAAGCCTGATTTTCAGGAAGAAACGTTGGATGATTTACTTTCCATTGATCACTTTGTATATAAGGAGATGTCGCGGGCATGCAGGAACCAGGACTTTTGTTCCAATCAATACTTTTGATCTAAAATCTGTTGACCTCATGGGCCAGGAAAATAGTACAGGAGGTCAGGCACTTGCTTTGTATGTGACTGAGACCCTTGTTCAAATCCTCAGCAGCACATAAGGTGAACTAGGAGTCAGTCATTCCTGAGCCTAAACCAACTCCCCCCTCCAAAGAAGGTAAATATATATTTAAAAATATACAGATGGCCATCAATTTTCTGCAATACTATAGATTTTTTTTTGCTTTTTGTGGGTCACACCCGGCAATGCTCAGGGGTTTCTCCTGGCTCATACACTCGGGAATTATTCCTGGTGGTGCTCGGGGGACCATATGGGATGCTGGGAATTGAACCTGGGCCGGCCAAATGCAAGGCAAACACCCTACCTGCTGTGCTATCACTCCAGCCCCAATACTATAGATTTTTGAGGCCAGCCGCACATGCTAGGGGAAAAGTCAGCTCAGATAGAGAAGGCAGCACCAAATAAAGGGTGTTGGGAGGATCCTCCCAGGATGGGAGAAGCATGTTGAAAGTAGACTATAGACCAAACATGATTGTCACCCATTGCCTCTTTTGCAAACCACAACACCCAATAAGAGAGAGAGAGAGAACAAAAGGGAATGCCCTGCCACAGAGGTAGGGTGGGATGGAGGCTGGGGAGTGGGAGGGATACTGGGATCAGTCGTGGTGGAGAATGGACACTGGTGGAAGGATGGGTATTCGATCATTGTATAACTGAAAACAAGCACAAAAATTTGTAAGTTTACAACTGTACCTTATGGTGTTTCACTAATAAAAATTTAAGGAAAAAAAATTGAGCACTGTTATTTAGGTTTTAAATAGAGTCTCGGTCCTACAGTGTTCCAATACTGAAGCCACTGCCTGTGTGGGCATCCCTCCACCAGTCACCCAAGGTTGTACATCAGATAAACCTGACAAAAGCGCCACAGCAATCTGACCAATTACATCAGCACAAAATGGAGAGTCAAGATGAACAGACACTTTCACAAAGTAGGCATGCAGGTGGCCAACAAGTATAGAAAAAGGTATTCATGATAATACAGATTTTTAGTAGTCCAAACTTACATTATACCATGAATGTATTTTTTTTCTAAAAGAGGAGCAGGTATCAATCATTTAATTAGAGAAATAAATTTAAATCTCTGAGGATACAGGAAGGAACTAGTTTATAAATGAGTAGTTTGAGGCTGGAGCGATAGCACAGTGGGTAGGGTGTTTGCCTTGCAGCGGCTGACCTGGGTTTGATCCCAGTATCCCATATGGTCCCTCGATCACCGCCAGGAGTGATTCCTGAGTGCATGAGCCAGGAGTATACCCTTTGCATCACCAGGTGTGACCTCCCCCCTTCAAAAAAAGTAGTTCAATAAATTAGTGTCTGGTAGATAAAAATCTGAATTTGGCTTCCTGAATTTTAGAAAATTCTATCAGTGAAACTGATATTTTATGGATATAGCATTTTCATCTTTTTCAAAATATGTAAGTATGCTTAAAGAAATTTAATAATATGGTTCTCGTTATTCTTTTATTTATGGAATTAAAATAAATAAATAGTCGTTTCAGAGCTTATGCAGAGTATCATGTATTTATTTCTAGGAAGATTGATGTTTTGAAAGCTACCGCAGAACAAATTTCTTCCCAAACCGGAAATAAGGTACATTAAAAAACAGTTATTTTATTCAGATTTAGGAATTATAACCCACTACAATAATTCGTTCATGCGTTTGAGTTTGCAAGTCTGAAACACAGAGGGTTCTTTTTCTACTCTGTGCTGTTTTGCAGGTGCATGCTATTCAGTGCGATGTGAGGGATCCTGAGATGGTTCAGAACACCGTGTCAGAAATGATCAAAGTTGCAGGGCATCCTGATGTGAGTATAATGGGGCTGAGGACTAAGAAGCGTGCGTTGTTTGATGTTGGTACAATACTTGCCAGGACGCTCTGATGAAATATTGATGTGAGCAAGTGCTCTGTGGAAGAAGCATCTAGTTTCTATCTTTAGGGAAAAGCCAGTCCTGCTTAAAGGCCGAACCGCTCCCTTTCAGGAATACTTCAAATTGCATTTTCAATCATATATAACAAACTAAATTTCACTTTATTTAATACAATTATAAAATAAGAAGGGCAATTATCCAAGAGCAGAATACCTGGTTTGAATGATTCATGGCCCATTCTTTCCCTAATAACTTTTGATTATCAGTGGAGAAGAATAACACAAAGAAACTACAAGAACCTAGACTTCTTTTTTTATTTTCTGTATTTTTATTTTGTTCTTAGGGCAATCTGCTGGTGCTTAGGGACTACTCCCAGCTCTGTGCTTGGGGGTCACTCCCAGGAGTTTTGGGGGACCATGTAATACCAGGGATCTAACTAGGGTCGTACACACAGCAACCTATGAGCCTTGTCTCTGGCCGTTTGCTTTTGATAATGTTTGACTCTGGGGTCCAGTCCTCTGTCTCTATTATTATTATTATTATTATTATTATTATTATTATTTTTGCTTTTTGGGTCACACCCAGCGATGCACAGGAGTTACTCCTGGTTCATGCACTCAGGAATTACTCCTGGCAGTGCTCGGGGGACCATATGGGTTGCTGGGAATTGAACCTAGGTCGGCTGCGTGCAAGGCAAACACCCTGCCTGCTGTGCTATTGCTCCAGCCCCTGTCTCCTTTATTTTTAACCATAGATTAGAATTCCCTTTTAAAAACCTGAGATCTATAGTTATTTTCCTATTACCGGTTCCTACATTGGAAAGAAGACATTATCTCTAGTACAGTATTTCTCAACTTGTAGACCCCCTGAATATTCCAGGGTGGCCAGAGTTGAAAATTGCATAAATGGAGTGGGGTACACAGGAAGGAATCACGATTAAAGGGGACCAACACAAAAACACAATGCACGAGAGACATATGCACTCCTATGCTCAAAGCAGCACTGCTCACAGTAGTCAAAATCTGGAAACAAACGAAATGCAAGAACAGATGACTGGATAAAGAAACTATGGTACATACTCACAATGGAATTTCTTACTGTCAGCAGTAAGAAAAGATGAAGGCATGCAATTTGTTACTGTGTGGATGGACCTGGAGAGTATTAATGTTGAGCGAAGTTAGTCAGGGGGAAAGAAACCAACACAAAATGATCTCTCGTGTGGGATATAAAGAAACACAACAGAGGACTAACACATTTCCAAAGGCAATAGAAACAAAGAACAAGAGAACCAGTTTTCAGTAGCTGTCACTGGTGTGTGTATGGGGGGGGGGGGGCGGGCGGGGGAGGAGTGGTGGGAATGGGACAGGGAAAAAAAACACTATGACTTGCAAACGAGGCAATTTGCCCTGCCACAGAGGCAGGATGGGATAGGGGGTATGGGAGGTGGGAGGGATACTGGGATCCGTGGTGGTGGGAAATGGGCACTGGTGGAGGGATGGGTATTTGATCACTGTATAATCAAAACCCAAGCACAAAAATTTGTAAGTCTACAACTGTACCTCATGGTGTCTCACTAATAAAAATAATAATAATAAAAAGAAATAAAAGAGGTGAAAAAGACAAAAAAAAACCACTATGACAATGGTGAGGTGTCATTCTGGAGGGAGGAGAGGGCATGCTGGGAAGCAATAAAGTGTTACACATTAAATCCCATCAGTAATAGTTCTGTGAACCAAGTGCCAATAATTTAGTTTAAAAGAGGCCTGTCATAGAGGCAGGCTGGTGGGTAGGAAGGAAACTTGAGACATTGGTGGACTAAAGTAGACACAGGTGAAGGGATTGTTGTTGGAACAGTGTGTGCGTGAAATTCACTCATGCATAACTTTGTAATTTCCTGTGATACCTGGCCTGGCTGACGGGTAGATTAGCTGCTTGTGCCCCGTGCCATTAAGGAGCAAAGAGAAGACTTTTAATAGGCTAAAGATATTTCCAGGCCCGTAATATTGACTATAGAACTCAGTGGAATCGTGAATGATGGTGATAAAACAAAAAGATCAACCAAGAGTTTATTTTTTTTCATTTCATTTCATCATCCTGTTAATCGTCGATTGCCTCGAGCAGGCCCCAGTAACGTCTCTTTCATCCTAGCCCTGAGATTATATTCACGGCTCTTTAGGAGAATGAGACCCATCATTGTTACTGGTATTTGGCATATTTGGTACGCCATGGGGAGTTTGCCAGACTCTGCCCTGTGGGCAGGCTACATTCGATAGCCTGCAAGTTTGTCCAAAGTAGGAATGAGATAATATTCTGATAACATGTCGCGCGGCCGCCTACTGGCCCCGCCTACTGGAATTTGGAGGATCTGGGTGGAAGATGCTCGACTCCAATTCAAGTAGGCTTGGAGGTCTCGGCCCCGGAACCCGCATGGCTTTGTCCCTCTGCCAGTACCTTCATGTGTGCGGAGAGTGGTCTCAGCATGGTGGTGGCTGGTCCTGGAGGTCTTCGGCTGCCGGAGCCCCGGTCGGGGCGGGGAGGAAAGCTCGACCCGCTCCCCTCCAAGGGGTCCCGGCGAGGGACACCCAGGCGCGGGGGCAAAAGACTGCACTGTTCTCGTCCGGGATCTGGATTTTATAGTCTCTGAGTCTTGGCCGCTGATGGGATTACAGCCGAAGACCTCCAGGACCAGCCACCACCATGCTGAGACCACTCTCCGCACACATGAAGGTACTGGCAGAGGGACAAAGCCATGCGGGTTCCGGGGCCGAGACCTCCAAGCCTACTCGAATTGGAGTCGAGCATCTTTCACCCAGATCCTCCAAATTCCAGTAGGCGGGGGTCACACCCACCACCTGGCCCCCTGGCCCCCTGGCGCCGTGTAATCCCATCAGCGGCCAAGACTCAGAGACTATAAAATCCAGATCCCGGACGAGAACAGTGCAGTCTTTTGCCCCCGCGCCTGGGTGTCCCTCGCCGGGACCCCTTGGAGGGGAGCGGGTCGAGCTTTCCTCCCCGCCCTGACCAGGGCTCCGGCAGCCGAAGACCTCCAGGACCAGCCACCACCATGCTGAGACCACTCTCCGCACACATGAAGGTACTGGCAGAGGGATAAAGCCATGCGGGTTCCGGGGCCGAGACCTCCAAGCCTACTCGAATTGGAGTCGAGCATCTTCCACCCAGATCCTCCAAATTCCAGTAGGCGGGGGTCACACCCACCACCTGGCCCCCTGGCGCCGTGTAATCCCATCAGCGGCCAAGACTCAGAGACTAAGAGTTTATTGGGTAAGTTAAATCCAAATCACACTGGAAGTTTCAAGGCATTGCTTGATATTTCATGAACTACAATATAGTCACATAGTAAATATGCTTAATCTCAATTCATTTTCTTAATAATGGACTCTACCCTACTTTTCAGCCAGGTATTACGTTTCTAATTTTGGATCTTTAGGAGAAACTTTTCATAGGCTCAAAAAAATCGATTTCTCATTACTGTTTAGCACAGCGGGTAGGGAGTTTGCCTTGTACATGGCCAACCTGGTCAGCTCAGGTTCGATTCCTCCGCCCCTCTCGGAGAGCCCAGCAAGCTACCAAGAGTATCTCGCCCGCGCAGCAAAGCCTGGCTAGCTACCCGTGACATGTTCGATATGCCAAACACAATAACAACAAGTCTCACAATGGAGACGTTACTGGTCCTGCTCGAGCAAATTGATGAACAATGGGAGGACAGTGACAGTGACATTACTGTTTTATAGATGACACTGAGCATCGATTTTATTATATTATTTTGGTGGGTAAGTTTCAGAAATTAAAAGCTGAAATGAAAAAAGTATGCTATCTAACAGTTTCTATTACTTGTCTTACATGTCTATTAGATCGTAATAAACAATGCAGCAGGAAATTTTATTTCTCCCACTGAAAGACTCACTCCTAATGGCTGGAGGACCATAACTGACATAGTTCTAAATGGTACTGCCTTTGTTACATTAGAAGTTGGCAAACAACTAATCAAAGCACAGAAAGGTATGTAACTTATTTTTGAGTTGAATTTCTATTATGCCCTGAGATATGTTTAAGAGTCCATGAGATAGTGTCTGTACTGAAGGTCTTATCAATAAAGGAGAATCAATAGACAGTGTCTATACTTGAACTTCTCTCATAAAGAAGCAAGATACTAAAAGAATCACTGTTATGTTACAATATGAAATGTAATGAGTACATTGGATGCCTCAAAACAGGAATATTTATTTGGGCTGAATTTTCAAATATCTGTGTGGAGAAAGGAAAAAGACTGGAAATATGAATGTCATTGTGCCATTTCCCAAGTCTAATTGAAAAGCAAAAGAGTTTAAAGTCTTTTGAGAGATTTGTTGTCATTGGAGATGGGGAGAGAAAGTAGTGGGACTTGGTTTTGGGGAGGTGGGTGAGGTATAATTTGGAAAGTTTCTAGTATTAAAATAAGAAATTTGATGAAATGGGGAGTTATTTCTGTGTGGATTTTTCTTGGAGATATCTCATGAAGATATGAATGAAAGTACTTGGTGAAAAGATTCCAGGCAACAGCATGGGGAGTGAAAATAAGGATTGAGACCATTCAAGAAAGTGAGGCTTGTATGCAGATGGAAGAAGGTTTGGGGAAGAAATTAGTAGATTTTTTTGGAAGATGAGATCAACAAGCCTTGATGACTGGATGAACGGGTATTTGGCTATGGTTAAAAACTTGGGCTATGAGGACATCAATGAGGTTGAGAAAATTAGAGGCAGAATAGATTTAGGGGCAAGTTATTATAGAGAATGTTTTTACTTGTTACGATGAACAAGGGCTGGAGCGATAGCATGGCAGGTAGGTTGTTTGCCTTGCACGCAGCTGACCCAGGTTCGATTTCTCTGCCCCTCTCGGAGAGCCCAGTAAGCTACCGAGAGTATCTCGCCCGCCCAGCAAAGCCTGGCAAGCTACCTGTGATGTATTCAATATGCCAAAAAAAAAAAAACCCAGTAACAACAAGTCTCACAGTGGAGACGTTACTGGTGCCTGCTCAAGCAAATTGATGAACAAGGGGAGGACAGTGCTACAGTGAGTGCTACAGGCATAGATCTAGGTACCCAGAGATAGGACGATGAACAAACTTTGTTGTAAAAGTCAGAGCAACATAAATGGCAAATACATGAGTGCGTCATAGGTGTGACAGATCAACATTTTTTTTAGATCAGCATATTTTTAATCTATTTACTAGACACTTATTGACCACTTTTGTGGAGTAGAATCTCTGCTGACAGCTGCAGGTGGGACCTGACAAACAAGGGTGTTTTCTTAGAGCTGAGCGCGTTCTGAGTGAGGGCCGGGGAGGCTCCTTGTGTGCTCTGCAGCCTCCCCTTTGGGTCTGGAGGCTAGGAAGGAAGACTTGACCAAACCCTTTCCTCTGGTTCAGAAGCCTTTTCCTTCTCAGTTTTCTGTCCACTGTATTTCATGGGTTACTCTCAAACCACTTTGAGAAAGGATGTAGATACACACTGAAGGGTTGTGTGTATGTGCTGATAACTTGCGCCCTTTCTCCACACATTCCCTGAAATTAAAACATGGGGGCACTGGCTTCTACACATGTAAAGTGGGAATCATTTAGATTTGGGATTTGTGTGACTTCTCAGGCTTTGTGTTGTTTGTTTTTCTTTGTCTGTTGGGAGGAGTGGATGGCTGGGGAGATAGACCGAGTGAGTGAGCTAGCCTGGTGTGCCTTCCTCTTCTTTCTTTCCCTTTTTCTGTCCCAGGATCATTGATCTTTTGTCCCCCCCCCCCCCTCTCTCTCTCTGATTTTTCTCTCATTCCAGCTCCATCTCTTAGACAGTTTTCTGCATCTGTCTCTGATGACTTTTCACTCTTGGTTCTGAATATCTCTATCTTACGGTCTTTCATCACATGCTGATTCTCTGCCTCATTTAGTCTTTTTTATTTCTTCCCCAGCTCATGTCTGTGACTCTTTATTTCTGCCAGACTCTCCTCTCATTATTGTCTTTCCTTCTACTATAGACTTTGATCTATTTTTATTCACACATTGGATTAAAATTCTATGGGTTTATAAAAAAATTATTAGCCAAGTCTTTTAAAAAGATGGACGACATTTCCCCTCCCCCCCCCCCTTGGGTCACACGCGGCTATGCTCAGGGTTACTCCTGGCTCTGCATTCAGGAATTACTCCTGGTGGTGCTCAGGGGACCATATGGGATGCTGGGGATCGAACCCAAGTCGGCTACATGCAAAGCACAACCCCTACCCGCTGTACTCTCACTCTGGCCCTGGGTGACAAGTTTTATCCTTCCAAGATTCCTGTCAGTTATTGCTAATGTAACCTGGCAGAGTTTTGGGGGTTTGGGTCACTGGGCACGTACAAGTGAGTATGGCATGTGGGTCTGCTTTGGCATTTCAATGGGTAGGGAACTCTGTAGCTAATGAAAGGTGTACCCTTGTGGTAAATCTCCAGCTTGTTCTGGGATTGGGCAATCTATGTAATCCAAAATATGTTAGGTGGTCTGGAATCGAAGAAGCCAAGACAAAATAATCAGGAAACTCCTTTTTCTGTCTTCTAGCTATTTCTTTTAATGGTGCTTGTTCACTTCAGGGATGAGGCAAGTATTTGAAGAGAATTTATAGTCAGATACTCATTTCCCCTTTTCAACTGTTCTTATAGTATTGACAATGGGTAGACCACTTGGCTTACACATAGCCAACCTGACTTTGGTCCCTGGTGGGTGTTGGATATTAAACAAGCAAATTGTAAAGTGTTACTTATAAGGACGTGCCCTCCTTTTATTGACTTCTAAAGTTTTTTTTGTTTGCTTTTGGTGTTTGGGCCAAACCCAGTGGTGCTCAGGGGCTATACCTGTCTCTGCGCCCAGGAGTGACCACAGGTGATGCTCAGATGATGACTATGCATAGTCCTAGGGATTTGAACTAGGGTCTTTTTTGTCCACATGTTCTAATTTTTACCAAATATTCTTCCTCCCTCTCGCCTCTCTTACCTTCTTTCCTCCTTTGTTTTAACACCTAACATTTAGTGAGTGTTTGTTCTGTGCCAGGTGCTTTTTTTTTTTTACATACTAAGCATTTGTTAACTCTTTGTGTCTTTGAAATGACTTTGAAAAGTATGTGCTGTTTTAATTTTATTTATGCATATGGGTGAAGACTGAGGCTATTTAAAATATGTGAGATTTTAAACTTCTTGTATCATTTAAAATATGTGAGATTTTAAAATTCTTGTATCCATACAAACTCATGTTTTTAAACACTTTAAGTATATTAACTCTCACTACTAAAATAGAAGATTAACATAATTTAAAATTTTATTGTTGTAAGTGTCCTAGTGGGAGAAAAAGAACTTTGTTGAGTTTTAGTTATGGATACCTCATTTATTCCTGACACTTAAAAAATTAGTAAGACGTGATACTTTTACCACTCCCCAGCTTTGACATCTGTAGAACAGATTGGGTAATTAATTTCTATTTCAATATTTAGTAAGAAAAAATGTATTAGGTGTAAAGCCTCATTAAAAATACAAATTACATTGCAAATATGCGTGTGCTTCTTCTCGCATCTGAGCCTATGTTGTCTAGATAATTTGAAGAATTTAGCAGGAATAATTTCAGAGTTTCTGGGACTCGAAGGGTAAGGCCTAGTTAGGAGCAACCCAGGGAATCTTGGTTGATATGGAATGGTTGGTAATATGGATGATATTGGATCTTGATGATATGGAATTTTATGATATGGAATCTTATAGGACTTGTTTCATATGGAATAGGGAAAGAATGAAAGACCACTGTTTAGGCAGATTAATCATGAAAGGAACATGAAGGGAACAATTAAGTAATTAAGAATTGTTCATATAAGGAATTGTGACTAGGATTGATGCTATATAAAGTATGAGGTATACTTAGTAGAAGCCTTGTGTTAGAAAAATAAATGAGACTACATCAACTGGGAAAGGAATTAAAAATAAAGTATTTATTTGATCCATAGAGATGTAGAAATATTTGAAAGCTTTGTGTAAAATGTTTCATGTTCTTCTTTCAGTCCAAGTAAATGTCCAGAAAAAGTAAAGTTTTTAACTCTTGTGCTATTCCAAACTGACAGCAATGTATGAACTTTAAAATAGACAAACATAAATGGAAAAACTCTTATCCTCAATATACTGAGACTGTAGTTGACCAGTAATTTGTCCCTCATCCTGTTATTAGTCTGTAATGCATATTTGAGCATCTGTAAATCCATGCTGTATGCTGCTATACTTAGTTGTGAGTCTTTTCATATTTATTAGGGTTGGAAATGCTTTTACCTCTCAGGATGCATTACTTATAAAAATCAAAAAGAAGAAGCAAAACAGGATAAAGCACTTCTAGCCTTGAAGTGGGAGCGAGAAGGGCATTTGACTCGCATGCGGCCGACCTGGGTTTGGTCCACAGCATCCCATATGGTCCCCTGAGCACCGCCAGGAATAATTCCTGTCTTCAGAGCTAGGAGTAACTTCTGTGCATTGCTGGGTGTGACCAACCCCCCCCCCCAAGAAAAAAACCAACACCCCCCCAAAACCCATGTTCAGTTCCCAATTCATCACAAAGCCCCAGTGGGATGACCTGGTTATGGACCAGGAAGCTCTTTTGAGACCTCTGAGTCAAGGACATGTTTCACACTTCTTTTCATTATGTCCTTCATTCAGTTTAGGGAATAGGAAGAGGACTGATCATTGACAAAAACAATGGGTGGGAAACAAAGACACCTTGTTTCGGAAGCAGGAAATTTAGAGCAGGAGTTGTAAAGTGCAAGGTACGTAAGGTGATTTGGACAGGTTGGAAAGAAATCCCTCTTTTTTTTCTTTTTTAATTATGTATCTCAACATTTCTTAGGCAGTTGTACACCGTAGTTAAGCGTTTAAGCACTAGAGCCAAACGGGCCATTTCCAATCCTGGCTATAGAACTTTGGTCATGTACTCTTGGCAAAGGTAACTCTGGGCCTCCAGCTTTTCTGTAAATTAGGATAATAATAGCAGCTCCCGCTTAGTGATGATTAAATGAGCTTGTTCCTGTAAAGTGCTACTAACACCATCAGTAAGTGTTAGCTATTAAAGGAAATGTTCAATTTCTCTGGGTAAGTATATTTTTAGTGGGAAGAAGCCGAAGCTAAAACTAAGGCCCATAATTAATACAGATTTAAAAAAATAGCAAGAGCCTTAATACCATTTATTGTAATTAATATTGCAAGTTTCAACTTAGGAGAGATGTGTTTATGTTACACAATCAAGTGTTTATGTTAAACGTTTAACTGAAAGTATGTTAAATGTTCGCAAGTGGAGACATTTACTCTGGATATTGAAAGAGTTGATGAATGATGTTGAGAGCTTAGATGAAATTTGTAGCTTTCTAATGGCGTCCACCCAGAGTTTAGAACAGCGTTAAACTTTCCTGTGTGTGAGGATGAAGAAAGAAGAAAATCCCACAAAAATTGCTGGTTAAAGAAACTTTGGTACATTTACACAATGGAGTACTATGTAGCTGTTAGAAAAGATATAAAGTAAAGGCCCTCCCGTTGATCATCGATTTGCTCCAGCAGGCCCAGTAACATCTCCATTGGAGACTTTGTTGTTACTGTGTTTGGCATATTGAATATGTCATGGGTAGCTTGCCATGCTCTGCTGTGCGGGCGAGATACTCTTGGTAGCTTGCCGGACTCTCTGAGAGGGGCGGAAGAATCGAACTCGGGTCAGCCATGTTGGCTGTATGCAAGGCAAATGCCCTACCACTGTGCTATCGCTCCAGCAAAAATTTATATATAAGTGGTACTACATGGAAAGTATCATGTTAAGCGAAATGAGTCAGAAAGAGAGGGATAGACATAGAAAGATTGCATTCATCTAGGGAACATAAAGTAACAAAATAGGAGACTAGCCCCCAAGAGTGGCCGAGATTAGTACCAGGAATTTTGCTCCATGGCTTGGAGGCCAGCCACACATGCTAGGGGAAAAGGGTGCTCAGATAGAGAAGGGAACACCAAATAAAGGAATTTGGGAGGATCCTCCCAGGATGGGAGAAGCATGCTGAAAGTAGACTATAGACTAAACATGACTGCCACTCAATGCCTCTTTTGCAGACCACAACACCCAAAAGGAGAGAGAGAACAAAAGGATATGCCCTGCCACAGAGGCAGGGTTGGATGGGGGGATGGGGGGTGGGAGGGATACTGGGACCCGTGGTGGTGGAAAATGGGCACTGGTGAAGGGATGGGTACTTGATCATTGTATAACTGAAACCCAAGCACAAAAGTTTGTAAGTCTACAGCTGTACCTCATGGTGTTTCACTAATAAAAATAAAAAAAAAAACACATTGGTGGCTAAGGATTGAGTGCTCAATTCCTATAGTAGTACAGGCCTTAAATAGGAAAGTTGGACAAATGGGAATTAATCAAGCGGAAGTTGTAAGGAGCATGTGTGGTATGAGGGTATGAGAATTGGGAGGACAGAACTCAGAGCAAGATACTCAAGTCAGTGTTTTGGATTGATGACAGAGGTCAGGTTGCTGCTAAATTGGGCTACAGGGAAGACTGTTGAAGACAGGAGATCAGTAAACTCGAAGATTTATGATCTTATGCATCTGGTTGTTGAACTCTACAGATAAAGGCAGAGTTGGTTGGAAATGTGCAGTTACTAGTATCTCTTGTAGATTTTGGACCAGGACTCTGAGTTCAGTTAAGAATCTGGGCGTTAATGACAACAGCGATTGAAAATACAGATGGTGGTTAAAAAGCTGAATATTTTCAGTGTGAAAACAGGGCTAAGGGACATAATGTTAAAAGGTTAACAGGCAGAATCAACAACAATTAACTAATGAGTAATTCTTTGTATCCAATGATATTTTCCTATTTGACAGATGGTAAATTGAGGTCGTGCAGGAGCGAAGTTACTTTCTTTAGGTTATGCCTTCATTAAGCCTCTGTTTGTCATCAGAGTTAAATTGTTATTTTAATGTTCATAATTTGAATTGAATTAACATTTTTGATCTGGTGTCATATTCGTGAAAAACTGAAACATATTCTTATGCACCTTTAGAAAATGGGCTTTTTATTTGACTTTTATTTTGCTTCTTACTTTGAAATAATGAAGGATGGACTAACATTCTGTTTATTTCACTTGTTGAGTCTCTATTTTCCAAACCTTACTAAATAATTTGAGTGAGGCCAAGTAATGTTAGGGTGCTGAGACGGGGGTCCCCTGGTGGGGGCCTCCAGATCTACCCCCTCAGCTAACCATGTGATGCCAGGGGTGAGAATGAATTGGGCACATACAAGGCACATGTCTTAATCCCTGCACCACCCACCAGCCCCCAAATATGGACATGTTTTTAGTCTTTGTTTCTCCTCGTGTTTTTACTCAGAAATTCCAATTACGTTTATGTGACTGTGCTAAATACTTCTATAGCTACTGAGGCTCTATCCTGTTTTTTCCTCCCCCTCAACTTTGTTCCCTCTGACCTTCATTTTGGGTGATTGATATAACTAAGTCATCAAAAGCGTGATTGTTCTGCAAGCAGTTCCTGTTTATTTAATTTTACATTTCAGGTCATTGCATTGTTATTGGAGTTACTGTTTCCGTATCTTTATTTTTTTTCTTATTGTGCTCATATGCCTTGCCACTTGAAGTCTTCTAGCAAATTTGCAATATCACTTTAAAAGCGTTTTCTAGTTCTGTTTTCTAGTCTCATTTCTGAGTCTCTTTCTTAACTGATTTCCCCCTGGTTATGTCCTTGTATCTTTTTATGTGTAAGAAATCTTATTGGATGCTGTGAATGTGATGTTGGTGAGAGTTTTAGTTTTCCTTTGACTACATTGCGTGAAACAAATTCTGGGCTATCATAATCAGTTTATCATGTAGGATTAATTACTAGCTTAATCCTTTATCAGCTTTATTTGGGTGATTCTGTGATAGTCATTGCTTCTGGGCCAATTTTACCTTCCTGCTAAAGGTGTGATCTTGCTGAGATCTCAATTAAAAATGCTGGGTTTTCAATGAAGCTCCTTAAAACTCATATATATCACCTGGCTCTGTGTGACCAGTGGGAATTATTTCGCCTGTAACTCCCTTGAAATTGTTCTTTGAATTGGTCTCGTAGAATGTCACTCTAAGCACAGTTTGGTGTTTGAAGGATGTACTAAGCAGATTTGTGGAGTTCTTACTGTCTGTATTGTACTAACCCTAGAATGCTTCTTTCTCAGCTCCTTGCAGAACTCTTCTCTTCAATTTCAACTTTTGCAACCTCTGCAGACTCTGATTTGGTCTCATCAGCTCAATGTAAATGCCATGTTTTGCTTGTATTCTACATGACAGTGCATATAGTATGTAGTATATGTACCACACCTTTAGGCAAAAGTCTGGGATGATTTTAGAGTACCCTTTTTTTTTCTATCAAGGATCATCGTCTATTCTTGCCTACTATTATTGCTTGGAAATAGTTATATCCTATAGTCTTATATCTTATGCAGTTTTCTTGGTGTTTGTTTTTACTTTTATAGAAGGAGAGCAGGTCTCATTATGGCTGGAGGAATAAAGAAATCTTTGCACATTTAGTTTTGATTCTGATATATTTTTGTTTCATTGGGTGTTTAGTAAAGAAAATTCTATTTAGGTGGTCATGGAGGGTATAATTAAGGGACCAACTTCTGATTTTTCGGTTTTTAATTGACCGGTGAAGAATTCTAAGTAAGTGCACCCTACGTAAGATAAGTATGAGTGACAGTGAGATTACTAATAAGATGTATCAATTTTTTAGATTACTCTTTTTGCCTCTTTGTTTTTGGGGCTGCTATACCTGGCGATGGTTATGGGTTGCTCTTGACTTGTAAGTTATGATTTTTCTGATATGAATTTATTTATCTCTATTATTACTAATAACGATATCCTCTTGGAATTTCAGGAGCCGCATTTCTTGCTATTACAACTATCTACGCTGAGTCTGGATCAGGCTTTGTAGTGCCAAGTGCTTCTGCCAAAGCTGGAGTTGAAGCCCTGAACAAGTGAGTGCTGTGCTGTTAATCCTGATGTCAACGATAACTGACATCTTTTGGGAACTCATGGAGCTAACTTCTTGCTTTTAAGTTTTGATCCAGAGAAATGTAGAGTAACATTCATTTGAATTCACCAGGAAACAGATGTTCTACTTTCCAGATCAGTTCTTTATATCTGAAGAATGCTTTCTGAAGTTATTGAGATAATGTGTAAATCTTTCTTTAATAGATCCTCCCCCCAGTTTTTATAACTTTGTGTTTATTTGTTTTAACTTTTTAAAAATTAAGGGTCTGTGTTTTACAATACTGTTAATGATGGTTTCCAATACACATAATTCCAACACCACCCCCATCTCAAGTATACCCACCTCCCTACCCCAAAGAAACCCAGTAATGTGTTTTTTTGTTTGGTTTTGTACCCCATTTGGCTGTGCTCAGGGTTTGCTCCTGGCTCTGTACTCAGGGATAGTGCCTGGCAGTGCTCGGGGAACCGTATGTGATATTGGGATTGAACTAGTGTTGGTTACATGCACGGCAAGTTCCTTAACACCTATACTCTATCTCCATCTTAAATTTTAATATTTTGCAATCGACCATAATTTATAATACTGTTGATATTAATGTTAAGGAATACAGTGTCGCTGCAATGCACCCACAGCTGTCTCTAAGATCCCTGTCATTCCCTCACATCCCTTTATTATTCCTTTGTGCACTTGGCAAGCTGAGTTCTACAGGGAGACTCTGGTCCATTACCACCGAAATCTGCACTGGAAAAAGATGCCTTTCCCCTGCGTGTTGGTGCGCAAACTCTGACATAACTTCTCGAGTGTTCTGTTGGTGTTATTTTATTGTTGTTGTTGTTGCTGCTGCTTTGCTGGGGACCACACACACCTGGCAGAGCTTGGAGGGGGTGACAGGGCTCAAAGCTGGGGTTCATGGATGCAGAGTGTATTCCGCCATACTGATGGCCGATGCATCTGCACTTGGAATTTTCATATATAGCCACTGACCCTTTGCACTGTGACTATTAGGACTGAGAAGTTAAAGTTTTCTAGATTTTTAATAATTAAAATTTTAGGTAGCCATATGTGGATAATGGTTGTTTTATTAGATGGCATGAACTGCATGCTTTATTGTTGTCTTGTGTACTTTCACCAGTGCCGTTCTTGACCTCTTAGAGACACCTTCGTCCTGTATATGCCGTTCATTGGCTCAGTCGGGTTACCATGGGCCAGCTCATCTCTCAGAAGCAGCCTACGATTGCTGTTGGAGCCGTTCTCCCTGGCCTTTCTCTGCTGTCTTTTCTGTAATACAGATTTTCTTGTCGTTGCTTTCCTGGTGCCTGGAACCACCTTCTAGTATGTTTCTCTGTCACCATTCTCTTCCCTCTTTGGCTTTTACTTTCACGTTCCTATCGTTTTCATCTTTGCGTTATGATCCTCTCTAGCTTAGATGATGCTTGCATTTCTCTATGGAATGAATGCAACATCTCAGTGTGTGGATTTTTTTTTCTACACCAGGTAGGGAGTTTGCCTTGCACGCAGCCAACATGACCGACCCGAGTTCGATTCCTCCGCCCCTCTCGGAGAGCCCGGCAAGCTACCGAGAGTATTGGATATGCCAGACACAGTAACAACAAAGTCTCCAATGGAGACGTTACTGGGCCCGCTTGAGCAAATCGATGATCAACGGGAGGGCCTTTACTTACTTACTTAGGTAGTGTTCAATACCAGTCCTGGCTTGGTGCTTGGAGACCGCTCCTGGTGGTATTCATAGGGTGCTGGAACAGGAACTACAGGCTCCGGCTTGCAAGCATGGGCCCCGCCATTGAGCTATCTTCCCAGACCTCAGTTCGATTTCCCAAACGAGGCTTGGTTCTAGTTTCTATTTACTAAGTTATTTGTTTAATAAATGTTTGTGTCCCTTTGCTCACTTGTCACTTTGCTAGGTACCAGTGGTATAAGACATAGGAATATAATAATCCTCATCCTCTTGTGAGCAGATGTTCTTAAACGGTTATTTCTGTGCTTTCTGTTTTCCTTGAAATTTCCTTAAATATGCCATGCATTAGCATAACCTGTGCCTGGGTTATACTATTGTTAGAATTTGTTGTGATGTTTTGTCCACATTATACCATCTATCATACAATCTTCTCTGAGATAGTTTCTATAGAATAGAATTGATTGTTCTAGGTGATTTCTTGGGACTTCGGACTTTTTAGAGGTTTCAATCTTGGGTCTTTTAAAGATCCTGATTTCATGGAGCTTTTGTGGGAATATTACTATTTATGTATTGCCCATAGTAGCTGCTCAATTAATGTGCACTTTCCTCTTTTATATTATTAATGTTGGGAGCAGTGTTAGGGACCACGATTGGCTGTGCTCAGAAGTGAGTCTGGTGATATTTGGGGCATCCTGTGCTGTGCTGGGGGTTGTACCGGGTCAGTGGTATGCAAAGTAAGTGTCTTGACCCCAGTACTCTCTAGATTCCACACCTGTCCTCTGCCTGAGTTCCTGTCAGCAATCTTCTCACAGTCTTTCTCATACAAGTCACACCAGAGGAGGCTGGACCCTCTGATTCTGAATGCTGCTTGGCCCTTTGTCTCCTGTTCACACATGCCCTATGTCTTCATCCTACTCTGTTTTTTTTTCCTTCTTACCTATGCCCTCCATGAACTTCTGTCCCTTCTTCCAGTGTCAGCTCTGACATTTTCCTCAGGGGAGCCTCTGCCTCTCACGGTAGTCTTACTAAGGTGCTCCTCTGGGGACAGGCCAGACTCCACCATAGAATTCCCAGGAGAGTGATTTGTGTCTTAGATAGCAGAGCAAGCCCGTTTCTCCCTTCCTTCCTTTTGTGGTTGTTTGTGATGACCAAGGGCTGTGGTGCTTTCTTATTCAGTGCAAGGCTCCTCGGCAGTTAAACACTGCAGTAGGGGTGCTGGAGATTATATCCTCGGTGCTGGTGCTGGGTACCAATAACAGCAGGGGGCATGGGGGGGAAACCAGGATCAGACTCAAGAGCTCAGGCCTAAAAGGCACTGAGTTAACCAGGCCCCCTCCAGACCTCTCTTGAGAGGGAGGAAGTGCTTAAGTGAGTAAGGAATCTCCCCTACTCCCTAATTTAAGAGTGAATGGTGTTAACATGTAGTAAGTTCATAATTGTGTGTGGAGAGTGGTCTCAGCATGGTGGTGGCTGGTCCTGGAGGTCTTCGGCTGCCGGAGCCCTGGTCGGGGCGGGGAGGAAAGCTCAACCCGCTCCCCTCCAAGGGGCCCCGGCGAGGAACAGCCAGGCACGGGGGCAGAAGACTGCACTGTTCTGTCCGGGAGCTGGATTTTATAGTCTCTGAGTCTTGGCCGTTGATGGGATTACATGGCGCCAGGGGGCCAATTGGTGGGTGTGACCCCCGCACACATGAAGGTACTGGCAGAGGGACAAAGCCACGCGAGTTCCGGGGCCGAGATCTCCAAGCCTACTCGGATTGGAGTCGAGCATCTTCCACCCAGATCCTCCAAATTCCAATATGCGGGGGTCACACCCACCACCTGGCCCCCTGGCGCCGTGTAATCCCATCAACGGCCAAGACTCAGAGACTATAAAATCCAGCTCCCGGAACCGCGCGGCTGCAAATGCGGCCGCGTGACATCTTATCAGGACATCTTTTATGACATCTTATTATCTCATTCCTACTTTGGACAAACTTGCAGGCTATCGAATGTAGCCTGCCCACAGGGCAGAGTCTGGCAAACTCCCGTGGCATACCAAATATGCCAAATACCAGTAACAATGATGGGTCTCATTCTCCAAAAGAGCCTTGAATATAATCTCAGGGCTAGGATGAAAGAGACGTTACTGGGGCCTGCTCGAGGCAATCAACGAATAACAGGATGATGAAATGAAATGAAATGAAAGTTCATAATTAACATGCTGGTTGAATAGCAATTATAGCAACATGCTCAGTATATTTTGCTTAGCATTGTGTATTCTATTTTGGGGACGTTGGGAGCCAAACAAGGGGCCCACTCCTACCTCTGAGCTCAGAGATCACTCCTGGTGGCGCTCAGGGGACAATATGTGGGACTAGGGCTCCCATGCAAGGCAGGAGCCCTACCGCTGTGCTATTTCTCCAGCCCCTGGCATGATATCTAATGGTCGAGTGAGCTGATGAGGTAGCTGTTTTGTTCTTTGACAATGTTTCTTCAGAATAGAAGCTAGTTTCGTGAGAGGTAGCTCCAGAAACAGACACAGCAGGCATACTTTGCAGCAGAGAAGATGGATTTTCCTCAGGGCAGTTTGCGTAGTTTTTCACAGGATGTAATAAACTGCTCGGCGGGTGATTCTGCTACTATTCTTCTATCAGTCTGCTTGCATGTATCTGGGATAGCATTGGCACTATCAGAAGCAAAACAGTTTTTAAGTATGATTTGCCCAAAGAGATATTGTTCGTCCATTTCTCCAAACTGCAGCCCTGCGTTAAGTTAGATGGTGATCTGTGTTTAGAACACATGTGACCTGTTTCTTAGTTTGGACCAATTTGCCTTTGAGGTGATGCTATTAGGTAATATCCAATATCTTATAATTTCATAAAGATCCCTTTGTATCTCTTGCAATGAAACAGTGTCTTAAGGACATTGCTATATTGTATACCTTTTCTTTCAGATATCTTTTATAAATAAATGCTTTTCTAATTTTTGTATCAGAAGCAATTAAATGAATTTGCCTTTTCCTTATGGGTACAATGAATTGTGCAGTTGACTAGACTTAGATAGGCCGACCTGGATTTGATTCCTCTGCCCCTCTCGGAGAGCCTGGCAAGCTACCGAGAGTGTCTCACCCACATGGCAAAGCCTGGCAAGCTACCCATGACGTATTCAATATGCCAAACACAGTAACAACAAGTCTCAAAATGGAGATGTTACTGGGTGCACTCAAGCAAATCGATGAACAACGGGAGGACAGTGCAGTGCTACAGTGCTACCTATTGTAAAGTAAACTTTTACGAAATTAATTTACCTGGCATGAGTTTAGTTTCTATTTAGTGTGTTTCTCTGGACTCCTGAATTTTTTTTTTTAGATTTGCACATCTCCATTTTGATGCATGTATACTGAGGAAGTATCAATTCTTCTTGCAGGTTTGAACCAATGATCAGTGTATAATATCCTCCTTAGTTTCATTGTCTTCTTAGTTGAAAATATCCTGTGTCAGATATGAGACTAACCATTCCTGTGCGTATTATTGAAGTATTCACTTGCTGGATTTCTTCAGCTTTCACTTTGTTATTTTTGTCTTTATTATCGGATGGGACGGGTCGGAGCAATAGCACAGCGGGTAGGGCATTTGCCTTGCAGCTGATCCGGATTCGATTCTTCCGCCCCTCTCGGAGAGCCTAGCAAGCTACTGAGAGTATCCCACCCACATTGCAGAGCCTGGCAAGCTCCTTGTGGCATATTCAATGTGCCAAAAACAGTAACAATAAGTCTCACAATGGAGATGTTACTGGTGCCTGCTCGAGCAAATCAATGCTACCTATTGTAACTATGTGGAACATCATAAGACATTTAGGTATTATTAACATTTCCTTACCCTTATTTCTTTTTTACTTTCTTTCATTTTTCTCTTCTTCTTAGTTTTTAGTATATGTATTCTTTCAAGTTACCTTAAGTCATTTTTGAACCAGAATATATACACACATGTAAATACAAATACAGATTCGTAAAGTAAATTTAGATGAAACGTAAGTGACCTATGAGGTAGGCATTTTTAAACCAAGTTGCTTCAAGATTTCATGCTTGCTGTTAGTGTTGTATTTTGCTTCAAGGCATTTAGCAAGATTTTGTTAGATTCCTATTTCCTTCTGAGCTCAGTGCAGCAATTGTATTAAAGCCCAGTTAAATAAGGATATGGCTAGTCTTTTAGATCTACATAATCTGTCTCTTAAAGTACCTGTGATGTTTTAGGCATTGTCATATAATGTACTGTAAGTAAGTTACACTGAACTTTGTAGAGGCAGGGATGAACTCCAGCAGCATGGGGAAAAGCCTCTCCCTGTCTTGATGCCAAGTAATGATGTCTCCTCTAAAGCATTTATTTATAAAAGATATCTGAAAGAAAAGGTATACAATATAGCAATGTCCTTAAGACACTGTTTCATTGCAAGAGATACAAAGGGATCTTTATGAAATTATAAGATATTGGATATTACCTAATAGCATCACCTCAAAGGCAAATTGGTCCAAACTAAGAAACAGGTCACTTGTGTTCTAAACACAGATCACCATCTAACTTAACGCAGGGCTGCAGTTTGGAGAAATGGACGAACAATATCTATTTGGGCAAATCATACTTAAAAATGAATATTGATGTTGGGTTCAGCTCCAAAATGTAAATGGTAGGTAGTGTTCCATCAAGATTCAGGACATTAAAAATGTTAATGGCAGATGTACTGCCAAGTAAATAAGAAAACAAATAATAGAGTTAGACCTGTTTTAGAGGGTAACTCTAGCTGTATGACCCAGAGCAAATGATATAGCCTCTTTGGCTTCAGTTTCCTTTCCTGTAATGTAGAGAATAATAATAGTAACCACCAGTTGGGATTATAATCTCTGATACACTATTAGCATGTAGTGAGACCTGATTATGAATATTTTAAACATATAGTATAGTCTCAGAATTTATGTGTTTTTTTTTTAGGTCTCTTGCTGCTGAATGGGGTAAATATGGAATGCGATTCAATGTGATTCAACCAGGACCTATAAAAACAAAAGTAAGTTATAATTTGCTTCATGTCACATTATGAATGATTGAGAAACCAACAATGATAGATATATTCTATTTAGAATCTATTCTATAGAACATATAGAATATTTTTAGAATCTATAGAATATACTATAGAATATATAGATATGTTCTATTGATTAGGTGTATGCCTTGCATGCAGCCGACCAGGTCGACCCGAGTTTAATTCCTCTGCCCCTCTCGGAGAGCTCCGCTAGCTACTGAGAGTATCTCACCTGCACAGCAAAGCCTGGCGAGCTCCCCGTGACGTATTCGATATGCCAAACACAGTTACAACAAGTCTCACAATGGAGATGTTACGGGGCCCGTTCGAGCAAGTCGATGAACAATGGGATGACAGTGCTACAGTGCTATATTGCTATTGTGTTTAGGACATTTCAAAGATGCCTGAATTTAGAGCCCTGGTAGTGGGGAAAAGGTTTAAATTTTTTTAAATTTATTTATTGAATCATCGTGAGATACGTAGTTACAAAGTTGTTTATGATTGGGTTCCAGTCATACTATGTTCTGATACCTGTCCCTCTACCAGCGTACATTTCCCACCACCGGTGTCCCCAGATTCCCCTCCCCCATCCTCTAGTTTGTTTCTGTGGCAGGCTCTATCTCCCTGTCTCTGTCTCTGTCTCTCTCTCTCCCCCCCCTCTCGTCTATCTATCTGTCTGTCTGTCTCTCTCTCTCTCTCTTTCTCTCTCTCTTTTTTTTTGAGCCAACGTGGTATGCAATACATTACTGATGTTACTGAGAGGGTCTGATGCATATCAAGTCACCTCCTTTCAGCCCTCACTTCTTGTCCAGAGTGATCACTCCCAACTGTGATTGTCATATTTATTTTTAAAATGTTATTAAAGGTAGAGCGATAGCACAGCGGTAGGGCGTTTGCCTTGCACGCAGCCAACATGGCCGACCCGAGTTAGATTCCTCCGCCCCTCTCGGAGAGTCTGGCAAGCTACCGAGAGTATCTCGCCCGCACGGCAGAGCCTGGCAAGCTACCCATGACGTATTCAATATGCCAAACACAGTAACAATAAGTCTCAAAATGGAGACGTTACTGGGCCCGCTTGAGCAAATCGATGAACAATGGGAGGACAATGTTTGTTTGATTAAAGCCTCACAGTTTATACAGTTGCCATCGTTGGGCCTTAGTCGAGCTATGTTCCGGCGCCAGTGCCACAGTGCCACCGCCAGTGTCATCTCCCCCCCTCCCCCACACCCTCATTCCCACCCTGCAGCCTTGCGAGGCACGGTTTTTAAAACGAAGATTTTTGAATCAAGTTGCTCGTTGTAGGGTTGTTTCAGCATACGATGCACCACCGCCAACATCCCCTTCCCTCCCCCAGTGTCCCCGGGTTCCCTCCCACCCCCCCACCCCCGCAGTCTGACGTCTTGGCAGGCATAGAACCCAATTTATTTCATATTGTTTAATCAAGTAAAAACTTAAAGGAATGGCAAATAGAATTACCAGAAAATAAATGAATAAAATTCAATTTGTGATGACCGATTGCTATGTTTTTAACCATGCTTCATCTACTAGAGAACCACGACACACGACACACATTCGGGGGTGCCATTCTGAATGCCAGATGGTGAGAAATTTCTCCTGTACTTTAAAGGAGCACTTTATTATTTATTTTTATTTTTTTCCTTTTTGGGTCACACCCAGCAATGCTTAGGGGTTACTCCTGGCTTTGCACTCAGGAATTACTCCTGGTGGTGCTCAGGGGACCATATGGGATGTCGGGATTGAATTCGGGTTGGCAGCGTGCAAGGCAAACACCCTACCCACTGGGCTATTGCTCTGGCCCCTAAAGGAGCACTTTAATGCTTCCTGCAAAACTAGTTTTCAGGTACATCTTTAAGTTTGGTTGTTGAGGTCTGGATCACATGTGTTTGGTGTTACTGAATATTCAGCTGTACCGCTCTTTTATGTACGGATGTCCCCTGCACCCTGTTACTTCCGTCTATCTTTTCTTCCCTCTCAATTTCTTTCCTTCTTCCTATACTCTGGCACCAAGGGTGAGGTGGGCATCCCTCCTTGCAAACATTGTATTCTCTCTTCCAGTTATTCTATATACCACATCTAAGCTAGTTCATGTGGGAAGCAGGTCTGATCACTCAAATAATATAAGAAATAAAGAGATGATGAGGACTATAGCAGTTACCCCCCAAATTTGGGGGGATACTGTTGATGTTAATGTCCTTGTCTACTGGGATATTTTATGCCACCAGTCTGGCTTTTATCTGACTTGCTTCCGTAAACTGTTACATTTTATAAGTTTGATTATATTTTAAAGATTCTTACTTCAAGTGATGTCTTTTTTAAAAAGTATGGAAATGTAGCTGAGTTTTCTTTTTGTTTAAGAGATACTATAGAAATGCATTAGGAAGTGTGATTTTGCTATAGGTGACATTTTCCTCTACTTTCACTTTCAAACACTCAATTATGCAAGTCACCCAAATCCCACATCTCTGATTGAAAGCTCGTATGTGGTGGGCATTGTACTGTCATCAATAATCCTAACATATTCCCATTGCAACTCATTTCCACGCATGCGTCTAGATTTGCTGTTCAGAGGTCCACAGGTCCCCTATTACCTCGTAGTAATCCCCAAATATCACTCACATGTATTTGTGTCCTCATGTAAAGCAGGAATTTACAATCCCCACCAGGAGGAAGTTTTGGCAGCCCAGGTGAAGTCTGATAAATTGTTTCAGTTGTCTAAAGACATGAATGATAATCCTAAGGAGCTTTGGGGTTGTTGGTTCTGGAATATTGATTACCAATACAGAAATGACTATAATGGTTTCTTTATCAGTTTAAAGGGTGGGGAATGGAAGGAAATCTGAGTGAGTGATACTTGATTGAGTATCTTACATGTGTGATGCCTAAAAGAATCTAATAACGTTGCCAGTGTCACTGTCCTCCCGTTGTTCATTGATTTGCTCAAGCGGGCACCACACCAGTAATGTCTCACAACAACTGTGAGACTTTGTTGTTACTGGTTTTGTCATATTGAATACGTAACGGGGAACTTGCCAGGCTTTGCTGTGCAGGCGAGATATCCGGTAGCTTGCCAGGCTCTCTGAGAGGAGCAGAGGAATCAAACCCGGGTCCGCTGCATGCAAGGCAGACATCTTACCTGCTGTGCTATTGCTCCAGTCCCTAATAACGTTAGAGGGAAAATAACTTGAAAGCAGGTATTGAAACATATGTTTTAGGGTCACTGTCACTGTCCTCCCATTGTTTATCGATTTTCTCAAGCAGACCCAGTATTGTCTCCATTGTGACAATTTTTACTGTGTTTGGCATATCAAATACACCACGGGGAACTTGCCAGACTTTGCCGCGAGGGCAAGATACTCTCAGTAGCTTGCTGGGCTTTCCGAGAGGGGCTGAGGAATTGAACTCCTGTTGGTCATGTTGCCCACTTGCAAGGCAAACGCCTTACCCGCTGTGCTATCACTCCAGCCCATGTTTTAGGGTAGCACATGCTAAACATATCTGATGAAGAATTGTCTTCTAGAAGCTGCATTCTGGGATCTCAGTACCTAACCTGCATTTTATTTACCATATGTCCATAGATGCCTACTTTGTGTGTTTCAAAACCTCATGAGCATTTGTGACAAAGGGCTTGCCATATATAAAATAGATTGGTTTATAGTCTTTTTGTTTGGTTAGGGTTTGGGGCCACACCCGGTACCTTCAGGCACTTGTGTAGAAAATTCGGTCTTTTTAGTGAATGTGAGTGCATTTGTGTTTTAGTATGCCCATTCAGCTAATTAGCAGAGTCCTGGAATTGTTTGGCAAATGGATTTATTGTTTTTTTTTTATCTCTGGGATCTCCTTGAATTTCCTATTCCTACAAACAGTTTTTCCTTTTGTACTTTGAATGCAAAGAAGAGGTTCAGAGCAAAAGGTCAGTCAGTGGGTTGAGCACAGTCGCACATAAGGGGCCTGGGTTCAATCCCCTGTTCCCCCGAACACCAACTAGCAGTAGTCCCACAGTACTACCAGGTATGACTGTTAAAACAGCCTAACAAAAATAAAGGGAAAAAATAAAGGGGAAAAAAGGAAAGAGTAAAAAAGGATTTTCCTGTTAAATAATTCCTCCTTGGTTCATTTACTAAATCAAAGAACATTAGACGGGACTAAAGCGATGGTACAGCAGGTAGAGCATTTGCCTTGCATGCAACTAACCTGGGTTTCATCTCTGGCATCCCATATAGTCCCCCTAGTCCCATCACATGGGTTGCAGCGATAGCACAGCGGGTAGGGCGTTTGTCTTGCACGCAGCCGACCCTGCTGACCTGAGTTTGATTCCTCCGCCCCTCTAGGAGAGCCCAGCAAGCTACAGAGAGTATCTCGCCCACACGCCAAAGCCAGGCAAGCTCCCCTTGATGTATTCGATATGCCAAACATAGTAACTACAAGTCTCACAATGGACCTGCTCGAGCAAATCAATGAACAATGGGAGGACAGTGATAGTGACAGTCCTACCACAAGTGATCCTGAGCATAGAGCCAGGAGCAAGCCCTGAGCACCATTGCATGTGACCCCCAAATCAAAATAAAACAAAAGAGAAATCAAAGAACATTGGCATTCCTAATTCCACTATACTAAGCTTTCGCATATTTCACAGTTGTTTTCATAAATATTTTCTCATTTATTGCCACGGTAGTATAAAGCATAAGATCATTCTATGGGTGAATGTCCTAAGGTTAAAAATATATGGTTTAGGGGCCGAAGTGATAGTATAGCAGGCACGGTACTTACCTTGCACAAGGCATCCCTTGTAGTCCCCTGAGCACCACCAGGAGTAATTCCTGAGTGTGGAGCCAAGAATAACTTCTGAGGGCTACCAGTGTGGCTCAGCTCTGCCCCAACCCCAATCACTCCGAGTGATTTTTTTTTTAGAGTGATTCTTTTTTCTTTTTGGGTCACACCCGGAATTGCTCAGGGGTTACTTCTGGCTCTGCACTCAGGAATTACTTCTGGCTTGGGGTACCATATGGGATGCCAGGAATCGAACCCAGGTCGGTCACGTGCAAGGCAAACGCCCTCCCCGCTGTATTATTGCTACAGCCCCTTAGAGTGATTTTTTAATAAAGTTGATAAAGTAAAAGAAGCTATAGTAAAACAGAAGGATTTGGCAAAATCATCTTGCTTGCCAGGCCTAAAATATAAACAGTTGCCATTGTAACTTTTCTTTTAAAGTAAACTTGTTCTTGTAACTTAGTTATTGTCTTCATATTTCAGGGTGCATTTAGCCGTCTAGACCCAACTGGACAATTTGAGAAAGAAATGATTGAGAGGATTCCCTGTGGTCGACTAGGAACTGTGGAAGAACTTGCAAATCTTGCTGCATTCCTTTGTAGTGATTATGCTTCTTGGATTAACGGAGCAGTAAGTAGGCGGTTTCCTTGACTTTCTGGAAGGTGGACATGGGTTGGGAGTTGTATTAAGAAGCCAGCCTTGACAATGTTTTAATGTGAATAGGTTTTAAAACACTTATCTTGCTAAAAATAAGATAAAAATATAACATGGGTGGTTTAGCTGCTATTTTTTTCACTGATAAATAACATTTATTAAATAAAAATTGCCTGGTCGACAGATGATCTCTGAGATTGAGTAGAATTTGAAATTTAGAAATAATTGGGAAGAAGAATTGAAACAGAGAAGCCAATTTGATTTTATCATCAGTGTTGCTCTTAAAATTTATGTCTCTAATGAAAGTGAAAAAAAAGGAAAGAGAAAGAGAACTTAACTATTCAGGATGGGAAAATAATTGATGTTCATATCTTTTTTAGAAATTAATTTCATAAGCTTATTTAATTGTTTTCAGGTCATTAGATTTGATGGTGGAGAGGAAGTATCTATTTCTGGAGAATTCAACAGTTTGAGAAGGGTAATGCCATTTTGTTTGTTTAATATAATTTTAGCAGTGATGGTACTCAGATTTAAAAACACGCAAGAAGCACCTGAATGGACCTTTTTCCTTTTTGTTTCAGGTAACCAAGGAACAGTGGGATGCAATAGAGGGACTCATCAGAAAAACAAAAGGTTCCTAAGACCTCTCTGCCTTTCTCTTACAGTGGAAGTGATGCACACTGTCTATACTCTTTTGACTATATTCAAAACTAATAAATCATTAATTAAGCTTCCCTGAGTGTGTGTTTGTGTGTGTGTATTATGTGCTAGGCCAGTGGTCGTAAATATTGTATATTCAAAGATCAGTAAGACAGCATCTTATGTTTGCAAAAACATTTTAAAAAGTTGGACCAGGGATGTGGCTTGGTCTCTGGGTTCAATTCCCAGCAGTGCATGGTTGAAGGCCCCTGAGTACTGATATGTGGTCTCCACAACATTGCAAAATAGCTAGAGACTGGGGAGGGAGTACCAATGGGAAGGGCATTGGCCTCGCCTACGGCTGGCCTGGGTTTGATCCCTGGCACCACATATGGTCATCGAGTCCACCAGGAATGATCTCTGAGCACAGAGGCTGCAGTAAGCCCCAAGCACAACTGGGTTTGGCTACACACTGAAACTCTAAAGGTAGGTACTTGAGTGCAAAAAAAAAAAAAAGGAGCAAACTGAGTGTAACCTGGAAAAGTAAGGAGAAACCTAATGGAGGAGGTAGCAGTTGGGTGACATGTCAACCGTGTTCCTAAAGATGGGGTCTTGCGGAAAGAAGAACATCTACAGTTAATGTAGATATACTATTTATTTATTTTTTGCTTTTTGGGTCACACCTGGCGATGCTCAGGGTTACTCCTGGCAGTGCTCGGGGGACCATATTGGATACTGGGAATTGAACCCGGGTCGGCTGTATGCAAGGCAAATGCCCTACCCGCTGTGCTATGTCTCCAGTCCTATAGATATAATATTTAAATTTCTAAAATTCTGCCTTTTTAGCTTATTTTCTTGAAATCGGTCTTGTAAACTGTCTTACTTAGGTAAATTAGTATTAATTCAAACATAATTTTGCCAGAACCTATTTTGTACCTAGTTATTGTATTTGGTACTAAACATGAGTATCTACATTCTTTGTCCTCTTGTTTTAGCTTGTGTTTGGGCCACACAGGGCTTACTCCAGGCTCTGTGTGGCCCAAACAGAGATTGGCCCAAACAATCTCAGGGATTGCTCCTGGGGCATCTTGGGGGAACATATGGGGTGCTGGGGATTGAACTTGGGTTGGTCTTTTGCAAAGTAAGTAGCCTACCTGCTGGACTGTCTCTCCATCTCTTTGCCTTCCTGAGATTCGTTGTGTAATACCGTAGGCAGGTCTCTGAGAAATCTCCATACTGTGTCCCATAGGGATGGAACCAGACAACATTCCAATCAGCGTGGAGTTTCTTTTGTCCATTTCCCCACCAACACAGGGTATTCCTTGTTCTTGTTTGTTTTGGCATGTGTCATTTTCAGTGGTGTGAGATGACCTCTTCTTGTTGTCCTGATTTGGAACTCCCTGTAAATAATTGATGATGAGCACTTTTTTCATGCACCCATTGGCCATTTGTCTGTCTTCTTCAGAGATGTAGCTGCTCATTTCCTCTTCCCATTTTTGACGTGGTTTTCAGGATTTTTGTTGTTGATCTTTGTGAGTTCTTTATATATCTTGGGTATTAAACCTTTACCTGATGAGTTTTCTCCCATTCAGTTGGGTGCCTTTTAGTTTTGGCCATTTTTCTTTTGTCAAGCGAAACTTTTTGATTTGATGTAGTCCAGGTGAATGTAATCAGCCACTTTAAATCTCCCCCTTGAATAGACTGACAATCAAAGTAGACAAGGGGATGGCTGCAGAGTGGAAAACGCTCATTCTCTCTCTCTCCCTCTCTCTTCCCCTCTCTCTTTCTCTGTCTCTCTCTCTCTCTCTCTCCCCCTCTCTCTCAGTGCTCTATCTTTATCTCTTTTTCTGTCTCTCTCTCCCTCCCTCTCTCTCTTCCACTGTCTTTATATCTATCTGTCTCTCTCACTCTTCCCCTCTCTTTCTCTCTCCTTCTGTCTCTCTCTCTCCTCTGCCTCTGTCTCTCTGTCTCTGTCTCTATCCCCCTCCCTCATCTCTGTCTATCTCTGTTTCTGCCTCTCTGTCTCTCCCTCTCTCTTCTCTTTATATCCCCTGCCGGCAGCAGGGACAGGCGGGACACCTTGCTCAGGAGTCTGGGCCACGTGCCCCACAGCTGTGTCTGGGGGCGAAGGAAGCAGGTTAGGACACAGGAACTGCTGGGCGACAGCTGAGGGGGCCCAGAGACAGGCAGGAGTACCTGGTGGCTGTCAGGGAACTAAGGAAGGCAACCACCAGACAGCAGGGGACCATTGGGGGCAGCCTGGGAAATAACACCCATAGAGTGAGGCGGGGAAGTCACCTGGTCCTGGTCACCAAAGGTGAGTGGGATGAGCGGGATGGATCCCAGGGGGTTGGACATGGGACATGCTGTATCTGGGACAGGCTGAGTGAGGTCCTCCAGGGCCAAGGGAGAGGCCTCTGCATTTGGGGGGCACCCAGACCCACCTACTTAGACGCTACCTTTTCATCTTCTGAGTTTTGTATGCAATTTTTTCATTCAATTCCTGAGAACCCACTGGCACTTGAGCTTGATTTATTTTTGTTTATGTTGCCTTTGCCAGTAGAATCACATCTGCAAACATTTGTGAGGGACAAGTCTTAGAGTTGTTCTGATATTTTCCTTAGTGTACTTTATGGATTCAAATTTGATCTCAAGATCTTTGATCCACTTTGATTTTTGTTGTTTTGTTTTGGGGTCAGGCTGAAGCAAGAGCACAGCGATAGGGCGTTTGTCTTGCGCTGAGCCAGGTTAGATTCCTCTGCCCCTCTTGGAGAGCCCGGCAAGCTACCGAGAGCATCTTGCCCATGCAGCAAAGCCTGGGAAGCTCCCCGTGACATATTCGATATGCCAAAAACAGTAACAACAAGTCTCAAAATGGAGACGTTACTGGGCCCGCTTGAGCAAATCGGTGAACGGGAGGACAGTGTGTTTTGAGGTCACACCTGGTGATGCTCAGAGTTTGCTCCTGGCTCTGCTTTCAAGAATCACTCCTGGTGGTGCTCAGGAGACCGTGTGGGGTGCTAGGGATTGAACCTTGGTTGGTTATCTGCAAGCAAGTACCTTACCCACGGTAATATCTGTTCAGCCCTGGGTTTGATCCACTTTGCATTTACTTGGTTTGTCTGGGGATCTTACCTGATGATATTCAGGGCACAGCCCTGGCTCTGTGCTCAAAGATTACTCCTGCTGGACTTGGGGGACCATGAGGGGTGCCAGTGATTGAACCTAGGTCAGCTGAGTGCAAGAAAAGACCCTATCCACTGTTCTGGTCCCTCTCTATTCATACCACACGGTGCTCAGAAGTTACTCCTGACTCTGCACTCAGGAATAATTCCTGGCAGTGCTCAGGGGACCATATGGGATTCCAGGGATCAAACCTGGCTGAGCTGTGCATAGGGCAAAACCCTACCCACTGTAGCATCGCTCCAGCCCTCCGTTCACTTTTAATCTTGCTTCTTTCTCTCTTGTTCCCATCTTCCTTTTTGAATCATCAGTACCTTTTGTGGTATAGAAAAGTGTGTCTGTAGTTATAGAAAGAACCTATTTTTTTTTTTCAGATAACAAAGAGCAAATTCTTTTTTTTTTTTTTTTTTGCTTTTTTGGGTCACACCCAGCGATGCTCAGGAGTTACTCCTGGCTCATGCACTCAGGAATTACTCCTGGCAGTGCTTGGGGGACCATATGGGATGCCAGGGATCGAACTCGGGGTTGGCTGCATGCAAGGAAAATGCCCTACCCACTGTAATATTGCTCCGGTCCCAACAAAAAGCAAATTCATGTGTTTCAGATGAATACAATTAGGAAACATCTGAGGGATGCTTCTAAAATGAAAAAGAAAGCAAGCTCAAAAGCAGCTAATGTTAGGGAAAAAAGGCAATGAATGTAACCATATATCCCACAAAAATAAATGTAGTGAAATCGTACATGTAATTATGTGGCATATCAAATAATGGGAGTCTTAAAATAACAGTAACATTGTAGAGGAGAGTGCTAAAAGGTTCCCGTTGCAGCCTCTGGGTAATCCCTACTTGTTCAGTTCCCTCACCACCTGCACCCAGTGGAATAAAATAGACTCTAGAGACCCAGAATAGAGTATGTAAAACATCTGGGATACAACCCAAAATTGTTCAATGAAGTAAGAAGTCATTTTTAAATATCACTATTAAAAAACAAAAAACCTAATGGGAAAGTAAAAAAGAAAAAAAATCCAGAGCTAGTATTCTCCCTGTTTCTTTGGAGGGGGGGGGCAAGCCCTCTAGCAACTTGCTTAGTGGCCAGGCCCTCTGAGGGGTCACCCATGCAACTCTTACTTGGACCACTCAAACCCCCGCCCCTCGGAGGGTTTGGAAATTTGTGAAGGCCAGCACAATGGTGGCCAAAAGTGCTGAGCAAGTCTTGTGAAGATTCAGGACTCCACATTCCTTCTCGCCCCCAACCTACATTGGGGCCACGTGGGATTATGAAGAAAGGAGGTTGCCCTGGCACTGGGCCGGAGCCCACTCTGCAGTGAGGCAGAACCAGGCATGATGAAAGAGAAAAGGGGTTCAGGTGCATCCGTGGATTGTGACAAAAATCCAGAAAGACCCTCAATGGCATCAATTTTAAAATTGCCTGAAGAAGACTTTAGGACAGCTATCCTCTCTGTGTTTAGCAATCTGAAAAAGACAATTGAGTAGACAATAAACGGAAGACTGGAAGGGCTTTGAATCGGTGACCACTAAGACAAAGAATAAAAATGAAGTAAAAAAAAAAGATGTTTACAAAAAAATATGTTAAGAGAGGGGACAGAGTGATAGAGTGATAGTACAGCAGGTAGAGTGTTTGCCTAGCATGCAGTTGACCCGGGTTCAATCCCTGGCATCCCCTATGGCCCTCCAAGCACTGCCAGGAGTAATTCCTGAGTGCTAAGCCAGGGAGTAACCCCTGAGCATCGCTGGGTGTGATCCAAAAAGCAAAAAAATAAAAATAAATAAATAAAAGCAAAAAAACACAATAGGTTAAGCGAATTCAAGAAATGTTGACAAATAGGGACCGGAGTGATAGTACAGCGGGTAGGGCATTTGCCTTGCATGTGCCTGACATGGATTGGATGCCTCCCTACAATCCATGTGACCCCTGGGTATTGCTAGGGGTAATTCCTGGGTTCGGAGCCAGGAGGAGCCCTTGAGCACAGCCAGGTGTGGCCCCCCCCAAACAAGTAAACAAAATGTTGACAGCACCAGAACAACATCAAAATCTTAAAAATTTTACGAGAGGAAAGAAGAAAGGGAAAGAATGGTTAACTGAAGAAATTAATAAATGAATATGCCCCAAATGAACACTGATTTAGGGACCTCACAAAGCTCCAGAGAAAACCCAAGTAGAACACCAAAAAAATTGTAATCTATGAAGTCTCCATACTGTTTGGCTCAGAGGCTGAAACTCACAACGTTGCCACCAGAAGTGAAAGAGGACTCCTTTTCTGCCACATGACCTCCAACACTGATTGTTTCCAATAGTTTCGACACTCGTCATTAGCATGAGATGGTAGCTCAACATCACATATCCCTGATCTTTGCTAGGGCTGGGTGTAACTCTCAGGGACTTGCCCTCAGGATCTCTTACTCTGGAGAGTGACATTCAACATGATTTCATCCACAAGTGAGCAAGTAAGATTGCAAACAGTCACCAAGACGGCACCTGTTAGCAACTCTAAAAGCTGTTTATAGCCCTGTATTTTCTTGTTTCCATTTCAGTTTTGTGAGTGTAGGATGTTAGAATTTGGATACTGGTGTCCAGTACAGCTTCCCACCACCATCACCCCAGTTGCTGCACCTGTTCCTGAGGGCTAATTTCTACACCGTTGAAATGTCTTCTTGATGCAACTTGTCTTTCCACAGAAAGGTTTCTTCCTTGGTGAGGGGATCTCTGTCTCCCATCCATGTGGATGTTTTGCCTCTTGGTGTAAAAACTTTGTTCGTAATCCTAGTTTGGATATAGATTTGTGGTAATTGCAGAAGGAGGCCAAGTCCTTTCTATTCATAGCCATTGTGGCTTTGCTCAGTTTCACTTCTATATTAATTTTGGTTTGGGGGCCACACACAGCAGTGCTCAGGGCTAACTCCTAACTCAGTGTTTAGGGGTCACTCCTGGCAGGCTCAGGGGACCATCTACCAAGGATCAAACTGGGGTCAGCCTGGTGCAAGATAAGTCCCCTACCTGCTATACTGTTACTCTGGCCCCCTGCTCATTTTCTTTTTTATTTTTAAATTTTTTAAATTTTTTATTTTTAAAAAATTTTAAATTTTTTTATTAGTGAAACACCATGAGGTACAGTTATAGACTTATAATTTTTTGTACTTGGGTTTCAGTTATACAATGATCAAGTACCCATCCCTCCACCAGTGCCCATCCTCCACCACCACAGGTCCCAGCATCCCTCCCACCCCCCATACCCCTGTCCCACCCTGCCTCTGTGGCAGGGCATTCCCCCTTGTTCTCTCTCTCTTCTTTTGGGTACTGTGTTTTGCAAGAGAGGCTTTGAGTGGCAATCATGTTTGGTCTATGGACTACTTTTAGCATGCTTCTCCCACCCTGGGAGGGTCTTCACAACACCCTTTATTTGGTGCTCTCTTCTCTATCTGAGCTTCCTTTTCACCTAGCATGTGTGGCTGGCCTTCAAGTCATGGAGCAAAATTCCTGGTACTAATCTCATACTATGTAGCTGTTAGCAAAGATGAAGTTATGAAATTTACATACAAGTGGTACTACATGGAAAGTATCATGTTAAGCGAAATGAGTCAGAAAGAGCGGGATAGACACAGAAAGATTGCATTCATCTGGGGAACATAAAGCAACAAAACGAGAGACTAACACCTGCTCATTTTCAAACTTACAAATTGACATGTACTTTCTCAAAGAACAAAAAAAAACAGATTAATAATCCAAAATGGATATATTTATGTAGCCACTACCCAGAGAAGAGACAGAATATCACCAGGAATCCGAAGTACTGTATAACCCCCCTTTATGACTTTCTATCTCTCCCTAAAATAACCAGTGTTCGATTGCTTACCTTATAGCTCAGCTGTTTGACGTTCATCTGAGTAGAATTATGCAGTGTATGTTCTTTCGATTCCAACTTTTAAAATTTTTAAAAAAATTTTATAAAGTAGTTCACAATATTTGATTACATTTAATGTTCAGACACCAATCCCATCATTATTACATCTTCCCACCACCATGTTTCAGATGTTTCCATCCTGAACCCCAATCCCTGCCCCAAAGCAAAACTGAAATAATATACTTTGTATTGCTTCTTATGAAGGTAAAGGTAAAGGTAAAGGCCCTCCCGTTGATCGTCGATTTGCTCGAGCGGGCCCAGTAACGTCTCCATTGGAGACTTTGTTGTTACTGTGTCTGGCATATCGAATACTCTCGGTAGCTTGCCGGGCTCTCCGAGAGGGGCGGAGGAATCGAACTCGGGTCGACCATGTTGGCCGCTTGTAAGGCAAACGCCCTACCGCTGTGCTATGGCTCCAGCTTCTTATGAAAAACTACTGAAAATGCTACAAAAAATTTCCTTAGAGGAAAGAGTGTGAAGATTGTTGTATTTCACAGAGGGACCATTAAGCCCTTCTATATTTGTACAGAAATTGTGTATGCCTCCTCACTATTACATAATATTTCATTATATGAACTATACCAAAATTTATCTGATAGTTCTGCTACTCAGATATTTGTTTGTTTCTAGTTTGGGAGTACGCCAAATGCAGTGTTGCTGTTTGAATTCTTCTTTTCCATTGGTAAAGATGCATATACCTTTCTCTGAAGTTTTATACAATCTTGAAGGAAAATGTGAGATTATATGCTCTGCCTATGTTCATATTTTGTAGATATTGTGAAATGATTGGTGGTGGGATAGACGTCCAAAGTCTTATTAGTTTAACCTCCCACTAGTGTGTAAGAATTTCTATTGTGCCACATCCTGGACTGTATTTAGCATTTAACATCTCTAATCTTGGCCTTTCTAAGAGTGGATGGCTAGTATCTTATTTAATTTGTATTTGATGACTAATAATTTGGTATTCTGATTACTAATATTTGTTTTTTAATATTTGGATAATATATCATTATGAATAAAACAGTCTCACCTTTAACACACATTTTAGATGGGCTTAATTTAATTGTTTTTGTTTGTTTCTGGGCAATACTCAGCAATGTTTAGAGGTTAGTCTTGGCTTTATGCTCAGGAATTACTGCTGTTGGTGCTCAGGGAACGAACCTGGGTCACCTGTGTGCAAGGCAAACACCCTACTTGCTGTACTATTGCTCTGGCTCCTGTATCTCATTTTTTACATTATGAGTTATATTTAGACGTTGAGGAGATGACTCTTTTTCCAGCTAGGTGTGTCACATTGGTGGAGGATAACTTCTACTTCACTCTTGAACTGAATCCAGGGGATTTGAGGTTCTTGAATCCCTTATCTGTCCTATCCCTCTATTTCTTTGGAAACATTTCATGAGGAAATAGTTGATTATGTCTAAATATTTGAGGGTGTTTTTTTTTTGAGATTTCTCTGTAAATCTGAATGCCAGAGACACAGCAGTTCCATGGGGGCATCCAATAATTACCAAGTCGGGTGTTCATTTCACTGGATGGCTTAGGCCATTAATAATTTGAGTTTTCTATATTTGAGTTTCCAACTGGCTGTTCATAGTTTAGTTATCAAGTTTCTCTTTTTAGGGGTGTGTGTGTGTGTGTGTGTGTGTGTGGTGTGTGTATGTGTGTATGTGTGTATGTTTGTGTGTGTGTGTGTGTGTAGGGCTGGGAGGGGAGTCACGTCCAGTGGGTGCTTACTGGCTACTCCGATGGGTGCTCAGAGGACCATGTGGTGCCAGGATCAAACCTGGGGTTCCTACCTACAAATATATGACCAGCCCTTTTTTTGTTTTTTATTTTTTGTTTTTTTTTTTGCTTTTTGGGTCACACCCGGCGATGCACAGGGATTACTCCTGGCTCTGCACTCAGGAGTTATTCCTGGCAGTGCTCAGGGGACCATATGGGATGCTGGGAGTCGAACCCAGTTTGGTCGCATGCAAGGTAAACACCCTACCCACTGTGCTATCTCTCCAGCCCCTGCTCCAGCCCTTTAATTCATCTTTCTAGCCCATCTAGTCCCTCTTTGAAGAAGAAACAAAAATACAAAAGTTTAGAGTTATTTTCCTCTTTATTAATTCTTAATAGTTAAATTCAGCCTAAAGTCAGTGCTTCCATTTACACACTAAAAGCAAAGTCAATCTACCACTCACATCATTTGATAATATTTGTTTTCTGACTGATTTCTGTTCAGCTTTTGGGAAAAGAGATACATCATGGTATTTTTTGTTGCTGTTTCTGTGATTTGAGAAAATTCATGTTGAATTGTAGAATGGCTGTAATGAAAATGACCCAGAACCATCAACTCTTTGGTGGGAATTTTATGAATTTCCAACAGATGTATCTCTCATAGCTCTCTGCTTACATTAAAAGAATAAGGAACCACCAACTATCACACATCAGTTGCAACCAGTTTAGCTTATTCTAGCTACCAATATGTGAAATATGATTTGGTCACGGGTCAAAGAATGTAAAGGGACATCCCTTGCTAAATAAGAATAGGATTATATTAACATTTCTCTTTGCATATAATTTAACTCATTTCAAACTATTTGCAGATAGAAATTGAACTATTTTGAATACTGATCTCAATATGAAATATAGAATTCACAGAATACACAAAATTATTGATGATATAACATTGAACAATCAGGGTGCTATGATTTTACATTAAAATTCAATTATGTAGTAAAAAATAGAGTTGTTATAGCTAGAAAAAAATATTTTCAAAGGCAGCAGGTACCCTTGGTGGAAATGAACAATTCTACATAGAAAGAAAATCCAGGAAGTATGCAAACTTGACACTAGGATACTTGTTATATTAAATTTAATCAGATCACACAGAATAGGACATAAAACAGCAGTCTCTAGGATAATTATAATTAGCAACACGAGAAAACAGTTTAGAAAATGGATTAAAGTCATACTCTGAAAGCAGGCTTGTTGAAAATACAGATTTAGACTCAGACAAATTTGTGCATTGTCCACTACTGCCTTCCAATATCATGTCAACTTGAACCAATAATAGCTTGGTATGGATTCAAGCAATAGACCTGTTATTGATCAATGACCTAAATCTTGTCTAGTAAGAATGTTAATTTCATAGAGCAACAATTAATTATTGATTGATATTTTAGTTGCCAAATCGCATTATTTCTAATACTTGAAAATACAGCTTAGAAATATTTTCTAGGATAGACCTATGATTGTCTTAAATTAGAATACTTGGCTACTTATGTAAAACTCTCCTATTTAGTGACAAATGTACATTTGCACATTTGAGAATAGAATTTTAAATATCCATCTTGGTGGAAATTTTAGGAAAATTTTGTTCAAATTATGCTTATGAAATTAATGTTAGGTTAGTTTTTTTTGTTTGTTTTGGGTCACCCCCGATGATGCACAGGGGTTACTCCTGGCTCTGCACTCAGAAATTACTTCTGGCGGTACTCAGGGAACCATATGGAATGCTGGGAATCGAACCCGGGTTGACCGAGCGCAAGGCAAACTCCCTACCCACTGTACCCACTGTGCTCTTGCTCCAGCCCCAGATTATTTTTTTTTTAAATTGGGTATATTGACTGGTCTAAGCATAGACGTTCTCCTTTTCAATCGTATACTTATAAAATCTGTACATTACAAACAGTATAGAAACAAGCTGAAAAGAATGTGCCACACATCCTGGATAATTATCTATATGCAGTTAAATTTACAGATATAAAAGAAAATACAGCCTACACCCTTATAGTGCACAGTTATTTTTTAGATACAATGTATCGCTAGTGTAAGTGGTCATTGACTCTAGTTGTCCCCTGCACAGAGGATAAGAGCGAGATCTGTTCGGTAAAGCTTCCCTCCATCCGACAAAGCCATTATGTTCTTCTTGTAAGTTGTAATATTATTAATATCCAGTTCCTGTACAGAACATAGACGGCATGATAATCCAGTTAAATATGGAAGTTAATTAGTCACTGTCAAGTGATAAAATGTAAAATGAAATCTGCTCATTAATATCAACCCACTAAGAAAAGAGCTGGATTAAATTCTTATACAAATGTGAATAACCACAAGAGTTATTTTAAATTTATCTCAGTTGTACTAATTTGGGTCAGTAGCAAATAAAGTTAGTTGAGCTCTGGTACCTCCAATACATTTTGACATATATTTTTTTTGAAAATGCAGCCTCTTCTAATGTTTTAGAAAATTGCTTCTGGATGGACCAGTAAAATCTGCTAAAAAATCACTGGTATGGTAGCTGAGTTACCTGCTTATTCTTCTCACACAGATCCTTCAGTAAAGCATCCAGTTCATTTTCATCTATGTATCCATTGCCATCCTGGTGGAAAAACATACACTATACAGTCAACTGCATCCACAATAATGGGGAAATGAAATAATATGAACTCCTCTTGGCATATCTTCTAACCTCTATGTCAGACCCTCAAACATTTTAAATATTGCAGAATTCCAAAAGAAAGTAGAATTGATTATTCCCTCAACACCATGCCTTTGTAAAATATATTAAACCTTTATTGTATGTTACCCTTTGAACTAGAAAGTATTTCACATTTTGGTCATGTTTTTATCTATAATTTTGGTGTAAATACAATTCACTAACATCTTGGTGGAAAAATACATCACCCAGGATGTTCACATGATGAGTAAGGCCACTAAGGTCAGCTGTGTGTGGCCTGATGTCACATCAGATGGTGGCAGACCTTTACTAAGGCCGGGAATATAGAAATCAGAAGGAGTAAAGGGACTTGAACCAAGATTCAATCAGTCCTCACACACATGATGGTACCATCTACACAAGAGGTGTGTGGGCTATGCTGCTGATATGCTCATTTACTCTAGTCCTTCTGTGTGTGGGAAGGGGGAAGAAGGGATACACCAGGGGCACTCAGGGATTACTCCTTGCTCTGTACACAGTCAATCCTGGAGAGACTCAGGGGACTCTGTGTGGTGATGGGGATTAAACCTAGGCTGGAGGCATGGAAGACTTACCTGTTGTACTGTCTCCCCAGCCTTGCATGCAGTTTAATCTTTATTCAACCCTGCAAGTTGGGTATTAGTATTCCTCTCCTACAAATGTGGGTGAAGTTCAGGAGAGTTTGATGCCTTATTCAAAGACTCCCAGCAAATAAACTGTAGCATGGGATTTGAATTAAGATTTGTCTAATTTGGGCATACCAGCATACATTTCCTATGAAAAGAATGAACGGGCTAATTTTAAGAGTTACATTTCTTTTAATAGGAACCGTGAGTTTGAAGGGTTTCAAGAGCTTCTGAAGTGTCTCTAAGGAATCAAATTATAGATAAGAATCAATGTTTACCTGGTCATATAACTCAAAGGCTTTATTAAATTCTTTCCCACACATTTTGATTCCCTAAATGACAGAGAAGAGAGAGCAAAGGTTAAAATGTTATTAATATATGCCAGCATATTTCCCTTGGTAATTATCCATTTTAAAAGAAAAAAAAGGAAAAAGTTATTTATGGTACAAAATAGTTAAATACCTGAAATTTGAGAAGAAAATTCTCCTGCACTGGCAGTAACCTTTTGAGATAAAAATGTTATATTAATAGACTTCATTTATTAACAAGAAATACCTTATTATATCTGCATAATTTCCATACTTACCTGGCCATCTCAGTTAACTCCAGCTTCCCATCATTATTTGAATCAAACAATTTCAGCTGAAAGATAAAATGTTATTATTATAACCACTGAGGATTGGTTGAGTGTATGAAGGAGAAAAATATTAAGAGTTTGAATTATAATTTTTTATGAAGACAGAAAAGTTCTGGAAATAAACATTTATTCAGCTTCCAGTGCAAATGTTCAATTACATAATTTCTGTCAATTGACCAAGTTTATTATGTAGAATTTTCAAATACTAATCTTAGCTAGGCTAATATTTAATTAACCAATTAAATTACTCTCTTGCAAATATGTCTATCAAGATATGGGAGAGTGGAGTCTGACTGGGTGTTAGGCTTTGCTACAAGCTCTTTTTCAGAAACATTTTTACCCCAGAAGTAATTTAAATTTACTACAAGATATTTTTTGGCCATGAAAAGGAGATTATGAAAAATAAGAGGAACATTAATTTTAAAAGCAGAATGAAACTTTTTTTTGGGGGGGGAGGGAGGCTAATTTTCCTCTCCAGTAGGAGAGCAATAATTTTCCAAATATCTTGGTATGGATTCAAGCAATAGACCTGTTATTGATTAATGAAATAAATCTTGTCTGTATGCTTGTTTGTATGTTTATAACTAAAATATGTGTTTGTAACTAAGCTTTCTGTTGTGTTGTGCTAGTCTTCTAAAATGTTGTGTGACAGATGAGGACACTGTTATACAACCTTGCTATAGTTTAGTGTTCCATTTACAGTATTAATGATGGTACATCTTTAAAGTACATTGAAATGTCCCATAGTATGACCGGTTCTTCATCAAGCCGTCTAAGCCAACTTCTATGTTAAATAACAACATTTTCCCATTTTAAACTATCAGAAAGCAAATTAAACCCATGAATTTCAAGAAATAAATTTTTATGAGGAATTATTTATGTATCGTGGTGAGGGGGGCTAGGAGAAGTTTCATTATTCTTTTGCCTTCAGCTTCTAATATTTCATGATAAATTTGGTGAAGATGGTATCAAAGAACAATCTGTTTCGTTGGAATTTGTTGCAGAATTGATAATCCTCCCCATGATTGTTGTGAATTACTCACTTTTTCTTTTGTACTGACCGTAGCATGGCAAACTTTTGGCTGTGATGGTAGGACGGATGATTGTGTTCAGTAAATGAATTGCAAATAAATGGATGTACTACCATTCTCTAGCATAGCATACAACCTGCCTTACCTTATTTTACTTCACACTGAGTAATTTGGGGTCTGGTGGGGAGAGTTGGTCACACCTGATTGTGCTCAAGGATCCTCCAGGTAGTACTTTAGGGGACTATATGGGTTGCCCCTAATACCACCAGGATTAAACTCTAAACACAAAGTCAGGAGTAAGCCCAAGCACAACTGGGTGTTCCCCCCCCCAAACCCCAAATCAACCCGGAAAACCAACAAAAATGAGAGTATTATGTCAGAAAAAAAACAAGCAAACAAAAACCTAGAAACCAAATTCTCAAAGCAAACTATTTAACTGGTTCTTTTATTTTTTGTGTGTGACAAGATTGTCTTAAGGCCAATTATATCAATAGAGAAAATAATTTTAACAAGGAATTTATCAGTGATCTGTCAGGTTCTGTCTATAGTCACAGCTTGTTCTGTATTTCCCCAAACAGTGTAAAATTAAATTTATTTCCCTCTTTTAGAGCATGAGTACAAACATAGTAGACAGATAATACAAATGCGTATTTAGAGAATATATTACTTGGGTAATTCTGAGTGTTTTTAATCGTCTGGATTCTAGAAATGCAACCAAACTCCCTATGAACCCATTTCACTTACACAATATACCAAAACACATGCAGATATAAAAACAGTTAACCCTGTGTTTGAGAAGCACTCAGTTCTTAGAAAGAAACTACTAACGCCACACTAAATACTATATTACACAGAGGACATTATGTAAAATGTGCATATTAAGTATCTGAAAAAGTAGCATCTTTTGTTTCTAAACAGGTCATAATAAATTTAGGTTTAGTGAGGTCTCTTTTGGAAAAAAGGAAGGGCTCAATATGGTTTTAGATGTACGAAGAAAGCAGACTTCCCCAGGATCTGATGATACAATAGTTTATACTCCACTGACCATAAGTTCTACCAGGACCATGCTGTCTAGCAAAATACTGGACACTAGATCAAACCGTTTAGAGTCCACTGGGAACTATTTCCCCACATACATATTTAAATTTTAATTAGTTCTTGATTAATTTGCTTCCCAGATTTGAACTGGTTTATGACATTTAATCAGATATGCCAGGCCAATCCAATGGGGGAAAAAGTCCCATCTGAGTGGTTCTAAAAAGATCACTTCAAATTTATACCTGAAGAGGAATCTTTAAATAGACATCCCTAAAGATCAGCACAAAACAGAAAACTGATAAATGTAGGTTATTGTCCATTAGCTAAAAGTTATGCAGACCTTAGGCTGTCCCACAGTGACACATTTGAGTGCAGATGCTATGATAACTTATGACGAGGGGAAATGTGATGAGGAATTAAAGAGGGCACTTATTTCCGAAATTTTGTGGGGTTTTTTTTGGTTGTTTTAAATTTCATTGAGGCACTACGATTTACAAAGTTATTCATAGTACTATAATTTAGAAGTTGTTTATAATCGAGGTTCAGGTGTACAACTTCCCAACACCAATCCATTACCAGCATCAGGGTTCATTCCTGGCTGGGTGCAAGGACTATACAGGGTGCTGGGGAATGAGCCTGGGTCAGCCATGTGCAAAGCAAGCACCCTCACTGCTGTACTATTGCTCTGGCTTCAACTTGTTTTGCTTTGAAACCGAAAATTAGTCCCACTTCATCCTGCAGTGAATAAGATGAAAATGTTTCCTTTAGTTTATTTTATTCATTTTTAAAAAATCTAATGCAAACATTGACTGGGAAGCAGAAAGTAAATCTGTCATATAAATATAATTATACCCTTTATGTATTATTTCTAAGCTAAACAAAATTATGACTTTCTATCAGTACAACTTTTATAATATGTAGCTATGCTTTGTGAGTTCTTTAACCAGTGTGGTAAGACTTCACTATATTTACATAGTACTTATAGCATGTATAAATGTGCTAATACAGAAAATTTAAACTTTCAAAGTTCATAGTTCAAAAATCAAACAACTAATGTTGAAAAAAACTGGTCCATGATTTGATTATATTTGGCAGAATTTTCTGTATAGTTCTAAGGCTGTCATGATGGGCAGACTTAGGTCCTGAGAAAAATTGTTTCAACTCAGAATGCCTACCTTGTAAGCATATGGTCATGAGTTCAAATCCCCAGTGACCACATGCCCTGAGCATGATTCAAGCATCTCTTATTTGTATCTGGTAGTTCTGCTATTCTTGATGCCGTGAACAAATTTCTGGCCACACAACAACTGGGTATGTGAGAGCACCACAAAAGGGGGTGCAATCTCCAATAAGTACTGCAACTAAAAAGAGTGAGCATGACTGCTAGTAAGGGTGACCTCTGGTGAGCTCTTGTATGCACATAGCAGTGATGGTGGACAAGTATCACCGCTGTATCTGTACCACCCACAGCAAACCATCTGTGCAGTCACCACGATTAGAGGGACAAAAACTTAAGTGTGTACACTGGTAAGTGTGGGAGCACCAGATGTGTGACTCTCCCAAGGAAGATTTAAAAAAATGTGTGAGCATCAGAATCAGGCCTGTGTGTATAATCCTGGGTCACTGCAACAACATACATCAACAATAATGATGAGAAAAAAAGGAAGTAGGAGAAGGAATAAAAAAAGATATTTTATTGAATTGAAATTTATTATACTCATGGGTATGGATTATTTTACCTAAAACTTTAAAATGTATTTTGAAATATTTATAAATCAACGTTTTCAATGTTCATTTCTAAAATATTAACTCCTTACCTATGAAGCAATTTTCTTGGTTCTACATTGTTCTATAATAAATCTTGGTTTTAACTTAGGATCTGGATTTTATCACCCGAAGAACTAAGGCAGTATTGCATAGTAATAAAAATCAAAAGGAAAAAAAAGAGAAATACCCATTATGTCATTCAATAAAGTGTCTCAACTTGCTTTAAATTTTAACAAAACCCATGGTTTTCTAAACCATAGAAACAACTGATTTAGAATCTCTATGATAATGAGTTTTAGTGATAAAATTTACATATTTAATTTAAAACAATGGGAGGACAGTGACAGTGACAGTGACCTGTACCTAAGTTATAGGATTTACTGATGCAATGACACTGACTTCATAAGTGATTTTTGATTGATAAAATTCACCTAACTCCACAAGAAAGGGAATACTTGTATGTTGAGCCAATATCGTCAACCCTCAGCCTTATAAGGATCATTAAGTCTACGTTTCAAATGAAATGAATATCTATGTGTTATATTTATTTCACCCCACAGCCTTGGGAATTAACAAGACCACAGTAACATTTCATAATCTCTTGACACAAAGTTTTCAAGAGCAGTCTTACCATGAGGTCTGTATACTCAGCTAGTTTTGCATCATCAACCGTCTTGTTTGCTTTTTCTAGTAGATCCTTTAGAAAGTTCTGTTGAGACAGAACACTCAGATCAATTTTAACAGTACTTTGCAGTGTACTTCCATTTCAGCCCACCTTTAAAACTTAAAATTCCAGGAATGCAAAGGAGGTCTCTCTAAGGTTAAAACCTTATGAGAAATGAAACTCGAAAGAGAAGATGGCAACTGGAATAGAGAAGGGATCACTAAGAAAATGATGGCTGGAGGAACCTGTCGGGATGGGAGATGTGTGGTGAAAGTAGATAAAGGACCAAACATGATAACCTCTAAGGGTCTGAATTGCAAAGCATAAAGCCTAAAAGTAGAGAGAGAGTATGGGGAATATTGTCTGCCATGGAGGTGAGGGAGGGTGAAAGAGGAGGGGGATACCGGAGATACTAGTGGTGGGGAATGTGCACTGGTGGAGGGATGGGTGTTTGATCATTGTGTGATTGTAACCCAAACATGAAAGCTTGTAACTATCTCACGGTGATTCAATAAGATTGGGGAAAAAAAAAAGAAAGGGAAAGGAAAGCGGGTATTTACCTCTGGGTTCCCCAGCAGATGCAACCTCTGTTAGATACAATATAATACCTGCTTTTAACTGAGACCTGATGTAGTCTTTGCTACAGCATAATTTAAGCATATTAATGAAATAAATATCCTGTGTGGAGTGTGTAGGAATCTAAGTAAAAACTGTAAAAACAACCAGCCCAATGAATGCATATCTATCTCAGATCTTCCCAGAACTCATGGGACTCTTCTGTAAGAAGCATCAGGCCCTTTTAAACCTTTACAACAAGGTGTGAAAAGTTGTCAAGAAACTGGATGGATATCTATCTCAAATGCAAATTGCATATTTTGATGCTCACCAACTATCTTTTACATCACTTTATATCTAGGATGCTCCTTTTTCTCAGAGGCCACTAGCTATTATGCTTTGATTCCACTGTAATCCGAAAGACTTCTATTAGAATGTGTCAGTAGACTGTTTAAAATAAAATGATTGTCCACACACACACACACACACACACACACAAACAAACCAATAATTGATAATTACATTATCTGTGGATAATGTAATCTGATCTTTAAGCATATAGGAATGACAAAATTCAGATTAATGTGGCAAAAAAGATTACTAATTTGATAGTTGAAGTTTGGGAGGAAGTTTATTTATTTATTTATTTATTTATTTTTGCTTTTTGGGTCACACCAGGCGATGCACAGGGGTTACTCCTGGCTCTGAACTCAGGAGTTACTCCTGGCGGTGCTCAGGGGACCATATGGGATGCTGGGAATCGAACCCGGGTCGGCTGCGTGCAAGGCAAACACCCTACCCACTGTGTTATCTCTCCAGCCCTTGTATTTATTTTTTTAACCAGATAAATAAATCAGATAAGGCATTATGAAAAATTTCCATGTATATGTTAAGGAAATACTTTGGCATCAAATAGTTTATAATTTTCATTGTGTCTGTTGCTTTTCGTATGCAACATTTTTGTTGGCAATTATGGGTGCTAATATGCATTAACTATGTTCCCAAGAATTTTTGCTTCTTTGGTGGTTCCTCTCCTTTCTTAAAGGCGCAGTTATACTGGACTGATTTAACTTGACTCTTTTCAAGAAAGGAGACCTTTTTCTTGGTTTGAGAACCTCATTTCCAAACTTCAGACATCCATGTTGAAATCCAAAGTGAGGTACAATAAAATTCAAAGTTATCTGTTAGAGGCAAATTTTATTTTTGAGTCTTATGAGGCTTTTGTCAGAGATTAATTGGGTTAAAAGCCTCATCAGAGACTGAAATGGTGGTCACAAAAATAGCCCGGTTGAAACCTTGAGATGCTGAGATTCAAAGTCGTGTCTGAGGGCAAGTGATGTTTTACTCTATTATGGATCTTAAAATTAGCTTTCTTGAAAGATCCATTAAAAAAGAATGCCAACTTATCTTCAAAAGTCCCCAGAGAGGAGGACTTCTATTTAGAATCCCTTCCTGAGACTAAAATTTAGAACAAAGAAGGAGACCTTTAGAATATTTTCAGGTCAGTATTGGATATGAGCTATGGTTTTCACCATGAGCTAGAAATGATTTTCAAAAGAAAAAAATCTTTTTTTTCTCTCTAGACTAAAAAGACAGTAACTTAGCTGTTACAGACTTTGCAGATATGCAAGTTTGTTAGATTGTTTTTGACATTAAAAATGTCAAAATGTAGCTTAACATTAAAAATGTTTACATTTTGAACAGGATAAAGTTGAATATGTTTTAGCTAATTGCATTTGCACAAATGTGTCAATCCCATCTCTAAAACTGAACAGAAACAACACTAAGTCCTTACTAGAAAATTGTGCTTGATATTAATATTTCTCCAGATAGCACAGTAGACATAGCTTTAGAAAACTGAACTCTAAAACAGTGTGGTGGTATGTGAGGAAAATTGCCATTATTAACATTGTCAGATATCTATATAGTCTTAATTCTAGGAAACTATATTGCTATGTAATCTTGAGAAAATGGTCTTATCTCTGAACTTTTTCTGTTTGTTTAATTGGAAACCTACTATTGGCCCTTGCCCATATCTTAATATTTCAGTTTTTATAAGACTGAAATATTGAAATACATTTTAAGTATCCAACACTATGTCTGCTACATAGGCATTCAATAAACATTAATTTGTCTCCATTTCAGTCATCCTCTGTCCTGATGGTGGAGATCAGAGGGATTTCTAGACCGAGAAGTTTCTCGGTAGGAAAAGGGAGAACTATGCTTCCTTATTTCTGAAAACCTAGGAAGTTATAAATGAGTTCATAACATCATTTATTTTGCCTTATAATTGATGAGTTCTTTTGTGTGCAAGATCTTCAGTTTCACAATAACTTTGAGAAGAAGGTATTATTGCCCTTATTTTAAAGATATAAAGTCCTAGTGATGGATTTATCCAGAGGTCAGACTTCATCTCCAGGATGCTTCCCTTATATCCTCTCATGCCTTCCCCAGCTCTTTTGCTCATCTAAGGGCTAGGGATCTGCTTCCTGATTTCAAAGTTGCAATCTTTCAGATATTTGATAGCGTTGGAACTTTGGAGAGGCAGGAGGTTGAGTGGAACATGCCATCCTCAGAGGCAGAGTGATGGGGTTTCCGTACCAAATACAGTGTCTCATTTCTGTGTGGATTCTAGTAAATTGCTTAATGTCGCTTAGCTTTATTTCTCACTGGGGTAGTATACAAAACTCATAAAATTATGCTGTGTGAAGATTAAGTAAGGTAATATGTGGAAAGCACACAGAATAAGAACATATAAAATAAACTGTTTTTCTGTCCCTTAAAAGAAGTCATTTATGTAGGTATGTAGTGAAAAATCAAATTCACTTTCTAATGAAGGGAAGTGACGTGACTTATTTGGCTTATTATGGTCTCTATATTATGTAATAGTTTTTGCGTACCAAAAAGGTACAAAAATGATCTTTTTTTGCTTTTTTTTTTAGGGGAAAGGCACACCCTGTGATGCTCAGGACTTACTTCTGATTCTGTGCTCAAAGGGGTTATGCTCAGCTTTGTCTATGGGGTCCCTATGGGGTGCCAGGGATAGAATCTGGGTTGGCAGTATATAAGGGGAGCACCCTCTACTATCCCTCTTGCCCAGGAAACGCGAATTTCTTTGCATTGCTGCTCAGAATTTCAATAAGGACTTGAAGTCTCTTTTTTGATCCGGTACCTCATTAAGGAGGTGGGAGAGTGGGTGAGACTGTGCTATTGCTCAATGTTAGTTTCTTTTGTGGGAGTTTTTTTTTTTTTTTAAAAAGCTTCAGGGTTCATCACTGTGTTGGCAAGAGGCTCGCAGGATGCTCTCTGCTTACCTTCAGCTCCTCAGTCTCGATGAAACCGCTGTGATCGGTATCATATTTTCTCCAGGTCTGCAAGTCAATGTTGGATAAAGAAAACCAAACACATTTTTAACAAGTCAGCCATGTCCTACTGTAAGCAGCTTTCTGCAGACATTACTCAGCGACAGGGCTTATTTATACCTTCATGAATTCCTCGCAGGATTTCAGCTGCTGGCATCGGAAGAGCAGCAGGAAGTTCTCCTCTGTGGGTAGGACATGCGCCAGCTGGAAAAGATGGAAAAAAACAGTGATGAGACAGCCCAGAAGCAGGTCTGCGGCATCACCTGCGGCTGAGTTTCGCTCGAACGTGTCACCAGGAGCAGTTGGAGTGTCTAGAAAACTAGGAGAGGCCCAAGTTTAGGATGGATAAGGCGGCGGCTTTGCAATTCCAGGTGCCACCATCCGTGCCACGCTTGTGCACCCTGATTCAATCCGCGAGCCTGCTGCAAGAAAGCAGCTCTGATAGGGCTGGCCTGCAAATTCCTCACCTGCTGGCCACGCAGAGGGTGTGTCCCCTCCTCTAGTCTTGTGTCTCAGGACCCAAAGGAATCTCGCTCCTGTCACTTTTAGGGGAGGATGAAGAAAACCGTAAGAACGCAGAGAAAAGGAGGGGAGGAAAAAAAAATTCAGCATGTGCCAACTGGAGACGAACATCACTCACAGGTGTTAGAAAATGAGCCGAAGCTGAACGATTTGGTGAAAAGCTGCCGCGTAAGGAAGGGTGAGGAATTGGACAGGAGCCGGGAAAATCTGTGTGCATGCTTCGTTTCTGCTAAAAGGACACCGACTGCTCAGATCCTGGCTTGGGGTTCAGATTCTAACCCTGTCGTGGCGACTCTACACCATTTCCCTTAGATTTCATTTATTCACATCAGTGCTTTTCCTGTTTGGGGGAGAGGGGAGTTACGGGAAAAATTAGGGCTCAAATTCCATTTTAAGGTGCATAGAATCCATCTAATGCGTGCAGGAGGCGAGGAAACTGGATTGATGGTCACACTGCAGCCCTGGGTTCTATTCCTGGCTCGGCTGCTAATTAGCCTAGGTGCCAGGCAACTCCCTTAGCCATTTCTGGAACTTCGTACCCTTGTCACTGAAATAAGGAGCCGAAATAGAAACCCATGTGTTTTTAATACGTTGGGTTCAAAATTACTTTGGAAATTCGAGTCAATACATCTTCACCACTAGAAAATGATTTTTATCTAATTTCCAGAGGTGGGTAACTCCTCTGAAGTACAAGCATAAGCCTCATGCGTAAATTATAGCCACAGCTTCTGTTCAACAACTTTATGTAAGTTACAAAAATACCTATAAATTATAGAAAGGATTCACACCTTTGAAAAACAAAATTTTACCCTTTGAGGGTTTATTAAAAAATTATCTTTAGTTAAAAGTGTATTTATTCTAGATAATATGCAATTAATCTTATTCTCCTTTTGCCTGTATAATGTGTCCCCAAACTTCCTGCTTTTAGATGTTTCTAATATAACAGGCTATAAGGTATTCAGTTTGTAGGTTCTACATTTGTGGGTAAAACTAAGGGGAGAGGCTAAGTATCTTAAGGTGTTTAATATCTCTGTAACTTTTTCATTTGTCGTGAAATAAGATTCTTTGATATGGTAAATGTAAATATATCCAAAAGGTGAAAATAGGGATTTAGAATTTTCCGGTAATCAAAATAAATCTAATCACTATTTGTTTCTCAAATACATTTACACTATTGCATTGTGAAGGCATGTGTGTGCATGCATGTGTGTGTGTGTGTGTGTGTGTGTGTGTATACCAGTGGTTTTATCACCTATAAACTTTTAATCATAAAATTCTAAACTTGGGAATAATGCAATTTAATTAATTGCCTGCCCATATTTTCCAGCTAAGACACAGATGGCTGGTAAAATAACTTTACCTGGTATATTATAGATGATGAAAATCAATTTAATTCTATGATTTCCACTAAGCTAAGTTGATTGTTTGCTTACTGAAACAGTGATATAATGAATTCCTTCCTTCCTTCCTTCCTTCCTTCCTTCCTTCCTTCCTTCCTTCCTTCCTTCCTTCCTTCCGCCTCTCCTTTCTTCCCTTCCTTCCCTCCTCATTCCTTCTTTCCTTCCTTTCTCTGTGCTCAGGGATCACTCCTGGTGGTGCTCAGAGCTGGGGATTGAACCAGAGTTAGCATCATGCAAAGCAAGCCCCTTTTCAGTGTACTAGTAACTGGCTTCTCTAAGTGTTCTGTGGATAGTGGTCAGTGTGGTAAATGCCTGAAACAAATACTTGAGGGAACCAGGTGTGACTCAGTGGAAAAGCACATGTCTTGCACACATGTGACTTAGGTTTGATCCCTGAACCCTGGGACTGGGGGCGGGGTGGGAAAAAATTGAGGGTTAGTTAATTTCATTTCAACAAAATGATCCACTTAATATATTTATGCTGAATTTTTGAAAACAATTTTCATTGCAGTTTTCCTCAGTGGCTTGAATTCTGTGTTTTGAACACAAAGTAGTGTTTTTGAAAAATTTTATTTAAAACCAGTGAAACATGTATTATCAAGCAAAATGGATAAAAACAAAAAAATAAAAGAGGGAACTAGCGAGCAATGGCCAAATATAATACCAGAGAAAATGTAAGCATCTCTGTTTCATAAATTAAATTTCACATAACTTGCATAAACTGCAGAAGTCTCCACAATGTGAAATATATGTGACATTGTGAGGAGAGAATGAAATTGCTCTTCATACCTAGTGTAAATGTGCATTTATTTTTCACACTGGATTTTGGGCCATACTTGTCAGTGCTCAGGGATCATTCCTGGTAGTGCTCAGGGAACCATATGTTGTGCCAGCTATTAAGATTAGTTGCCTTCAGGCAAGCACTTTTCTTGCCATACTCTCTCTGCAGCCTCAAACATAATTTGGGGGGGGTTTGATTTTTTGGGGGGGCACACCTAGTGGTACTCAGGGCTTACTCCTGGCTCTGTGCTCAGGAAACTGTATATGGTGCTGGAAATTTGAGCCAGGTTTAGCTGCATGCAAAGCAACTACGTTACCTGCCATTTTATCTCTCTGGCCCCAGTACCATCTTACTTTATGCTCTGTAGAAGTAAGATATTAGAAATGAATATTTAGCATATGAAAGACTATAATAAGATAAGGCAGATAGTAGTAAGAAGCAATGACTGATGTTACAATGAACACAAAGAAATCATTTTTAAAAAGTGTTTCACAATGTGGTAATCCTGTATTGTCTGTTAGCCATGTCAATGCTTTGTAAAGCAATACTCAAATTTCCGACCTGCCAAGAAACGTTTCCTCTGTTATAATCAAGGCCATGTCTATAAAAGAGGTGTTTTTTTTTCCAGAACAGGGTATGAAGGATTGCTCTATTCTCAGATTTGCTAAGTCACTGCTGTTTAGGGTAGTGTCCATTACTGCTTCTTTCAATATTATTGGTGAGTTTTTAGGTAATGTATATTATGTATTATATATTAAAATATATTAGGTAAGTTTTTGCCTATATGCTATTTAATGAGTTTTCAAATTTTGTTAATGAGAAGAGAGTGAAGAAATTCAGAATGAATGAGTGGAATGTAGATAACTGTGGTAATAAGAATATATCAGATCTTCATTTTTGAGAACTGATTGAGAGAAAAATTATTTACTTACTTATCTTCTCCACTACTTATGTTCATAATGAGGATAAGGGATGTATCTTATTTACAGTTTCTTGGCTTAGTACCAACAAACAATTTCAGCAAATATTTTATTAAAAAATAAATGAAGGTGATTGGTTATCTAGAATCTGGTTATCTAGAATTGCAAGTACGTGGAATCAAATTCCTTTGGAGGCAATGAAAAGAAATTGCCACTGAGTCGTGGATAGTCAAAGGTGTGAGCATTGTAATATGCTATCCAGAGCTTTCTTCAACACCCAAGAGTATAGTGGTCTCAGATGTCAAAACCCTGTAGAAGATAACCCAGAATGAAGATTTCTGTGTTTTCACAAATGCAATATACCATGATTGAGCCACATGGAGAGACAGCCTTAGTCCCTTTCTCTGAAAAATCTAGAACATCATTGAAAGATTGTCCCAGCTACAGAGGTAGCTAAAACCTCTGTTGATCTCTATCATAGACCAGTGTCCCACTCTACCATCCTCCCCTCTTCTCCCTTCCCTTCTCCTCCTCTCTCTCTTTTTGGGGCACATCTGCAGTGCTCAGAGGCTCCTCAACACCTCAATTCTTGTAGTGATGCTTGTGGAACCACAGAGCACGCAAAACTGAATCTAGGCCTCCCTTGTGTAAAGCACTTCTTCCATCCCTTTGAACTGTCTCTCCAGCTTCCTCATCCTGTTTTTCACTTTTCCTTGCCAGGCATGGACTCCAAGAGCACTTTCTATGATCTCCTATATTGCTAATCCCCAAGTTAGCAACTCAATTTATATAGGAGGCTTGATATCTCTCTTCTGTTCCTGGGCATAATATCAAGCTCTAGCCTTACTTTGAGATTCCTTTCAATAACACATCTAGCTTTGAATCAGAACCCTCTGGGCACTGTGTTGCATATTGAAGATTTAGAGAATCCACTAGTAGAACCCTTACAGGGAGTCAGATAATTTCAAGCTTCTCCATCTGCCTGCCCCTGTCAAGAGGCAATTTGAAGGCACATATAGATAAAATGATAAAGATAGGTTGTAGGTGCAAGAAAAATATCTTTAATAAAAATCTAAATGGCTAAGTTAGATATTTCAAGGTGCATGTGAGGTACACTTCCTAACTTTTAAATTAAATTCTTCTACATATTTATCTTCTTCAGTACATATTAACAAAATATTCCTATTTTTCCATTCGAGAACCAGAGAAATATTTTTTTCCTAGCCCGTGAAACTGAGTCCAGAGTATTTTTAAGACAAAAGAATTCATATATACTCGAAACTAGTTTCATTGGATATTTTGAAATTGACAAGTTATAGAAAATGTGGGGCAAGACAACATACAGAGAAAGGTGTGGTTCTTCCAATGAGTCATTTCTTAAACAGATAATAATAGCAAACACATTTACAATTTTTCACAGTGTGCTAGGTTGCTCTGTTTCTTTGATCCATATCATCACAGCTGATGTTGCTATCGACTTTTATCCTGATTCATGGCCTAGGAAACAGACTTAGACAATAAATGATCCCTATCACAGTGAGGAATGAGCCAGATTTGAAATCCTACTGCCTGATTTTCTTGATTTTTGGGATACTTGTCCTTTACCTTTCCCATTATCCATAAAATGTTTGATATAATTTTTTTCCTAGTACATCACAAACATGGGCTTAGAATAAATTTTTAAATACGATTTACAGTCTATTATTTCTTTAAGTTCTGAGGCAGAAGAGTCATCTGTCATGAAAAATAACATTCACTCTGGCTGAACTCATAAGCCCAAAAACCACTGTGGAATCAAGAGGGAAAAGAGAGAAATGTCTGACTCCCTGGAAAGGTTGTTATAGATTTTAGTTTAAAATAGCTTTAATAAAACCCTATTTTTGGTTTTTGGGCCACACCCAGCTGTGCTCAGGGCTCATTCCTGCATCAGTGCTCAGGGTTCATTCCTAGCTGGGCTCGGGGGACTATACGGGATGCTTGGGATTCAATCCTGGCCAGCCTCTTGCAAGGCAAACCCCCTCTTCACCGTATTCTCTCTCCACCCCCCTAAAATTGCTTTCAGATCTACTTTTTCCCCAAGGAATGCACTGACTGGACAAAAAGACACATTATGACTGGAGAAGATGGTAGGTTCCCACATTTTGCCCAAGAGATCTGGCGAAAGCTTAGGGGTTTTCCACCTAGCTAAGGGAAATTATCATTACTGAATGTCAGCATCAGAGAAGAAATCAATATTATCTGTTAGACCATCCAGTCTTCCGCTTTAATGATTTTAATCATCTCTGCAATAAAGTTACTAGTTTGAATAAATTTAGATTTTTTTGTTTTGTGCTGTTTCTTTGAAATTTTTTTTTAAAAGGCCATGAATTATCAAGTTACAAAGTTATTCATTATTGTGTTTCAGGCATACATATATATTTCGACTCTCATGGTATTTGTTAAATTCTCTTGAAGTGAAATACCCCTGTTGTAAGTTCATATTAACAAACTCTATGACAAAGCACCATTTTTGTGAATTTTAAAACCTATTTAAAGATACCAAACCACAAGTTTCAGAAGAAATCAGATCTGAGCATAATCCTTCTTTTTACCTATTTCAAAATGGCAAAAGTATGTTGTTTGAATGTGTCAGACAACTTCATCGGTACAGAAATGTAAACATCAGTCTTTTTATTTATTTATTTTTACCTTCAAGTGAGGAGGTTTAAGAGTCACTTCAAGCTATTCTTGGCCAACCAGGTGCTGGGTTCAATGTTAGGGCGTGGGAATGAGGTACTGTTGGGAACCCAGAGATACCGGGTCCATCAAGGTCACCCTGACGATGCTCAAGGGCTGCTGCGGCTATAGCTAGAGATGCCTGGGAGGTGAGGTGGTGCCTGGTACAGAATTCAGTCAGGTGTGCGCTGGCCTTGAACCCTAACCACTGCACTACCTCCCTGACCCAGTTTCTGATCTTAGGATCAACTGATTCTAAGTTGAACATAAATTGGAAGCTTTGTCATAAGCAACCATTTTGACACATCTCTATGCCCAAAGACAACTATCAAGGGAGCATCATTTAACTCATTTTTATTCAATTTTGGTAAGACCATGAGTACAGCTATTAAATGAATCAAACTGAAGTTATGGTGAGCTTTATGTATGTAGGCAGACTTTTAAAAATTTTGGAATATATGTTTTCATTGTTTTATTTCCTTAGTAGCTAAGCTGGCTGAGATTTATGTCTTTGTGTTCCATATTGTATTTTGAATTTCTTAGCAAGTGATATAATATGCACCAAGTTGGAAAAGAAAAGGATGAATTTTTTTTATGTGATTCCCTCATGACTCTAGAGGGTACTTTGTAAATTAAGGCACACCCCCACTCTCCCTTTCTTCAATTTTACATGTAACATGTACCTTTAATTTTTTTTATTAATAATTTTCAGAACCTTGCATCTTTCTTCATTCTTTTTCAAAGTACCTTAAACTGAATTCCCTTTTTTTTTTTTTGCTTTTTGGGTCACACCCAGCCCAGGCTCAGGGGTTACTCCTGGCTCTGCACTCAGGAATCACTCCTGGTGGTGCTTGGGGGACCATATGGGATGCTGGGAATTGAACCCGGGTTGGCCGTGTGCAAGGCAAATGCCCTACCCGCTGTGCTATCGCTCCAGCCCCAAACTGAATTCTTATATCTATGAACTACCGTGGACTGAAGCGATAGCACAGCGGGTAGGGTGTTTGCCTTGCACTCAGCCAACATGGCGACCCGAGTTCGATTCCTCTGCCCCTCACGGAGAGCCCAGCAAGCTGCCGAGACGTATTCAATATGCCAAACACAGTAACAACAAAGTCTCACAATGGAGACGTTACTGGGCCCACTCAAGAAAATCGATGAACAACGGGAGGACTGTGACCGTGATGAATTACTGCAGCAATTCCTCTCCTGTTCTTCCAACACCAACTGTCCTTTTCTCTAATGAATCACCCCACTCACACCTATTCTTCCAGCTTCCAGACTGAGAATTCAGATTGATGAAAATAATACTGAAATAAGAGCATAGTTAGATCTAAACCTGTATATAGCTTTTCTCCCTATCAGTAGGATCTTGTACGGGACATTTGACCCCTTTGAGCTTAAGTACTTTGTCCTAAAATAGAGGATTTTGGTTATTATTATTTTTTTTTTTGCGTTTTTTGGTCACACCTGGTGATGCATAGGAGTTACTCCTGGTTCATGCACTCAGGAATAACTACTGGAAGTGCTCAGGGGACCATATGGGATACTAGGAATCGAACCTGGGTCATCCACGTGCAAGGCAAATGCCCTACCCGCTGTGCTATTGCTCCAGCCCAGGATTTTGGTTATTTTTTCCCCAAAGTTTCACCCAACAAAACATCCATGTCCTGGAATTTTTAAGCTTTCTGTTTAGTTCTGTGTGTCCCCCTTGAAGTTGATGTATCTGATCTGAAAGTCTGTTCAAGTCATGTTTCATGTGCTTTTACTTTCACAAAATAACATCTCTGTATTTTATGTATTCCTATTCAACCAGGATGAATCTGAAGCCTTGTCATAAGTAATCAACCAACTGAAGCTTGAAAAAGAATTTCTTTCAATGTGGAAATTACACAGACTATTTATTATTTAAAAAAGCATAAAGTAGTTTTGAGGAATATGACTGAATTCTCTCTGTCCTACCATTTCTTATTGTTCTTCAGAGGCAGGTTTGATAGAAGCTACAAATCACCTATTATAAAATAGATTCTCACTTTGTTTTTAGACCTATCTCATTATAATCATGAGTTATTATTTGGCATATCAAGTGATATATTTGAAAATACTTTATAAGGTATAAAATTGTGTTTATTTTTGTACTTATAGAAGTAACCTAATTGTGTGTGTGTGCTTGTGTGTATGAGATGGTGGTGTGGTAGTGGCGATTTGAGCTGTCCTCAGCTGTGCTCAGGGCTTACTCCTTCTCTGTGCTCAGGGATCACTCTTGGAGAGGCTCAGGAGAACATATGGAATATCAGGGATGTCAGGGATCAAACCTTGCAAGGCAAGTGCCCGACCCACTGTCTTGTCTCCTGGTCCTCTTTCCACACTTTATTTTAGTCTTCACTAAGATCTTCATTCTCTTCTCTTATATATCTTTCCTCAGAGAGGAAACTTTTGTACCCAATACCATTTTATCTCAAGTTTATGAGGACATTTCTCCCACCAATCTCCAACAAAATGAATTTATTACTGACCTAGTAGTAAGTCATTCAAATTATACCTGAATTCATCATTTTACATTATTAGACTGTGCCATATATATAGTGAAGCCTGGGTTTAAACATACAAAATTTGTGTGAATAATATTCATAATTTTATACTACTGGACATGTATTGCTGATGAAATTAAGTAAAATAAATAGTTGAAATCATTGAAATATATATATATTTGAAATCATTGAAATATTTTAAGGCAAATTGTTAACTACCACATTAAATTTTTTTCTTCTTTGATATTTCTATCTTGATTATATGGCCTTTATGCCAATCAGTAATTTTTCTATTGTTTTTCTTTTTGGGTCAACCTGGTGATGCCCAGGGGTTATTCCTGGCTCATGCACTCAGGAATTACTCCTGGTAGTGCTCAGGAAACCATATGGGATGCTGGGAATTGAACCTGGGTCAGCCGCATGCAAGGAAAATGCCCTACCTACTGTTATCACTCCAGCCCCCTGTAATTTTTCTATTTTTATGCTAATGACTTGTACATCAGCAAAAGAGAAAATGTGTACTCCAGGGAAATATTTCAATTACAAAGATAATGAGTAGATCTTTGTCACTTTATTTGTAAAAACAATTTTAAAATAAGAGCGTTTCACATTGACAAGTCTACTCTAAGACCAAACAAAAACAGGTTTGTTCTCTGAATCACAATCAAATTCCAAGTAGATGTGGTTGAAGACCATAATATTTCACAACCTAATACACAAGTATAGAATATGTAAAGAAATTGTGATTTTGAGTATAGGTTTTAGAGACACAAGCAGTGATGATCAGCACTTACAGCTCTGTGCTCAGGAATCGCTTCTGATGGTGCTCAGGGGATTGGGATTGAATGTATACAGGCCAATACTTTACCTACTGTATGATTTCTCCATCCCATCATCTGATATCTCTTAAGTCATGTGCTTAGTAATTTTTCTGGAAAGTACTTTCCACTCAATTACTTTAAAAGGTTGTAGACTGAAAGCAAAGAGCTAAAACACCCAAGTTTGGAAAAGTCAAGGGAACCAACAACTCTTTCACAAATCTAAGACTGCTAAAGATCAATGCATAATTAAGATTTTAGTTCTTTGATTCATAGACAAAAACTTTTTTTCTCAATAGGAAATGTCAATGTCAAAAGATAAAGCTTTGACGCCCACAGGTTTAACTTTTAGACACTCAAAAGCAATCTGAAAGGCGGTAGAGTGATATGCATGATACCCTTTCAGTAACAGTATTGCAGAACCGCAGTGTCTAAAAGGAAAAGGAGAGAGAGAGAGAGAGACAGAGAGACAGAGAGACAGAGAGACAGAGAGACAGAGAGACAGAGAAGCAGAGCAGAGACAGAGACAGAGAAGAGAGAAAGAGAAAAAGAGAGAGGAGGGCGTATGTCATAGAGGCAGGGGTGGGGCAGGGGGAAAGTGAGCAGGAAATGTTGGTGGGAAATGTGCAATGGGGAAGGGACAGATGTTGGAATATTGTGTGACTGAGACTCGATCATGAACAACTTTAACCACATCTTATTCAAGAAAAAAAAAGTTAAAAAAAAACAAAAAAAACCTATATCTATAATAGCATAACATTTTCACTTACTTTAGTTAAATTCTTGTAGAACAAGGTCTACTGTGAATTGACAATAGAATTTCAGAAGCCAGGAAGCACAGTTTCTTATGACATAATTATAAGCTTGCAAATAAAAAAAATGTAAAGAAATGTAAAGTCTACACGATTAAACAGTATTGTTCCCAAACCCTGAACTTCATTGGTGTTTTAATGAAGTGAGGCTGGGTAATGTAATGGATGGGTACTCATCTAAAAGTCAGAGTGCGGAGACATCATGTGACAGTAAATAGTTGAATGGTTAACAGCAAGTCATTTTATTTTTCTGGGTCTCAGTTTGCAAAGCATTGGATTAAAACTCGAGTAGGTAAACTCTTAGGAAAGGTTGTTTTCCCTTTCTTTTTCATTGTGGGGGCGGAGCTTGTGACATGTCTGGCAGTGCTTGAAGTGATTCCCAAATCTATACTCAGGGGACTCCCTGCAGTGCTCAGGGAACAGTGTGGTAGTGGGGACTGGACCATGGCTTCCTGCATAGAGAGCACATATCAGCCCTTTCATCTACTTCTCTGGCTTGATCTTCATTTCTGGACTTGTACTTTGACCTACACTTGTGAACAGATGAGAAAATGCTCCTTAGACAAAAGCAACAAATGGATCTTTTTGTATCATTCATGAGCTGATTATGAAAACAAAATGAAGCTCATTTAATAAAATCAAATTTTAAAAGTGTTAAGTTCCTTACCTCTACAATTCCTATTTTTCCATCATCTCTCTGACCGTATTGATCCACAAAGGTTTTCATCTCAGGTGATAACTCCTAAAATTACAGAAAAGCAGGTAAGAAGTTTGGAAAAATACAGAATTTCAGTTATGCTTGTGAAGATATAACATTGGAATGAAATTCTGAAATTAAAATTATTTACAATTGTGTATTCTGATTAATTTTTCTCATAAAATTTAAAACATAATGGCTGTTAGTATCAATTAGGTGTGTTTTGGAGGGAGCCCACACCCAACAGTGCTCAAGAGGTTACTCCTGGCTCTGACTAAGGAATTACTACTGACAGTGCACAGGGGACCATGTAAGATGCCAGGATTAAACCCGGGTGAGCTTTGGGCAAAGCATGTGCTCTGCTATCTACTATCGCTCTCATCCCCCAGCATCTACTAGTTTTTAATGATAGTTATACTTAAAATTGATGAATCAGTCACGATTGTTTTATTGTTTTACTATCCATTTTGAGATTGTGCTAACCTTTTAAAAATGTAGTAAGTTTTTCCTGTTTAAAATCTTTAGTGAATTTAAATAAAATGCACATTGCCAGTGTACTTTAAGCGTTATTTGATTATTAAAGTTTCTTTTAAATGGCTCAACTAATGGTCCAATAAGAGTTTTCTGAATCTGACATGTCATGTTTTATACATGTAAACAATAATTGTATGGTGTTGGTTTGAAGAGGTCAAAACTGTGAATATTGATGAGTAACTAATTTGGCAAGTAAAGATAGTTTCTAGTAGGGGTGGTGATTGTCATTGATTTTATAAGTTAAGAAATAAAATGTCATAAAAGTATGTGTCAGATTAATATGACAACAAATTTGTGGTTTTCATACGTTGATTTTTTTTTTTGGCTACTGAATTATATATTCCTGGAATCTTTCATTCAAGAGTAACTTAGGGAGCAGTTGTCCACTGATTCTTTATTTCAGTGTTTTCTCTGATGATATTTTCTCCATGTATGTTAGTACATAAAATATTTTTTTTTATTAGTGAAGCACCATGAGCTACAGTTGTAGATTTACAAATCTTTGTGCTTGGAACATAAAATATTTTTAAGGGTGGTAGTTGACTTTATATCCTTTGGCTTCTTTTAAAATATCTATTCTATTGTTTATGTAATCCCTTTCCATATCGACAAATTAGACAGATATGAACTGGGAGGTAGTGATCTGAACATGAAACCAGAATTCAGGAAGTTGGATTTACACCCTTGGATCTCCAACACAGCTCATTTAAAATAGCCCTGTTACATTAACTCGAAGCCTATTTAAAATAGGTCAGCCTTTACTAATGTCCTATTCTGTGTCCTTGGAAAAGCAATTAAGGTCTCATTTTTTTATCTTAGCTAAAAAAATCAGTATTTTTTATTATGTTTGCTATAATATAAACTAATATAAATTAAGGGATATATTAAGTTTGAATATCATTACTAATAGTTTATAAAATCTTTTGAACCAAAGTAATAGCTTTAGAAGAATAGAGCTAACACATTAGATAAGTGATTGTTATAATGTAATATTTTCAAACTTTTTATAGAATTAATTGAAATTTATATTTATTACATTTTATTACAGCAACTCTTACGAGAAAATGAGTGTGTTCAACTCCTGCCAATTTAGGAACCCTCATTTATATATTTTAAACATAAAGTAAACTAAAAACAGGGCTTTGGCTCTTAAATCTTAAAGTCATATAATGCTTATAGATCAAATCTAGAATACAAGATTTAGCTAGTAGATGACAGTTTGTGAACTTTTGGAGTGATAATTTTGTAAAAATAGATGTTTTAAAAAATAGTGATACTTAATGTATAAAACATGTTAATTAAAATGAAATTTATGTTATAAATGAAAGTGGTTCTAAAGATATAGTGAGTTATTTTTCATTTATGTAATAGGCATTTAATAGTTCATATTAGTGAAATTTTTGAATTTGGAAATGTCAAACAATGTCTCCATTAATATAATGACATCTGTTATATAATATTTATGCTTTAAAAGAAGCAAAAACACATATAAAGGAAAATATTGGAGTCAGTAGTATAGGAAATTTGCCTAGTACATAAACTTATAAATATATGTCTTATTTTAGATTTATTTGTGCTAACTAAAAACCTATAATATGATAAAGAAATATTTTTTAGTCATGATTTTAAGAAGCTAGATATAATTCTAAGCCTTTGCTCAAGTTCATTATTATTGATGACAATAATTGCTGCTCAAATATTCTAGTATTGAAGCCTCAATAGTAAAAATAAGTTCTGTGATCTTTAACATGAATAAATAACAAATTTAGAGTCCTCAACATTTACCAATATTAAAATGGGAAGAGAAGAAGAGAACAAAACTGTGATTACTAAATATTAAATATTCTGAGATTAAAATAAATCTTATTAAAATTACTTCTAGAAAAATTTAAATATTCTTTCGTTGCTGGAATCCTTTTAGAAGTTTTAATTCTAAATTTTGTGAAAAGTAAGATTTCTCCCAGCTGCTTGTTCTAAATATATATATATATTTAAATAAGAAAAGTTAAAAGATAAAAGGAGCATTAATGATAATGTTACGTGAGTGTATTTACATGATAGTATTTAACAAATAGGGTATGTGTAGTGAGATTGTTAAAACAATATTCTCTTTCACTCAATCCCCTTTTGATTTACTTTCAGATTTAAAAAATATTAAATCTGAGCATAACAATTCCAGATTTTTTTATGGTTTTAAAGCAAGATGATAGTGATTTTACCAACTGATAATTTGAAATCTATTATCACATTGTAACATATTTAGAGTTCTCTAACATTCTTTTGATTATGTTGTACTGAAATGTTTTTCTCACAACTTTCAATTTAAGTAGAACAAAAAGGTTAACTTGCTAGTAAATTTTATACATATAATTTTTATATAATAATAATTTATTCATAATACAATTTTATGTATACACTAAAACATTAGAGTTGGTTTCCTACTAAAGATTAAACATACCTGTACTTTTATCTATAGATGTTTATGTATATAATCTGTAATGTAAAATCACTTCCTAATGATAATCAAAAAGTTCAAAGATTTCTGATACTAAACTAGTGCAAGCCCAACAATGCTTTTTGAAGCACTATTTTATATAAACCCCATAGATAAATTAATAAAATTATTAATCCACTTTCCCCATATAATTATATCACCTATGTTTTAAATCTTGGAATATTTTATTTTTATCCTGACGTCTTTTCTTAAGATTCATTTGTGCCCAAAGGAATTTGTTCTTAGTAAAAGTTGTCATTTGTTAAATTAACTAGTGACTTAAATCTCAAATATATCATTTCACCAAGCGTCATTGTTTTTCATCAGTGCCACTGATTCTTAAAAATATATGAAATCTCTCAATTACTTTACATCTTTCCTCCTTAACTTTTGAATCTCTTAATAGAAAGAACACGGTCTGTGCTCAATTCTTACTCATTCTTTGCTGTATGTTGTTTAACTTGCCCCCAGGACAGCGGGTCAAGACAGGCCATTTTCTCATCTCTGACCACACCAACATCACAGCAAAAACAACTGGCACCATCATAAGAGAACCATAATCTGCAGATCTGTTCCCTGACCACCAAGGGGCAGAAATGTATTTCAACCCCCGCTCCTCCTGCAGTTACAGAGAGGTTAAAAATTACCTAACCTAACTCTGTGACAGAGGTGATAATCTGCTGAAAGATCTCACTCACTTTCCTCTTAAATCCATTAAAACTTGTCTACCCCTATAGAGTCTGTCTATATTTTTAAGGGCAAGTTTTCTTTTTCTCTTGAGGGAACCAACCTCTCCCTTCTTGGTCCTCCCTCCACCTCCTCCCTCTCTCCCTCTCTCCCAACTAAAGAAATTTAGGAAGGCGCTCGCTCCTCTCTCCACCGTGCCTAATTCCATTCCCTGGAAACCTCTGAATTCCGCAGGCTCTTGAGGGAAAACGCCAGAATATTTACACTTTAAAGTCGCAGAAATTTTTCCTGCTGCGTAAACTTGGACCTACCAATCCAGCCTTCTTGCGTGCCAGTTGGAGCTCCTGGATCAAGTTCTGCAGCTCCTTTCCCTCCAGGTAACCGCTTCCTACAGAGACAGAGGACCCAGGGTCAGGCGTTTCACCCTTCCCCATGCGAGTTCCAGGGCAAGTCTCTCTCTGTGCCCACCGGAGAGACGCTTGCTTCTACATCCATGAAGCAGCCCGGGATGCAGACGCAGCAGCGCTCAGCTCCCGTCGTGTCAAACTTTAGGTTCACCAAGTGCGACCCAGGATGCTTAAGGGATGCTGAGCTTGGCCCCAGAAACTTGGGGGCGCGGAGTCACCCCTCCCCACCTCCGTCTCTGATATTTCTCGCTTGCTCTCTTGCTCCCCTTTCTCCCCTTGCTCTTACCATTCTTGGAGAGGGGGAGAAAACAAAGTTTAAGATTTGGGGATAACAGAAGAAATACCCAACTTTCACACGGCAGCCAGCAGGGAATTAAGGAGAAGTCCAGAAAAAGCATGCAATTAAGGAGAAGTCCAGAAAAACAAGGATACTGGGATGGGGAGATTCGGGAGAGGGGGACAGACAGGGAAGGACATGGACAAAGGTTTCCAAACCGTTAAGGAAAAAAAAAAAAAGGAGAACAGGAGAGAAGATAATCACCATCTGCGTCGAAATGAAGCCAGATCTCGAAAAACTGTGAGGCTGTGATGAGGGCTGACTGCAGGTGGGATTCTGCCATTGTACAGCAGAGAGTGTCTGAGTGTGTGTGTGCGTGTGCGTGTGTGTGCGTGGGTGCGTGTGTGTGTGTGTGTGTGTGTGTGTGTGTGTGTGTGTGTGTGTGTGATGGAGAGGGAGAGTCTGGGCTCCCGGAGACCAGGGCGCGGGCGCTGTCCTCGGTGCTGCTCCGCTCGGCTGTTCTCCGGAGTTCTCTCTCCCCACCCCGCACCCAGTTCTCAGTATTTATCCAGATGGGCCGAGCCCGGCCACGCCTCCTCCTGCCTCCCCTCCTTCACTCCCGCCTCTTGCCTGCACCAACCTTCCTCCCCTCCCTCCCTCCTCCCTGGAAAGCCAGCTGGAGCAGGAGTTTGGAGTGTAGGAAGCAGCAGGTGGTGGGAGAACCTGAGCTCTGAGAGACTGCATGCAGAAAAGGGCTCGCTACTCCCCGGCTCTCCTAGTTCAGAAAGAATCTTATGACTGAGTGTTAGAGTGGCATAATGAACATGGAAAGGTACTGCTTTTCAGAGGAAGAGCAAAGTAGAGGACCACAGAAATGATGATTAGATTGAATGTGAATTGGGGATGCTCCAAGACATTTTAATTTTTGAGCCGGCAAAAAAAAATTCGCAAGCATTAGATTGCTTTGATTAGTGTATATAATTAATTTTCTTTTTTTGCTTTTTGGGTCACACCCAGCGATGCAACAAGGATAAACTCCTGGCTCTGCACTCAGAAATTACTCCTTAGCAGTGCTGGGGCACCATATGGGATGCTGGGAATGCAACGCGGGTCAGCCGCGTGCAAGGCAAACGCCCTACCCTGGGTGCTATCGCTCCAACCCCATAAAAAGGTAAAGGCCCTCCCGTTGATCCTCGAGCGGGCCCAGTAACGTCTCCATTGGAGACTTTGTTGTTACTGTGTCTGGCATATCGAATACTCTCGGTAGCTTGCCGGGCTCTCCGAGAGGGGCGGAGGAATCGAACTCGGATCGGCCATGTTGGCCGCTTGTAAGGCGAATGCCCTACCCGCTGTGCTATCGCTCCAGCCCCCAACCCCATAATGTATATAATAAATTTCTTGACAATAATAGTCACTTTATGGTGAGCTCATGACATGGTTTAAATAGACAAGTATTGAGAGCATGAGAAAGCAGGACTAAATTTTTCAGCTTTAAATAGAATAATTGTAAAGTTGTAGAAGTAAATGACAAAATCTTAAGATGTTAGAAAAGGAAGTGATTTTAGATATACTGTTTTACTTTCTTTGAGTTTAGAGGGAGTGAGGGTAGTACAGAAATCAAAGATCTGGCCTGACTCCACACCAAAGTTTCAGTGTCCCTGATAATGCCCCGTCCAGTGACCTTAGTACACAATTCTTTCTCTCGTTTTTATGTCAAGATCAAGTTGGCAATATCAGAAGCTGTAAGTTTCAAAGTTGGAAAAGCTACCTAAGTAGCTACATGTTATTTATTTTAATTCAATAAGTGATGTATCTAGATGACCACATCTAAACACTTCTGAATTTTTTAAGACCTTGAGACTCCACTGATTAAAGTGCCCAGTATAAAGATGCAAAATGAAAGAACGAGAGAATATCTGAAACTAGTCAGTGAATTAAAGTGAATTAAATTCATCAAATTAATTTTTTGACCTTGAGTAATTGAGTAAAAGAACTTTTCAAATATATCTCTTTTCCTCCTTTTTATTGAGTAACTATTTGGATACACAGTTGCAAAGTTGTTCATGAATGGGTTTCAGTCATATTTATATGTGAGGCTACGGTTGTACCTAGTAGTGAATCTGTGAAACCTTTTATATGCATCTTTTTCAAGACTAGCATATCTCAATAACGTTTTCAAAGGTATTTTTGCCTCTGCAGTACTTTGTCCTACATAAATTATTCTCATTTCTGCTACTTTATCTTATTCCCATAGACTCTGAAGCTATTGTGCAGAGCAATACTATATTTTTGTTTTACCCATTAGATGAATAACAATCATCATAGACTAGGAATTAATTAAATATTTAGCTATTTACTTTCATTCAGGGTTGGAGCAATAGCACAACAGGTACGACCTTTGCCTTGCACGAGGCCAACCTGGGTTCGATTCCTCCATCCCTCTCGGAGTGCCCGGCAAGCTACTGAGAGGATCCCACCCACAAGGCAGAGCCTGGCAAGTTCCCTGTGGAGTATTTGATATGCCAAAAACAGTAACAACAAGTCTCACAATGGAGACGTTACTGGTGCCTGACTCGAGCGAATCGATGAACAACAGGGAGGACAGTGCAACAGAACAGTACTACTTTCATTCAACCAATAGACATTTATTGGCATATGTGAGATATTGCTAAACACTGAAAATAATTAAATAAAACACATAGTGTATGATTTCTTGAAGTTTTTTTCCTTCTTTCTTTTTATGTTTTGGGCCCCACCTGGTAATGCTCAGCGAATACTCCTGGCTATCAATTCAGTAATCCTGGCAGTGTTCAAGGGACCACATGGGATGCCCGAGATCAAACTTGGGTTGTGTAAGGCAAGTTCCCTACAAGCTATACTATTGCTTTGCACTTGAAGCTTTTTTTTTTTCTTGAAGTTTTTTTTTAAATTTTTATTAGTGAGACATCATGAGGTATAGTTGTAGACTTACAAATTTTTTGTGTTTGGGTTTCAATTATACAATGATCAAATGCCCATCCCTCCACCAGTGCCCATTTCCCACCACCACGGATCCCAGTATCCCTCCCACCCCCCATCCCCCCATCCCACCCTTCCTCTGTGCAAGGCATTCCCTTTTGTTCTCTCTCTCTTATTGGGTGTTCTTGAAGTTTTATAGTCACATACATATATATGTATACAGTATATATAGACACAATGAATGCAATGGAAGTACGTACTAGATTCTCTGTATGCATAAGTCTCCTAATTTTTGCATATGTTTTTTGTAGGTACTGAAACCTAAATTTTATAAAGGCCCAGAGAAAACTTCATTTCTTTGTGAGCATGTTTGATTATAAGAGCAAATAATCATGGGAATGAAAAACATCAATATTTTTTGCAAACTCATTATAATTTCTAAAAAGTATTGCTAAGAAAGGTCCCATTTGCCATTATATTAGCAGCAGAAACTGAAAACTATGGCACGTGCACTTGGAAGAATTGCTATAGAACGAACTGAAAGGAATGAGAAAGTATTGATTTAAATAAGTTCTCTGATGTTTTCTAATCCTAAAAGCTAACAATATTTAGACTTTGGTATAGTTCTAAGACAAAGAAAAGTGCCGAAACCCCAACATTTCACACATGAACCCAAAGTAAAGAAACATAAATTACACAACCTAATGGAAAGAACACATTTTTATTCTTTTTGGGAATTACAAAGAATTTCCTTTTTGCAACAACAACATTCCCTGATATTTCACACATAAAGGTATAAGTTTCTAGATTGTGTTACCATAAAATAACCATAAGATAACTTAAGAATTTATTTTAAATTATTTTATTTTAAATTGTTTATTTAATTTATGTTATATAAATTGTTTATTTAATTTATGTTATATAATATAAATTAAATAAATAATTTAATGTATAATTTTAATTTATTTTAAATAAAAAACTTGTATATATACAATCTTTTCCACGTATTTCGCTATCCCACAGCTAGGATAACTTTAGAGTTTCCATTATTCAATGTTTATAGGTATGATTATTTGATAAAGCAAGGAAACAAAAAGAAATAGAGGGGTTTCTTGGAGCTGTGTGGAATTAGTAAGCACATTCAGTTTGCTTCTTGTTATGTTTCAATAGAATGACTTTTGACTTTTGAAAGAAACCAATATAGAATTGGGGGTACCTAAAAACTTCACTTAAGTCATCTCATAATGCTATCTTTATCCTGAGACATTAAAACCATCATGCTTTAACAAGCATACAAATAAATGCATATAAAATTTCAAAATTCTATTAAACAGCAAAGAATATATTCTTGTTAATTTTCCATATTAATTCAAGGATATCTCTCCAATATTAACATCATTGTATAATTTAAACATATAATGACCGAGTAGTACTTTTATTGATGAACCATATTTTATTGATAATCAGGTTATTTTAGATTTTTTTCTTGCTGTGAAAGTAGTGAAACAAATACTTTTTGATACATTTATCTTAGGTAAACATGGTAGCTGTTATTTTGTTTTGTGACACTGGGTTTGGTACACGTGGATTTTTGAAACAGAGTTGCCATATATAGTATTCCTGTTCAGAAGTATGCACATCAGAACTATGCACATTATATATATATACATATATATATATATTTATATTGGATTTCCTCCAATCTGTAGCAACTCATGTTCAAATGAACAAAGTCTGGGGAGATCGTTTGTGATTGCAATTCAATTGCAAAGTGAATGCAATTACCTTTGAAACTTTTCATTTATATTTTCTATTACTTGTTAAAATTTAGGTTGGGTTTGGAAGGTATAATTTTTCTCTTGTCTATATTTTAATTTTTTAGTATGTATTTGATTTGGTCTTTGAACAACACCACGTTCTGTGCTCAGGGATAATTTTAGGTGGAGCTTGCGAGACTGTTTTCAGTGCGAGGGAGTGACCCAAGTCAGCCACTGCAAGGCAGATGCCTTAATTGCTATGCTATCTATATTTTTAATAGCAAAATTACAATCCTGTAGACAATGGCATTTCCCTAGATATTATATTGCTATATTGTTCCAGACTTTTGTCTCAAAATAATATATGTTTTCTGATAATTTTTTGCCATTTCTATCTTAAATTCCACTTTCTTATACCATTAAAGAGTTATATCTTTTATTAAGATTTTAAGTAATTTGCTGCTCACTTCTTACTGCTCTCTCCAAATATTTCAACTCCTTAGTTAAGATATGAAGGCTCCTTTTTAGTACATTTCTGGGATTCTTAGAGAATTTCAAATGCTTTTAATTATGAGAAATATTTTTTCCCTAAGAATTAAGTTTCTAAAAACAGCATTGCAAACAGAGCATCGAGTGACTTGCTCATTAGCCTCATCGCCCAACATTAAGGTGAATGTAAATGGGTTCATCATCCAATATTGTCATAAAAGTAAAAGCAATTTGTTTAAAAAATTTTGTAGTAATTAAACTGCATTTCTCCTATCATGTAACTGAATTACATCTCCATTCATGTTCAGGTTATTGTGGTTCCAAGTGCAAATTGGAGGACAGAACTTCAGAGGGTTAGTGAATGCTCACTTAGCTTCTGTCCAAAAAAGAAAACTCCCTGAAGTCTTTTACTATGCATGCAGAATGTAATGAATCATGCTCTTTGCATCCTGGTCCCTAGCAGTGGTATACTTAATAGAAGAATTGAGTCTTCTGAGAGGAGTTCATGGTTTTACTTATGTGTTTACCGAAAGAGTCCTAAATTTCAACAACAGCCCTGTAGCAATATCTTGCTTTTGATGTCGCTCTTATACCCCAAAGGTAGAAGAACGTGCATTGGTCTAGTCTCAGAAAATTCTGAATTCCAGTAGGCTAGGACATAATGGGAGAGAATTATATTTCATTCTGGGTGCCTCAGTTTTAGAAAAGGACCTGACCAAAAGTAGTGCTCAAAGAGAACAGTAGGAAGTCTTGAAATCAATTTGTGGCAAATTGTGAAATGAAATGGTTCAGTTTGGCTTGCAGAAGGAGCTGCCTGGAAATATTAGGGCCAGGCCTTATCAGAAGATAGGGCTTGACAGTATAACAGGAAAGGATGTGGAAGTAGAGGATGAATGATAGGCTGTGTATGTTTGTGGAGGAAGTGCATGGAGTTGGTGGCATTTTGTCTTTGTGACTTCTGTAATCATTCCAAACTCAAGACTATATGATCCCAACCAATGATATAATTTTGTGATTTATATTGATCTGATGTTTTGTGATAGATAGTATGTGTTTGCAAAATACATCTAGTTAGAAGTATAGAATTTTGGGGTTAAGGATCAAAGATGATTTTCTTGTTGACTAATCAAATTACTTGAATTTTAATTTTGAAGTGGCTGGCCTCATTGTACATTTTATCTAGGTTTACAAACACTGATATAAAAGTACTACTAAATAGTTCACATAAATACTTATATTTATACTAACTATATTTTCATGTTTTCAAAGGTAGAAAATCATTTGATTTACAAAGAGAGAGATATTAAAATAAAAGGCAGATTTCACCAAGTTTTTCAATAGAGAGAAAACTAAGGCTATTAATCCTTTAGAATTGATAACAATTTTAATCAAGTCTAAATGTACATTTTTCTAAATGCATTTAGTATTTTTGATATAATGACAATGTATAAAGAGTATTTTGCAACTTTCAAGTTTATCTGTGATAATAATACATTTAAATCAATGATACTTTAAACTTTATGAAATTTATTGATTACTTTCACATTCTTATCCCCTTCTTCCCTTTTAATTCATTCTTAACTACAACAAAATACCCAACCACACAACAAATAGCATGGAAAGCATATAATTGACAGCTTCTATGAGAATACTCTTTTCAGCAAAAATTTATTATCTTTTAATAAAATTTTATTATTATTAAGATGGCATGGTTATGACTGTGTTCATGTTCATGCTTTTGATGTATAATGATACTGCACCTCTTTCGTCCCCAAATGTCACTTGTAGTCCATCATTACCTTCCCCAACCCTCAGAACCCCCTCTTATTCCCAACTTCATAAACTCAGTTCTATAGTCATAGTTCAAGGGTATGTTTTCATTGGCTACTTTTCATTCTGTTGCTTTATATACCACATATCAGTGAGATCATTTGATATTTGTTCTCCCTTTGAATTAGTTAGCTTAACCTAGTACTCTCTAATTCCATCCAAATTGTAGCAAAATACAAGACTTTTCTTATAACTCTTATAGATATGTATTGCGATTTCTTTATCCAGTAATCATTGTTGGATATTTGGTTTACTTATTTATTGTTGATTTTTTTGTGTGAGTACTGTATACATTTTGACACCAACCTTTTGTCAGATGTATGGTGCGTAAATATTTCCTCACATTCATTAGAGTGGTTTTGGTATTAGTCATCATTTCTTTTTCTGTGCAGAACCTTTTAGTTTGATGTAGTTCTTTGCTTTGTTTTGCTTTTATTTTCTTAGCCAGTGTTTCAATGACTTGAAAACTCCTTTGATCAATTCATGGGGAGTTCTGCCTATTTTCCTTCATGTATTGTTGACAAAATTTTACCATAATAAAGAGAGTGATCATATCTACCACTTCAAAAATGTCCTTGTGTACCTTTAGGACCCGTGTTTGCCTTCCTTCGACTTCAATCCTCGATTTCTCCATCTCCAGGCAACTACTGATCTGCAGATGCCACTATAGATCAGTTTGCGTTTTCTAGGATTTTGTTAAGTGAGGTTTTATCACACACAGACTTTTGTGGTATAGCTCCCTTCATTCCACATACAATTTTTAGCTTTATGTTTTATCTCTCTACTTATAATGTATATATCAATAGTGGATTTGGAGGAGAGGTCAGGCCACGCCCCTGGTACCCTCGCCCTCTCAATATTTGATTTTTGAAATTACTGAATAGCAGTCTTTTTTTTTTTTTTTTTTAAAGTTTTAGGAGTGATAGCACAGCGGTAGGGCGCTTGCCTTGCGTGCAGCCAGCCTGGCCGAGCCAGGTCGATTCCTCTGCCCCTCTCGGAGAGCCTGGCAAGCTACTGAGGGTATTCAATATGCCAAACACAGTAACAAGAAGTCTCACAATGGAGATGTTACTGGGCCCGCTCGAGCAAGTCTATGAATGGGAGGACAGTGTTTAGGTACTATAACTAAAAGTGTAACTTTCATAGTTTTGATGACCAAAATCACATAACCACTAAAGTGCCTCAGCCCATTCATCTGTGTCTTTATGCCTGTTTTTTCCTGTCTATAAAGTACATTGAGGAAACTATATCTAGAAATCAGATCCTGGTAGGTAATATATTCTGTACTACTGAGTACTGAAAATAAAATTCAAGGGAATTTTACTGTGATTAAAGATCTTTTGTAACACCAAAGTCGTATGGTGTTCTGGAATAAACAACTTCCCATGCAGACAATTACAGTATTGTCACTGTCACTGTCCTCCTGTTGTTCATTTGCTCAAGCAGGCCCAGGAACATTGTGAGACTTGTTACTGTGTTTGGCATATAGAATATGTCACAGGTAGCTTGCCAGGCTTTGCTGTGAGGGTGCAATACCCTCGGTAGCTTGCTGGGCTCTCCGAGAGGGGCGGAGGAATCAAACTCAGGTCACTGCGTACAAGGCAAACACCCTACCCACTGTGCTATTGCTCCAGCCCAGTATTGAGCCATCGCAATTTAAGCATACATTCCATGATCCGTTTATCAAGTGTTTTCTTATCTACATAGTCTCTCTCAGAATAGCAGTGGGAGAATGCAGGGGTTAGAGTGGGGATATGAATTGGAGATTATTCACTCTAGACATAGCACATTTAAAAGTAGCTGGTAAAGAGCCCAGGACACTGGGCTGATTTCCTAAGCGAAAATATTAAGATCAGTCATCAATACTAATGCTGAGACCAAGCGCATTTTGTATACACAGATAATCATTAGGACACAAGAAAGCTTTGCACTTTAAGTAAAATAGGGGCTGGAGGCGATAGCACAGCGGGTAAGGTGTTTGCCTTGCACGCTAGCCGAACTGGGTTGGATTCCCAGCATCCCATCTGGTCCACCGAGCACCACCAGGAGTGATTCCTGAGTGTAGAGCCAAGAGTAATCCCTGAGCATTGCCGGGTGTGACCCCCCCCCCAAAAAAAAAGGAAGAAAAAGTAAAATAACTATGCTGTGAATTTATAATGAAAGTAGCAGGGAGTTCTTTAAGGACATTTGGAACCCAATGAATGAAACAGAGTATTTTGCTTACATCTATTTAACATAATCCCACTATGTGCTTGTCTGAGTGGTCATTATTGTGAGAAAATATTTATTTTAGTAACGTGTTAGAACTAGGTGGGTCTTCAACAAGGAGTAAGAGACTTAAAATGAATACTGTAAATTCTAAATTGTATCATTTTCAGTGCTGTTATTATGGAGAAAGACCTATTGCATGTGACTAGAAAAAAAATTGTATGACTGCATCTCAGTGAAGTTTATGTAAGGGGAAAAAGTACTAGAGCATATAGTTTGAAAAGGTTAACTAGTTCACTATGTGATTACGATGCACTGGAAGTAGGCCTAAATTTCCATTGAGGGTGATAAGGAAACTAGTTAGCATAATTAGAATTTGCTAGTGCAAACTGCTACCCAGCTGCAGAATTACCCAAAAGAGATTATTTGCCATGTTATCCTCTATGCTTATTTTCAGCTAACCACTTCTGGGGGCCCCAGCAACTCTAATGACAAATTTGGCATTTGTTTCCCAAGTGTCATTTTTATTAACATTAGTGGGTGTAATGTGTAAACAGTGAGGAAAATTATTTCCCCTTGCAGTTATCAAAAATTGAAAAATGAGAGAAATTACAAAACAATTGAAGTGATTTCTTTACTCTTTATTTACTGAATAATATCCCCTGGAATTTGGCTTGTTTATTTGCTAATGGGTAGAATACTAGTGCTTTCAACATTCTCTTATATTTAAACTGTTATAATATAATTTTTTATTAACAATGTTTCATTCAAGAACAGTTTATGTTAAACCTTAAATCATAACTTGGTTAGGAATTTTGTTAGATAATGAATGTCTTAAAAACATAAAATGTTGAACCCCATGAGAGAACTGCCATGTGATGAGAACTACAGTGAGCAGAAATTAATCTGAATACACAATGCAATGTGTAATTAAGTATAAAAATTTGAATCCATATACAATCTGTGCTTATTTATATACTCACTTATGTACCTATATGTATACATCTATCCCTATTATATAAAAATACTTTGACACATACCTTTCTGTTTATTTCTCACTTTTGTAGAAAACACAATTTTATCTTGTTCTTATTTTTAAAATTGTACTTTAGTTTTACACGTTAAAATTCCTTGGATCGTTCCTTCCGAAGCTTTGCCACAGAATAATGTATGTTTTCAAATTTATATATGTGCATATATTTTCTGGGCTGGAATGATAGCACAGCGGGTAGGGTGTTTGCCTTGCATGTAGCCGACATGGCCAACCCGAGTTCGATTCCTCTGCCCCTGACAAGCTACCGAGAGTATCTTGCTTGCATGGCAAAGCCTGACAAGCTCCCTGTGACATATTCGATATGCCAAGCACAGTAACAAGTCTCACAATGTTACTGGGCCCGCTTGAGCAAATTGATGAACAATGGGAGGACAGTAACAGTGATATATTTTCTAGTTTGAATGCAATTAATTTTATTTTCTCAAAAGCTGTTATAACCTGAAGTCCTTGATAACAGTCTCAATAATCTTTATTACACATAACAATATGAATTTGAATTTAGAATAAACAAATGTTATTAACTCTTTTAGGAATTCATCATCAAATTAGATACAAAATTAATTTCTTTGGCTTACCTTGAAATGTTAATTTCAAAGCTAAAGGAGATACAAATTTGAAACTTGTACTATTTCACATATTTAATATATCTTCACACTTTTAATTTGAAGTACAAAAGTTTATTTTATTTAATACAAACTGCCAAAACCAAGCAAGCTATTCTATTGCCTATACAAATACAATCAGGTCACTGAAGATAAAAGCTTTTAGAATAATAGAAAAGGAGTAATATTTATGTAAAGAGAAAATGGTAAAGATAGAAATGCTTCTATATTTTCTAGAGAAATAAATTATTGTGATATAAGTTTTCACCAATTATTCAAACAGGTTCTGAAAACCAGAATTAACATATATTTGCATTTTTTCAGCTGTACTTTTGAAGGTGGTAAGATTTGACTAATGACTTCTAATCTGGTGATTGACTAAATAAGTGATACGGTTTCAAGTGATTATTTTATTTCTCTGTTTGTTGGTTCACTTACCTCTAAACTGAAGAAGTAGATATAGTCCACCTCGTATTGTGTTGATGCAAACTAAGACAGATTAGTTTTGTAGAAATTGGTGCTCTTTGAACCATCAGTGAATTCTCTCAGGAAACAGGAAATATATTCTTTAGTTTAATCCCTTCCCCCCTGTTTCTGCTTTCTCTCTTTATTGCCTTATTAGTCCAGTATATTACCCCCCTCATTTTAAAGGAAAAATTTCTTATACATAAGTTAAAAATTTCCTACTCTTATTCTTGTTCTGTTGGAGAAAAGCAATACACAAATTTATAGAAAAAAGGGCCTAACTTACTCTGTTTCTTAGAAAAGAATCAATATTTGAAAGTGTTATCAATCCTTGGCATTTCAAGGTCAAGACACAATTGAAGCACATAATATTTAAGTAAATATTTCAAAGGTAATAATTATTGAGAAAGTATATTTAGCAAAACTGTATCTTTGTGTTTTAATCTACAAAATGTGATAATTTTCGATGGTCTTTATCATCATTAGTACAAGTTAGCAAGTTAGTTTTTAAAATGTGTTTACTACTGTTAAGAACAGGTGGTGATTTCATTGCTTAGTGTGAAATAATTAGAGCTGTGTAGTCAATAGGAATATAGAATAATACAGGTTAGAATACATTTGTTCAAGGAGTTATGAACAAACAAAAGTAGAAGAAGGAATCAGGATAATAAAAAAAATTATTTCCTTCCTTACAAAGAAATAGTAACTGCTTCACACCACTAGGATATTAATAGTTCCATGAACAAAAACATCAGCCTGGAATTCTAGGAGGGGTTGTTAATAGTAGGGTATTAGGTTAACAGTCTTTTTTTTCTTTCTCTCAATATCTTAACTCAAATTATGGTGGTTTAGAGCAAAGAATCTCCTATGTATTATTTGAAAAAGTCTCTCAGAGGAAGAGATTTTATTTAAGGTGTCATATTTTGCCCAAGTGTTTTAGTTCTGTTTTATCTTCTTAGCAAAAGTAGAGATAGCAATGAAATGACCAACATTGCCCAGAATGTTGTGCTAAGGATACTAGCCTGAAAGAGGAAAAACTATTTTCCCAAGGCTACTTCCTATGAAACGGAATCACCGACTTGTCACTGAAAATAGGGCATCTCAGTTCCTTACTATTTTATTAGTTTTTGTGACTGTGAGAATTTAAAAGATTATTAGCCAAGTTCATAGAAGAGAGACAGTTTTCAGATCACTGATTCCAATCTGGACTCTGTTGCTTATTAACAAAGAAACTTTGAGATCCACCTACCTGTACCAAGGTCTTAAACAGAATGATTCATAGCTAATATTCTAGAATCTACAGATACAAAAAAATTCACATAGCTGAAAATATTCACAACACACTAACTGATTTCAGCCTGTCAGTGGTAACTGGGGACAGCAGGGTTGATATAGACTAAAAACTGTTTTTAGGACCCCCACCTTACCCTACCCATTAAGGTTAGTGCCCTGTGCTTATCATCAGAAAAGAAAGGTGAAATAGTGCTTAACATCAGAAAAGAAAGGTGAAATTCTTTTTTTCAAATATATATATATATATATATATGTATCTCCCAGCTCCCAGAAGCACATGGCCGCATTCGCAGCTGCATGGCATCTTATTATCTTATTTATCCTTTGGAGAACCTGGCAGGCTACCCAAAGTATCCTGCCCACACAGCAGAGTCTGGCAAACTTCCCGTGTCATACTCAATATGCCAAATACTAGTAACAATGATGGGTCTCATTCTCCTAATCCTGAAAGAGCATTGAAATGGCTCTTTTAAAATCTCTGGGCTAGGAAGAAGAAGACGTTACTGGTGCCTGCTCAAGGAAATCGACGAACAACAGGATGATCGTGATGATCATGATCATGGTATCATTCATCCATTCTTATCTCTTGTTGGTGGGGTGGTGAGCCACATCTGACTGTGCTCAGGGCTTACTCCTGGTTCTGTGCTCAGGATCACTCCTGGCAGAGCTCAGGGGATCATAAGTAATGCAGGGGTGGAACTAGGTAGGTTGAATGCAAGGCCAGTACCTTACCCATTATGTACTATCTCTTGGGCCCCAAACCTTCCACTTTTTAGCAGTAAAAACCCTAGAGAAGGATGCTTACCAGGTGAACTCTGCAGAAACCATCAGGGCTAAAGCAGTTCACCTCAGGGAGAGACCCCATGCTGACACTTCATAGACTTTATCCCTCAATTCCAAGACTAAAAATAGTACCTGAGGTGGAAATTTAACATGCTAATGAGACCTGCGATGCATATGGAAAATCTATTTGTATATCTCCATCATCCACACATGTTTAAGTGTGATGCCTTTTTTGACTTTGCCCTTAAAAAACTTTCTCTGGCCTTTGTTGGGAATGCAGCTAAGACACACGCTACCATGCACTGTTCCTTGTTCTGGGCCATAAACTTCCAGTAAATGCTGCCGGAAAGTCTCATTGGCCTTTGTAATGGCTAGACTGGAAGTCAGAGAACACGGGATCTATATCATAAAGCGAGAAAGCCCTGGTTTGCAGTGAGAAACGTGGATTTAAAACAAACACCTTTGTGACTCTGGAAAAATGGGCCCATTTATTTCCCCATTTGTAATACGGGGATAGTAAGATGTATCTACATTGTTAGAGTTTTTAATAGAGTTTTAGGTGCATGTTTTCCTACTGCTGTTCTCTTATTTCTTCTTTATTCCTGGTCAGAACCAACTAGCCTAATATTTATTGTGCTCTTCAATCCTTCCACATCTCTCACAATGAGCTAAGCTAGTCTTTATTCTAAGATAATCATAGTTAACCAGTGCCAGATAGATCTGACAGTAGGAATTTACTCAAGCTCCCCACTGCTTTGGCTTTGAAAATAAAATTGTTGTTTAGGTGCTTCTCTCCATGCTTCCAGAATGGTCTGCTTTTCCCACCAGTTACTAAAAATGAGGGATGAGCATGTTGGTGGTTGGGTAGATTTAGTATCAAAACTAATTTTATTGAACATCTAACTTTGGATTACATTTAAAAATTTAAAAAAATAGAGTAAAATTATCAACCAAGAGTTTGTTTATGTAACTGCATCAGTTTTCATGCAAAGTGAATTCAAACACATAACCCCATATCTTCTAAATAAAATATATTTTTTTTTTTGCTTTTTGGGTCACACCCGGTGATGCACAGGGGTTACTCCTGGCTCTGCGCTCAGGAATTAGCCCTGGCAGTGCTCAGGGGATCATATGGGATGCTGGGAATTGAACCCCGGTCAGCCGCGTGCAAGGCAAATGCCCTATCCGCTGTGCTATTGCTCCAGCCCCGTCAAATAAATTTTTTTTGCTCAAATTTGTTTCAGAGAATCTGTTACAATGAACTGCTTTAAAGAGTTTTCATATATTCCTTCATCCAATTCCCTTTTATTAATAGATCAAGTGGGAACCTGAGATTTACTTAAAGATAATTATACAACTATGAACTTTCAAAGACTGTTGTACACATTATTTACACTGCAGAAAGTACTGTTTTAAGGAGTTGTTGCATTTGAGGGGGATAAATTTATATATATATATATATATATATATATATATATGGGGGATATTTGCAGTGTAAAAGTCTTTACACTGCTAGGCATAGAACTTTAAAAAATTTACTTGGTTGGGTTGACTTGTTGATTTCACTTTATAGAATTGCATTATACACTGTAAAAAGCACCATGCTGTGGATAGAAAAATGTTGGATATATATTTTTTGGTTATTAGAAAAATATAGTCTAAATATGAATGTTACAAGTATTCTTATGTTAGTTTATTTGTGCAGATTAGCAAAGAATATAGTCATTCTGCATAAACATACCATATCTATTAAAGCTGATGCTGTCTTTGAAAGAGTCTACCTGACTTCTTTTGTTCAATCTAATAAAAATTCATACTCCTTTGATCTTGTAAATGACCTTCTTGGAGAGCTAAAAATATAAATAAGCAAGTGAGTTGGTAGGACCAAATTAGTTGAAAAGCCTAACATTAAGGCAGGCACTCTTCTTTCTATAATATGTTAACTTAATGATTGTGTTTATCTTTGTTGATTTTTGTTCAACATTAACCTTCAGAAAAGAAATAATAAAACCTTCTTGATTATTTTCTCTTACTCTTGAGTCTCTTTGGTAAGAATTTTAAGTATTATAGATGTCCTTTGTTAGTAGAAGTTTATTTCTGAAAAATTTTTTGAAAGCTCTATTATGTTATTTATCAAAAATTATGTTTTATTTTAAGTAACACTTTTACTCATTAGTTTTAAAAATACTGTAATTTACAGCTGCTTGTGATGTAAATATTTATTTAGACTGGCTATTTCACTGGAAGCAAAAATGTGAGTCAAAATTCTCCTCACAAGATTAAAAATTGGTATTTATTACTTTCTTTTTAATAATTTTTTTAAAAAAATATTTATTTAAAAGGCTGGTGAAATATGCTGTAGGTATTTAACTCTTGTCAAATTGGTATCATTATACATCATTTCACTGGAAACATAGTGTCCAAGACCCTCTCAATTACATTGAGGACTTAATTGTCATGCTTAATAGTTCATTGCATTACAATTAATATAACCAAATCTTTAACCACTATTAACTAAATTTATATAACTTACAGGAAACATGGGCTGGAGCGATAGCACAGCAGGTAGGGTGACTCGAGTTTGATTCCTCCGCCCCTCACGGAGAGCCTGGCAAGCTACCGAGAGTATCTTGCCCACACAGCAAAACCTGGCAAGCTACCCATGACATATGCAATATGCCAAACACAGTAACAACAAGTTTCACAATGGAGACGTTACTGGGCCTGCTCGAGAAAATCAATGAACAACAGGAGGACAGTGACAGTGACAGTGACAGGAAACATTATAGTTCCACAAACATTACCAACATGCATCCAGTTGAAGAACAATTTACTTTTAATTTAAATTTTTTTAGTTAAATCACCATGAGATACATAGTTCCAAAGTTGTTTGTGAAGAGGTTGCAGTCATACAACGTTCCAACACTGCTCCCTTTACCAGTGTGCATTTGCCACCACTAATGTCCCCAATTTCCCTTCTGCCTATCGCCCAACAATCTACTGCTATAGAAGACAACTTTTCTTCTTTCTTGGTTCTTCCTCTCTCTCTCTCTCTCTCTCTCTCTCCCTCTCTCCCTGTCTCTCTCCCTCCCTTGCTCTCTCTCTCTCCAAGGCATTTGCCTTGCAGATGGCCGACCCAAGTTCGATTCCCAGCATCCCATATGGTCCCCTGAGCACCACCAGGAGTAATTCCTGAGTACAGGAGCCAGGAATAACCACTAGGCATCACTGTATGTGACCCAAAAAAGAAAAAAAAGAATTAAATTAAAAAAATACTCAAGTCAACAACTTTTAAATAGTACAAAATTGGAGCCATTTAATAAGTTAAATGTTTAAATGAAACAAGAATCATAGTTCTATTGAAAAAATTGTATTTTCCTACAAATAAAGTTCAAAATAACTATAAAGGCTCCCTATGAAAAATACTAAAACATTTAATTAATGAGCATAAAATTACTCTTTAAGATATGCTAAATACTTTGTAAATCAAAGAAATTATATTCTAGTTTTTATATTGGAGAACACAAAATTTAAAATGTTGCCATTTTCTACATCATCATCAACCATAAATGTAATGTACTTTTAATAGAACTAATAGAAATAGAGCATATTATATTCCATTCAATAACCTTATTAATTTCATGGAGAAGTACAAATTTGTGGTAAACAAAAATGTTTAACTGGACAACCAAACTTTTATTTTTTTATTTTATTTTTGTTTTGCTTTTTGGATCACACCTGGTAATGCACAGGGGCTACTCCTGGCTCTGCACTCAGGAATTACTCCTGGCAGTGCACAGGAGACCATATGGGATGCTGGGAATCGAACCTGGGTCAGCCGCGTGCAAGACAAAGGCCCTACCCGCTGTGCTATTGCTCCAGCCCCAAACCAGACTTTTAAAGGTGCAATGGGTGAAGTAATTCCAGCAGAAAAATAAACACTATATAATTTCAACCATACATGGTACGTACATAATGAATGAACTAACAAAATAGATATAAACTTTAGACTATCAGATCAAATTAGTGATTACTAGAAGAATAAGATATATAGAAGGTGAGTGAATAAATTGAGAAAAAGGCATCAGTTGTACAGTAAAAGAATTATTGTGATAGTGAATATGTACATACTGATTGATAATGTTGGACAATGCAATATGTAAAATGCTGTGGTAGAGAATATATACATATTGATTTGTAGTGTTGTACAATGCAACATATTATAAAGTAGATGTTTTAATAGAAATTAATAAAAAGATGTTAAAATGTGACAATTAAAGTTTGTTAGGGAATAAAAAAAGTTGACATAGGAAGATAGAGTTGGAGCCAAAGATAGAGTACAGTGAGTAAGATACTTTCCTGGCATTTGTCCGACCTCGATACAATCCCAGATATCACATCTGTTCCACCAAGCATTATCAGGAATGATCCATGAATGCAAAGCCAAAACTAAGTCCAAGCACTGCTAGGTGTACCCCTAAAAAATGTTTTTAAAGAAAAGACAGCTGGCATATGAAAATATAAAATAATATCTAAATTCATAATTATATATTAAAATTCTGCATAACAAGTCTGATACATCAAATTGATGGGAAGAAACGGAATAAATTTTATAGGTTAATAAATACTTAATAAAGTATTAAGCCTCACAAAAAATAAAGTTATAATGTTTAAATTATTGGGGCTGGAGCGATAGCACAGCAGGTAGGGCGTTTGCCTTACACACGGCCAACCTGGGTTCGATTCCCAGCATCCCATATGGTTCCCCCGTGCACTGCCAGGAGTAATTCCTGAGTGCATGAGCCAGGAATAATCCCTGTGCATCACCAGGTGTGACCCAAAATGGAAAAAAAAAGAACATAAATTATTTTTAACACAAAATCATTACTTAATTTTAACATAATTTAACATAAAATCATTATTTTAGTATTGTAGAAGAAAAAAGGGATGTTTATGAGGTAGGAAAATAAATATTAAGTTATCACAAATCACAAATCATCCTGTTATTCGTCGATTGCCTCGAGCAGGCCCCAGTAACGTCTCCTTCATCCTAGCCCTGAGATTATATTCAAGGCTCTTTAGGAGAATGAGACCCATCATTGTTACTGGTATTTGGCATATTGGGTAAGCCACGGGGAGTTTTCCAGACTCTGCCGTGTGGGCAGGCTACATTGGGTAGCCTGCCAGTTTGTCCAAAGTAGGAATAAGATGTCATAATAAGATGTCATGCGGCCGCAAATGCGGCCGCGTGGTTCCTGGAGCTGGTTTTTATAGTCTCTGAGTCTTGGCCGCTGATGGGATTACACGCGCCTGGCTGTCCTCACCGGGGCCCCTTGGAGGGGAGCGGGTTGAACTTTCCTCCCCACCCCGACCAGGGCTCCGGCAGCCGAAGACCTCCAGAACCAGCCACCACCATGCTGAGACCACTCTCCGCACACATGAAGGTACTGGCAGAGGGACAAAGCCACGCGGGTTCCGGGGCTGAGATCTCCAAGCCTATTCGGATTGGGGCTGAGCATTAAGCTATGCAACTATATATTAATTTATGACTTGTGCAGTCAAGAAATAACAACATAGGTGCAAGAAATAACATAGGTGCATTCTTCTTTTTTTTTTTTGAGTCACACCCAGTAATGCATAAGGTTACTCCTGGCTTTTCACTCAGGAATTACTTCTGGAGGTGCTCAGGGGACCATATGGGATGTTGGGAATCGAACCCAGATCGGCCATGTGCAAGGCAAATGCCTTACCTGCTGTGCTATAGCTCCAGCTCTGGGATATGAATTCTTTAACCCTTTCATTGTTAACCAAGTATCCTCAGAAATGTTCCCTGGTTCCCGTGCAAGGCAAACGCCTTACCTGCTGTGCTATAGCTCCAACCCTAAATTTAATTTTTTTTAATAAATTTGTTCACAATAATTCATTACATTTAATATTCAAACACCAATCCCACCAACATTGCACCTTCTCACCACCATATTTTGAATGTTTCCACCCCAAATCCCAAGCCATGCCCCCTCCCAAAGCAGAACCAAAACAATTAATTTTCTATTGATCGTTATGATTATGCTACTCTTGGGATCATGGTGTAGAGTATGAGAGGTTGTGTGCCTGCATTTGAAATTCTAAAATTTTGAATATGATAATACAGCAGATTCACTCATGGTTGAGGCTCGTCTAAGCCTGTGGAGAGTGGCCATGAGCATGGCGGCAACTGAGTTCTGGAAGTTTTTGGCTGCTGGGACTCTGTTAGGGCAGGGAGGAAACTCATCTGCCTCCTTTTGAATTGCCCCCATGAAGACAGCCTGGCACAGGGTCTGTAGGCATCTCTGTGGTCTGTCATTCTTCGTTGCTCTCTTTGGGGATCTTTATTTCTGAGTCTGTGGATCTTGGCCTTTGATGAGATTATATGGTCTCAGGGGCAATTTGTAGATGCGATGGCCAAGCTACTGGGAAACTAGGGAGCAGGGGGGGAGGAGGCCCCTTCCTGTTCTGAGCAAGCTTGGAGATTTCAGTCATGGGTCCCACATACCTGGGTTTTTCTGCATATTCACTCATGGGTGAGGCTCTCTGAGACAGTGGAACGTGGCAGTGATCATGGCAGTGATTGAGTTCTGCAGGTTTTCAACTGCTGCGGAGGTTCTGTTGGGGAGGGGAGGGGAGGGAAACCCACCCGCGACCCTCCTTTGCCCCTCCCTGCCCCCCCCCCCCTTGCCCCGGTGAAGACAGCCTAGTGCAGAGTCTGGAAGCATATCTGCAGAGTGTCATTCTGTTGATTTGTGTACTAATATTTACTTTAATTAATGCTCTCAATTCATTTCCTTTGCTAATGGGGGCAGAGAATGATCTCATTTCCAAATAGTAATAACTTTTTTACTTATTTGCTGTTTTACATGTGTACTTATTTTTTTTTCTTTCCTCCAATCTTTTGTATGGTACAAAAACATCAGGAAATTAACCAGGAAAGAAAATCCTTGTTTCATCATTGACTTTACTATAAATGCCTCTAATTTTCTATATTAAGAATGATACTTCTTAATAAGAAGAATGATATTAATATTTCCATAATTTTTAAGAATGACAATTCTCACTGGGCTGGTGAGAGAGCTCAAACCCCAGTTTCAGTCATGGCATTGCAGAATTCACTAAACTCTGTGGGGTGTGATCCATAAAGGAAAGAAATGAATGATCATGATATTTTTTTTCTGTTAGTCATAATTACCTCAAGGAAATTACATCAATAATAAAAAGACAATAAGCTATATTTAATTCACTTTTATCACCTTTAGAAATAGATGGGCTTTAATCTATGATTCTAACCATAAAATGGACTGCAGAATCTAAATTCTAAAATTAAGCTATTCTTGTTTTTATGGAATACAGTCAATTTGGTGTGCTGTAATATTCTTTTGATATAATACTTATTTGATTTGCTAATGCTTTAATTAGAATTTTTCCCCATTAGACTCCCAAATGAGATTGCTTTATAATCAGTGAGTGTGTAGGTGGGTTTGTATTCACATGTGGATATACAAACTTGATTACATCTTTAACTATTTTTTTAGAATTAAGATTTTGCTTTCATAAAGCCAACATGACTATTTCATAGTCTCTGAAATAACATAAAAATAATCTGCTCTTTGAATTTGTCTTGGAATTCTTTAATCTGGTGTGTATGAGAGAAGTAGATCTTTGAAAACACTATCATTTATATAACTCATTACATTAAAAATACTTGTTACTCAAGACAGCACAGCGGGTAGGGCGTTTGCCTTGCACATGGCCGACCCATGTTCAATTCCTCCACCCCTCTCGGGGAGCCCAGCAAGCTACCGAGAATATCTCACCCATGCAGCAAAGCCTGGCAAACTACCCATGACGTACTCAATATGCCAAAAACAACAAGTCTCACAATGGAGACGTTACTGGGCCCGCTCGAGCAAACCGATGAACGGGAGGACAGGAACAGTGACAGTGACTCAAGACTCATCGTTTGTTATAGATAGTATACCTACGTATTTTATAAAATTCTGAGGAATGTTCGCTAAAGTTTCCAATTGTATTTGTGGTCTTTCATTCAATGATGATAATTTATTTTAATAAATTTTGATTCACCATATCAGAAGATTGATTTCTGGATTCAGGAGCAAGTAGTTTTTAAGAATGATGAGGAAGTGGAGAATTAAGATAGAAAAATGAAAGGAAGTCACTGAAAGATGTTAGCGGGAAACTTTCCACCTTTGATAACTGAAGTTTAATTCCTCTGGAAACTCTAGGGAAAACATACAGAAAAGACCCCAAAATACCACCAGTGGATGACTCTTTTCTTACTGGTTTCCTTTCTTTATAGATTTTACATGAGTGTGGCTTGTTTCTGTACTCTGACATAGGTTATTCTTACTGATATGAAGTGATATCTCATAATTCTTTAGATTCGCATTCCCTAGATAAGCATCAATACTGAGCACTTTTTTATATGCCTCCTGGATATCTGTCTTTAAAATTTTATTTTAATTTTTTTTTAAATTTTGAGGCCAAGCCCAGCAGTTCTCAGGGTTTACTCTTGGCTTTGCGATTAGTGTATAGCATGTGAATATTTCCCCCATTTAACATTTTTATTTTAGCTAAAGTTTCTTATGCTTTGTGGAAACAATTTAGTTTGTCATGAGTCTCATTTTTCAGTCCCATTTTTATAAGATACTTCTGGAGGTCTGGCAAGCTATTCACGACATATTCGATATGCCAAACACAGTCACAAGTCTCATAATGTTACTGGGCCCACTTGAGCAAATCGATGAACAACGGGAGGACAGGGACAGGGGAGAGGGACTTCTGGAGTATTCCTTCAGTGTTTTTCTTAGTGTATTCTGCTCTGAGATCGATGTCTTTAATCTATTCTGAATTAACTTTTGTGGTATGGGGAGGTAGTGGCCCAATTTTATCTTTTTGTTTGTTGGTTTTGGAGGTGGGGTTGGGCATGATTTTACCCAGCACTATTTGGAAAAGAGGTTTCATTACTTCATTTAATGCACTAGTTCATTTGTCATAAATACTCAGTGGTTTACTTCTGCATACGCAATTGTTTTAATTGGTCTAAGAGTTTGATTTTTATATTCCAATTCTACATCTAGATAGATTAAAGTCACAGAATGTAATGTAATGCTGCCTATATTTTTTCTCTCACTATCTTTGGCTATTTGGAGAGTTTGATGGTTCCAGACAAGTTTTAGTAATATTTGTTCCGTGTCTTTCAAGAATATAATTGGAATTTTGGTGGAGTTTGTATTCACTCTGTATTTGGGCAGGTTGTTCATTCTAGCAATATCAGTTCTTCAAAGTCATAAATGTGGAATATATTCCCATTGCCTTTTGTCTTCATCTATTTCTTTTTATAATGATTGTAGTTTTCTATGTGTAATTCTTTCAGTTCCTTGATTATGTTGACTCTTAGGTATTTCATGTTTTTGAAGATAATTGTAAATTTTTAAAAAAATTTCTCTTCCAGTTTGTTATTTATATATATAATCACAATAGGTGTATGTGTGTGTGTGTGTGTGTGTGTATTGATTTTGGAGTCTGTTCCTTTACAATATTGGGTTTAATGTTCCTACATATTTGTTTTTGTGGAGTCTTCTTTTTTCTTCTGAATAATAATTAATTTTATCTTATTTTTTTACTGAATCACAGTGAAATACACAGTTACAAAGTTGTTCATGATTCGCTTTCAGTCTTATAATGTTCCAACACCTCTTCACCAGTGTACATTTCCCACCTTGGTGGAATCTTTATGGGTTTTAGTTTAATTTCTGCTTTTAGACCTTGAATTTTTTTATTTCTTTTTCTTGAAATATTTTTCTGGGTTAGGAATACCAATACCATTTTGAATAAAAGTGGTAAGCAAGAAATTTCTAGTCTTTGCTGGTATAAATGATTGTGTTTTTCCTAACTTTATTTTCTCTTCTATTTTCTCTTTCTCTCTTTCTTTTTGGTGTGTGGGGGGTGGTGGGGGTGATCTACATCCAACAGTGCTCAGAGCTTACTAGGGGCTCTTTGCTTAGGGATTACTCCTGGTGGGTTTGGGGGAAGGTGGGTTAGGCTGTCGGGAATAAAACCCTGGTTGGCAAGACAAGTACCTCACCCACTATACTCTTTCTATGGCCCTTGATTTTCTTTTCATCATTACTTTCTACCTTTGTAGCACTGTGGTTGAAAATAAATCATTGATTTCTACTTTCATGCCTCCATGGACTCTTGTTTTATGTCCTAGTATGTGGGTCTTCCTGGAGACTATATTCACTTGCACTGAAGAATTATGTGTACTCAGCGTCTTTGAGTGAGGACTCTATATGTGATTATTCATACCACGCTTCCCATTCCTCATTTAGGGCTGATGGTTCCTTATTGATTTTCTGTCTGCTATGTCTAGTCATAACAGTGACATGTTAAAGCTGTTCACTATTACTGTGTTTCCATCCTCAGGTCTATTAGCAGTAGTTTTAAGACCTTTGTCATCCCTGTATTGGATGCGTATATGTTGGTAAAAGTTTAGTCCTCTTTATGTATTGATCCCTTAGTAAAATTGTTTATCCAGATCTCTTAATATCTTAATACATTATTTAGTTTAAATTATTTTTTTCTGATATATATATATACATATATATATATCTGCGTTTACCAGGAAAGTTCAAGTGTATCTCCTGTAAGCAGTAGAATGTGGTATTTTGCTTCTCAATCTAGTTCACCTTTCTTCCTATTTTATTGGGAAGTTCAAGCCATGATCATTCAGAGAATTTTTTTCTTTTTCTATTGAGATACTACTGTGCTATTGAGATATTACTGGTACATCTGCTTTCCTTGCACATGACCAAGTCCTGTTTGATCCCCAGAACTGCATATGGTGGTCTGAGTACCACTAGGAATTATCCTTGAGCACAGTCAGGAGAAAAGTTCTGTGTGGCTACTCCCCACCCCTTCAAAAAATTACTGCCACTCTTTATTTTTTTTTAATTTTATTGAATCACTGTGAGATAGTTACAAGCTTTCATGTTTGGGTTACAATCACACAACGATCAAACACCCATCCCTCCACCAGTGCACATTCCCTACCACCAATATCCCCGGTATACCCCCCCTTTCCCACCCTCCCCCTGCCTCCATGGCAGACATGATTCCCCCATCCTCTCTCTCTACTTTTGGGCATTATGGTTTGCGATACAGACCCTGAGAGGTTATCATGTTTTGTCCTTTATCCACTTTCTGCACACATCTCCCACCTGGACCGATTCCTCCAGTCATCTTTTTCTTAGTGATCCCTTCTCTATTCCAGCTGTCTTCTCCCCTTTGCTCATGAGGCAGGCTTCCAGCTATGGAGCAATCTTCCTGTCCTATGTCTCTACTATCCTTAGGTGTCAGCCTCGTGTTATGTTGTTTCATACTCCACAAATGAGTGCTGCCACTCTTTTTAAAATCCAAATTTCAGGTAATTTTTGTTTTCTGTTTTTTCTTTTGACTTTCATCCCCTTGCCCCTGTCCCCAATTTGCATTTTGATCTTGGCCTTTGATCTAATGGTCTACTTCCATTTGCCTTTTCCTGTTTATTTTAATTATTTGCTTTGAGGTTACCCTGTAGCGTAAGTAAGTCAGATGTTGTAAATTTAGTTCACCTTTGAAATACAAAGCAAGTGAGTCTCAAGTCCATTCCCATAATTTCCTTTGTTCTTTTCATTCTTTCTACCATTTTATACTTTTTGAAAAAGGAGTCTGGTGCGGGCACACTCTTCGGTGCTCACAGGCTATTCTCCTCTGTTGTCAGCTTTCCTGTGAAAACTCTTCTTTTTCCACCCTAAATTTTTATTCCACATGTGCAGTCAGTCGGGAATGTGATAAAAAGAAGTTGATTTTGGTTGACCTGGAAAGGCAGATGTCACTCAGCATACTGTTACTCTGTCTTTGGCTTGAAATGGTGGACTTTTCTTTGTTGTGTTTCTTACTTTCAGAGGGTCCAGAACTCCTTGTTGTCTACAAGGCCAGTGGCTATGTTGCCTGAATTAGATATTGCCTCCAGTTTTCTAAGAATGAAGATTTAAGTGTGGGATTTCAAATTAGGGCTTTCTCCTCCATTTTTTTCTTTGTGGCTCACACCTGGTGATGCACTGGGGTTACTCCTGGCTCATGCACTCAGGAATTACTCCTGGTGGTGCTCGGGGGACCATATGGGTTGCTGGGAATCTAACTCCGGTCGACTTGATTTGATTCTATTCGATGCAATGCTGGGAATGAACACGGGTCAGCCACTTGCAAGGCAAATGCCCTACCCACTCTACTATCGCTCCAGCCTCCTCCTTTTTTTTTTTCCAGGCACAAGCTCTGCATCTTCACAGTCTCTACCCTGTCCATACCCCTCACTGGGTCATGCTCATAGAAGATGCTTTTTCCCAGCACTGTTCATTTTCTGGAGAATGGCTGATGGGTTCTGCAGTGGGGAATTTTCTCAGTGGGTCCCTGAGCATGATTCTGTGCCTAAAGGTGAGTTTTCTTTGTTTTAGTGCCTTGAAAGTATTCTTAGTTTGATCTCTTTTCATCCATCTTGGGCTCCCTACTCTTTGTTGGTAGTTTTAAAAGTTGTTATATGAAATTGGTTTTTTTGTACCAGTGCGTGATTGAAAGTATATTTGGTTCCTCTCATTTGTGGATAATGTTTGTGTGTTTCTGTATCTTATAGATATTTTCATAAGTTACTGAGTTTTGACTTTCACTGTGACCAGAATAAATGGCTGGCTATTCTAGAAAGTTACAAGGCATATATTCAGTAGGAAACAAAGGAGGAAGGGAACTTACCTGGACTTTGTTTCAGCCTGGAAATGCTAGGTTATTTTATTGTTTGGCATATTGAATACTCTCGGTAGCTTGCCAGGCTCTCCAAGAGGGGCGGAGGAATCGAACCTGCCTCAGCCAGGCTGGCTGAGCGCAAGGCAAACACCCTACCGCTGAGTGATAGATTATTTTAATTACTCTAAAAATTTGTTAGGTTATCATTTTAAAGTGGGAACTGTTCATACCGTTGGTAAAAGCAAAGGTGGTAAGAGAAAGGAACAGGGACTAGAAAGCTCAAGTCCTTTGTTTATGTCATTGAGTTAATTAGTGGCAAACCTTGCATAGAACATAAGTCTGAGTCACCAATCCATACATTTTTAAAAATCCAGTGCTGTTTTCTAATGAGTTTATTGAACATGATTTTTGCTGTATATTTAATGAGAACCTAGTCAAATAAGTACCAACGATCTACTTGAAAGTTATTTTTTAAATAGGAGTTGGTTATCTTAGATTTTTAATCAGAAACAGCAATCAGATCATTTTCTTGATTTTAAAGTTCTCGTGCAATAATAATTTAAAAGTGGCTATCAATTAAAAATATTTTTATAGAACTTATAAACATATCTAAGAAAATTTACTCAATATTTAGACATAATTTCAGGGTTTACATGATTGTTGACTCTCCATGGACACTTAGTAAATTCTTACCTTATTTTTAATTATTGTTGTTGTTGTTGGTATTGAGGACACACCTGATGGTTTTCTGTAGGCTACACCTGATTCTTCGATTAGCAGTCCCTCCCTGTAGTATTTGGAGGACCACTTGGTGCCACATCAAACCAGCATCTGGGTACAAAGCATAGGCTCAGTCCACTGAGCTGTCTCCTAGTCAAAGCTTTATTTTCCGAGTAAGGAATTACTGCAGTTGATGAGTTCTTTTCTGCATGCCACTATGCCTTCTTTGAGAATAAACATTCAATTATGTTTAATACTTTCTCTGTATTTAAGAGAAGATATTATTGGATCCTGGTAGCTAATGGGAATATAACTTTTTAAGGCTTATTTTTTATATATTACCTAATATGCTTTATTCATATTGTCAACTGTACATATGTTTCACTCTCTACCATTTAATTCTCAAGCCAAATTCCTTAAGATTTTTCTCTCTGGGCCATACTGGACCTAGATGTTAAATTTGAGTTTAATGTTCTTATGGATAGCTCATTATTTAATCTATTTGTTGGATTAAATTTCTATTAGAAGAATTTTAGGTGACCAAATCTTTGAGTATTTATTTATTAAGAATTGCAAAGGTCTGTTATTGCTTGTTCATGCATCTTGTAGTAAAGAACTACCAGGCATCAATTTTTAAAAAGCTGCAAAAAATGAAACTAAATTAAGCAAAGAGAAATTTAAAAGCAAGAAAAAGATTATCAGGTAGGATTTACATATATAGCTGTTTTGATAAATGTAGTGGAAGGAAAGCTACTGGTTTTAATGAATTTAATTGAAATGTTTCAGTGCCCGATGATGATGGTGCATTAATGTAAATTAGATGAGTTGTGAGATGAATCCATTATTTTACTATTTCTCTGAATGCCAAGTAGTTCTTTTGATGGATAATAACTATTCATAATTGAATTGCTTAAGAATTTATGATTTTAGGTTTTGCAGCCAAATCTGAGGTTTGTAAAATGTAGAGTAGTTGGACAATGGTCTAGATTCATGATATGAAGATCTGACCCATTACAGAAATACAGTGAGATGCCGTGGGCCAAATACAATCAGATTATTTTGTATGAACTGAAAAATGTTTTTTTTTCAAACTGAAAAATGTTTTAAAAAATTTTTGAGTTAATTCCCAATCTGCTGAAAAATAATATATAGGATTATATGTATATTATATCATATGTATAAATTATATGCATCTGATATAATTCATATTATATAATAAGTTATAGGCAACATTATATAACCTGTTATATTTATACCTATATATGCACACCTATATATACCTATATATACATACCTCTCTCTATATACCTAGATATATTCATATAGGTATATACTTATACGTACCTAGATATATTCATATAGGTATATACTTATACGTACTTTTTTAACAGAAAAAAAATCCCAGGCTTTTCCTCTCCCATTGGAAAATCAGAAAGAATATCTGACATTATTTAGCATAGATTTTCAAGATAACCATGAGTAGCAGGATGAAAAAATTTCCCGTTTGCCTACCTGAGAGACTAAAATTCAGTTGCCATGTTACATTTTATTTTGATTACTGCTTCCTTTTTCAGACAAGAAGATGAATGATTTAAACTAGTATGTTTATCAGAAATGAGAAAACAAATGATTAGCAGAGAGGGTGACATATGGGAAAGAGTACATTTCTTTCCAAAAGTGAGGAGAGCATTATTATGTGTTCAAAATGTAAAGTATGCTTTGTCCCAAAAATTCAAGTTTAAAAGCTATTATATAAGTAACCAGAGTATAAAATATGATTAAAATATAAGAAACGTGCTTGATGAGAAACTTAATGATCAGATGAAATGATCCAAGAGCTTTACCGATCTTATTTCTTGAAGGTTTTCACATTTTGTTTAAGGGGTTGTTTTGGGGTCACACTCGGCAGTACTCAGGTCTTAATCCTGCCTCTGTGTTCAGAGATCACTCCTGGTGTCGTTCAGGGGGATTATATAGTGTTCCCACAACTGGACATGGGTCAGCCTCATGCAGAACAAGTACTCTATCTGCCGTACTATCTCTCAAGCCTCACTAAACTTGTTTTTGTATTAAAATAATAAAAAAATAAAGCTCAGGGCAGGAGGGACAGAGAAATAGTATAGCAGGTCAGGTGCTTGCCTCATACTCACCCAATTAGGCTCTCTCTCGCTCTCTCTCTCTCTCTCTCTGGCTTCCTCCTTGTCCCCCCTCACTGGGAGTGATCCTGAAGGCAGAGTTAGGAGTAAGTCCTGAGCACCACCAGGTGTGGTTCTAAAATGGAATAAATCAAAAACCATTCGGTTGGTTTAAAATTCAGTTAAGTATATATATTATATATAGATATATATAGATATAGATAGTCTTTATATACATATATATATAGTCTTGGGATCACAAACTTCAAACTTTTGGGGGGGTTGGGAGTGGAGGTTGGATCACACCCAAAGGTATTCAGTGGGTATTCCTGGCTCTGTGCTTGGGAGTGACCCCCGGATATGCTCCGGGGATTGAATGTGGTGACTGGAATTTGAACCCAGTTGACAGCACATGCCTTTCTGCCTACTCTCTCAACCCACTACCAAGTACAAAATAAATGAATTCAGCAGTAAGTTGGAATGTTTCTAATCAGTCTAAATACAAATTGAAGGAAATAATTCAATTAAAGATTTCATGTGTGTGCATCCAATGGCAAATCTGGATATTTCCTGTATAGTGACACTTTTTTTTGCAAATTAATTTTTTTCCTAAATATTTGTTTAAAGGAAGGTAAATGTGTGTTTTAAGGGTAAATGTTATCACACCATGTTTACTGCTATAGAGTTTATTGCCTTCAATTCAGTAACATGGGACCCTTTAAGATCCAACTGCTTGTAGTTGATTCTAGTTTTTATAATAAAGATCAGATGATTACTTTCCAGAGAAGAACCTGGCATCTCATGACTGAAGACATCTTTTTATTTTGTAATCAATGCATTTGTATTTTCAAGAGCTATTTGGTAAAGAGATAATATGTTTCTTTATCAAAATCAGAACAATAACAGCAAAAAATAAATTGGCAAATTGATACATATCTCAATCAGAAGAAATATGAATGCAAAATTTTAAAGGAACGTCTAAATATTAATATCTAAATATTAAATTTATGGAAGAAGGTGAAATATCTGTTGAATTTTATCTGTTGAAGGTATCAATATAACAAATACAACCTGGTTAGTTATATTTTTCAATGCTATAAATATGGGTAGGGCATTTGCCTTGCACGCTGCCGACCTGGCCTACCCAAATTCGATTCTTCCACCCCTCTCGGAGAGCCCGGCAAGCTACCGAGAGTATTGTGCCCACACGGCAAAGCCTGGCAAGCTACCTGTGATGAACAAGAAGTCTCACAATAGAGGCATTACTGGTGCCCACTCGAGCAAATCGATGAACAATGGGAGGACAGTGCTACAGTGCTATAAATTAAAAAAAATGAAGATTGATATGGAATAAAAACCCCACAAGGTACAATATGACCCAACAAATATGTTGAAATGATAAACTATCTTGACATGATAAACAGAAACTTTCCAGGAAATATTAGGAAATGACTATAGGTTGTACTTCTATGGAAGTTTGCATTAACATCAAATGTATTCAAAGATCAAAAAAAGTCTTGGATGGAATTTGAGGGATACGATGCCTTGCCAAATATTTCTTAGTGGGAAATGGTTAAAAAAAATGGATCTTACATTGGTTGGAAGAAATGGCACTAAAGACCAAAATGTTTCTATGGCTTTTTATGTGTGCAACACGCTTGATGTAATTGAAACAAGGTTAAATTTTCTGTTGTTTGACACTGACTTAGGTACTATTTTAGTTGTATAGAAAATTTTTTATCTATTTAAAGAAACTTAATTGCTCTTGTTAACCTGGGAAAACTTCTGCTTTGACTTATCAGAGAATAAAGAATAAATCTTGATCTTTTTGGTGGTGTTATCACTCATCTAAATTTCTTGAGGAGAAATTTACAGGTGGTTACCAATGATAAGATGTACTTGTTTCAGGCAAAATTGTTTCTTTGGAAAATGTGGCTGACAAGGAATATTGTGGTTTGCAGCCCTCTGATGATAGTGGAATTAAAAATGGCTTAACCACATTCATCCAATATGAATCTTAGAATGAGTCCCAGGAAATACTCTGATTTCAAGGTTTATAAAAATGTGCTAGAACTAGTTTTAATCAAATTATGTTCTTCTGATAAATTATGTCAACAAAGAACTTCAGGTAGTTATTTCTGGAATGCAAAACATTTTTGAAAACTAAAAGCTGTAGAGTATTGGAAGCTCTGTGGTAATTTATTGGATCTCTTTGTGGTAATTTGTTTTATTATATAAAATATTCTGTAAAGAATTTCTGCGTGACTTGATATGTTTATAAATACCTATTGTCTTTTCTCAGCAGATATTAATAAAACTTCCCTCTAAAAGGTTCAAGACTGAATTCTGTTCTACAAAAAGCAGTGTAAGATACCTAGGCATCTTGGTGTGTAAAACTCGGACGATTTCAGTTTTCTACAGAGGATCAGTGAAATAGGAAGAGACAGCTGGCTTTACTTTTTAATAGAACACTTAAAATGCAGTTTGAAGATTAAAATATAGCCTTTATACCTATTAGTATTATATATTAATATATAATTCAATTAAAAAGTGATTACAATTTTAGCAGTTGCTATTTTATAACATATGCCTTATTTGATTTACTTTGCTTTCTTATTACCTCCCTGGAAAAAAAAGTTCTTGAATTTGAGGCCCTGGGTTCAGTAATTTGTCTTAGTAAATAACAACAAGATCTAACTCTGTCCTCTAAATGTCTTTCAAATAATGTCTGGAAGTTGATGATGACTACTTCTCTCAAAGGGTACAGTTTGGTTACTATATTTAGCATGACCATGGCCTTTGGCAAGAATGTAGACTGCTTACTTCTTCATTCAGTTTTTCTTAAAACTGCTAAAATTGCTGGTGTTCCTTTCAAAATTACATTTTCTGTAATTTGAGGCAGCTCTCGAATCAACTGTAAATAAAATACATATTATGTTCTTAGCAAAGCTAAGCATATTCTAATTTTGTTTTAGAAAAAAGTTACATATATATCATAATGTCCTTGATATTAGCATGATACTATCTTCTCTATCTTCTATATTTGTCAATGTTCTTTATACTTAATAGATAATATTTTTAATACTGATTTTTGAGGTGCTAGTTTAAAATATAATCTTATTTAACATTGTATTTCTCATGTGCAACTCAGGACATAGACATTGCAATGAAATTTCTCTTTCCTATGCACATTTTTCATTTTTCAAGTATCAGAAATACCTAGTTACTAGAGCAGCTTAACTTGACTGCTCTGGATTTTGCTACACCTTTGGGCCCTCCAAAGTTTATGTGAATAATATTAATTTTTTTGTGCAGATTGGTTTAATCCTTTACTGTTAGGCCTTGAAGAGGCAACACTAAATGGGGGACCTCTACCCCCAGGGAAGCCCTTGTCATTTCTCCTAGTATACACTATTCATATTAGATAATAGGGTTGTAGGTTTTTTAAAAGCTGATGTTCATATTCCTCTTTCTTGTCAATCTGATTGTTATCAAGCAAAATGATTATTTTATTGCACTTGTTAAGACTCTTCTTGTCCTTGTCGTTTATATTGTCTTAAACAATTTCATTAGAACAGTTGCTTCCACAGTGAAGATTTCAGATTCCAGGAAAGGTGCCTTGTTATGCTATAGTAAAAGCAGTTTTTTTTCTTTTCTTATACCCTTGTCCACAGCAGACACATTGGGGATGTTGCTGGCACCAAGAACAAATAGGACCTCAAGTTGAGAAATATCAAGGGATACAGGAGTTCTGTCTTTGAGTTCAAACTTGAAAAGCAGGTTGTTAACCTTGTTCTTGTTTCTTAATCTTGAAAGGTTAAGGACCTTGATAGCCATTAGTAATACAAAGGTCGAGTTGTCAGAGTAGGAAGTGAATGGCTATGTCTTCTTGGTAAGAAAGTCAGGACAGTCACAATGATCCCAGAAGTTTCAATGCTAAAGGAAAAAACAGTAATATCCAAGAACAAAAAATACTGAAGAATTTTAGACTTATCTTCAGATAGTATGCCTGTATTGATAACCTCATCATGAACGATACTCTTTTTTCCCACTTTTTTCCAATTAATTAGTAAGTCCTGTATAAGGATCTGAATATGGGGATATTGGTGGAGCCATCTGTCTTGACAGTCGCATGAATCTTATACTTGTTCACCTTAACATGCTAAAGGGTTTTCTTTGTTGGTGCTTCAGTGCTATGGAGTAAGTCAGCATTCAGTTTTTCAAACAGGGCACATCTAAGGAGGTATAGAAACCAATTCCTTCCTAGAGTGATTCAATGCCAATGCTTGCCTGGGGATTGGAAAAGGTTACTTAGCATATTAACATGCTGTAGGATAGATTCAACAGGCAGTCCTCTTATTCTGACTGATGTCCTTCTTCTAAATCTCCCTTCAGAAATGTTTACATGTGAACCATTTGCATTCAAATGGTCAACGATTTGGTTGAAAATCATCTGCAGACAAGTATCTATCTTTAGTTGCAGACTTGACCTCAAAAGTTACAGCTACAGTAGTGATAGATGATACAACAAAAATGCCACCTTCTTCTTCTTCAATTTTTTTTAATAAAATCACTGTGAGATACATTGACAAAGCTTTCATGTTTGAGTTTCTGTCATACAATGATCAATCACCCATCCCTCCACCAGTGCACGTTCTCCACCACCAATGTCCCCAGTATACCCCCCTTTTCCGACCCTCCCCCTGTCTCCATAGCAGACAATTTCCCCCATACTCTCTTGAAACGTGCCACTTTGAAACATCAACCCATCCTTTTTTATACCTTTTAATATTTATATGTAATAGCAGTAGCAAATGCTTCATTGATGATTCTAGGTATATTGAGACTAGCAATAATTTCAGCATCTTTGGTAGTCTGAAACTGAGAGCTACTTAAGCAGATAGGTTTTGTGACACTAGTATTTGTAACACTCCCCACCACCCCCAAACTCAGTCTGCTACAATTTCCTTAATTTTTATGCGAACCATACCTGACAGCTCCTCTGGACACAAGCTGTTTACTAGTTATTTGGTCTCCCCAAATAACTATCAACCTCGTGTGATGTTTAGAGTGTTGGAGGCTCCCTCTGATAGTCTCCCTGCTGAAACAGGACTGATGGTTCAGTCTGATGCTGTAGAGTTTTCTGGAATAATTGTCTGAGGTCGCCAGGGCTATACTTTGGGCCCTTTGGATGTTGAAAATCTTTCTTGGGGGACCTCACACATGCCAGGCGTGTGTTCCATCCCTTTACACTCTCTGCTCAGACTCTGGGCAGAAATTTTTGACTCAGCTTAGTATTTAACTTGGTCCTTGGGCCTGTCTGCATACTTTATATCATATTAGATAGTAGAATTCTCAAATCTCTGTCCAATTGGTTGTTTAAAAAATCCATGTTGGTGGTGTTTATTTCAGCTTGATTTTTTTGAGCATCAGCAATAATTCAGTACCACATAGTTATGGGTGGTTCAGTTTCCCTCAATATTGGCAATTATAGCCACATTTCCACTCTGGAAGACACCCACATAAGAATAGGTGGTGCCAATATGAATGGAAAATACAAGTGCCATCTTTGCTTGAGTCCCAAGTTTCAAGATCCAGCTGGTTCTGTAAAAAGTAATAAGTACATACTGCCATTTTTTTATCATTTCTTTTTTGAAAAATTTTTATTAGTGAGACACCATGAGGTACAGTTGTAGACTTACAAATTTTGTGCTTGAGTTTCAGTTATACAATGATCATATGCCCATCCCTCCACCAGTGCCCATTTCCCACCACCACGGATCCTAGTATCCCTCCCACTCCCCATCCCTCCATCTCCCCATCCCACCCTGCCTCTGTGACAGGGCATTCCCCTCTGTTCTCTCTCTCCTTTTGGATGTTGTGGTTTGCAAAAGAGGCATTGAGTGGCAATCATGTTTGGTCTATAGTCTACTTTCAGCATGCTTCTCCCATCCTGGGAGGATTCTCCCAACACCCTTTATTTGGTGCTCCCTTCTCTATTTGAGCTTCCTTTCCCCCTAGCATGTGTGGCTGGCCTCCAAGCCATGGAGCAAAACATACAAGTGGTACTACATGGAAAGTATCATGTTAAGCGAAATGAGTCACAAAGAGAGGGATAGACACAGAAAGATTGCATTCATCTGGGGAACATAAAGTAACAAAATAGGAGACTAACACCTATGGGCTGGAGCAATAGCACAGCGGGTAGGGCGTCTGCCTTGCACGCAGCCAACATGGCCGACCCGAGTTCTATTCCTCCGCCCCTCTCGGAGAGCCCGGCAAGCTACCAAGAGTATTCGATATGCCAGACACAGTAACAACAAAGTCTCCAATGGAGATGTTACTGGGCCCGCTCGAGCAAATCGATGATCAACGGGAGGGCCTTTAACACCCAAGAATGGCCAAGATTAGTTACTGCCATTTTTAACATGCTGATTTCTATGGTTATAATATAAACTTCACAAGAATAGCATTAAAATATCAATTGATGCATTCTTTTTTTCTTGTTGTGTTTCATCATTCCTTACCTCTCATATACTGTTTCAATTGTTCCCTCTCTTAGGACAGACTTTTGCCAAGAATGCCAACCTAATAGCTAATATATTACTTTACTGTTGAATTCTCTTTAATGGCTTGTCATAGCCTTCAGTTAAATTTTAGACACCTTTATTGCATCTTGTATAAACACACAAAAAGGGACGGGCAAAGGGACGGCAGTGGTCTATCTCTCCTGCTGCCTGCGTTTGTTAGTCTCATGCTGATTCCCTACTCCTGGGAGGTGGATGGCGATGGCCAGGCAAAGGAAGGAAACGAGGGCCAGGCTGGTTGGTCTTAGCAGCAGTTTATTACATGGAATAAGTGTATGTCACAGAGGCCCCAGGATCTCTCAAGCACATGCTCACTGTTCTCTCAACTTCTGTCCCCATTCTCTCAGGCACGTATTCCTCCTGATAGCTCCAAAAAATCTACTTACATAGATCATGGTGCCTCTAAAGGGTGCAATACAGTGATGATCATCAAAAGGAGTTACAGAAAGAACACTGAGTTGGCAAAACATACATTGTTTCTTTACTTCTGTAGGCAGTAATTTTGGCCTCTAGAAAGAAGATACAACACCAAGACTGAAACCTTTCACAAGCTACAAGCACTTGGATTTGCATCCCAAAGACCAGTCTGCTAGAGCTTGGAATCTACATAACTGGTCCAGGAAGAGAGCACAAAGAAGTAGTTACAGACAAACAAAGTAACGGGAGTGACTTGGGAGCACTGTAATGGGTGCAACCCAACAAACTGAAGCTCCTTTGTACTCCAACACATCTAATGCTGTTTAAGCCTTCTTACTCAATGTTGAATGACTTGTGATTCCTAAAATAAGCAATTCTTACTCAGATATTGAAACATTTGAACATGTTGTGGTCTTGAGCTGGACAGATCTGAGTTAGCTTACCTGGAAAATGGGCATGCATGTTCCAGACAGTAAAATATTTACTTTCTTCTTCAACATCTAAAGGTAGAATTGGTAACTCTTTCGCATATTGTGCTATCATTGACTTTATACTCTAATATACTCTTTATGGACTGGAGCGATAGCACAGTGGGTAGGGTATTTGCCTTGCACAGGGCTGACATGGCAGACCTGAGTTCAATTCCTCGGTCCCTCTTGGAGAGCCCGGCAAGCTACCGAGAGTATTTCACCCACATGGCAAAGCCTGACAAGCTACTCGTGACATATTCGATATGCCAGACACAGTAACAAATCTCACAATGTTACTGGGCCCATTTGAGCAAATCAATGAACAACCATAGGACAGTGACAGTGACATACTCTTTATACTCTAATTAGGTTGATAGGGTATTTTTTTTCTTCTTATACTGCTTACTCCTTCAGGGAAAGGGATTATATCTTTCTTATCATTGTTTAATCATCACTTAATGTCTGTATATTGTAGGCACTTTAGAAATTTCTTGAGTTTTTTTTATCTTAAAGGTTATGTGGAAAAAACAGACTAATTTATGGAAAGGAATTTTGATTATTAATACAGACATCAGTACAAAAAAAGTAAAGGCAAATTGGTCTATTTATAAAATCATCTAGATATTTAACTAATTCCACGGTCAAGGAGAAACATGAGAATTATTGAATTAAGGTTATAAGAACATAGAGTACAATCCTCAAGAACTCAGGTAAAAGGAAAATGAACTTAGATCAAGAAATAATATAATGAATACTTTCTGTATTTCTCCTGAATTAATTTAGTAATCAAATAAACAGCTGAATAATAATGACACAGCTTACAATTGGAAATTCTTTAAGAATATCTATTAAGAAACTCATCACATATTTAAACCTAAATACCCATTTATGTCTAAAGAAACCATTTACTAATGATATGAGACACTTATTATCATATAGAATAACACGGTTCAATTAATTAGGAATGAAGCTGGTAGATCATGTCTTCTAGAATGCATGATAAAAATTATTTTATAAATATTAACCACAAGGTTACACAAGAATACAACAGTCTTTATGCTTTTCTAATCATTTATTATCCAAAAAAAATGTCCAGTCTCAGAATATCAAATTTATTTCCTTTTCCTCTACTGGAAATTTTAGTATTCTTCATAATACTTCCATTTTGCATTTCTATATTAGGGACATAGATGAAGAGTTTGAAATAAAACATTGCCCATGACAAATCATTCCCATCATGCTACTTTCTCTGAGGAAGTTGGCCTTTTTCCCACTCGGAGATAGATTTAAGCAATAATAAATTCATAAGAAAAATGCTAGCTAGAGAACATAACACATTACAGTTGAGAAATAAAATCATATCTTATTTTGTTGAATATTCCTTAACACAAAGGAGACAAAAACAAAATCGGGTTCATGGGATAAAAAATTATGAAACTAATACTTCAAAGTCTAGAGTTTTGTGATAAGTAGTGCAGCCAGGAAATACTTGATAGATATGCAAAGCAAAAATTAAATAGGAGAAACAGAAACAGAGGATATCAAAACAAAACTTAAAAAGACTGAAAACCCACCCTGGAGTTGGAGCCTTACCAGTCTTAACTGTATGAACAACAACAAAATAACAGAAATTGTTTCTTACATAGTCTAAAATAGATCAAAAAGCAGAAATATGTTGGTAATTACTCTTTGTGATCTCAATCTTAAAGTTTTGCTTGGTGTAAGAAGACAAGGACATCAGAACCTCAGAATAAATTAATTCCCTTTTTCTCTTAGTTACTACTCCAAAGAGAAAGAGAGAGCTCACAGCATTCTTTTGATGTCTACAGTGGGTCGATGCTAAGGAAAAGTCTAGAAACCAAGCAAGTTAGTTCTTTGAGGACACAAATGTCATCTTCTAAGTAAAACACTTACACAGCGCCAACATATAATCCTGCTGTAGTGAGGAGCCCTTCCCTTCCCTAGGAAAATGTATCTCACCCTCTTCCTACTGCAGAGTCTGCATTTGGGGTATTATTCACCACAATCTCCTTGTACTATATCAGCAGGATGGAGCAGATCCTGTAACAGGAGCCGTAGCTGATGCTTGTGGTAACTCAGGAACATATAACATCCTCTCTGTGTAATTTGGGTAGCACTGTCATGCAGACCAGTGATAAGTTAGGTGAGAGTGAAATGAAGCCACGCGGCAGTGCATGTGCTGTGTCAGTTTGTTGTTAAGCCGAGTTCAGTTGCAAGGGAAGCAGTCCTGCTCGCACAATTGTCAGTAAATTAAATCAAGGCAGAAATCTAAATACCCTAACCACTGCACTATCACTCAGGTCCCTATGGATTCCTTTCTTTCCTTTCTTTCTTTCTTTCTTTCTTTCTTTCTTTCTTTCTTTCTTTCTTTCTTTCTTTCTTTCTTTCTTTCGGTGAATACTTTCCTAGGAGTAAAATGTTGAGACCAAAGTATATTTTTCAAACCAGATTTTTCTAAAGCCATTGATATTATGCTGTTGCACATTCAAATTTCTGGCATTGATGGATTCAGCTCCAGCACTGTACAACCCACCACCAATCAGTATCACAGGAGGCCCCTGGGAACTGGTGGGTGTGACACTGGGCCTCTTAGGGTCCCTTGGGTGGCCCTGGAGCACCTCAGTGCTCCAGCAGCAAGTAAGCACAGGCCCTAACTGCCAGTGGGTTCCCAGAACTCCTTAGCACAGCATTTAAGTCCTCAAAACAAAGCAACAACAATCACAAAACAGTTCATCTCACACATCAAAGCAATAAAAGCCCCAAATTAAACTTCTAGGTCAAAAAGTTTGTCCTTATGAAGACTATGATGTATAAAGTAAATATATATATATATATACACATATACATAATGAATAAGATTAGTAATATATTAGACACTTTAAAATATTAGTCATGTTGAAGGTAGAAGAATGAAAACGTCACAATAAAATGCATAAGATGAATTAAATAAATATTAAAAAGTAATTAGTATACTGTAGGATCATTTTAGGCACATATACACAGGGGAATACTACTTGGATGTAAGAAAAGATAAATTCTGTAATTTGTTGCTTTGTGGATGAATCCTGGAGAGTTTCATGCTAAGTGAAGCTAGTGAGAAGGAGAGGAGTAGACATAGAATAATTTATCTCATATGCAGGATATAGAGAAATATACCAGGGGAATAACAAGTGCCAAAGGCAATAGAATCTGGGAACTGTGCGTTAGTAGAAAGCTTACTAAGAGGTTGGTGGGGAGGAGACACTAGCACAATGATGTAGTGAAGTGGGCACTCTGGTGGAGGGTTTGGTGCTGGAATGTTTTATGTACAAAACCGTGTCACTAACAGTTTTGTTAACTCTAGTGCCTAAAATAAAATTTTTCTCCTTTAAAAAGTGCCTTTAAAATAAAAATTAATGTTCATGACAGCAATAGCAATAATTACCTAGGACAAGAGTCATTGATATTATTATTATTGTCTCTTGTTATTACTACAGAGAATAATATCTGCAAATGGTCTTTCAATGAACCCAGATGCATGGTGTCTCTGGAGTTCCATAGTCATCTCCAATATTGAACGTGGGCTTGCCCTATGTGTCTAAGACAAACACAGTGTAAGTGACATTACATGCATCCTAAGGTTGGACCGGAGGATTTTCATTTCTTGTGTTGTTTAGGACATGTGCTTTTGGTAAAAGAACATCTGAAAATCGTAATAGGTAAAACAAGCTGAAGGCTAGAGAAGTTGTAAGGGATTATGAGGAAGAGAGAAAAGAGAGAGAGGTGAGAAAGAGAAAAGGAATATGAGGGAGGGGAGAGAAGGAGGGGAGAGAGAAGAGGGGAGAGAGGGAGATAGAGAGGAGAGAGAGAGAGAGAGAGAGACAGAGAGAGAGAGAGAGAGAGAGAGAGAGAAGGCCAGGAGGAAAGTATTAGGTGAGGAGAAGTAGGAGAATAAAGGAGAGGGTTGGAGCGGGGAGATAGGTTAGTCAAGCAAGTCTCTAGATATTTCAGGTAAATCAGTTGGGTACCATATAGGTGAGTGGACTCATATTTGACATCAGGCCCAGTGAAGTCCTCAGTCTAACCAATATTAGAAATGTAGCAGTGCTATTTGTCTTGACACATTCAATTCATAAAACCATGAGGTATAATGATGGTCCATTGTTTTATTTTTTAATTGGTTTTTGAGTCACACCCAGTGATGCTCAGGGCTTACTCCTGGCTCTGCCCTGAGGAATTATTTCTGGTGGTGCTGGGGGATGCTATGGGATGCCCGAGGTCCAACCCAGTTGGCCACATACAAGGCAAATACTTGCTCTGGCCCAAATCTATTGTTTTAACTTAGGAAGTTTATTGGTAGTTAGCCACACAGATATAGATAAGCAGACAATTACAATAGTGACTGCTGCAACGGAAAGAAGCTGTCCATGTTTTAATGATTGTGGCTCCCAGTGACTTTTGTATTCTCCAAAGTCACCAAGTTCACCAATTATTTTGCTCTTAAGGAGTTATGATTATTTTAAAATGTCAAAATTGCATTTAATTTTTATCCGTGCTTGTCAGCATGTACTCAATTTGGGGGCTGAAATGACTTCACTGTTTCCAATTAAAATGATAGGAAGCATTTTCTGTCATTTTGTGGTAGAAATTAAAAACTGACTTTATTGGTTAGATACGAAGCAACACTCCATAGGTTGGTAGAAGAATAAGATGAACCTTCCTTTCTTTTTTAAATTGTCTTTAAAAATGTTTTAAAAACCCAACACACAATAATAGAGCTGTGAACTGAGAGACAGGGAAGTGAGGGGGAAAGGGGCTGTGGAAAACTGGGGAAAGAATTTTGTGGAATAGAAAGTAATAGAATGGGAGACTAACACCCAAGGATAGTAGAAATAAGGACCAGGAGGATTGCTCCATGGCTTGGAAGCCGGCTTCACATACTGGGGGGAAAGGCAGCTGGGACAGAGAAGGAACCACTAAGTAAAGGATACTTGGAGGGCTCGCTCAGGTTGGGAGATGCATGCCGAAAGTAGACTATGGACCGAACATGATGGCCACTTAGTACCCATCTTGTAGACCATAACACCCAAAAGGGGAGAGAAAGTAAAAGGTAATGCGCCTGCCATAGGGGCAAGGAGGGGTGGGGTGGGGTGGGGGTGGTGGGAGGGATACTGGAATCATTGGTGGTAGAGAATGGGCACCGGTGGAGGGATGGGTACTTGATCATTGTATGACTGAAACATAAGCACAAAAGTTTGTAAGTCTGTAACTGTATCTCACAGTGATTCATTAAAAATAAAAATAAAAAAATTGAAAGCCTATATAGTTTTGTAAAATTATTAATATATTGTCATCTACACTTGATTATACCAGATGAAACTAAAAAGCATGTTAATGTCTTTCAATTTATATTCATGAATACTGGTAACTTCAGACTATTAGATAAAGATGTTTCTTTATCTGACTACTCCCTCACTGATTGGACTGTTCCTCTGCTCAATAGAACCCTTTTCTATTGATTTATGTGTGATATGTTTGTCTGCCCAACAAAGGTCTTCAGAAGGACTTCCCATTAGTCACCTCCTATTTTGAAATTTTCATTTCTTATCTTCTTACTACTGTGTACTTTCTGCCTTACTTTCCCCTGTTATCAGATAACAATTTCTTAGGTAGGGGGCTGGAGAGATAGTAGAGTAGGTTAGGTGCTTAGGTGCTTGCCTTGAACCTGCCCAAGCTGGGGCTCCATCCTCAGAACGCCATGGAGTCCCCTGAGCACCCTCAGGAGTGATCCCTGAGTTCAGGGACAGGAATAAGCCTTGAGCACTGCTGGGTGTGGCTCAAAATTCAAAGATTAAACAAAAACCATTTAGGTATTCTCTTATAAACTGTGTTCCAGATATATTCTGAACAGTCAAGAAGAATTTTTTCTTGTATTCTGATAAAGTAGATTTATTGTTGCATGTATTTTACTGGTGACTCATATTACATATAAATTTTAATTGTTACCAGTTATTCTTATATTTAAAAGTATATTTTATCAACTTGACTCAAATAATATAAAACTGCTGATAAAACATAAATTTTCCTTTAAGTAATAAATGTTCCTAATATATCTATATAGTCATACACAAAAACATTAAGTATTGGTTAAAGTAGTTTATAATTCCTACCATTTACTTTGAAATCATTGAAGACACTAGTAAGCAAATAAAGATTATAGTTCAGGTACCAGAGGTCCATTGCTATTATTGTCAATTTGGTGGGTTGCTATTTGTGTAGTTTGAACTCCAGGGCTGGGTTTCATCTGTGGTCACATACAATTAGGAACATGAAGATATTGAATTTACTTAGATGGCTAAAGTGCCCTTCTGTTGTTGAGCATGTGATCAATCATCCAATAAACAAATCTCTTAAAATTTTTAAAGAGGATAAAAGGAGTCAGTTAACAAAGCTCTTATCTATTTTGTGGTAAGAAACATTTTTCTTCATTCGAGACAGGAAACAATCACAAAGCATTGCATAATGTGGATGAGACAGAGAGGAACAAGAGCTTGGAGAGCCTCTTTTCAAATAGGTTTGAAAAACAATGGTGTTATTGTTGATCAGACACTAACCTTGGTGTCAGATGACTTGAGGTTGGTTACTCGCTTCTTCACTCAAGTTTACATTTATATAGAATTATTCATCCAGAAAGTCTCATGAATTATTAACCTAGAATCCTCTACATCCTATCCATCTGAGGTAGATGGATTTATTATTTGCCTCATTGCATAAGTGAAGGCAGTTTAAGCAAGGAGATTCTTTTCATAATCACACAATAATGCAGTCAGGAAGAACCGGCTACTTGCCTTGATCCTTGAGTATGATCAGGTTCAGAACAATCTTTAGGCAATAACTAATAATTACTTGAATATTAGTACATGAAAGTGGGAGCCCATTTGTTTTCTATTTTCACTTTTCATGTTTTGATGCTAATAAGACAACCCTGCCCAACACCCATGCCCCCCTCCCCCAAAACAAAGAGAAAGAGGATTATATCTTTTTATTGTTTGCTGAGTGATTCTGGAAGACTTAGGGATCATTGATTTCATTCATACATATCTCTTTGGGGTCTTCTTTTTTCCTTCTCTTTAGTCTTGGTAATAAAACGCAGTTTTATTAGCAGGATTCTGAAGGTACAGGGAAAAAATCACTTCCTAACTCACTATTCTTACAACTTCTGGGCCCATTGTAAAATCATATGCTGACACACTCTTTTTGGTGGGAAGATTTCTTAGTCATTTTGTTTTAGTGTCCCTCAGATTCCCAATAAATATAACATTCTCAGGCACAATGCTCTTACACTGTTGCCAATATGTAAGATAAGAAGGAAGGCAGATTTTATCCTGGAGACACTCAATGGAATGCATTTCTTAGAGTTGGCTGATACCAATCAATGAAGCTTTAGTTTCAGTGTGACACAGTTGCTTCAGAACTCACCTTGGGTTTAATGTTCCTGGAGACCATCCAAAAGACCAAACTGCTATGTAATGAATTCGAGTACCAAAATGCTGTCAAGGTACTTTTATTGGAAAGAATATTGGGGGAGGGGAGATATTAAAAAAGTGTTTTAGAAAAAAAATCGGAGAAGGTCTAGTTCTTTCGCATACTTACTTAAAGGGATTGCTTTAAGAGAGAGTTGTCTTTTTAGATTAAAAATGGGACAGGTCCTATTGCAAATGCAAAAATATGTAAGGTAGTTAATGAACTACCTTAATATCAAGAGTAGTGCTTCTGGCCAAGAACAAGACTAACTGATGTAGACCGGTGTAGACTGCATTCTGGATCTTTGCCTAGGCCATCGTGAGCAAGCAATATAAAAAAAACATAAAATAGTAAATAAAAATCCTGGTAAATTTTTCTAATTGACAATTTCTTAACCTGCAAGATGAAAGAGTTAAGGACTCTGTCAAGCATTTAAAGTTACTGTGATATTTAAAAAAAATTAACCTATCATTGGTAGTTTGTGCCTTTGGTCCTTTAGTTTTGACAGTTATCAGATCTGACCAGCACTAAGATCAGACTTTTAACACCTGTATTATTTACTCCAAATGGTTGGCTAGAGTTGCTGGTCAGGTCTGATAGCTGTCAAAACTATAGGACCGAAAGCACAAACTACCAATGATAGGAGGTTAAAATTTTTAAATATCACAGTAACTTTATTCTTTTTTTAATTTCTATTAGTGAAACACCATGAGGTACAGTTGTAGACTTACAAATTTTTGTGCTTGGGTTTCAGTTATACAATGATCAAACACCCATCCCTCCACCAGTGTCCATTTTTCACCACCACAGGTCCCAGTATCCCTCCCACTCCCCATCCCCCCATCCCACTCTGCCTCTGTGGCAGGGTGTTCCCTTTTGTTCTCTCTCTCCTTTTGGGAATCACAGAAACTTTAAGTAGTCGGCTAGAGTTGCTATTTGTTTTTCTTCCTACTATCCTGTGGTTCTTTGAAAGTGGCCAAAAAACAATGAAGCAAACCATTTCCCCCTCTCCCTGCAAAAACAGAGGGCAAATTTCTTTAAAAATGCTCATAGCTTTTGTAATAGACTCTGTTTTTGTTCAGTTTTCCAAGTGTAGATTAGATTAGCAAGAGTGCTTATTTATTTAGATGCTTATTTTTTGTAGTGACATTTCTAACTAGAGTGTCCCAGATGTGTAGCAAATAGAATAAGAAATGGGATGAGTCCTAATCACACCATTTTTGATTGCAGTTTGTCTGATGCTTATACCACCCTCCTCTTTTACAGTTTGGTGGTTGACTCCTTGAGATGACTTTTGGGACTTTTCAAGTGGAGTGTGACATTATTGATTCCTCTATTAGTTATAGTGCCATGCTGGCTAGAACAACTGAAATTTATGCTGTAAGGCTACAGTATTACTCTTAGCACACCATTCTGTCTTCTCATTCTCTTTCTTTTGCACCTATAATAGCATTTCAGTATCTGCTGGATGAAACAAGATATTCCACAACCTGACAATTTTGGTTTAAGACAAGTGTGATTTAGAAAAGTGGCAGGATGTGATATTGGTGCTCTTTCTCACAGTGCTCATGAAAGTGGTCTGCTTACATATCTGCATAACCTTGAATTATTGCCTAATCCTCACGATCTTCTTCTTTTTTTGGGGGGGGGTCACACCCGGCAATCCTCAGGGGTTATTCCTGGCTCTGCACTCAGGAATCACTCATGGTAGTGCTCAGGGGACCATACGGGATGCTGGAGATTAAACCCGGGTTGACACATGCAAGGCGAATGGCCCACCCACTGTACTATGGCTCTGGCTCAATTCTCAACATCTTATTTGCTCATTATTAAAGGAGAAATTTTAATTTAAAATTAGTAGGTTTGTCATGAAGATAGAAATATGTGCAAAGGACATATCATAGTCTTAAGCATAAAATAGGTCTTTAATAATAAACTATTTTATTTGATTATTATTGATATTATTTTTGTTGTAGGGATATTGAATTACTAAAACCCCTGGATTTAATTAAAAGACTATTATTGCTATCCATTATTTTTTAAAATGTATCTAGTGATAACACCCAACTAGTTTTCTTCTAAAACTACTACAGATAATTTTCTGCTCATACATATTATTTATTATATTTTAGCAAATTATAAGAGTTAAATCTTGTGGTATTAATAAGAAAATTATTATATCCCACTACAAAAGTAACCATGACTGTCTGCCAGTGTCCCTTAACATAATACTATTAAATTTGTCACATTGCAGCAAATTGCACGATTTCATTGTGTTCGATCTATATAATATTCCATGATATGTGTCCATATATATGTGCGTATATATATACATATATATACATACCATACATATATATATATATATATACATATCACACTCTGAGCTGGGTATTTGGGTTGTTTGCATATCCTGATTATTGTACTTAGTGCTCAATGAACATGAATGTACATAATATCCTTTGGATGAATATTTTTGTGTTTTAGAGTTAGATGATAGTAAGCGGAATCACTGGGTCATATGGAATAACTGCTCTTACATTTTTGAGAAATTCCTAAACTGGTTGAACCAAATAACATTCCCACCAATAGTGAATGGTAGTTCATTTTTCACCACACCCCTGCCTATACTGATCATTTTCAATCTCTTTATTATATGGGCTACGCTAGCACGCAACCGGGATGAATGGAGACGTTACTGGCACCCGCTCGAATAAATCGATGAATAACGGGGATTAAGTGATTAAGTGATTAAGTGATTATTATATGCCATTCTCACTGTGAGATGGTACCTCAGTGTTATTTTTTTTTGCATTTCTTATCCAACACGTGACAATGAGTACTTTTTCATATACATACGAGCATCTATATGTCTTCTTTGGGGAAGGGATTGTTCATTTCTTTTTCTCTTTCTTTGAGGGGACTATTAGGCTTTTTTTAATATTGAACTTTGTGTGTACTATATAGAGCTCAGATTTGAGCCAGATATCTATTGTGCTGTGTGCAAATGTTTTTTTCCCAGTGGGACATCTTTTTATGTTCGCATGTGTGAGTTTCTTTTTTCATGCAAAACCTTTTGAATTTGATAGAGTTTGATATGTTTATTTCTGTTTTTATTGTCTTTGCCTTTCCTTTGGAATTAAATCATTAAAGATTCCCCTAAGGTCTATTTTCTGGATGATCCTATGTTTTCTTCTGTGTATTTTAGGGATTTGGGTCTAATATCTGTTCTAAACTCCTTTGAGTTAATTTTTATGAATGTTGTAAAATGCAGTTATAATCTCACTTTTTATGTTTGCAGTTATCTTCCCCAACACCGTTTGATGAATATACTTTGTTCGCTCCATTTGATGTACTTAGCTTCTTTGTCATAGATTAACTGTCCATAAATTCTGTGGGTTTATTTCAGGACTTTTGATTCTGTTTCATTAATCTGACTCTATTCTTATTCCAGTATCTTTAGTGGGCCTACATTTAGTGTCTCCCCAAGATTTGTTGAGGATTAATAACAGTATCTATTATGATTGAATCTGCTCTTGGCATTATTGTCATGCCTTTAGACTCTGTTCCCTGGAAGGAATCTTTGGCATCCCGTGGCTCTCAAAATTCCCGATATGTATTAGGGCAGACTGTACCGCAGAGAGAAGACTTCTTTTTTGTATCTTTGCAAACAAACATTACTGTTACATAGCATTTTAAATCATACGTAAGTTCTCATGAATAGAGAGAAAAGCAAATGACTCACGTAAATCACAATAGGACGCCACCTACCCATTTGTTGTGGGTCATAGGTAAAAAAGAAATGTTAAAACCTGTAAAGGTAAAACATACAGTTTAAACAACAACATTATATTTGTTTAGCCCAACTAATCCCAGATTGAAAACCTTGATTTCCTGAAATTCTTCATTTACCATGACAAATTTTCAATCTGAAAACTTGATAAAAGCCTCTTTGAAAACAAGACATTAGAACAATGTTATAAATGGCAGAGGCAAACACGCACACCTGACAGAAAGTTTGTTCCATACTGTGAATTTGCCTGCCTTTAAGAATTCCATCCTTGCATTCTGATTTCTAGGAAAACAGATATTAAAGAGTTAAAACACTCATGTAAATGACCATTAAAAATTTAAGGATTTCACAACTGTACAAAAAACCTTAAACTTAATTCTCACAACACTTAACTAAAACTTCAGACCTGACAACAAAACTGTCACAAAATAATTATTTTAGTAATAATATATGCTTCATATACTGGCAGGCTAATTAACAATATGACCTAAAAATACCAATGATAGTAATTTCTCACATTTTTCACCTACCCTCCATTTTGGATAAGTACTTTTAATTTACTGTTTTTATTTACAAATATGTAAGAAGAGGGTTTGGAGCCATCATACAGCAGGTAGGGCATTTGCCTTGCCGGTGGCTGACCCGGGTGTGATCCCTGGAATGCCGTATAGTCCCCTGAGCACCAACAGGAGTGATTTCCGAGTACAGAGCCAAGAGTAATGCCTGAGCATACCAACCCCTGAGCATTGCTGGGTGTGACCCAAAAACCAAAACCAAAATAAATATAGGAGAGTCAGAGAGAAATGACACACCTCCAGTTGTGATGTGGGTAGCCAGCATGTCTGGGTCCCTTATATTGTTTTGCTTGTTTCTGTCTTGGAGTCACACCAGGCAGTGCTCGGTGCTAACTCCTGGTTCTGAAGCTTAGAGCATTCCTGGCTGGGCTGGAGGCACATATGCCTATGAGGAAGGATGGAACCCCAGGGAGAAGTAGGGTCGGGTTGCTGGCGCCTTATCCACTGTATAATCTCCCCATCCCTTATATTTTACAGTGAACAGTTTTTCTTCCATGTCCCTCTACCTCCCAACCCCATACTCTGTTCTCAGCAGCTGATTCATTAGCAGTCAATTCCTCAGGCTAGAGGCATTAGTGTTGAAAGGGGGAAGACTCAGTTTCCCCCTGGCAGTGAGAGAAGAAGCTACAGTTTTATCTCTCCAGGTGCTCCATCTCTCTCCCATCAACCAGACACACATCCCAGCCCCACAGTTCTGTCTTAGTATTTTCAGGGCTTCCCAAGATCATAAAACTCTGCCATCCCAGAGACTGACAGGGGAACTAAGACAACTGGAGGTATGTCATTTCCTCTCCTGGAGTCTAGGCTGAAGCAGAACCTATGATAAATGGCAATCAGGCCCCAAAGATTTGTTTGCCCTTGCCAGTGCAGAAGAAAGTCACAGTTTCCTCTTGCCATCTTTCCCCATCATCCGACACACAGTTCATTCCCCAACTCCTGCCCAGTGTTCCTAGGGATTTCCAAGACCATCAAACCCTGTCCTAGGGCCTGGACCTACAGGGACACCAAGATAAGGGGCAAGAATGCCCAGAGAGATTTGGACCAGCTAGACATCCGTGGGATTTTCTGGCATCTTTTGTAAACCCTTGCCAATGGATAAGGAATGCCAGGAGCCCTACCGAAGGCCTCCACAAAACTCCCTGATCTTAAATTAGTGCTATCCTAAGTTCCTTCTCACTTAGGGAGATTCTTTTTTATTCTCTTCTACTTTCCAATAAAAATTTCTGTTCTCCAACTCTGAGTCTGAGCGTCTTTATTCCTTGTTCTTGAAGATATTGAAGAACCTGCAAATCATGAATGTACACAGAGACCTGGCACTGTCACTCCTGCCTCACCTACATCAATGCCTTCCCCAAATCCCTCAAGAGGGTGTCTTAAATTTCTTCTTCCACGGGAGGATGCTTTACTGGGAAGATATTCCCAATGGCGTCCAGGGCTTCCTCCTGGCTCTGTGTTCAGGAGTCACCCCGGGAGGGAAAGCAAGCACCTTATCTGCGATACCCTCCCTAGCTCCAAGAAGGATTAAATTAAAAAAAATAATTTGAAGCATTGCAATTTACAATGCTGTGAAGGAGAGGGTTTCATGCATACAATGTTCCAACGCCATAACCCCCACCAATGGCTGCTTCCTAACCCATCCCCCTACCTCCACAACACAGCCCTCCCTCAGTGGCGAGCTCTGTTCCGTAAATTACTTCTCTCATTCTGCTGCCTTGGACCATTTGTTACTGTTATGTTTCTTGCTGGGCTGGAGCGATAGCACAGTGGTAGGGCATTTGCCTTGTGAGCAGCCAGCCAGGTTGAGCCGGGTTTGATTCCTCTGCCCCTCTCGGAGAGCCCTGCAAGCTACCAAGAGTATCTCACCTGCATGGCAAAGCCTGGCAAGCTACCCGTGATGTATTCGGTATGTAGAATTTTCAATATGCCAAACACAGTAACAACAAGTCTCAAAAAATGGAGATGTTACTGGGCCTGCTCAAGCAAATCGATGAACAATGTGTCTTGCTTTTAATATTATTGCTTACTATTTTTCTTTATATCCCATGTGTGAAAGAGATCATTCTCTATCTGTCTCCTTCTGACTGACTTCCCTCAGCTTGATACTCTCCAGATCCATCCATGTAGCATCAATTTGCATGATTTCATCCTTTCTTACAACTGAATAGTATTCCATTGTGTATATTTATATGGGCTGGAGTGATAGCACAGCAGGTAAGGCGTGCACGCAGCCCACCTGGGTTCGATCCCTCTGTCCCTCTCAGAGAGCCCGGCCAGCTACCAAGAGTATCCGGCCTGCACGGCAGAGCCTGGCAAGCTCCCTGTGGCATATTCGATATGCCAAAAAGAGTAACAAGAAGACTCACACTGGAGACATTTACCAGTGCCCACTCAAGCACATCCGTGAACAATGGGAGGACAGTGCTACAGTGCGACATTTATATATAATTTCCTTTATCCAGTTACCTGCTCTTAGGCATTTGGGTTGTTTTCATAATCTGACTATTGTGAATAGTCTGAATGTAGGAGTGTATGTGTCCTTTTGAATATAGAGTTTTTGGGTCCTGAGGGTAGGTATGGAAAAGTGGAATTGCTGAATCATAAGGAAGTTCAATTCTTGTTTTCTGGAAAAGTGTTTGTATGGTATTTTAAAAAGGCTGAACCAGTGACAGTCCCAGTAGTAAGGGATATGGGCTCCTTTTGTCACCACATCCACACCAACACTGAGCTGCTTTTGTGCCGGTATCATTGCTATGAGGTGTTATCTCATTGTTGTTTTATCTGCATGTCCCCGATGATCAGTAATTCAGAGCATATTTCCATATACCTACTGGCCATCTGTATGTCTTCTTAGAGAATTGGAACCATTTCTCACTTGCATTCCTAAGGAGGGCTGTAATATCTGCAATGAAGGAAACTTGAACCTCTGAAAGTTTGCAGATGTGAGGAGTACCATCCTTTGCCCCAGTGGGAGATCCATAAAGGTTGTGGGAGGGGACCCCCCAATTAAGCCTTGTCACAGGAACCCTAAAAGTTTAGATAACCTCTCTACTAGGTGGGGAAGAAAAAAAACATTCTCTGCTCATTTAGGAGACTGAATAGTCCTCATTTGATTCTTTGTCCCTTTTCTTTCTTTCTCTTTTTTTGTCTAAGTTTAAATCTGAGTTATGGCCTCACATTAGCATCCCAATTCTTCTCTTAGAAATCTGAATTGCCCATCTGATTGCAGAGGGTTTAGGAGAGTCAGCAAAGACTTAAGGTGCATTGGGCAAATTTCCCATAAATTATGAGCAAACATTATGAGCAAACAAGACTATGAAAGACAAGTTACTTGGCCTGCAAGTAGCAGACCCCCGTTTTGTTTTGATTTTGAAAAACTGTAACTTTGCAAAATTACTTTTCTCTTGAAGTTTCTTCCTACATTTTGTTTTGTTGTGCCTGAGTTTCAGATCCCCAATTGCGGAGAGACCAAGTCCACACACGATAATGCAAAAGCAAAGGAATTTATTCACTAGCCCGAGCCAGTGCTAGCTCGAGCCAGGGTCCAAGTCTCATCCAGTGCAGTGGAGTCTTGACAAGGACCCCGACTCCAAATCTCAAACAGTTTTTATGGAGTTGAGAGATAAGAAGCAATTTATATACTGGTCTATTTTCAGCATCGGCCCTATCACAATGGTAGTCAGCAATTAGGCAATGGTTAGTAACAGTTTCTAAGGGGGTTGCAGTGACCCTTCATGAGGTCAGAAGGGCCAGACCCAAGTGTCCAATTCCTTCTCTTAGCAAATTATTCAACTGGGAGTTACCAGCAACTTCAAGTCCTGCTTTGGGGAAACAGAAACTGAGGCCTCGCTGAAACTTAATGTTGTTGGCTGCAGTCTGTCATGGCATCAGTTTCACCGTCACAGTTTGTGTGGGAGCAATACCTGGGATTTGCTCAAGACTTATTTCTGGCTTTGTGCCCAGGCACCACTCCCTGACCTTGTCTTTATACTGGCTAGACTCATTCAGAGTCTGAGGTCAGTTGCCAGAGTGACCAGGTAGAGCTTACTAATGATGTCAGCGTGAGGCTACTAGCGGTGTTTTTCACCAAGGGCTATGTGATTGTGGTAAACTTTCACTCCTAGAAGACTTGCTTGAGCTTGTTTTCGGGGTAATCACAGAGTTTCAAAAGAGGAAAGCAAATTTTCTATGCTCAAAAACTGAAATTCTACCTGTGTCATGACCTATGTCATACATAACCCATTGACCAGAAGTCCCATGGTCAAAAACCACCTCCTGGGCGGATCCTCCCAACACCCTTTATTTGGTCCTCCCTTCTGTATCTGAGCTGCCTTTTCCCCTAGTGTTTGCAGCTGGCTGAGATGCATGATGAAAGTAGACTATAGGCCGAACATGATTGCCACTCAATTCCTCTTTTGCAAACCACAGCACCCAAAAGAAGAGAGAGAACAAAAGGGAATGCCCTGCCACAGAGGCAGGGTGGGATTGGGGGGATGGGGAGTGGGAGGGATACTGGGATCAGTGGTGGTGGAGAATGGACACTGGTGGAGGGATGGGTACTCGATCATTGTATATCTGAAACCCAAGAACAAAAAATTTGTAAGTCTACAACTGTACCTTATGATGCTTCACTAATAAAAAAATAAAATAAAATAAAGAATAATAGTTTTGGTTAAAAAAAAACAACTCAATGTGGATTTGTGCTACAAAAAAAGTAATAAGGTATGCCTATAAAAAGAGGCTATAAAACAAAATGAGCTGGTACATTAATCACTTAATCACTTTATCATATTTTTCTGATATATTTTACTTCTAGTTCTGGTGAAAAACTTCCTTTGGGATACTAAAGGAAGTATCTCCTTTATTCCCCAACAGGGAAATAAAACCCTGATGGGAGAGATTGTGATATTTTACATCAACAGGCAAAAAAATTTTTAGTGGTGGAAAGGGGCAACTCAAGATAAATCCAGTTGATAAAAATTACTCACATAATTACTGTGGTACTAAAGAACTTGCTCTGCTATTATCTCAAAGAACCCAAGAATCCATGTCATAGGTAAAATACGAATTGCTTTCACTGTATATATCAAGAGACATAACATTTGTGGAAACTTCCTAAGAGTTTATTTTAATAAAGGGAAATGATTGACTTAAGACTGTTTAGTGGTCTATAAAGAAATAAAAATAAAATATCCTAGCTGGGGATAACTCCTCAGGTGAAAGCAGATTGACTGTGATAGGACTGGAGAAAATCTTGTGATATGAAAGGAAAAAGGAAGAATAGTTTAAGGTGTTGTTAGGGAAATGAATGCAGTATCTAGAGAGAATAACATAATAATAACAAAGATTGATAGCTAAAGTCTTTCTATTTATTACTTCTTTTTATCTTCACATCATTCCTCCTATGCTTACATTTTAAAAATCAGAATAGAAAATAGATACAGCAGTAAATGAACAGGGAAAGATAGCTATGGAAAAGAAGATTTTCTTTCTCAAGGTGTGCGTTGTAATAGGACCACAAAGAAAGAAATTCAGGAAGGTGGGTACAATTTAAATGTGAAAGGAATATAGAGGAAGACCAAAGACATGGGCATTTAAAGTGGGAGGGCCATTGCACCTGAGATACATCAAATATTCAGCTAGAAGGGAATTAAAATGGGGAGGAAAAGAAGTCCAAAGAGGCATTGAGTGGCAATCATGTTTGGTCTATAGTCTACTTGTGTCTCACTAATAAAAATTAAAAAAAAAGTCCAAAGAAACCTTCACATGATAGTCAAATTTTATTGTAGAAAACACATCAACTTAAGTAAGACTAAGCTTCAGAGATTTTTCTCATATGTGAGATATAAAGAAATATAGTATGGGAATAACATGACCACGGGCAACAGGAACTGAGAACTGTCTTTAGTAGGAAGCTCACCATGGCAGGGGGAAGAGGGGCATAGGTAGAGGTGAGGACACTGTGACAGTGGTGGAAGGAAGCAGACACTCTAGGGGAGGAGGTTCTGCTGGAATATTAGCACTGTAGCACTGTCCTCCTGTTGTTCATCAATTTGCTCGAGCAGGCCCAGTAACATCTCCATTGTGAGACTTCTGTTACTGTGTTTGGCATATCGAATATGTCACGGGTAGCTTGCCGTGTGGGCGAGATACTCTCGATAGCTTGATACTCTCTGAGAGGGGCAGAGGAATCGAACTTGGGTCCGTCAGGTTGGCCACAAAGCAAGGCAAATGCCCTACCCGCTGTGCTATCGCTCCAGCCTGCTGGAATATTGTGTGCAGGAAACCCTGCCATTAACAGCACTGGGAAACATGATGTCTAAGATAAATTTTAATAAAAGATAAAACACTAAAACTCAGAGATAGGGATATAAAAAGATACAATTACAAAATAATAATAGACAAAATATATAAATGCAAATAAATTGGAGGATGTGGCTGTCAGAACTTGAGCTTTTTTCCTGATTTAGAAAAACAAAACAAAACAGGCACACTGAAATGCCACTCCAGCTACACAAATACAGATACTTTAATATGGTATGTTTGTTTTATAAAATGTGACTGGATAGATGGAGGTGTGATTTTTTTAAAGTTTCCATTACTTCCCAGCCTAAAAAGGAAAAAAGTTAAAATGATATTTTAAAAAAATTTAAAAAAAGATTTTGGTGAAGATATACCTTATTTATCTGCATAAAAGGAGCGTAATGGTTGTTAGAAAAGATGAAGTCATGAAATTTTCTTATAAAAAATGGTCATAGAGAGTATCATGCTAAGGGAAATGAGTCAGAAAGAAAGGGACAGACAGAATGACTGCACTCATTTGCGTAATATAAAATAACATAATAGGAGACTGACACCCAAGGACAGTAGACACAATGGCCAGGAATATTGCTCCATAGTTGGAAGCCTGCCTCATGAGCTGGGGGAGAAGGCAGCTGGGATAGAAAAGGGATCACTAAGTCAATGATGGTTGGAGGGATCTATTGGGATGGGAGATGTGTGGCTGAAAGTAGATGAAGGACCAAACAAGATAGCTTTCCACTATCTGTATTGCAAACCATAATGCCCAAAAATAGAGAGAGAGAGAGAGAGTATGGGAGAAATTGTCTGACATAGAGGCAAGGGAAGGGATGGGATGGAGCAGATACTGGGGGAGATACTTGGTGGTGGAAGAAGAGTGCAGTGGTGGAGGGATGGGTGTTCGATCATTGTTTGACTGAAACTCAATCATGAAAGCTTTGTAACTATTTCATGGTGATTCAGTTAAAAAAAAAGTATAGTGTTTAGAGATTTTTATTTTCTCTCTATATGTAAAAAAATTAGTAGTGGGGTTGATAGTTTGTGAAGAAGGTGGATGGATAAAGAGCTATTAGACAGTCACTTCTTTCAAACACAGAGAACCACAGAACAGGATACGGGAGGCAGCAGGGTGAAGAATTAGAATCTGACAACAACATTCAGTTTCTCTGAAGATGGTGAGAAGTCTCCAGAAGGACCAGGATAGCTGCCTGGCTACTCTTGTAGCTCACACATTGGCAGCACCAACGTCACCTGGCTCTTGTCTCAAGAAGAAATCTCAAGCCACATCTCACTATAAATCAGTCTCTGAGGTTGATGGTTAGGAATTTGTTTCAATTTTATTAGAACTATTTTTGTTGTTGTTATGGGAGCCACCGGGCCCCAGTTATCAGTGCTTGGTGGTTCTTGTGCTGCCCGGAATAGAGCCCAGGACCTTACACATGAAAGATATGAATTCTACCACTTGGATCCCAAACCTGTGTGCTAGGCCCGGTTTGTGGTATTGTTGTTGTTTGTCCATATCTAGTGGTGCTCAGGCCTGTAGCCACTGCACTGTGCTGCTGCTGCTGCTGGTGGTGGTGTAGGCCTCATGGTTTGGTCCTTGGTCTGATGATACTCACAGCCACCCAGACTATCCTGAAGGCATTTGGGGACCATTAGCACCCTAGCCAGATGGTGCCAAGAATAGAACCCAGGACTTCACATATGCAAGGTAACATGCATATAACTCAATCTCTCTTATTGGCTCTGGAATAGGCTTCTGAAGGCATCATGTGAAAATCTATTTCATGGGGAATTCTGAGAAGCATTAATTTAGAGTATATGTAGTATAATTTGAAAAAATGAGGCAAAGTCCCCAAATCTAGGAGTTCTTGTATTCAACAAAATATTGAGTGGTTACTCTGTCATGGTTGAGTAATATTGGTGACTCTTGACACTTTCATTACAAAGAATTCTTTTTGCTCTTCCTATTCACCTCAAAACTAATAAACCTCTATAGGGAAAGGTTTCTTAATAAAGCCACTATAGACATTTTGAGCTAGATCTCCTTTTGTGTGGGAAGCATCACAGCAGGTTTTGCAGCATTTATGGCCTCTACCCAATCAATGCTAATAATAGCTTCACCAGTTGTGACCACAAAAGAATGCCTTTGCACTGCCAAATGTGCCCTAGAATCAAAATCATTCTGGGTTGAGAACCACTATTTAAGAGGGGAAATTAAGCAGGATAGATTTATTAAGTAATACCATACATTCCTATTTGCATTAATCTAAATTTTAGAAACTGATAACAAGAGTATAAGGCCATCAGGAGTCAGTCCATGCCAGGCGCTTCAGAGTCAGAACACCTGGATTCAGATCCTGGTTCTTAAATGTTTGGCTATTAGCAAAATTAGGAATTCATTACAAAAAGCCTTGGTTTTATCATCCCCCCAAAAATAAACAAGGGAAAAAGGTCTATGTAGAGATTAAATGTATAGCATATTATAAAATCCTAAGCACAAAACAAATAAATAGGAAGGTCAAAATGTTATATGTTCCTATTGTAAGTAAATATCTAATTCCCAATGCTTGAGATGGCCAAGTACCTCCAATACTATCATCACTGATTTTTATGTGTCCCTAGTCTCTATATTGTAGTAACCAATCTTTAGTAAACATGCACTTTCAAAACCTCTTCCAAGTTTAATATTCTCTGGTTCTACTTAAACCTAAGACTCCAGACTTTTTATGGGGGTGGGAGACAGGCTTAGGATTCTTCTTTTAGCTCACAAAAACCACAAATACTTTTATCAGAAAGAGACACATATTCACATATATATGACATTTTTTCCAGATGCAGAATTAATGTGTCTAGATCACCTGACATCTATTCATATGTCTTCCATTAAGTCCAAGCCTGTCAAGAGATTGGTTTTATTTCCTTCAAGGGAGATGGGCAGGGAAGGGTGACAGACAGAATTGAAGTTGACACAGAGAAAGTAAAAGATGCAACTCCTCAACCCTGAAGTAGTAAAAATGGAATGAACATTGTGGCTAATAGTTGATTGCAGCGATCAAGGTGAGTGACCGTGACAGAATTTATTAGAACAGCAAGAATTAGACGACATATTAAGAGGGACAACCAGGCACAGCAAAGCCTATTTAGATGAGGACAGGCAAAGTTAAAAGTGGGTGATAATCAGCTTGGCACATTAAAAAAATATTTTCAAACACACGTGGAGAGACAAGGAGGCAATCAACACCAACACTGTGCTCTGGGAGCAGATTTTAACAAAGGGTTATTCTGGCAATGTGTACTGATTAGCAGAGATAACTGCTACTGAACTAGTTGTTGTTGTAGATGAAGATGGTAAGTGGAGATGTTTACCAGTTTCAAATTTACACACCATTTAGAAATGAAGGCAAAATATGTGCACTAGTGTTAGGATTCATCTCAAAAGAAGGGTCCCCATCTCCCAGTCCGAGGAGTGAAGAATATCAAAGTGACTTCAGAATGGAAGGCAGGCTCACCACCTTCAATGCCTCTGCTGGCTGCTCATGACCTTTGAGTATCCTAAGTGAGCCTTGACCTCTATTTTCCTCAACACAGCAAGTGAGAGATGGTCCATAGACTTGGACAATAATGCTAAGTATGCTTTAAAAGGGAGAATAGAGAAGATTTAAAGCTAAGTCCCTTTGCCATTACCAACATTGATTACTAGCAACTTAGACATAGAACTTCTGGTCCAAAATGAACAAACAAACAAACAAACACTGCCCTCCTGTTGTTCATCGGTTTGCTCGAGTGGGCCCAGTAACATCTCAATTTTGAGACTTGTTGTTACTGTGTTTGGCACATTGAAAGCTTTGCTGCAGGTGAGAGACTCTTGGTAGCTTGCTGGGCTCTCCAAGAGGGGCGGAAGAATCGAACCAGCTTGGCCAGGCTGGCTGCGTGCAAGGCAAATGCCCTACCGCTGTACTATTGCTCCATAAGAGCGTGTGGTTTTATCGGTACAGAACATAGCTAGCTGAATGAACAAAGGCTAACCGAAGAGAAAAAGTCATAGGAATTGGAACTCTGACAGAAATGTGAATTTTGCAAGATACTTATTCTTATTTAGCCTATGAAATGGCTAGGTACGTGAAATGGGACTAAATATATATGTCCAAAGACTCAGAAATGTTAGGTAACATAAAAATGTATTGAAAATATGTGACACATAGAAAAGCCTTAAGATATGATTGTCAATATTAGCCAATGTTTCAATGTTTCATATAGTTATAGTTTTAATCCTTGCCATAAATCTTAGAGCTTACTCCCATAGTTTTATTATATAACATAGTGGATAAGAGTACATATGTATAGTACATATATACTACTTATAGCTTATATACACTATGTGCATATTATATTATGTATAATATTATGCACTATATTATGCATAGTATTATGCACATATTAGGCACAGTATGCTATGCATATATTACATTATGAACAATAAATATAGCTATATTATATTTATTTAGAATAAGTGATTGAAATTTAACCACTATCTTTAATTAAATTTAAAAAAATTTAATGGTTAAAGAGTTAAAATAGCAGTAATGATTTTTATGATACAGTGTTTCTACTGTTTATTAAGGAAAAACTACTCTTTGCTGAACATAGAGCACAGTTTAGTTATTTTCTGCTTTCCCTTAGCTCACAGTATAATGCTTGTACCCTATGAATTTATGTCTCTGTGTTAGTTTAAATGATATCTCATACACTCAGACATTTAAAGTAGGAAAAAACCTTAGAGATCATGTAACTCTACACCCCTCATATAGGCAGCTACTTTGGAAATGAAGAATTTTTAAAGGTCACATGCTAATTAGTTGAAAAGTATAGAATAGAATGTAGGTTGTCTGATTCGGTTTCGAAAATATGCTGAAGGCTTTGGTTTTATATGAAAGTTCATTAGTTCCAAAAGAAGGTGATGGGGACCTTGGGTAATATATAAATCGTCCTATAGAATGATGAACATTGGTTCCCAGAACCATTGTCATCACATCATCAAGACCTGCTCCATGGGCAAATACTTGGCAGAAGGTCCATGCTTGGCAGCTGCTTTAGTAATTGTTCACAATAAGGCCAGCTTTTAAAGATAATTCCTTGATGGAAATGATAAAGATAATTGTTTCCTGCAATTTAGTGCCCTAAATGTGCCTACTATCTGAGGAAGAATTGGGCCTTTGCCTAGTCTGAGTCTAATGTGCACCGGGGCTGGAGTTTCTCAGGTAGAAGAGGAAGTAGAATTTCAAACTTCTTCATGGTGTGTGTGTGTGTGTGTGTGTGTGTGTGGTGGGAGGGGGCGTTTAGGGGTGTTTATTAGGGTTAAAGGAAGTATCAAGAGAGCTATTATGGGATGTGGATAATTTGTTTTCTTACTAAAATGCCTCAAAAGTATAAGTTAAGTTTTATGTTTATATTATTATTATTATTATTGTTATTATTATCATTATTTTGGTGTTTGGGTCACATTTGGATGTGCTCAGGGATTACTCCTGGCTCTGTGCTCTGGGGTTACTCCAGGCAGACTCAGAGGATAACAGGGTGCCAAGGATCAAATCCAGATTGGCTAAATGTAGGGCAAGTGACCCACCGACTGTGCTATCCCTCTACATAGCCCTCACCCCTGTCCAAGGTATAATTTTAATGAGTGCCTCCCATCTTTTCCTTCAATGTTCCATTTTTATTTGCTTCTTTTTTCCTGTCTAGTCAGAACATTTGGGGGATCTGTTATTTTCACTCAACTCAACCTTTTCCCTCTGAATTCAAAAGGTCTTGGATTTGTATCTTCACTCATTCTTTGAGAGTAGGGGAAGTTGCTCCATCTCCCTGACCTCCCTGGATCTGTTTTGTGTCTTCAACTGTCAAAAGGGTAGGTTGCTAGTGCCCACTTCATATAACCAGGGGGATTAAATGAATGATTTCTCAAAAATAATGTAAGCCAAGTGCGTGCCCTGGAGTACCAAGTCATTGTTTTAAATATTCTATTCATTAGTACCTTTAGAAAGGTTTATATTACATAAAAAATTCTGACTCAAATTGTGTACTCTCAGACAATATAAATAGGTCTCATGCTGTGAAAATGGGCTACAGAGAGTTAGTGGAAATGAAAGGTCTTTGACTTTATTTTAGCAGAGAACTCTGTTCTGCCAAAACATACGATTAGCTTATCTCTATAGGAATAACCAAGAAGCAGAGGTAGAGAATAAACATGTGTGTGTGTGCATGTATAATATAAAATTCCAGTGTCTGCAAAGAGTGTCTTTCATCTTGAGATCATTTATGATTATAGGCGATCTTTCCTGTCACTGAGTTGAATACAGTGCTCAATGGCAGAGTCGGCTGCAATTTATCATGTGCTGTGGATCTCTACTGTCAAAAACAAGAAGCCTTGGACTCGCAAATTGATGTAAAATACTACTTTCTGGTGTTGGCAGAGCACCCCTGACCCTCTAACTCATTATTGAAGCCGTTCTGCTGACAACTGTGTGATGTATAATCTCTATCACTAGACAGATAATTTCTGGCATAAAGTCTATTTATTTATTTTGTGCACCCACCACAGTATATGAACTCATTGTTCTCAATATTTGTTTAACTGGGTCAAAATATCTAACTCGTTATTCGAATAGTTCGGTGGGACAGTCTCCATGTATGAAAGCACAAGGCTGGCTGTCATTGTGAGAGCTGATTATTATCATCCAATTCAAATATCAACATTTAAAAAAATTTCAACATATTTGAAGAGGTACTATTTAAATCCATTGGGGATAATGGCAGGTTGTGTGTCGGTAGGAGAAGCATAGTTTAGAGGAGTGCAACAGAAACAAACCTGTAATCATAGGAATTTGATGTCAGCCACTGAAATTCAGTTTGGTGTCATAAGCTGAACTTCAGAATAATTATACCTCTTTATAAGAAAATCAGGAGCAATGAAGGGTTGACAAGGACTCATCTTTCATAACGCCTGATTCTCACCTGACTCAGGTATATATTTTTTTTAAATGTCTGGCCCATCAACAGACCATCGGTTACTGTAATAAATGGTGACACCCCATCATCCAGGAGAAAAAACATGGTATTTAGGCCACAATTATCATCTACGTGGCATAATTATCATCTGACTTTTTCCCTGTAATAAATCAGTGCTCAAAAGCCCTGTTATCTTGTGTCCCTTGAATGGCAAGGGCTTGGGATTTCCTTCTTCAAATTGTAGAATGAAGCTCCATAGGTATGTTAGCATTAGTAGCGCTGGATACGAAATTAAACAGCCGTAGGTGAAAGTTCAAGGACTCAGCCTTAGATTGGTTCCCTAACCTTTTTCAGGGAATATGGCTTCCCTCTAGAGTTGTAGGCTAAATGAAATAAAATAAATCATAGACATTGCTTAACAGTACTGAGTATGAGCACTCTGGCAGTAGCTTCTATCTTCATCAGTCACCATTAGTTATCGGAGTGATGGCACTGAAAAGCAGCAGACGAACAGAGGGCAGGGGCAGAGTTATCTTCAGCAGGGCACACATTGTGGAGTGAGTTTCCCTGGGGAACCAGTGACTCCTTAGATAGGAAACTAGAGTCCAGGAGCATTCAGGAGTTTAAAAAAGTATTATAACTCCATGATTTAACAAGTTGTATAGAATACAGTTTTTTTCAGGTATTAAATGTTCCCACACCAGTCCCATAAGCAGTGGGTCTTCCACCAGGAAGGCACAAATTTATTTCATTTTGTCACAACACAAGGGAAAGGGAAATTATCAAAACTTGGATCAGTAAAAGTCATTTTGTGGTCATTGTTGTATTTTACAATGGTCTTATTGAGGCCATTGTCTGAAGACTTACTGGGCTCATTGGTGCTACGGGAGGTTGTGTGCTTTTGTTTTCACTCATTGGACTGGGTGGGTTTCCACACAGCTCGCCCATCAGATTTGCTGTGATCCTACTGGGCTGTCAGTGCCATAAAATTTGGAGGTGTCATGTGGTTGAGGAGCTGTTGAGCTGGAACAAATTAATGGCTTGGCAGCTTGAAGGGGTTCTGTTGTGGAGCTGGGCCAATTCTACATTGGAGGGTGTCAGGTGTGGCTGTGGGCTGCTTTGACTTCAGGCATAAAGGAGAATCTTCCTGCCCCTGTTCTGAAAAGACCCCAGAGTTATCAGGCTGGACCAGTCTACCTGGTAAGATTCAGTGGCATCATGTTCTTATTGAGAATAGGTGTGGAGGTGGGCTATTTCTCTGCCAGCAAGATAGTGGATGCAGGCCATCCTTTGGTTTAAAGCAGAAAAGTAGATCTTGCACACCTTAGATATATAGATTTAGAAGTGTATGGGAAAGCTTTTCATTAGGGAGGAACTGCTAGTTGGCTACAGGGATTTTGGTTAAGTTTTTGTCCTGTAGGGCCTCACTCTGAAGTTATAGATGTCTGAAAGTGTAGTAGGTTAATTAAATAATTAAATTATGGGTAATTTTCCTTTCATTTCTCCTTTTTTCAATCTAGTTTAATTTTTCCTATCATTGGGGATTTGCTATGCATGATGAAGAACACTATGAATTTTTCTGATTTAAACATGATGTTACTGATCTATAAAACAGTTAACTCCTACCCCCAGACACTTTTCCAGTTTTAAAGTTTTTGCATTTAATCTTATAAACAATGTTTGAAGCCATTCTAACTTTCACTTATACATCATTGATGTTTTATATTTAATATATATATTTTTTCCTACCCAACTGTAAACTACCCAAAGTTAACTGTCTGGTTGTACTTTACAGAAACCTCCCGTCAGCAGTTGGAACAGGATTTGTAAATGAACACACAATAAATATTTTTACTATTTGTCTAAAACATTATATTAATTTGGACATGAGCAATGCTCTTAGAATGACATAGAATTATACTTCTCTACTTTATAAGATCTTTGGAATATTTCCTTATGCTTTGAAAATTGTCACTAAATTTGTTTCTTAACAAACAAGGGCATTGCTTAGAGGATAATTAAATGTCAGAGTTCTCAAGTCTTCAAAAATACCCAACTGAAGGTTTGACTATTCGCCAGTCAAAATAGCTGACAAAACTTAGCTAAGGTCTTGCTACACAAAACAATGGCATTTTAATTCATATCCTGAGAACCTGCATTTATGGAAATTTGGTATAAAATCTGGACATCAGAAGGTCCTTTAAGGGAGATGAGGTGCTCAAAGGAAATACAAACTAAAAATATAGAAAGTGGCACTAAGTTTTTAGTTAACCACCCTAATATTAGAGCAGAGACATAGAAAATATAAAAGGCAACCTTAAATTTATTTTTCTGAGTAATATGCTGTTGTAGCAGCATTTCCTTTCGCATTAGATTCTATGATAGTATTAAAATGTGGTCTTACTTCCTAAACCTGGTGGCAAGATATTGGTATTACAATATTATAGAATAATGTTTCTATAAGATAAATAAGAATCTGTACTGTGTCGTAAAGAACTGTCTATCTGCAGAGCACAGAGCATGAAATTGGGTATTGGAAAACATTTTCTTAAACTTAGCCTGGAACTGGGTGCAGGCCTAGAGCAGTGTCACCTGAGCTGGTGCAGAAGGCAGAGTTCAGGTGATGGGAGATGAGGACTAACTGTCAGTCCCTTCAGTTCACTTGATCACTTGACTTCCCGTTAATGGGTGAGTTGCTCGAGCAGGCACCAGTAATATCTCCATTTGTCCCTGTCGCGTGCTAGTAATTTCTCCTTCATCATAATTGGATGTTGGTGCATAGAAAACGAAGATAGAAACTGCTGGCAGTAAGCCACATCTATTCAAATGTAAGCATCCGATTTGGGTTGTTAGGAATTCAAATGAATCAATGCTCATAGCCAAGATCGTGTTGACAAGGACACTGAAGCCTCCAACACCTCTTTTATCTCATGTTCTGAGGAACGATTCTTCTCCAGTGTTGAAAACGGTGTGATGTGATTGATGCCTTCTTGTCTCGGTCAGACCAATGACGTCGTATTTGATCTTTAGCGCTTGTACCATCAAGACCTCGATGGATGCATCCGATGCTAGCATACGTGCATTGAAAGTACAGACGATCTTTTTTGTCTTCCTTTGTTTTGGCAGCCTATATCGGCCTTGAGATTTTATCAGCCTCTCCTTTCTCATTCTTCTCAATGCTGTCATATTGGTGATGCCTTCAGTGTCAGGGGAATGAGACTCTTCGTCTCATTCAGTTACTCTTTGTCCCTTCAGTTACTCTTATGAATTGATTCCAACTCCAAGGAATATTGTACTCACAGGGTGGTGATATTTAGATCAACAATGCATAAGAGAAAGTACTTCTTACATTGAGAAGTTACTTAACCCCTTCCATATTATAAGCAAACCAAAGTAGTATTTAGTCGTTAAACATTACCTGTATTTATATTCCTTAAAAATGGACTCTGGTGCATTCTGTTTTTTTTTTTAATATTTTAATTAGTGAGGGTAATTTTTAAAACATTTTTATTAGTGAAACACCATGAGGTACAGTTGTAGATTTACAAATTTTTGTGCTTGGGTTTCAATTATACAATGATCAAACACCCATCCCTCCACCAGTGCCCATTTTTCATCACCATGGGTCCCAGTATCCCTCCCATCCCCCATGCCTCCATCCCACCCTGACTCTGTGGCAGGGCATTCCCTATTATTCTCTCTCTCCTTTTGGGTGTTGTAGTTTGCAAAAGAGGCATTGAGTGGCAATCATGTTTGGTCTGTAGTCTTCTTTCAGCACTCTTCTCCCATCCTGGGAGGGTCCTCCCAACACCCTTTATTTGGTGGTCCTTTCTCTATCTGAGCTCCCATTTCCCCTAGCATGTGTGGCTGGCCTCCAAGACATGGAGCAAAACTCCTGGTACTAATCTTGGCCACTCTTGGGTGTTAGTCTCCTGTTTTGTTACTTTATGTTCCCCAGACGAATGCAATCTTTCTGTGTCTATCCCACTCTTTCTGACTCATTTCGCTTAACATGATACTTTCCATGTAGTACCACTTGTATGTAAATTTCATGACTTCATCTTTTCTAACAGCTACATAGTACTCCATTGTGTAGATGTACCAAAGTTTCTTTAACCAGTCATCTGTTCTCAGGCACTCAGATTTTTTCCAGATTCTAGCTATTGTAAACAGTGCTGCAATGAACAAACAAGTGCAGATGTCACTTTAACTATACTTTTTTGCTTCTCTGGGATACATTCCTAGGAGTGGTATTGCTGGGTCAAATGTGATCTCAATTTCTAATTTTTTGAGAATCGTCCATACTATTTTCCAGAAGGGCTGAACCAGTTGGCATTTCCACCAGCAGTGAAGGACGGTTCCATTTTGCCACATCCGAGCCAGCACCGATTGCTTTTGTTCTTTTGAATGTGGGCCAGTCTCTGTGGTGTGAAATGATATCTCATTGTGGTTTTGATCTGCATCTCCCTGATGATTAATGATGTAGAGCATTTTCTCATGTGCCATTTAGCCATTTGGATTTCTTCTTTGAGAAATTTTCTGTTCATTTCGTCGCCCCATTTTTTTATGGGATTGGATGTTTTCTTCTTGTGGAGTTCAACCGGTACTTTGTATATCCTTGATATCAACCCCTTGTCGGATGTGTGTTCTGCGAATATCCTTTCCCATTCTGTAGACTGTCTTTGTATTTTGGTCCCTGTTTCTTTTGAGGTGCAGAAGCTTCTTAGTTTAAGATAGTCCCATTTGTCTATCTTTGTTTTCACTTGCTTGGCCAGTGGTATCTTTGAAGATACCATTAGCTTCAATATCATCGAGGGTTTTGCCAACTTTTTCTTCAATGTACCTTATGGATTCCGGTCTGATGTTGAGGTCTTTAATCCATTTTGATCTTTTGTACATGGGGTTAGGAAGAGATATAAGCCCACTTTTTTGCATGCAGCTGTCCAGTGTTGCCAGCACGGTTTGTTAAAGAGGCTTTCCTTTCTCCACTTCACTTTTCTTGTCCCCTTATCGAAGATTAGATGATAATATGCTTGGGGGGAGATGTCAGTATATTGAACCCTGTTCCTTTGGTCTACAGCTCTGCCTTTGTTCCAGTACCATGCTGTTTTAATAATTACTGCTTTGTAGTGGAGTTTGAAGTTAGGGAGATTGATTCCTCCCATTTTCTTTTTCCCAAGAATTGCTTTAGCTATTTGTGGGGGCTTATTGTTCCATATAAATTTCAGGAGTGTTTTATCCATTTTGTTGAAGATTGTCATGGGTATTGTAATGGGGATCGCATTGAAGTTGTACAGTGCTTTGGGAAGTATTGCCATTTTGACAATGTTTTAATTCTCCCAATCCATGAACAGGGGATATTTTTCCATTTTCTCGTGTCCTCTTTTATTTCCTAAAGTAGTGTTTTGTAGTTTTCTTTGTACAGGCCCTTTACTTCCTTAGTTAAGCTGATTCCTAGGTACTTGATTTTCTGGGGCACAATTGTGAACAGGATTGTTTTCTTCATGTCACTTTCTTCTCTTTCCCTATTTGCATATAGGAAAGCCATGGACTTTTGGGTATTGATTTTATAGCCTGTAACTTTACTATACAAGTCTATTGTTTCTAGGAGTTTCTTGGTAGAGGTTTTAGGGATCTCTAAGTATAGTATCATATCATCTGCGGATAGTGAGAGCTTGATTTCTTCCTTTCCTACCTAGATGCCTTTAATATCTTTTTCTTGCCTAATCACTATTGCAAGTACTTCCAATACTATATTGAACAGTTGTGGAGAGAGTGGGCATCCTTGTCTCGTCCCTGATCTTAGGGGGAAGACTCTCAATTTTTCCCCATTGAGAATGATGCTTGCTGTAGGCTTATGGTAGATGGCTTTAAGTATATTGAGGAAAATTCCCTCTATCCCCATTTTGGTGAGGATTTTCATCACAAACGGGTGCTGGATCTTGTCAAATGCTTTCTCTGCATCTATTGATATGATCATATGATTTTTATCTTTTCTTTTGTTGCTATGATGGATTATGTTGATTGATTTCCGAAAGTTAAACCATCCTTGCACCCCCAGGATGAATCCCACTTGGTCATGGTGTATGATCTTTTTTATGAGTTGTTGAATTCTATTTGCTAGTATTTTGTTGAGAATCTTCACATCTGTATTCATCAGGGATATTGGCCTGTAGTTTTCTTTTCTTGTGTTGTCTTTGTTTCCTTTTGGTATTAGAGAGATATGGACTTCATAGAAATTGTTTGGGAGAGTTCCTGTTTTTTCAATTTCCTGGAAAAGCTTGAGAAGAACTGGCAATAGTTCCTCTTTAAATGTTTGAAAAATTGATTAGTGAATCCATCTGGTTTTGGGCTTTTGTTTTTGGGAAGACTTTTGACTATAGTTTCAATTTCCTTGATGTGAATAGGTCTATTCAGATACTCTATATCTTCTTGATTCAGCTTTGGGAAATTATAGAGATCCAGGAATTTAATCCATTTCTTCTAGGTTCTCTTGTTTCGTGGCATACAGACTTTCAAAGTAGTCTCTGATGACCCTTTGCATTTCTTTGGTTTCTGTTGTGATATCCCCCTTCTTATTTCTGATTCAATTTACTAGGGTTCTCTTTCTGTTTCTTTGTGAGTGTTGCTAGTGATTTATATATCTTATTTATTTACTCGAAGAACCAGTTCTTGGTTTCATTGATCTCTCAGATTGTTTCTTTGGTTTCTGTGTCATTGATTTCTGCTCTAAGTTTTATGATCTCTTTCCTTCTGCCTGATTTGGGTTCTTTCTGTTGATTCTTTTCTAAGATCTTGAGCTGTTAAGTCAAGTTGTTTATGTGCATCCTTTCTTCCGTCCTGAGATATGCTTGCAGAGCTATAAATTTTCCTCTTAATATGGCTTTAGCTGCATCCCATAAGTTCTGGTATCTTGTGTCTTCATTCTCATTTGTTTTCAAGTATCTTTTGATTTCGTTCTTGACTTCCTTTCTGACGCACTCATTGTTCAACATTGAGTTGTTTCATTTCCAGGTATCTGATTTGGTTCTCCGTGTCTGTGTGTGATTCACTTCTATTCTCAGTGCATCATAGTCTGAAAAAATTGTTGATACTATTTCTATCTTCCTGATTCTATTGAGGTATGTTTTGTGGCCTAGCACATGGTCTATTTTGGAAAATGATCCGTGCGCACTGGAGAAGAATGTGTATTCTTTTATTTTGGGTTGTAAAGCCCTGTATAGGTCTATAAGCCCTTTCTCTTCTATTTCTTCTTTCAAAGTCAATGATTCCTTGCTGAGTTTTGTTCTTGTTGATCTATCCAGAGGTGATAAGGTGAGGTTGAAGTCTCCAGCTACTATTTTGTTGCTAGCAATGTCCTCCTTAAAAATCTGTTAGCAGTTGTTTTAAGTATTTAGCTGTTCACTCACTAGTGCGTATACATTTAAGAGTGTGATTTCTTCCTTTTGTACTTATCCTTTGATGAAGATAAAATATCCTTCCCTGTCCTTTCTAATCTTTTTCAACCTGAAATTAATGTTGTTGGATACTAGTATGGCCACCCCAGTTTTTTTGAGGAAGTTGTTTGCTTGCAGGATTGTTTTCCATTCCTTAACTTTGAGTCTGTGTTTGCTCTGACTGTTGAGATAAGTTTCTTGCAGGCAGCAGAACTTTGGGTTCTGTCTCTGAATCCATTTTGCCACTCTGTGTCTCTTAATTGGTGAATTTAGACCATCGATGTTGAGAGAGATTATTGTTATGGGGTTTTGTGTCATCTTTCTGTAAGGGTCTGTTGTGCTTGTAGGTTTTGTCTTGTCTGATAGAAGCCCCTTTAGCCCTTGTTTTAGGTTTGGTTTTGAATCTATGAAGTTCCTGAGCTGCTGTTTATCTAGAAAATAGTGTACCGTTCCTTTGATTTTGAGTGAGAGTTTAGCCGGATGGAGTATTCTTGGTGAAGCTTTCATTTCAGTGAGTTTTTTCACTATATCCTGCCATTGCCTTTGGGCTTGGAGGGTTTCCTCTGATAGGTCTGCTGTGAATCTAAGGGGTGCTCCTCTGTATGTGATTTCCTTCTTTGACCTTGCTGCTGCAGTATTGTGTCTCTATTGGCAGCATCGATCATTCTAACTATGATATGTCTTGGAGTGTTTTTGTTAGGGTCTCATTTACTTATTTATTTATTTATTTTTAATTTTTTTTTTAGTGAGACACCTTTTTTTTTTTTTTTAGTGAGGTACAGTTGTAAACTTACAAATTTTTGTGCTTGGGTTTCAATTATACAATGATCAAATACCCATCCCTCCTCCAGTGCCCATTTCCCACCACCACGGATCCCAGTATCCCTCCCACTCCACATTCCCCCACCCCACCCTGCCTGGGGTGGCCATACTAGTATCTGACAACATTAATTTCAGGTTGGGAAAGATTAGAAGGATAGGGAAGGATATTTTATCTTCATCAATGGATAAGTACAACAGGAAGAAATCATACTCTTAAATGTATAAGCACCTAATGAGGGAACAGCTAAATATTTAAAACAACTGCTAACAGATTTTAAGGAGTGTAGGATAACACTGTTCTGTCCTTCTTGCATAGTCTCCTGAATAGTTGATAGTTGATAGTTTATTGATAGTTTATTGGACTGAGGAAAAGAGAAAAACACCTTAAGGAGGTATTTTGCCTGGGGCAGTCAGGAAGGGCTTTATTATGTTGATTTGACTACCTGTCTGGGTGGAGTGTCAGTCTAGCCTGCAAGAGAGTTGGAGAGACAAGGGAGCTGGAGAGAGAGAGAAAGAGAACAGGGCTGCAAGATGGACCACAGAGAGACTAGCAAGGGGAACATGTGCTTGAGAGAACCTAGGCCTTCCATAACATAAATTTTTTTCTATCGGATAAACTTCCTTGTAATCACGATCACAATCATGATCATCCTGTTGTTCGTTGATTGCCTCAAGCAGGCACCAGTAACATGTCCTTCTTCCTAGCTCTGAGATTTTAAAAGAGCCATATTTAATGCTCTTTCAGGGTTAGGAGAATGAGACCCATTATTGTTACTGGTATTTGGCATATTAAGTATGACACAGGAAATTTGCCAGACTCTGCCGTGTGGGCAGGATACTTTCGGTAGCCTGCTGAGTTCTCCAAAGTAAGAACAAGATAATAAGATGTTGCATTGGTAGCCACGGGCTTCGGAAGCTGGGTTTTATAGTCTCTGGGTCTTGGCCGTTGATGGGAACACCTGGCGCTGGCGGCAGCTGGTGGGTGTGATGCCTACCTACTAGAAGATGGAGGATCTGGGTGGAGAAGGCCCAGTCCCAATCCAAGCAGGCTTGGAGATCTCAGCCCTGGGACCCGCATGCCTGGGTTCCTCTGCCAGTATCTTCATGCATGAGGCTTTTCCACACTTGTGAAGAGTGGTCTCAGCATGGCTGTGGCTGGTTCCTTGTAATAAACTGCTACTAAGATCAACCGGCCTTGCCTTCGTCTCTTCCTTTGTCGGCCCTTGGCCAACAGCTGTCCCAATCCAGGCCGCACACAGCGGCTCTAGGGCACGGAACATGGGTGGTGAGATAGAGCCATCCAGAGAGCCCACGAACACACAACCTTCTGCATGCATAGTCTTTTACAAAGGAGGACATTGCTAGCAACACAATAGTAGTTGGAGACTTCAACATCACCTTATCACCTCTGGATAGATCAACAAGAACAAAACTCAGCAAGGAATCATTGACTTTGAAAGAAGAAATAGAAGAGAAAGGGTTTATAGACCTATACAGGGCTTTACACCCCAAAAGAAAGAATACACGAATACACATTCTTCTCCAGTGCTCACAGAACATTTTCCAAAATAGGGTCTCTCTTAGCTGGCACCCTTCAGGCTCCTTGAACCTGAATGGCTGCATTGTCAAGCTCTGGGCATTTTTCAGCAATGATTTGTTTAACTGTGGGTTTTTCATTGGGATTGTTTCCCTGAGCTTCTGGTACTCCAATAATTCTAATGTTGTTCCTCTTGGAATTATCTTCTAGGACTCTGATTCTCTCTAGAGCTATTTTGAGGTCCCTTGCCATTGTTGGTTGTTGCCTGTTGGCTTGGTGCAGCTGATCTTCCAGCTCACTGATTCTGTCTTCAGCTGCAGTCATTCTATTGTTGAGGGCACAGACTGAGTTTTTTATTTCATCTATGGAATCTTTTATTCGTGACATTTCTGCTCTCATTTCTTCCCGTAATTTGTCGATAGTTTCTGTCATGTTACTGGATATCTGTCTGACTGTTTCATTGAGTTCATTCAACATCTTCATGACTTCCTATCTGAATTCTTTCTCAGAGAGGTCCTTTAGGTGAGTAGCACCTAGTGAGGCTTCTGGACTCTTTTCATCGTGGTCCCCACATGGTGGGGATTTGCATTGTTTCTTCATGTTGGTGTGTAGTTTGGGGACTAGGTTTCTTGGTATGGGTAAAGTATCTGCGGCTGCATGAGGGTTGGCCCGCTGAAAATTAAGCCATGCCCACTTCTACAGAAGCCACGCCCGCTTCTGAAGAGGCCACTCCCCCACAGAAACCTGGTGTGTTTGGGCAGGGTAAAGACTGGGTGGCAGAGAAGACCAGCACAGCTTGGGGGACGAAGAGGAAGAGGCAGAGGCTCAGGGCTGCTTTTCTCTCAGCATCCAAGAGGGCGCCTGGGGGGCGTGCAGGGAGAAATTCAAGTCCCAGGTTTGAATACCAGCGGATAAACTCACCTGGGTTGCGAAGAAGACCAGCACAGCTGGGTGGCAGAGAAGACCAGCACAGCTTGGGGGATGAAGAGAAAGAGGCTCTAGTGTATTCTGATGACGAATGCCAGATATCATTGCTATTAAACCTAGATGCCTCATTTCATTTGATGCTTTCAACTATCTTAGTTTTGGTGAGAGGAGGTTAGCAAAGTCATGGAAGAGGTAGAGAATCTGGTGCTTTATAAGTTTACCTGACACCAACCTCATGTTTTTACTCTTATGAAGGTTGACCTATTGTTTTAGGATATACTCAAAAGTAGGTTTTATCCTAAATATAGAATATATTTATATTCAATGTAAATAAACTTAAAGTCATAAATAGCCTTAGATTGCCTTTGAGTATAAATGTTGTGGTACTGTTAGGGCTGAAGTTTTAGCCAGACAAATGAGGTGGTGAACTTGTTACACATGGGGAAAATCACTCATCAAACTCTTTCAAAACGTACTTAATATTGAAGACCGCATCTGAGTGCTTTAACAATTTGTTGATCTTGCATTTATTGACAAATAGCTGGGTATCGTATAATATGTGCCTCAACATTACTGCTACGTACTTCATCTTCTAAATGATTTTCTTTTTCCATAAAGCTATTCCTCTATTTTTAGTTCTCGTCTGATTATGAGGAATAGAGGTGGCCTTTTCATAATGTTATGATACTGGATTGGACACTCTTAATCACACGGTGACCTTATACAAAATCTTACAAATAAGGAATCTAACAGCAAATAAAATTTCTCTTGATTGACTCTTGTGCAGTCACCTCATGCCCCATGCTGGAGTGTTGGTGAAATATTGACTTGGAATCTGGTCTGAGAAAAGAGGTCTAAGCAAGACTTTCACATCAATTTTTTTAAAGATTTCAAATTTATAATTTTAAACATTTGTATTGGTATCCAAATTATTTTTCAGATTTAAATTCTTTATTCTGTATATAATATAGAGCAGCTATTTTAATTTAAACATGTTAAAGTGAGTGGAAATCTTTTTTCAATTTTTAAAAAAATCTTTATTAGTGAAACACCATGAGGTACAGTTGTAGACTTACAAATTTTTGTGCTTGGGTTTCAGTTATATAATGATCAAGTACCCATCCCTCCACCAGTGCCCAGTTAAAGAAAATTTGGTACATTTACACAATGGAGTACTATGTAGCGGTTAGAAAAGATGAAGTCATAAAATATACATACTACATGGAAAGTATTGTTAAGCGAAGTGAATCAGAAAGAGAGGGATAGACATAGAAAGATTGCATTCATTTGGGGAACATAAAGTAACAAAATAGGAGACTAACACCAAAGAGTGGCTGAGATTAGTACTAGGAATTTTGCTCCATGGCTTGGAGGCCAGCCACACATGCTAGGGGAAAAGGGAGCTCAGACAGAGAAGGGAACACCAAATACGGGGTGTTGGGAGGATCCTCCCAGGATGAGAGAAACATGCTGAAAGTAGACTATAGATCACATCAATTTTTCATACTTCTCAAAATGAAAATTTTGGAATCAATGAACAGAAGGTTACTCATAAAAATAATATGGTAGGACCCAACTTGACTCTATTTTCAGAGAAAAATTATTATCTCACCTAGACCTGTTCAGTGTTTACCAGATAAGTATTTATAGGAAATGTCACTTGATACCATCTAAGGGCTTACTTTCAGCTAGTCAACTATGTGAGTTCCAAGAGCAGTCCTTGGGTGATGAACATGGAAGGACAAATACTTTTTCACTGCTCACCAAGGAACGAGTCTGAGCAGTATTTCTGTACTTCCCCCCAGAATTCTCCTGCTGAGGAGAGAGAGTTGCCTTTAAGGCTAACCTGCTTAATAACTGCAGCAGACAGATGGGCCCTAAAATAAGGAAGGACAGGAGAAGTCAGAGATATTTAAAACGTGAGAATGAAATTGAGTCACTGTTACCTTCTTCGAGATGAAGAACTATGCTCAAACTTTGGAAAGAGTCCTCAGGAGCTAAGGGAAATGATGTGTATCGATCACTTTTTTATTTTTAAAATTGTAATGTAAGTAACACTGTTACAGTATTGTTATGTGTCAGCATATATAATTCTCAACTGACAACCAGCCAAGAAACAGAGACTGAAACTGTAGGAACTGTGATTTTTCAACAAAGTAAATGAATTTAGAAGATTTCTAAAACCAAGATTTTCCTTAAACCAAGATTTCTAACAGTACCATGTGTGGGTCCTGAAATCCTCAGCAGAGAATCAACTACTCAAAAAAAAAAACTCTAAACATCATTTGCACTGTAAAAAATCAACTTAAGCAATATATAAACAAAAATAAAAAAAAGAATCCATATATGTATTTTTAAAAAGTGTACATTCATGTATACTGTGTTTTGTTTTATTTTTGGCCGGGTTCAAATGGACAGTCTGTGGGGCTGGGGACCAAACTCAGGTCAGCTGGTGAAAGGTAAGCACCTTATCTCCTATTCCATCCTTCCAGTTCTGGAGAGTCTACAGTGCTAAGTCTACTACCTTTAGTACTCTTTGTCTGTGGGTGACAGGTGTTTAGGGCCACAGCCAGTAGTGCGCAGGGCTTATTTCTGGCTCTGTGCTTAGGAATCATGCCTCTTGGGGCTCAGGGGACCATATTCTTTTTATTTAGGGGCAGGACATTCAGTAGAAGGCAGTATTTCAGAGGAAAGTTTTAATAAGTAGTTGAGCTTGCAAAAGGCAATATTTCAAGACAAGCAAACCTCAGCTCAGATAGGAGAACTTAAATTACAAAGGCACTGTAATATTTGAAGGCTTGTTATATTGTGTGTTTCAATGCTATGATCGCAATATAAAAAAGCTAGCAGGTGACTTAATTAAAAACAAAGTTTATTCTCAGTTGTAATTGAAGAGTAATTTAAAGAAATTACTTATAGGGACATCCTTATATAGACAAGTCAATCCATTAATGAAGGCATTTATCTGAGTCTAGCAAATTTAATTCTTTTTCTTCCTCTTTTTCCTCTTCTTCTTCCTCTTCCTCCTCCTCCTCCTCCTACTTAAAAACAAACTCTAAACTCTAAACATCATTTGTACTGTAAAAAATCAACTTAACCAATATATAAACAAAAATACACAAAAGAATCCATATATGTATTTTTAAAAAGTGTACATTCATGTACTTCCTCCTCCTCCTCCTCCTCCTCCTCCTCCTCCTCCTCTTCCTCCTCCTCCTCCTCCTTCTCCTTCTCCTTCTCCTTCTCCTTCTCCTTCTCCTTCTCCTCTCTGTTTCTTTTTGGGCTACATCTGGCAGTGCTCAGGGGTTATTCCTGGATCTGCACTGCTCAGTGGACCATATGGGATGCCAGGGATCAAATCCAAGTTGGCTGCATGCAAGGCAAGCACCTTACTCATGGTAATATTTCTTCAGACCCCTAAATATTATTAATAGCCTACTTTAAGAGTATTTCCCCCAAAGAAATGCAAGTACCAAGCACAGTTATTACTCCATTCAAGGACCTGTGCCCAACAGATTTGTCCTTAGATTATTCTCTAAAATCCACCAAAAGGGCAAGAGTCGCTGAGACAATTAGTACTTATGGCAAGCCCTTTTATAATAAGGATCAAGTTTGAAATGCCAAACCCTGACTTAAGCTTTAATTTATTTAGTTCCATGTTATTTAATGATTTGTCATTAAAAATACCGACATCAAAGAAAGCCGCCCCTTTTACTTGATTTCCTTAAGTACTTCTTTTATGTTGTTCCTATCCTACGCCAGGATCTTTCGAGTTTTGCTTGTGGGGTGGGCACCCGTTCTCAGTTAGTACAAATGAAGTCTTGGGATCCACCATATATTCTTGGCCCACTGAACCTAGGTTCAGCTCAAAAGCTTGAAAATGAGATGCTGCTTGGCCCCTGCAGTGTCCAGAATACCAGGCACTGCATCTTGGATGTGCTGTGGGGCTTGGGGCTGTACCTAGTGATGATCAGGGGAACAAATTGTGGTGGGATTCCAATCTGAATTAAATGCTTGCTGTTCATGCACCCTAACCACTGTCATATTTCTAGGTTCCTTCTTTGGCTTTTTGTGTCCCCTAATTCCCTCGTGTATTTTCTTATAATACTCTTAGAATGGAACACACTGCCTGTTGATTGAAGCAACTTCATTGCGCTCAAGGGTGTATGAAAGTGTTTAATTTAGGGTCTCAAGACTATTTCTACAAAGACAGAATAAAACCATTACAATCATTTTAAAACGTGCCCATTATAATTCATGTGAATTGTTATTTTGTACAAAGGTAGATCTTAGTTCAGTTTTATCTGGAGATGTTCCTACCTAGTAAATATGGTATCTGGTTAAAGTGGAATTCTTAGTGTTCTATCTCATGACCTTTGTGTGTGATTTATGTTTGGTTTCTAATGCTTTATCATCTGTGTGACTTGCTATAGTTCCTTAAACTCTCCTCATCTATAAAGTGAAGAAAGTACTACTGCCAGTCTTTTAGAGCTATTGAGAGAATAAATGAGATAATAAATATAAAAGAAAAAATAGGGTTCAGATTACTAGATTGAATTTTTAATGTGAACATTAAAATTATGAATATTAATAGTGTTGGCTTTAAATAATATGTGATAGGAAATATACGGGCATGTCCCTCAAACACACTTCCCAGCAGTAGATATTTTGTAAGTGCAATGTACATTAGGATAGGCTAAAATTGCTGTTATAAATTGACTTGAGATGTGACAGTACAACTATAATAGAAGTTATTATCTTTTTTCTTCATGTGTTAGTTTGGACTGGAGCAGTAGCACAGAGGGTACATTTGCCTTGCATGTGGCTGACCCAGGTTAAATTCCACCATCCCTCTTGGAGAGCCGGGCAAGCTACTGAGAGTATCTGACCCACATGGCAGAGCCTGACGAGCTCCTCATGGCCTATTTGATATACCAAAAACAATAACAACAAGTCTCACAATGGAGACGTTACTGGTGTCCACTCGACCAAATCGATGAACAATGGGAGGACAGTGCTACAGTGCTATGTGTTAGTTTGAAGGCAGCAAATGATTGTGCTACATACACACATTTCGGAACTCAAAGTGAATGCAGTGGACTGATTTTGGGTGTTATTTTTTTCTGACAAACTTGATTGTAGAGTAGAAAATACTGTAAAGGAATTCTCCTGGAATGTTTTTACAAAAATGGCATAGTACTTTTCTCAATCTTCTAGACAGAATTTAGTCACATTGCCATGCACCATGCTCCACAGCAATGGAGATTGGGAAACATTACTCATTGGAATGAGTAATAGGTTGTACTACCTCAACTAATACTACGCCTTATAAAACAGTAAGGTTTTATTAACATAAATGTTGATTCACTTATAAAATAGATCATTTTTCCTTTACTTTTCCCATTTTTAATTGAGATACAGTAACTAACAATACAGTTACAGTGACTAACAATATAGTTACTAATAGTTTTAATAGACAATGTATTATTTTGACCTTCACCCACCATTAGAATGCCTACTTCCTTCCTTCCACCAGTGTTCCCAGGAACCCTCTTCCATCGACTTCCCTCCCTCCTGCAGGTAAACTCAAATCTGTAGACTGACTGTAATAAATTAGAATCAAACATTTATATAAATTTTTAGGTAAGCATAAACAAATTATATAACTTTTCCAAAAATTTTATAAATACCAGAAACTTGTAACAGGAACAAGTCAGATGAGTCACATGTATTATTTGCTATAGCTGCAGGAATTAATTTAGGCATTTATTAAAACAAGAAATATTTTATAAAATTTAATTTCCTCTTCAACTAAACACACAGTGCATTTCTGTATGTGGCACAATCTCATAGCAAAGTGATGAAACATTTGCCACAAAATATGAAGTTAGAAAATTAATGTGATAGAGAAGAAAACTAGAGAACAGATGAAAACCCAACTTCAACCGGGGAAACATTGCCCTACCATTTCCTTGACACTGAAATTTTCTAAATGGAACCCTGAAATGTCAAGTCACCAATGTCTTCCCAAGTCTTCAGTTTATTAAGTCATTAATGGAAGACAATCAACTCTTTTTTTTCTTCTCCCCTCCAACACTCATACTTTTTTTAACCTTTAAAAATTTTGTCTGTTTTGGGCCATATTTGGCAGTGCTCAGGGATTACTACTGGTTCTACGCTCAGGGGTCACTCCGGGTAGTGCTCAGGGGACCATCTGGAATGTTGTAGATCAAATTCAGGTCAGCCGTGTACAGGGCAAGCACCTTACACATTGTACTATTGCTCCAGCTCTGCCCTTTAAAATTAATAAAAAATTAAATGTACAGAAAATCAGTCTTACTTTGAGGAAAATATTTTGAGCCCCAAAATAATAGCTATAAAGGGACTAGGGATATGGCTCAGTGGTAGAACTTAAGAATCTAAGTTCTGCCTAAGTTCTAATCTTAAGACCCTCATCCCTAAATGATAACTTGATCTCTTGGTAACATTCTCGAGAATCATTTCTAAGCAAATTAATATAGCCACAATAATAAATTATTTCTTTGATCTTAAAGTCTATTGCTTTGATTTGAAAGGATTATAAAATTCTATGTGCCTAAAATTTACTTTTCAAAAACATACTTGCGAGAAGATTTTTAGTATACCTATATCATTACTGTCTATTTAAAGCTAGAGCTGAAAATAAAAGCAATTTAAAATTAATTATAAAGGAATCTACTTTTTAAAAACTAAAGACAAAATAATTTCCTTTATCCAAGAGCAAAATATAAGCTTACTTTGATTATAATTACACTACTACCCATTAGCAAAAGAATATACCAAAATTATACTTTCTGTAAAATATCACTTCCTATTTCAAATTAAAAGAACATTTAAACACACCTTCTTTGTCCTTTTTTGTGTGTGTTTTATTTTCTCTCCTGGAATTTTTAAAGCAGAGAATGTGTTTTTTTCCTATTTGAACAAATGGGAGATTATTTTCTAGATTTTCGCGGGTCCATCCACTGCTCTTTGAAGATTTTATCTAGTGTACCATGAGGCTGAAAGATTTTACATTGCATCTTATTTCTGTTTTTCTGTCACAGGCATTGATGCATAGTATAGCTTTGGCTATTAGCTTTCTCTTCCTTTGAAATATATCCTTTTATTTTCTCATGATAAAAGGATTCTTTTAAGCTTGAATCCAAATTGTATTACAGAGTTGGAACATGATCAAAGGAGGTCATACTCTTTGCATTTTATTGGATAACATGCCACCTCCGTTCTTTCTACTCTTCTAGTTGCAGCCCCTGCTACAATTGTTATGCTTACTCCTTTAAACAACTGAGTTAGCAGTCTTTCAGCTGGATCTTCAAGCTCTGATTGACTTCCTCACATAGTCATAACCTAGTCTAACATCCAGAATTGTCACTGTCTCTGTCCCTATCCTCCCGTTGTTCATCAATTTGCTCGAGCAGGCCCAGTAAAGTCTTCATCATGAGACTTATTGTTACTGTGTTTGGCATAGTGAATACGTCATGGGTAGCTTGCCAGGCTTTGCCGTGCAAGCGATATACTCTCATAGCTTACCAGGCTCCCAGAGAGGCACAGAGGAATTGACCCCGGCTTGACCAGGCCAGCTGCGCGCAAGGCCAATGCCCTACCTCTGTGCTATCGCTCCATCCAAACACCCAGAATTACCCATACAATAATTTGTCTCAGTCAATCAATTCTCCTATTTCTCAAAATCTGTTACTCTACTAATTTTATTACTCTAGCTTCATTGAGACTGATAGATTTCTCAGGGTTGATGCTACCAACGAGTTCTACTTATCCAATGCTCACCACCATGACTCTGCCTTAATTTTTCTCATCTCTCAAATATATTTGAGATATTTTGGTGATCTCTTATCTTGGAAATGCTTTATTTTCTAGACTTTTGTGGCATGCTTCTGGATTTCTACCAATCGTAGTTTCCCCACCTTCTTAATAACTCTAATTGATCTTCTCCCTTGACTATGCCTGTAATTATTGGAGATTCTCTGTGTGAAGTCCTTGGTCATCTTCTTACCTCTATCAATAAGCTCTGTGTTTCCACTGAGTCTTATAGAACAAAAGCCTCAAACTGATAACTTTCCCTTTGGTCTTGGGGTTGTGTGATCTCCATTTGAATATTTAACATACTTCCAGCTAGTAAAATCATTGGTGTTCTGATGTTATGCATTTATGTATCAGAGCACATGGTCTGTGTTCTCAGAAATAAAACCCACATTGACATCAGAATCAAGTTGGGATCTCACACTACATTTTCTTTTATGATGTCCTATTAGCCAATAAAGCAAAATAGATCTCACTAATTTTACTGCTGCAGTGTTAGTCTAAGATCATCTGTCACCTAGGTCCTAGACTATTATAACAGTCTACGAACTGGTGTTTCTGTCCCTTACTCTTGCCCATAATAGTCCATTCTCCACAGAGCAGTTAGGATGATTTCTCTAAATATAAAGATGACTAACATTTTGCTTCTGTTCTGCAGCTTCTTTGAGATGATATTATGTCTATTTACACTTTACCAATTAGAAGACTGAATCGTAGGGAAGTTAGAAATTTGTCCAAGGATATATTGCTAATAATTCATATTAGCAAGATTTGAATGTGCAATTTGGTTCTGTTATGTAAGTTCTTAAATATTGTACCTTATTACTATGTGACTCATCTCATTAACATTTTTAGAGATCTTTTCATTTCTACTAAACTAACTCACTCCTTACTAGATGTGTGTAAGGACCACTTATTCTGACCCCAGCCCCTATCTTTGATTTAACTGCTCATTCTGCTTCCCTTTGTCCTCTTGTCCACCAGATATCAGCCTCACTGATTTCTGGAAAACAATATAGACAGTCTTTCAAAAACTAGAAATTGAGCTTCCATATGACCCCACAATACCACTTCTGGGAATATACCCCGAGGATGCAAAAAAGCACAGTAGAAATGACATCTGTACCTATATCTTCATTGCAACACTGTTCACAATAGATAAAATATGGAAGCAACCCAAGTGCCCTAGAACATATGACTGCTTAAAGAAACTATGGTACATCTACACAATGGAATACTATGCAGCTATCAGCAAAGATGAAGTCATGAACTTTGCTTACAAATGGATAGACATGGAGAGTATCATGCTAAGTGAAATGAACCAGAAAGAGAGAGACAGACATAGAAGGACTGCACTCATTTGTGGAGTATAAAACAACATAACATGAGGCTGACATGTAAGGACAGTAGATACACGGGACAGGTAGATTGCTCCATAGTTGGAAGCCTGCCTCATGAGCAAAGGGGAAAAGGCAGTTGGAATAGAGAAAGGATCACTAAGAAAAAGATGGCTGGAGGAATCAGTCAGGATGGGAGATGTGTGCAGAAAGTAGATAAAGGACCAAACATGATAACCTCTCAGGGTCTGTATTGCAAACTATAATGCTCAAAAGTAGAGAGAGATTATGGGGAATCATGTCTGCCATGGAAGCAGAGGGAGGGTGGGAAATGGAGGTTATACCGGAGATATTGGTGGTGGGGAATGTGCACTGGTGGAGGGATGGGTGTTTGATCATTTTGTGATTATAACCCAAACATGAAAGCTTATAACTATCTCACGGTGATTCAATAAAATTAATAAAAAAATTGTTTCTGTCTTAATGCCTTTGACTTTGTTCTTCTTGGAACACACCTGGCCAGATCTCTGGAGAGCCACCTCCTTCTTGTCATGTATTTTTATTTTCTTTGGGGGCCACACAGGGTGCTGCTGGGGATTAATCTTGGCTTGGTGCTGGGGGGTCACTCCTGGCAGTGCTTGGGGAACCATTGTATAGCAAGGATGAAATCTGGGCCTCCTGCATGCTAAATATGTACCCTAGCCCTTTGAGTCATCTTGCCCGCCCAACCTGCTTATCATTTAAATCTCTCTTCAGTTGTCACCATCTCCAAGAGAACTCCCTATCCACTCCACCCCACTTGTTCTCTTTGTAGTATGCATAACTTCTAAAAACATATTCTGTGCATATTTACATTTGTCATCTCTTTATTTCCATCAGAATGTTCATTTTAAGTCTTCTTAGAACTTTGTAATCCTAATGCTTTGAAAATTGGCTGGCATACAAATAAAACCTCCTTGTGAAATGGGGGGGATACATATCTTTTACAGAGCAATTGTGAAGGGTAAGCAAAATTGTACCAAAGTATTTATATCACTTTTTAATTTGCATAATTCTTGATATTTTATATTATTGTTTGAATCTGGAAATACTGATAGAGCAATGGTCACGGCTAATGCTTAAGGCTTCTTTAGCTGCTGGGCCAACTGCCTACTCCTTAAAATTAAGCAAAAAATATTAAGTGAGAAAGGAGAATAAGTAACATTGTTTCGAATTCACAATTCTGAAGGGAGGATTAGAATATATATTCTGATCAAGGAGTTATGAATTCAAGTCTCTGTTAAAAATTCATGTTCTCTTATCCCGAATGTATGAGCACATGTACCTACAATTCAATAGTACTTGAGCATGACATTTCATTTGTCAGAGTATTTGTTTTTACCTAGAGAACACGGCATGTTTGGACAAAGCTCTTGGAGCAAATTATTTCCCCCCATCTTCGCTGCAAAATCAGTAGCAACCTTTTATGCAGTGCTACTTTCTGAGCCCCTGGAACCATAAATATTTCCACAGGTTTCAGAGTCCACTTTGGGGCTATTAGCAGCTGGTCACGGGAAACACCGTAGAGATTGCACTGACAAATTTGATTACACAGAAATAATATGTTTCTGGTCGCTTGGTGGAGGTCACTGCCAATGCAATGTAGTTTCAAAAACAGATTTACCTTGTATGCAGCAGTTCACATTTTAGGCAACAGGCAGAAGTTATACATTTTTATAGATAATTTCTTTTTGTTCTACATAGCATTCCTGTTTTTTAAGCATTGGTCGCTATTCATAGTTTTTAAAAAATGGTTTTTGTTTTAGTTGCATATTTAAAAAAATTTTGCTCAGATTTCAAAATGTGTGGAATGTCCGTGTGCCCAAGAGATGGGAACACTGAGAACCAAAATCAACAACTAAATAAATAAACCCCACAAACAAAAAAACCCAAAACCCAAAACACAACAAACACAAAAATGAGAGAAACAGGACACACATCCTGACAGGAGTCACCGAAGGGAGGTCAATATATTTACAAAGGTCAACACACCTATTTTTCTCTTCCAGCAGCACCTCCAGAGTTAGACCCAAGCTCTATTCAGTCTCCGGCACAGAAATCCAGCCAAGACTTTGGGGAGCCCCTGGCTAGAGGTTCCCCTGTAGCTGATCTCCTGGCCTTATGATGGCAGGACACTGAGGCTTCTGCAGTAAGAGGCTAAGCAATAGTCCTAGACAGGACATCTTGTTTCATTCATTTTAGATTTTGAACCACACATGACAGTGCTTAGGGCTTACTCTTAGCTCTGCACTCAGGGATGACTCCTGGCTGGGGAAGGAAATGGAGTGTCTGTGGTGCCAGGGATCAAAGACAATAGCCCTCCCTGCTGTCCTGCCTTTCTTATTTTTTTATGGCTTTATGTACCTCTGTGTGTGTCCTTAGTGAAGGTGAGTTACGAAGAAACCAAACCCAAGTCTCATTTGACTCAGTGAGCTTTTCTACTTCTTCCCTTTTTCCCTGCCGCTAAGGAAAGCCCCAAAATAATAACTTGCACAAAATGCCAGTTCATTTGTGTTGTGATCATTGTATCTTCAAGAAGATTTTTCTTCTTGGGATCATTTCCTGAAGTCCAGGTGATTGTACTTTGTAGGTATAGTTGTCTACTGCCTGTATAAAACTTACAAGTAGAAGAGTTGTCACAGCCTTTTTATACATTTCTATGAAAACTTGAAGTTTTCCTCTTGAGTTTTTGTTTTCTACCATAAAATTTTCCTTCCTTGTCATCACACAAGGAAGATAGAGTTTTAAGGCTATCATCTGCTTCCTTCACCTAACCATCCAGATTCTCCAGAAGATGGTCAAGCATCTTAATGCAGAATCAGTAACATCTACATAGAAATGCTATCCTTTAAAATAACTCATTCAAACTCTTATTCACAATTAATTTACTTAGCAAATATTTATATATGCTCATTGAGATAGTTGTGGGATATTGTTTAGTCAACAACCAAGTGGGGATAACAAAAGGATAACTAAAGGATAGAATAGCAGGTAAGACACTTGTTTTGCATGTAGCCGATGCTGGGTTTGGTCTTGGATACCACACATGGTCCACCGATCTTGAACAGTTAGCAACCAAGCTCATTTACCTCTCCAGGATGATAATTGTAGGTGTGTTTTCCCCAAAACACTGTTTGAGAAAGTTGAATTACTGTTCTGGAGGAAAATGTGTATGATTGTGTGTATATGTGCACTCACACATACATAGACACATACAGACAAACAGACACACATACAAATATCTATGCTCCAATCCATCAACAGAATTGGCAACTTTGGAAGTTTAATAGGGTTCTAATACAATAACAAGAGTTGCTTTAAACTTTTGCTGCTAGGGCAACTTAACTTCTATGGGCAAGTCAAGCTGTACTCCGGGCTCAACTTTGACCTTACAAGCAAGAGATTCAAGGAACTGGAGTTACATGCTCTTGAGATCAAAATCATGTCTGATTGACTCAGATTTTGCCCCCCAGTCTCCATAGCTTTCTTCCTTACCATTCCCTGCCCCTGCTCTGGAATCCTAACAACGGTACTCTGCCTTGCTCCTGTGTCCGAGTTAGACTCTTAGGAACTGTTCAGTTCCCCAGTCACCCTGATGCTCTCAGCCCAGAGCACCTTTAGCTGTCTTTTGTTCCAGATTTTTCTGGGTTTTGCTGCCCTGCAGTTGACCTTGCTGGAGGTGTTTGCTCCAACGGGTAGTCAGGTTCTCCAGCACATACTGCAGCAGACTCTACTCTCTTTACTTGGAAGGAGGATCTAATTCTAGTCTGGATTCATCATTCACTGCCTCACATTATAGATCATTAATGCTCTGAGATAGAACATGAAGGCAATGAGAGGTGGAGAACGTAAAGGGAAACCCTGGCCCCAAAGATAATATACACTAAGACCAACACAATAATCGGCCCCTGTCTTGGTCACTGAGTACGAGGAAATCTTCAGAATGGGGGGCTGGAACCATAGTACAGTGGAGAAGGCATTTGCCTTTCAGGCAGCTGACCTGCAGTTTGATTCCTTGTACTCCATATGGTCCCCTAAGCCCACAAGGAGTGATTCCTGAGCACAGAGCCAAGAGCAAGCCTGAGCACCATGGGTATGCCCTCTCTCCCAAAGAAAAGTGAGTTGTTTACTTCCTTTTTTTTGAGCATATCTCATTAGAACTAGAAACACTTTCAAAGAGATGACCATAGCATTAAAATTCATTTTCTTTAAAAATATGGTAGTAACCAGATAGATGGAATAAAGGGATGGGTGGGACATGTAGAAGAATCATTTTGATAGAGATTAGGTTACCAGATTTTAGCTGAAATGAGGTTTATAGACATATACAGGTGGGGAGTTGTGCCCCCTCAAACCATACAATATCAAAACAATGGTAAATTAATAATTTGTTTAAAAACCTTATTTTTGGTGATTACAGGATTTGCTATATTGTCACTTTTATTCTGGAACTCTAAATCCTAACTTCATTTTATGAACAAATTTAATGAATTCAACTTCAAAACTGGAGAGATAGTACAGTGGGCAGGGTACTTCCCTTGCATGAGTCTGACCTGGGTTCAATCATGAATACCTGGTATAGTCCCCTGAGCCCTCCAGGAGTGATCCCTGAGTTCAGAACTAGGCATAAGACCTGAGCACCACTGGGTTGGCCCCAACACACAAAAACACAACAAAGAAAAAACCCACCCCCCAAACCAAACACCAGAATACCAAACTGAACTCCAGACCTTTCTCTGGCATTTATTAGAGAATAAAACGTTAATAAAAGCAAATTCCATAGATTTACCCAGAGGAATAAAAGAAGAGGAAAATCATTATTTCTTAAATTTTCAATGACATATCTGTTATTATATAATAAAACTTACAGGGTATAAGTAAATTAGGCTGAAAATACAGTCTCCTAAGACAAGCCCTGTTCAAACTATTTTTTTTAAACAATTAAATGAATTTCTGAGCAGAATGGTTGAAATGGAGGCACACACAGAACTGGGTCCATCTGTCTGCAGCCACAAATAGAAGGCTTTGTCACAATTGAGATAATATTAGTTAATCTTTGCCCAGGAAACCATGAAGTGGCAAGCATTGTAGCATGCCTTCAAAAGTAGAATGGTGCTTCATTATGGTAGAAAAAGAAAGCATATCAGATAATAAGGTCTTTGTAAGAGCCGCATTAATCAAATGATCCTTGACCTAATTGGTCAAGTTTAGAAGATCTTAGATCTCAGCAGAATTGTGAAGAGGAGGAATGAAATTAACTTATTTTAGTGATCTCTTAAGAATCCCTCACTTTCTCCCAGCGGCAGACCAGTAGGGTGACAGCTCTGGATTTGCCAGTGAGTATGGTCATGGGGACAAGGATGCTATAGGAAATTAAGATAGAGTCTACACCTCCTCCTCTGTCACTTCTTTTACTACGGCTGCAAGTAGCATCTCACAATTCAATGTCCAATGGAAGGACAGTGGTCCTCTTTCCTGATGGGACATTCCTTACTTTTTCTTGTACATGCAAAGTCATCTCATTTCGAGGGCCTGTTTTGTCTGAGAGATAGATGGGAGTTGTGTTCTTTTATTGCAGTTGGTTGGGGGAGGATAGAATTCTTCCGATAATGCCTAACATCAATTTCAGCTTTAATTCTAGGGAAGGAAGCAATTTGTTTTCAGATAAAAACCCGTGGTGTGCTGGAGTCCACTGATAACTAGCCCACAACGTCACATTTCATGTCATTTTGTTGGTAGGTTGACCACGGCAAAAGTATTTATAGCAAGGTAATTGGCAAATCCTCAAAATGAGGGATTTTATTACATTTTTTTCCTTTCAGAGATCAGTTTTATCTGCAGAGGATAACACTCAGGTGCCTTTCAGCATTCACAGTAGAGACTTTCATTTCACTTTGTCCATGTGAATGAAAATAGGAGAAATCTTGCTAAGCAGACAAAGCTAAGAGGACATTTGTTTACACACTTTTAGTATTTTGCTCCTGAGATTAAGAACAAATGCAGTGTTTGCTCTGATAACAGCAGCCCTTGCCACTTGCAGCCTAGGACAATGTCCAAGTATCACTGTGACTTTGGGAGGAAAATTACAAGTGGTGAGTATCTTTTCAGTGTCCTAACAAACCATAGTTTTTCTCTGGATTGTTCATGTTGTGGTTAGTGGAATGTTTCCAGGTGTCTACCTCTTTCCTCTATTTCAGAATTACTGGTTTTAAGTGTAGTTCTTTATCTGTAATATACTTTCCTTCATTAATATAGCTATTACATTTAATTATTGCTTAACCATCTTTTTTTTTTCAAAGTAACTTCCTCAGATTTTGGAATCAAAAGAGACTTCTTCAGTGTATGTCATCATAATATAATGGAAATGGTTGGTTTTTAACTAGGAATTATGGTATTTTATGGAAAAGAGAGAAGGTACCATGAGAGGGACAAAAGAGGTGATGCTAAAAAGATGTTTTTACTTTGCCAATTTCATTTACCTTCGAGTACCATCTGGATGGAATTTTCACATGTTATTAGAAAATATTTTTAATGTCTCCTCTATGGTCCAAATGGATGTTTATTTTGATTTAACATGATAGCTAGCAAAAGCTCTGTTATAAATGGCCAGATATAGAAAGCAGTTCAGTTCTAGAGGGATAGTGAGAAGAGCTCCAAGTCGATGTCAAGACAATTCTAAGTTAGGAAAAGCTTTACTTTCTTGCCTTTCTTTATCTCTCTCTGCAACTTGGGACGCATAAGGTCTTCATTGCTTCTCCTTTGTCTTGCTTAGCTCACCAACAAATATGTGACTTTACTGAGTCCTTCTTAGTTCAACTCAATAAAAACATAATGAGGAAATCATGTGTGCCTAGTGTTGTCTTATATCAATACAATTCAACATTGAATAAATCATAAATTCATGCTTAAAAGGTATCTCTGTAATTAAGTGGAACATGCACACACACACATCCTATTCTGAAATTGTTCGGAATAGATATGTACTACTTGATAAGCCAAGTCCTACATTTATTATGAAAAAGGCGTATAAGTAAAGCTTCACAGATTGAAAGAAAGAGTTGGGAAACATACCAGTTACATAAAGAGCTAACAGTTATTAAACAAGTATGGGCTAGTTGAGGCTGGATAGATAGCACAGCGGGTAGGGCATTTGCCTTGCATGCGTCTGACCAGGGTTCGATTACCAGCATCCCATATGGTCCCCTGAGTACCGACAGGAATAATTTCAGATTGCAAAAGCCAGGAGTAACCCTTGAGCATAGCTGGGTGTGACCCAAAAAGCAGAAAAAAAATGTATGGGTTTGTTGCCTTTTGAAAGAATTTTGCATGTATTAAACTCCTCTCATCCTCATGAAAACCATGTAAGACTATACTGCATTTTCCCAATGCATCCACTGGTAAAAATATTTCTAAAAAGGATTTATAAGTTTTTTTAATAAAGATTAAGTTGATAAATTCTTACAACTATACATGCTAAGAGTGAACCTAGCTGAGTCATCATGGTAACTCTGTTGTACTGCATGTAAAGATAGACATCCATATGTATCACTGTATCACTGTCATCCTGTTGGTTATCGATTGCCTCGATGACCAACAGGATGACAGGCCCCAGTAACGTCTCCTTCATCCTAGCCCTGAGATTTTAAAAAATGCCACATTCGAGGCTTTTTCAGGGTCAGGAGAATGAGACCCATCATCTGGTGTTTGGTATATTGAATACACCACAGGGAGTTTGCCAGACTCTGCCGTGTGGGCAGGATACTTTTGGTAGCCTGCCAGGTTCTCCAGAGTAAGAACTAGATGATAAGATGTCCGGGAGCAGGGTTTTATAGTCTCTGGGTCTTGGACGTTGATGGGATTACATGGCGCTGAGGGCAGTTGGTGGGTGTGACGCCTGGAAGGTGGGGGATCTGGGTGGAGGAGGCCCCAGTCCCAATCTGAGCAGGCTTGGAGATCTACGCCCCAGGTCCCACACACCTGGGTTCCTCGGCCGGTTCCTTCATGCGTGTGGCTCATCCGAATGTGTGGAGAGTGGTCTTAAGCATGGCTGTGGCTGGAACCGGAGGTCTTCAGCTGTCTTCTCGGCAGCTGAAGACATCAATATGGGTTGCATATTAATTAAGAACCAACATTATTGCTATTATTATTATTATTATTATTATTATTTCTGTCGCAAAATAAAATTTAAAATGGCACATGACTTCAGAATTTCAAAATCTAATAGAAAAGATAAAATCTGGCAATCTTATTTAAGTAACCTGCAAGCATTGATGAAATAGTCCCTCTTTCGTTATTCCTCATCAACCTTGTTGAATTAAACCAGCTTGAATTTAACCCCTGTCTACTCTGCATCGAATATGGGTAACAGAGGACCATGGGAAAGAAGCAGATTCTTCCTATCCACGGTCACTGCGATCTAAAGTATCCCTAACGCTACTCAGCATGATCTTTGTCTATTCTTTCTCAACCTTTCTTCATCAACTACTTTATACACTGTCTACTTTTCTCAAACATCCTAGATTTTTTTGTATGTTTTCACTTGCAATTCATATCTTTTCTTCCCATTTTTATGGAGAAAAATAGAAGCAGAATGAAGAAAATGAATTCTCATTACCGCACAATTCACCCACTGCATTAGTCTCAAGTGCTCTGACTTTTCACCCCAGTTTACTCTTATGCCTGTGTTCCTCATAAACATATTCACCAACAACTATTCACTGGCTTCTATCTCTTCGTGCATCAACAAGTTTTCACTTTCTCAAGAATCCAAATTTCTTTCTTTTTCTCTTAAATATATCTTTTTGATTAACTTCAGTTACTTATAACTTCTTTCCTTTGGGCAAACCTACTCAAAAGAGATGTAGCTACATTTATTTCCAAATCTGCATGTCCCTCTTTTATTTTCAGTGACATTTTTGTCCCCATGTCTTCACTAAAACTATACATGTAAATGTAACAACTATTCTCCATCCTTATTCATCTGTTCTTGAACTTTCACCTTTCTTGACACCAGTCGTTCATTCATTTAACAAAAAACAAAATCCATTTCCCTACCTCCATCTTCTAGAGTATTGCTGCTGGTGCTGTTTTGCTTGTACTTCTCTGGCCACTCTTCTTAGGTTTCTTTATTAGTGCTTCCTCATCTTCTATTAAATTACTAATTAAGAAGTCAGAGAGACAATACCGTGGGTAGAGTGTTTGCCTTCAGTGCTGCTAACCCAGGTTCCTTCTCAATGTCCTGTATGGTCCTCTGAGCTCTGCCAAAAGTAATCCCTGAATGCAGAGCCAGGAATAAGCCCTGAGTACTGCTTGGAGTAGCCCTCAAAGAAATAAACAAATGAAAATAGTTAATTAATTATTTTGGAGCCCTCTGCAATGTGATTGGGTATGTGGGGTGGTAGTGCTTGGGATTAAACCCCTAGTCTTACCCATCCAAATCATGTGCTCCAATCCTTTGAGTCATGTCCCTGGTCCCTTATAGCAAAATTTAAGTATCATAGTCATCTTTCCAGGCTGGAGTGATAGCACAGCGGTAGGGCGTTTGCCTTGCACGCTGCCAGCCTGGCCAAGCCGGGTTCGATTCCTCTGCCCCTCTTGGAGAGCCTGGCAAGCTACCGAGAGTATTCAATATGCCAAACACAGTAACAAGAAGTCTCACAATGGAGACGTTACTGGGCCCGCTCGAGCAAATCGATGAATAACGGGAGGGCAGTGATGATGAGTCATCTTTCCAACCCCAGAACCCACATTATAGTACCATTTAAATACCATAGTAGTCTTTCCAATCTGTGCTTTTCTATTCTCTTTTCAATCTGTGATTACTTACTTAATAATATCTTTCTTAGAGTTTAGAAAACTACTAATCATCACTATAATTAGTGAATATATATATATGTTAAAATCTGCATTTTATCATAGGCCTCTCCTCTCAAGTATGTTCAATGACCTATTTCATTTTTATTTGGGTACATATTATATAAATAAACTGAGTCCCTGTTGTCCCCTGAGCCCCAGAATCAACACTCACAACAACCCATCTCACTTAATGGGAATTCCACTTTTTGGTATCATCAACAAAAGTATCGCATCATTCTTGAACCCTCTTTTTATCTCACAAAAGGATTTAATCCAGTGCAATATAACATACACTGGGCCTTATGTCTAGAATTTGGTGACTTTGTTCCCATAGCTACCTTGGTGGTCTAAGACAGCTTTTGTCTGAACTGCACAATTATCTCTAAATAGTTCACGGTGTTTGCGATCCTTACTCTGGAGATTTATAGACAGAGAAGGTAGCATGGACTTGTTGAAATACAATGTAGATTATCTTAGTTTTATGTTCAGATATTTTCAGTGGCTTCTAGTTTCTCTCATGGAGAAGGCACTTAGCGGAAAATAATCTTCAAAATTCTGAATTAGGTCAGCTCTTAACTTTTCATTCTCCAGATTCAGATACTTATGAATCACTGCCTCACCTGCTTCAAATAATTTATTTTTGAGTGGGGGCCATAGTGGGTTGCATTCAGTGTTTATCTCTGGCTCTATGTTCAGGGATAAATCCTGGAAATTCCTGGGGAATCATATGTGGTGCAAGTGATCAAACTGGATCTATTGCATAAGACAAATGCCTTAACCCTGTACTATCTTTCTGATCCCTGCTGCAAATCATTAATCAAATCTCATTTTCTTTTATTTAGAGGAAGTGGAAGACTACAGATTTTCCAGAAAATTAATCTTTCATTTACTCATTCCACAATATTTATTATCTATAATGAACCATTAAACTGGGCTCTGCACTTTGGATACAGTAATACATGACAAAGATATTCATGATCATGACCATCCTATTGTTTGTTGATTGCCTCAAGCAGTCCCCAGTAACGTCTCCTTTGTCCTAGCCCTGAGATTTTAAAAAGTGCCATATTCAAGGCTCTTTTGGGGTTAGGAGAATGAGACACATCATTGTTCCTGGTATTTGGCATATTGGGTATGCCACAGGGAATTTGCCAGACTCTGCCGTGTGGGCAGGTTACATTCGGTAGCCTGCCAAGTTGTCCAAAGTAAGAATGAGATAATAAGATGTCGCTTCCGGGAGCTGGGTTTTATAGTCTCTGGGTCTTGGCCATTGATAGGATTACACGGCGCCAGGGGGCCAGTTGGTGGGTGTGACCCCTGCCTACTGGAAGAAGGAGGATCTGGGTGGAGGATGCTCAGCCCTTATCCGAGCAGGCTTGCAGATCTCAGCCCCGGGACCTGCATGCCATTGTTCCTCTGCAGGTACCTTCATGCGTGTGGAGAGTGGTCTCAGCATGGTTGTGGCTGGTTCTGGAGGTCTTCAGCAAAGATATTATCTCAGGTCATTTCCAAAAATACTGCTTCTTTCAGCCAAAACCTGACAACTAAGATGTCAGTGTTATTTGAATATACTTTTCACATACTTATAAAATGTGTCATATTTTAATACCTTCTCAATACCTTCTTAATAGTTACATCATGGTTGACAATAGGTTTACTTAAGACTCATGCTGACCTGTGTTTGAGATTTTGCTATACTACCAATTTAGACGAGTGCTAGTTTTCTCACAAAATTTTTAAAAATTTGTGTGTGTGTGTGTGTGTTACAAGAAGAATCTACGAATTGGAGAGTTATTTCAAATGATGTAGCTATTTAAAGAACTTAGCAGAGAGCCTGAATTTTGTAAAGATCAGAAACTTTTAATTATTAATAAGGTCAGCTGAACCATAAAAATCGAAAAAACTAATTTTTCTGTGGTTCCTAAGCTTCTATTCATTTGGAAATAGTGAAACACATGAGAACGTTGGGAGCTTGCGAGATGATGTGACTTAAAAATTAGACAAGAAATGTCATATAATTTACAAGTTCCTAGTTTTTAAAAAAAATATATTTTGGACACACCATACTACATTCACGACTTCTTCCTGACTCCACAATCAGGGATACTCCTAATGGGGCATGGAAACTGTTTTTGGTGCTGGAGAGCCAATGCAGGTCGGCTGTGTGCAAGGCAACTGTCTTACCCACTGTACTATCTCTTTGGCCCCTATGCCACTTATAGTCTAAGGGATTTGGATTTGCGTTTTTAAGATGGGGAACTATAGAAGAATTTTAGGTATAAGAATTTTATGTTTACCACTCTGTTGGTAGTTAGGAATAAATCAGAAGTCTGGAAATTTGAAATTCCTCGTGTTAGGGAGCTTCTTAATAAACAAGATAAAAGATAATGAGCGTGTAAGCCACAGTGGGGCTGAAAATAGAAAATGAGAAAAGCCATTTGTAATTGTTGCTTCTCCTTCCAAACGTCCCTGCTTTGCACTCTTCTTGAGAAGAGGACGTGACTGCTTTTCTATTTTGATTTAACCCCAGCGTTTAAAAGAACTTATGTTTTGTTGTGAAATCCCTACAGGAGGTTGTGGGTTTATTATTAGCATATTTTGTCCTGAAGTTTGAGAATTATTAATATGATGTTTCCAAATACCATAGTAGTGGCTATGGAAATGTTATCTGGGAGAATGAAAATCTATCTTTCTTTCTTTCTTTCTTTCTCTCTTCCTCCCTCTTTCTCTCTCTTTCTTTCTTTCTTCCTTCCTTCCTTTCTTTCTTTCTTTCTTTCTTTCTTTCTTTCTTTCTTTCTTTCTTTCTTTCCCTCTTTTTCCTTTTTTATACTCAAGTAAAGTCCTGACTAATTCTGTTCACATTATCATAGTTGATACTGGCACAGGCTTTCATCTCCTAGCCCATGTTTTCAAAATATCACCGTGACCTGTCTGTCTTATGTTGTCAGAATAAAGGGATATTCTTTTGTTTCCAACAACTCACGCCATAACAGAGAGTATGATATATTTTTGTTGTACTCTACTTCTGAAGTTTTTACCCGAGTACACCTAGAGGGAAAAAAAAGAAAAAAAGAGAAAAGTTTTAAAAAAATCTTCTTAAAAAAAAAACAAAGGATTTAACAAAAGGCATATCTTATCAGCTCCTGAAAGCCAAGAAGAGGCAGACAGCCTGCAAGTCACAGTGCTGGAAGGGTCTAAGAATTAAATTAAGTCCGCTTAACAATGCAGTTTCTAACACAGAAGCCGGAGGTCATTTTTCCTCGGTGGATCAGCCTGTGGTGGGAGAATGGGTATAATGGAGACAAGAAAGCCCGACTAGACAGTGGGAAGGAAGAAAACGAATCTTTGATATTTCCTTATAAAGTTCTTGTGAAGGAATGAAAACTTGACAGAGACTTCAAGGAGCCTGAGAGGCCTCTATTCCAGTCTTATGTCGCCCATATACTTACCTGGTTCAGCTCTGCAGCTGCCACTTACCTTTTGTTTTCTCGAATGTAAAGTTTGTTAAATATTCATTCAAGGCATGTGTAATTAATGCCAAATGTAATGCTTGCACCATTCTAACTATCACGGCCATGTATCAGTGTATGAAACAGATAAATCCTCAGGGAGTGGATCCTAATAGGGTAGGCCTATATTAAACAAAGTGTGAACATAAGGTATTGAGTTTAATATATTGTTCTTAATTTATAATAAACATTTATGTTTTATATTTGCATCATGTTTGGTATACATTATGTGTTATGTATATCATCTATTGATAAATAATAATACATAAAGCTGTTATAGAACAAATGGCCCATTGCTGCTAAAGATTAGGATGAAATTATCATGATACTGCCATTCTTTTAAATATTGAAACTGATTTAAGAATATAAACTAAAACTTTTGAAAAATACGAGGTTGTTTGTGAATACAAACCACAAGCACTCATTCACTAGGCTATAAAAGTAATATTGGATTTGGTTTCAAGGTTCTCTGTATCTAATATCTTTAAAAATGATTTTATTTTATGCTTTCATTATTAATTTTTGCTGTAATGAATGCACTATGACTGTTCATAATAGAGTTTCACGCATACACTGTTCTAACACAAATCCCACAACCACTGTGACCTCCCTGCCACCAATGTCCCTAGTTTCCTTCCCATCTGTCACTCTGCCCACTTGACAGTCACATTTTAAAGTTTGGGTCTCATGTGTAAAGTTTTGTATATAATATCTTAAGCCCTAGCTTTAGATCTAGTGCTTACTTTTTAGGTCCTGATTCATAGAGTCATGATCTTTAAGGATTTTGAAGTCCATCTGTGCAAATGAGGTTTTGGATAAGGGTAAGGTTACCCTTTGTCTTAGATTTCTGGCTAACATAAGCATGGTGTTCTTGGGATACTTTGTTGGCTTAACATACCTTATACTATCTAGACAATGGTATATATATTATATATGTATATATACATATATGTATATATAATTATGTCTGTATGTATATGTGTATGTATATATATATTTATATATATATCAATATTCCTTTAATGTCTCCTGTAATTATTTATGTTTCTAATGAGGCCTAGAGTGACATTGAATATATTTTTATTTTGCTTCTCTCTAAGACAATATTTAAGCCTGGATGGGTGCTCAGTAACTGTTAAAATGATTGCTGGGCCACGTGGGAACTGTTGAGGGAAGTAAATAAAAAAAAATGACTTGAAATGACTTAGACATTTCTGTGCTCCTAAGATGAACTTCATGCTGTATTTTGACTTCAGTATAGTTTTTTAATTTTTTAACTTTACAAAGCAACTAATAGAGAGAAAAACAATGTATAGGCATAATCTTGTATCCCGAAAATTTGTGTCCTATCAGTTAAATTATTTTCTGTCTTTCGTTTGACTATCTTGCATCAATGAAAATATTTATTTATATTTTATTTTATGCGTAACAATGAAACTAATAATGTACTTCTTTGTTTTATACAACTTTGGAAATTTTTTTTTAAATTTTTTCACAGAAGAAACATTCATGGTTTCTAAGTACACAGAAAGGTAGTTACTTTAGTTTATTGAAATAAATTTTTTCTGTCAGAATATAAATCAGGAGATATTTTCTACTTTACTTTTGTTTGTTTCTGTTTTGGGACCACACCGGGTAGTGCTCAGGGGATACTTACGACTTGGTGTTTGGGGGTCAATCTAACTCAGGGAATCATGCAGTGCTGGGGATCAAACCCAGACCACAGTCATGAAAAGCATGCACTTTAGCCAGACAGCCATCTTCCTTATCTCTGTCAGTTTTAGGATCTCAGGGTAATGGGTTCCAATTGAGATTAAAAGGCTAGTAAACTCTGTTAATACCAAATTTATTCCCATATTTGGCATTTTGCCTTTTCCTTTCCAGGACACTTGATTCTCTAGGCAAAAGTTCATGCTGGTCTGGCTAAGTGTGCTTTTTTTTTTAATTCTTTTATATTTTTTTTTTAGTCACATGCAGAGATGCTCAGGTGTTACTCCTAGCTCTGCACTCAGGAGTTACTCCTGGTGGTGCTCAAGGAACCATATAGGATGCCGGGAATTGAACCTGAGTCAGCTGCATGCAAGGTAAAGCACCTTGCCACTGTACTACCTCCCAACCCCAATGTGTGTTTTTGTTTTTAAGGAATTGTTACTATAGGTCATCTATGGGTGAGTGCCAATCACGCCAGAATTAGACTATTACTATTTGTATACTCTGGAACTGCATAAATTTTAGCTGACATCAACTGTTGCAAATATACATAGTTGCATGTCTTCCAGGAAGATGACTCACTCATATGAATAACCAAGATAAGTAAGTTTGTCTTGTCAAATTCTTGGTGAGTGTATTCTTTCTCCTCATCTTCTAATCATAGAGTCACCCAAAGAAACAAGCGAATGAATATCACTTAATAGTGACTCTAGATGACTCTCCCTAAAAACGTTTTATGAAGAAAAATGGTGACAAAAGAACAACAACAGCAAAAATGACTAAAGTAAGTGCACATGTAATGTAATTTCTATTTTTTCAGAAAATAAAAAACTTGAAGAGCATAAAAAAAGTTGCATGAATTTCTACTATTTTAATTAGATCAATTTTGCCTGATTTTGTATAGGCTAAGACCACAGAAAAAAAAGAAATGCAACTGGTGGTCATTATCTATTCTTTTTTTTTGTACCAAAGGAGGCTATTGTGGAACATGAAAGGTGACAAAAAGACTAGGGTTATAGACATTGATGATCCAAACAAACATGAAATGACGATGCTGACTTAAAAATTGAGATAGGAAAATAATAATGGTGGGTTTGGTGTCGAAATATTGAATGTGATCAAAGTAGAGAGAGAGTAATGTGGAAATCATCTGCCCCACAGGCAGGGGGAGGGTGTGGGGTGGGGGTATACTGGGATTTTTGGTGGTGGAGAATGGGCACTGGTGAAGGTACGGGTGTTTCATTGTATGACCGAGATTTAGACCCAAAAGCTTTGTAACTACTCTCACGGTGATTCAATAAATAAGATTATAAAAAATGAAAAAAAAAGTAAGGTGGAGTTCATACACAATTCTATCAGCTAATCAGTGGCTGAATAAATAGCAATACTCCTACAAAAAATTGAGATAGGAGAGTTAGGGAAATCCATAATTTTAACTGCATTTTTGAATACTAAACTGACATATTAAATAAAGGTTATTGACAAAAAAGGAATTTTGAAATTATAAGGCAGCATCACATTTCCTTTCTTGGCAAAGGACAGAACATCCCAACATTGGGATCCAACAGTGATAGTTCATAGATGGCTTTCTGTTGTCCTTGAGACTTAGATATAAGGAAAACTTTTGGGTAATTTAATTTTTTTTCTAATTTTTTTGTTGAGGCATAAACATTTCTAATAGTTAATGATAGATTTTCATGTGTTCAATCTTCTAACACCAGACCCACCACTAAGAGTGTCAACTACCCTCTACTGGGTGGTCTTTATATGTGTGTACTTTGGAGACAGATATAATTGTTCATAACTTTTATATCTTAGATGGTCTATCATCCAACAAAGTTTATGATCCATAGACATAAAGAAAATAGCATTATTCAGTTCTCACTTGTACTGTCTCTATGGCCTTGGCTTAACCTTCATAAGTCTTGGTTCCCAATATGTGTGAAATGAACTGTGTCCTTCCCACCAGCCTCAATAGAGCTTTGACTGAGATCATAGGAGATAATATGTGTGAAAATAGTAAAACCCTGAATTACTGCAGAGAGAGAAAAAACATGTTGCACATTTTAAAGAACTGTTTGTCCTTCATCTCATTTGTTACCTCCAACCTGTAGTATATAAATGACTATTTTGTCTACATATGTGGATTCAACAAATTCAGAGGGTTCAAGTAATTTGTTTAAAGTGACACCAAATAAAATTTTAATGTGACTCGAAACTCTGCAGTCTGTATATCGGCCTTTTCATGCAAGACTTCTTAGCAATGCTTCCGAATACTTCTTTAAATAGCACGCAATGCTTCCTTAAAGGCTGAAACTTTTAATTTAAATGTGAGCAAACTTATTTCTGAAGGTTGGTTGATTGAGATAACCTGAAGATGGAGAAGAAGTAAAAAAAAATGCAGTGGGTCTTTGGGAATACCAACTTGAGCAACCTAAGGTAGCACTAGGGGACCAGAGAATTTTAAGCAGAAGTCTGTTCGTTTCCTCTGTATTCAGACCGGATGTTCCAAACTCAACTGGAAAAACCACTTTAGCCCGGTCAGTTTAATGTACATGGCAAAGTTGACTTAGGAAAGGGCTAATGGCCTTTTCCTGGTGCGGAAGTGTTTGTTCAGTGCAGCAGCTCTGACTGATTTCTGATGAAGGGCATATGGAGTGTGGGCGTGGCCACTGTTCCCCGCTTTCCTAAGAGTGGGCCTTGAAGCTTGGAACATCAGAGAATAGGGAAGGTGTTTGCTGGAACAGTAAAGATCTATATTTGCTTTAACAGGTTTATTTTTGCCTACCCTTTTCCTGCCCAGGCAGCATGCTCCGTTTCATCTGTGGACTTCTGGTGTCTAGATGAGATGTAGAGCAGAAAGGATGATAGCTTGGGGATTTGGGGGGTGATGCCAGAAATTAGAGATAATTGGAGATAATAGTGGGATCCTGGTGCATAAAGAAGTCCTTTTTTTGTAAGCATCTCTGAGCATACTGCAGAATCTCACAACTTGTAAGGAATCTCAGATGTCTTTCTCTCCTGGAGAGAGCTTTGGAGCTCTGTGAGCAGATGTATTTTTTTCTGAGTTGCTCTGCAGCTCTCAGAAGATTCTCAGAGTTGTCCTTGACTCTTGCAGAATATAAGCACTATTAATTAAATCTCAAACCCTCACTTAGAAAGACATAAAATTTCTATTCCATTTAGAAGAGATGAGTGCTTTAAAAAAAACTCTTCAGAAGGAAGTACACTAGTAACAACTATTTTAAGCTACTCTTGCTTCCTTAAAAAGAGGCCCTTCATTTGTTTATTTGAAATTTCTAAGGCACTTTAAATTCATTTCTTCAGCTACATGTATCTATGGTGATGCATGAAAAATAACCGGGCAGGAACACCATTAATGTAAGTCTAAAGGACAGTGAGTAAGTTAAAAAAGAGTTTTCTTGTTCCTGGAGTCTTAGTCTTTGGAACTCTTAGTTCTCTTTTTACAACCCTTGGCTCATGTTTTGTCATTCTTTTCTGAACTCTGCCCAAATATTGCTGGAGCCATCTCATAATGCAGAGCTTCCGAGTGTTTGTGGAACATAGTAGACTAGGTACTTCTTTGCCCTGAACCTCACTCTTGAATCTTAAAGCATCAGTTATGTGTTCACTATTTGGAATCACTTATTTTTACTGTGGATTCACTAGCTGGTATAATAAGCTTTGTGGGAGAACCTCTAAAAGACAAGGCAAAATTAACCCGAGATGATTAAGTGAAATAAGTAAGGAAATAAAATTCTTGATTGGTATTCGATATGCCAAACACAGTAACAGGTGTCACAATGGAGACGTTACTGGGCCCGCTCAAGCAAATTCATGAACAATGGGAGGACAGTGACAGTGACAGAGACTTGTTACTGTGTTTGGCATATCGAATGTGTCACAGGTAGCTTGTCAAGCTCTGCAATGTGGGCAAGATACTCTCGGTAGCTTGCCGGGCTCTCTGAGAGGGGCTGAGGAATCAAACCTGGGTCAGCCGGGTGGGCCACATGCAAGGCAAATGCCCTACCAGCTGTGCTAGTGGTTTCCTTCATCCATGCTATATAATTACTGACAAGTAAAAGAATCAACAAAACTAACTCTCAGACTTTGGTAAAACTGGTGGTTACCAGGAGATAAAGGGAAGTGTGTGGAGTGTGTGGGTAATTGGTAGAGGGCTCTACATGGTGGAATTGGTGGAACTTTGGTGGGGGACTGGTGAAACTTACATGTATCAAATAATTCCTGAAATTTAAGTCATATTGTAAACCAGTGGACAGTGACAGTGTAAACCAGTGATAAGCCAATGAAAACAAAACTTTAATTGACACAACATAGGGTGGCATTAATGCTGCTTTGATCATTCAAACCTCCTAGAAGTCACTAAGCAAAGTATCTGTAGAATGGAAATTATCACTGAATTCTCTGAATCCCAGGAAATTTTTTTGTAAATTTCAAAACACTCTCAATCTGAGTCTGAAGTTCTTGGTGGGACTTCTCATTTGCAACCTGGAGATTATATAATTATTCCAGTATCAATTAATTCCTAGAATCAATGTGTTTAGGAATGGCAAGGGTGTATGACTTTGGAGTGTGAGAGATAATACAGTGAGTAATGTAAGGCACTTGCCTTGCATGTAACTCAACCAGGATTGCTTCCTGGCACCACAATGCTCTCCCAGGTATGACAGGAGTTATTCCTGAGCACAGAGCCAGGAGGAAGCTCTGAGTGTTGCCAGGCGTGCACCTGTGAAGACCCCTCTCCTTCAGAACAAAATAAATGAAAATGTATGATTCTGTCTTAATTCTACCTGTTATTGGTTTTTCTTATTTTTCCTCCATGTGACACAAAATTATTTGGGTACAGAACTTCCAGTAAAATCCCCAAATAAAAAATGGTCTTAAAACAATAGAGATATTTTACTTATCATGAGAGTATCACAACCTAAAACTTGGCCACATTTGTATATTTGATTTTTGCTAAAATGTTTAAATGAGAGTTTTTAACAATTAAGATTTCTGGGTTTTCTGCTTGTTTTTTGGGGGGCCACACTCAGCAATATTGCGGGGGCCTGGGGGGTGGCTACTTGGCAGGCATTGAGGGATAGAACCCAGGCTTTCGCATACATATTAGCCCTGAAGCCATCCCTCTGACCCCAGTTTTTTGGCTTTTGTATACTTAGACAAGAACAGGAAGAGGTCAACACTACCCCTTAAGTTGAAACCTGAAGTCTTCATTTTGCCTCACATGCTATTCCTTGCATTTTGACTCTTATTATTCAAAGATTTAGTAACCTATTGGAAAATCTATTGGAATGTCAAAGTTTATATTAATAATCTGTGGGTCAAATTTTTATGTTCTAACTGTTTGGTTTGAATGTGATCTGAGAAACTCGGTCTCCATTTCTTTCCCTGTAAAAGACTCAAAGAATGATCTCACTAATGGTTTCAAAAAGGTTGAGGGGAACTGTGAGGCTCCTTCTGTCTGAATATAGTTAGGGAACTATAAGATTAAGTCAGATATGATTATGTGCTCGCTGGAGAATCTGTGTTATTAGTTTGTCTTATATTCCAGAGGAAACAAACTATTTTCCCCAGGTAACTAGGTAGTTCCTAACACTGGAGTTTCTTTGCCAGATGCCTTTTAAATGTCTAAGGGTGCTGTTGCCTCCAAGATAATTGAGCGGTGAAGGAAGTTGGTTCACACTGTGGTACTTAAGTGATGCCAATGATTTCCACAGATTGGCCAAGACAGATTCTGGCCAAACCAGCTGTTTGGCAAACCATACTGAAATGCCACTGCATTTAATTATTCTTTTAGGGATTATAAATATTTATAGACATTAATGACTCAGTACCACTTGTTCTTAAAATATCAAACAGGATTTTAAAACCTGATTCTTCTGCGTACTATTGGGTTAAGCTATTTGGATACTGGTAAATATCCAAAGCCAAATATCTCATCTGTAAATGTAAATAATGACAACTATTTTAAAATATTTTTACATCAATATTGAAACATTAACATGATTGCTACCAGTTTTCTAATAAACATTAATTATAAAAATGTTTTTAAAATGAATAAATGATTAACATACATAATATGCTTTGAATGGTATTTTTGTCCATGTTAAAGATTCAGTAGTTTTTTAAAAATTTCTATTAGTGAAACACCATGAGGTACAGTTGTAGACTTACAATTTTTTGTGCTTGGGTTTCAGTTATACAATGATTGAGTACTCATCCCCCCACCAGTGCCCACTCTCCACCTCCAATGCTCCCAGTATCCCTCCCATCCTCCCAACCCCCTCATCCCACCCCACCCCTGTGGCAGGGCATTCCCTTTTCTTTTCTCTCTCCTTTTGGGTGCTGTGGTTTGCAAAAGAGGCACTGAGTGGCAATCATGTTTGGTTTATAGTCTACTTTTAGCATGCATCTCCCATCCTGGGAGGATCCTCCTAAACACCCTTTATTTGGTGCTCCCTTCTCTATCTGAGCTGCCTTTTCCCCTAGCATGTGCAGCTGGCCTCCAAGCCATGGAGTGAACCTCCTGGTACTTATCTCAGCTATTCTTGGCTGTTAGTCTCCTTTTTTGTTACTTTATATTCCCCAGATGAATGCAATCTTTCTATGTCTGTCCCTCTCTTTCTGACTCATTCACTTTGCATGATACTTTCCATGTAGTACCACTTGTATGTAAATTTCCATGACCTCATTTTTTCTAACAGCCACATATTACTCCATTGTGTAGATGTACCAAAGTTTCTTCAACCAGTCATCTGTTCTCAGGCACTCAGTTTTTTCCCAGATTTTGGCTATTGTGAATAGTGTAGCAATGAACATAGAAGTGCAGATGTCATTTCGACTGTACTTTTTTGCCTCTCTGGGATATATTCCCAGTAGTGATATTGCTGGGTCAAATGAGAGTTCAATTTTTAATTTTTGGAGAATCGTCCATACTGTTTTCCTAAAAGGCTATGCCAGTCAGCATTCCAACCAGAAGTGAAGGAGAGTCCCTTTCTCGCCACATCCATGCCCACACTGGTTGCTTTTGTTCTTTTGGATGTGGGCCAGTCTCTGTGGTGTGAGATGATATCTCATTAAAGATCCAATAGTTAATATTGTTGTTTTCCATTTCTTAGAGACTTTTCTAAATACTTTAAACTCAAATCTTTAATCACTGTGTTTGCTATAAGGACCTGAGGCGAAAGTTGATGAATATTAGAAAAGTATACATTATACCAAATGCTTATATAGCATCTTCTCTTATCCAAGCTTCTAGTTTAAGTTGTACAATTTATATAATCATCATGCAATCTATATCAAGTTTCACTGGCAAGTCCATTAATACTCTATGTGTGGAAATGAGGCCTCTTTCTGAGGAACTTTTAAAAACAGGTGACTAAATAGAAGAAAAAATTCACATAAAAGATATTGATTTTCTAGTCTTTGTTCCACTGACTGGTGAAAGATGGACCTTTTCTAAGAAGAGACGCTCTTGACTCACTCAAGGTCAGAACAGAGTAGGTGAGCTGAGACTTGCTTCCACTTTCCCATACTTTTTGTTCTTCCTCCCATTTGTCTTACAAGGAAAATAATTTGTTAGCAAACAGTTTGAAAAAGAGACAGTTCACCCAATACCTGCTGCGGAGATTTTTTTAAAGCAGTAACTTTAATGCATAGCTTTCCCCTTCATGATTTTATTCACAGCATATAAAAGAAAGTAAATGGAATATTGAACTTAACATTCAATGATTGGATTTATATCATATAAAAAACTTGGGAATCTGTAAAATGCTCTGAATTTCTTTTTAGAAACTCAATTGTCTTTTAGACTAAGGTGATAATCATCTTTATCTTGTTATTGGTTATGGCACACATTTTTTTTTCCAGCTGCATATTACAGGAAGGCAATGGATTTATTGTTCTGAGTTCTCTGACTTCAACAGGATAAAAAAATGTTATGCATGAGCTTTAAAGATTCAAATTGCTCAAGTGTCTAAGAACCAAGTCTGGTATTTTAAATTCTTGTTTATAGATCTGTAAAAGGGCTTAAGTAGGAGCTCTCTGCCAGTAGGAAAATCTTATCTGTGAAGTTGCTTTTAAATATGTAGGTATATGTAGATGTACTGTAATTATGCAGAATATGGAAAACTTGGTATAAACATTTTACATACTCTCATAAACAAACACAGATGGCAATCAGGCTAGCTAGATGGAGTTTCTGTGATATAAGAGATGGCACCTAACATAACATAATAAGAACATTATTTTGATATATACTGATATTCCTGGATTTGATTTATGATCTAAAACCCCTCATCTTCATATTTGGTCAGTAGGCATTATTTCAACTGGATGAAAGAGTACTGTTGGTATCTATGAGAAGCTAACAGTGTTCACATCTGTAAAAATGCAGGAGGAGCAAAATTTTGGAGGAACTGTAGTCCAACAAAGGGATTAGACCTCCCCAAACATGCCTTTTTTTCCCAAAATAATTGTTCAGTTTGTTTTAAACATTCCATTCATTGATGCAGTGGCCTCCTTATTAATCAACACACTAATTAGTGTGTTTAGTGTAAATGGTTCAAGGGCTTAAATGGTTTAAGTGGATTTTGTATATAAGTGTGTTTATCTGTAGTTCTTTAAGTTAGTGACCCAATTACCCAATTACCTTGGTCAAGGTTTAGGTCTAAATATTTTACCTTCTAAGAAAACTCTTCTAGAATGTGGAAAAACTCCCAGTTTTCAGTGATTAGTACAAAAGGATGGAAGAAAGATTGTGTGTTGTGGTACCCAAAAAAGTAGGGCCTGGACACTACGCTGTTTGTAGTGTCAAATGAATGTGTCATAGATTATTTACCTGTTATTGTCACAGTCACTGTCTCTCCTTTTCTCCTTTTGCCCAATATTTTGTGATGTTAGTACTCACATTTGCAGCTCACAGTAACAGATGCAGTTAAAATAAGCAACTGCTACAACTTGGATGGCATTAGAGGACATCATATTAAGTCAAATAAATCACAGGAACAAGAACAAAGACTGGATGACTTCATTCATTTATTACAATGTGGTGCATGGAGGAGCAAAACAGGAGAGCAGACAATATCAAATGAGAACAAACCTCTGGTCTTTGCAAAACTCAGACTACAAAGCAGTGGGCTGTTGGGGAAATAGACTAGAACCCACGCAAGGACGGAGGTGGAGGACTTGGATCTATGTGAAGGTGCAGTGATTTTGTTCATCAAACCCGTGGAAATTAACCTTACTATAGCCATCTTACCTAAACTACAATACTAAAATTGAATCTGCTTAGACAAATTAAAAAGTGAATAACTTCAATGAATTTTCACCATGAGGATAAGTGTTAGTCTATTTTTTTTTCCAGTGGATTAACTGCTATACTTTGTGATCATTTTGTATTTTAATGTTTAATGTTGTAAAGTGTTAGAGTTCTTCACAATGAACTAAGAGTGACCATAGTTTTAAGAACTTAGAGTAAGAAAACGGGAAATTGCAATACCAATTCTATCATTCTGACACCAACAATAATTAGCATTTCTTGGGCTTGAATAAGTATAGAGTCACAAGATGAAGAGAATTTTATGTTTAATGGTTTTATTACTACATAACAGAAAAGCTACATTAAAGAAAACCTGACATCTTTAGTCAGTTGAGGAAAATACTCGTGGAAAAGAAAGTAGAAAGACTAAAAATATTCTAGGGTAAAAAGAAGCATTCCTGCATAATTTTTCTTAAGTATAGGTAGTTATATGCTTAATTATCCCTATTATATTTATGTCCTCCTTTAAATATTTTTATTTTTAAGAGCATACAATCAGATAAACAGCAAAATTTCAATATCCAATATTTTAAAAAGTTAAAATAAATTGCAAAAGACAATTTTAACTTATTGCTTAATGTTGAACAATTATTATTAAATAATCAGTTTCAAATATTTAAAACAATAATTTTAATACAAACAAGTATTAAAATATAATTATCTGTCTATATTAATATTATTTGAGTAGTCCTACTTTTAACAATTACTTATTGGTTATTATTATACTCATTAATTTTCTTTTATGTGATTTAAGTTATAGACTTTACAAAGCAGAAAGTAATTCAAGCAGGCTAATCTACAGAGCAATAACACATATATAGTTACTACATTTTATATGTAGATCTTATAATATGTATATGTATTTTGGCTTTGATTTGAGAATGTCCCAAACTGACTTTTGAAAAACTTGGTAACAATAATTCCACACATTATGCCCAGCTGATACTTATAATAACAGAACTGATAAAATGGGAGAAGTTAGTTTCTTTCAGAACTGTTCCTGGGAAAACTGGATATTCCTGTACAAAAGTGAAATAAACCCTGAATGACTCAGGAACAAAATCATCTGCCTAGCAAGCATGAGGGTGCCAGTCCAATTCCTGGCCCTGCAAATGTGCCAAATCTGATCTCAGAGGCTCAGCTGTTTGTGGTTTCCCAGTGGTGCAATGAAGTGGTCTTCGGTGTCCTGAAACCAGGTGTGTGTTCAAGAACCACAATTAGGGTATTTGACTCCTCTGTAATTCTGACTTCAGCATCTGAAAAGAAAACATAAGCTAAACAAAAACATGGGACTCTATCAAACTAAAATGTTTCTACATTGCGAAAGAAATGATGGCTAAAATAATGACACAATTCTAATTGGGAGAAAATATTTGCAGGCCAACCATCTAAATAAGAGTTACCAAAATTTATAAAGCATTCACAAAACTCAGCACACACACAGACACACACAGACACACATACACACACCAGTCCCATCAAAAAATGCAGAGAGGAAATGAATGAACAGACATATTGTCAAAAAGACATGCAGATAGTCAAGAGGCAAACGAAAAAGTGTTCCTCATTACTGGTTGTCAGGGAAATGTAAAACAAAATGATGAGAGATCACCTCCCACCAGTGAGAATAGCATTTCTCAAACAGAGTGGAAACAACTAGTGCTAGCAGATGCAGTAAAATGGAACCCTGATACACTTTTGGTGGGACTGCCATCTGGTTTCATCTCTTTGGAAAATAGTATGAATACTTCTCATAAATTTAAAAATAGAACTCCCGTATGACCCAGCAATTCCACTCTTGTACGTACTTCTACCCTAAGGGGAAAATAAAACACATTAATTTGAAATGATAGATGCATACTATGTTCACTGCAGAGCTATTTACAATGGCCAAGCTCTAGAAACAACTCAAGCACCCATAATGAATGGATAAGGAATCGTAGTATATTTATACACCATGGAATATTAGCTATGAGTAAAGTTGAAATCTTACCTTATTTCCACTATTTGGATGGGACTAGGCTGTGCAAGTTAAACGAAGTAAGAATCAGAGGAAGATCATCCAAATTCTGCATGATCTGTGGTCTCAATCAAATGAGGTATGTAAACAAAGGGAATGGGCAATAGACAATGAAAACTAGTCCTTGAACTCTAACAGAAGAATGGAGATGATCAAATTGGATGAGGAGTTGGTATTTGGAGAGGTCGGGGTGGTCTAGAAGTGACACAAATAGGATGGGAATAAGGTCCACGTGATAGTACAAGGAATAACGTGCTTGTCTTGCTCACAGTCAACCTAAGTTCAATCTTTGGCACCCCATATGGTCCCCCAAGCCTGCTAAGAGTGATCCCTGAGTGCAGTCAAGAGGTGTAAGACCTGACCACCTTAGGGTGTGGGCCAAAAGCCAAAGGAAAAAATAAAGGGGGTGATATAGGAATTTTGGACTTGGGTCTTATGGAACTATAGTAATATTGTAGATAAAAAGCATAAACATTCACATGATTTAAAACCATGTTGAATCTATAATAATGGGGCTGTAGAGATAGCACAGTGGGTAGCGCATTTGCCTTGTACACGGCCGTTTCAATTTCCAGCATCCCGTATGGTCTCCCGAGCACTGCCAGGAGTAATTCCTGAGTGCAGAGCCAGGAGTAATTCTTGTGCATCACCATATGTGACCCAAAAAGCAAAAAAAAAAAAAATCTCAAAAAACAAAAAGCAAAACTTGAGATCCCTGCTGTCTCATGTTCCCAGAGTACTGCAGAATGTGGCCCACATCACTGGATACGGACCTCCCTGACCCAACAAGAGCTATTAGGTTGGCACCAACAACGATACAAAAAGTAATTCTTGATCACATGACATCCCGTTACTCATTGATATACTCGAGTGGGCGCCAGTAACATCTCCACTCATCCCTGTCGTGTGCTAGTGTAGTCCAATGACGTCTGCTTGCTCCAGGAACACAAAGAGCCTCAAACTGTCCATTTAGGGTGTTGACGAAGAAGTCTGACCATCTCGTAGGTGGGCTGCCACACAATCTTTTGACGTCCCGTGAAATGCAGTTGGTAATGGCTCTAGTCCACCTGAAAGGGTGATTAAAGGCCACCCTAGGAGCCTCTATCCCTCTCAGAGAGCCCGGCAAGCTACAGAGAATATCTCACCTGCACAGCAGAGCCTGGCAAGCTCTCTGTGGTGTATTCGATATGCCAAAACCAGTAAATACAATGGGTCTCATTCCCCTGACCCTGAAAGAGCCCCCAATACAGCAGCATTAAGAAGGATGAGAAAGGAGAGGCTGATAAAATCTCAAGGCAGAACTAAGCTGCCAAAAGGAAGGACAAAAATGACTGTCTGTACTTTCAATGCACGTATGCTGCCATCAGATGCATCCATTGAGGACCTGATGGTACAAGCACGAAAGATCAAGTACGACATCATTGATCTGACCGAGATTAGAAGGCATTGATCACATCATGCCATTTTGGGCACTGGAGAAGAATTTCGTTGGAACATGTGACAAAAGACGCATCGGTGGTGTCGGTGTCCTTGTCAACATGAACTTAGCCATGAGCATTGATTTATTCGAATGCCTAACAACTCGAACCGTATGTTTACTTTTGAATAGATGTGGCTCACTGCGGGAGAAGTTTTATAAAGAAGACCACACCTTCTACAAGATCATTGTCGGTGATTTTAATGCCCAGAGAGGACCAAGAAGATCGGCCAAAGAACTCCACATTGGGACCCATGGCCTAGAATGGAACGAACAGGGTGAAAGACTGAGTTTCATCATGTTGAGCAAGACAAAAAGTAATTAAGATTAAAATATTGTTCAGACACATGGAAAGGACATTTTCATAGAAGATATGCAGAAGGTGAAATAAGTACATGAATTGATACTCAATGTCACCATTCATCAGGAAAATGAAAATCAAAATCATAAGAGATAGCATCTAACAATGGTAAGAATAACTTTATCAAAAAATCATAGTAACAAGCATTAACAAAGATGTGGATAAAGGAACCCCTGAATAATGTTGTTGGAATGTAAATTAGTTCAATCATTATGGAAAAGAGCATAACATTTCCTCAAGACATTAAAGATACAATTACTGATTGATCCTGTAATTTCATTTGTAGGTATTTATTCAAAGAAAACAAAAATACTTATTTGAACATCTATATGGATCTCACATTGATTTCACCAAATATTCACAGGCTGAACAGTGGAAGCAACCATCAATGGATCCATGGATAAAAAAGATGTTGTAAATATACATAATTGAATACTGTCATAAAAGTGATGAAATGTTGTTATTTGTGGAAAGTATATAAAAGGAACTTGAAGAAATTGTGCAAAGTGAAAAGAATTCAGAGAAAGATGAATATCATATGGTACCTATTCATGGAATATAAAAGAGAAAACAAGCTCACTGAATCAGAAAAAAAAAATGGGAGAGATGGTAGATACTAGGAATGGACAGTGGAAAGACTGTCAAAAATTATAGAATTCCAGCAATAAAATAAATAAGTATCAGGATATAATGTACAGCAGGGTGACCATAATAGTGCTGCATATTTGAAAGTAGACTGAGACAGCTTTAAAAGTCCTTATCACAAGAATAATAAGTTTTAACTGTGTAAAGATGAATAAAAACTAATGCATACAAATGAATTATTTGGTTGTATATCTGAAATTAATATATTGTTCTGTGTCAATTATACCTCAGTAAAAAAGCAATAGAGCAAAACAAAATGTTGGAGTAATAATAAAGTACAATAATACACTACAAACCATGATTTTCAAGGCTGTAGCAGGTAGCATACCTAAATATTTGTAATAGTAAAAATAAATTTGCTTCAGAAACTGGAAGAAACCTGAATGCCCAAGAACAGATGACTGGTTAAAGAAACTTTGGTACATCTACACAATGGAGTACTATGTAGCTCTTAGAAAAGATGAAGTCATGAAATTTACATACAAGTGGTACAATATGGAAAGTATCATGCTAAGCGAAATGAGTCAGAAACAGAGGGATAGACATAGAAAGATTGCATTCATCTGGGGGATATAAAGTAACAAAGTATGAGATTAATACCCAAGAATAGCTGAGATCAGCACCAGGAGGATTACTCCATAACTTAGAGGCCAGCCAGGTATCCTAGAGGAAAGGGCAGTTCAGATAGAGAAGGGAGCACCAAATAAAGGATGTTTGGAGGATCCTTCCAGGAGGGGAGATGCATGTTGAAAGTAGACTATGGACTGAACATGTTTGCCACTCAATGCCTCTTTTGCAGACCACAACACCCAAAAGGAGAGAGAGAACACAGGGCATTGCCCTGCCACAGAGACAGGGGGGATGGGGGGATGGGGGTGGGAGGGATATTATCCATGGTGGTGGAAAATGGGCACTGGTGGAGGGATGGGTATCTGATCATTGTATAATTGAAACCAAAGCACAAAAAAATTGTAAATCTACAACTGTAAAAAAATAAAATAAAATAAAGGGGGAAAAAAAAGAAAAGATGAAGTCATGAAATTTACATACAAGTGGTACAATATGGAAAATATCATGCTAAGCGAAATGAGTCAGAAACAGAGGGATAGACATAGAAAGATTGCATTCATCTGGGGGATATAAAGTAACAAAGTATGAGATTAATACCCAAGAATAGCTGAGATCAGCACCAGGAGGATTACTCCATAACTTAGAGGCCAGCCGGGTATCCTAGAGGAAAGGGCAGTTCAGATAGAGAAGGGAGCACCAAATAAAGGGTGTTTGGAGGATCCTCCCAGGAGGGGAGATGCATGTAGAAAGTAGACTATGGACTGAACATGTTTGCCACTCAATGCCTCTTTTGCAGACCACAACACCCAAAAGGAGAGAGAGAACCCAGGGGATTGCCCTGCCACAGAGACAGGGGGGATGGGGGGATGGGGGTGGGAGGGATATTATCCATGGTGGTGGAAAATGGGCACTGGTGGAGGGATGGGTATCTGATCATTGTATAATTGAAACCAAAGCACAAAAAATTGTAAATCTACAACTTTTAAAAAAAATAAAATAAAATAAAGGGAAAAAAATGAAAAAAAAATTGCTTTACAAATGAGATTTTACATATGCCCCTGTTCTTCCACAGAACTAGTAATGGTAAATATCACTTGTATCACTTGTCATCCCGTTGATCATTGATTTGCTCGAGTGTGCGCCAGTAAGTCTCCATTTGTCTCTGTCCCGTGCAAATGTAGCCCAATGGCGTCTGCTCGCTCCAGGAACACAGAGCCTCAAACCATTTATTCAGGGTTTTGAGGAAGAAGTCTTGACCATCTCGTAGGTGGGCGGCCAGGCGTTCTTTTGACATCCCATGGAATTTAGTCGGCAATGGCTCTAGTCCAGCGGTCGTCTCTAAATCGTGTCACGTGTCTGGCCCTTATGATTTTTGATGCCTTGGCAAACAAGACAGCATCCTGATTCTCCATCGTTCACAGAGGTAGGAACTTCGTATTCCTTCTTTCACTTGGGTGAGATGTGATATTCCAAGCATAGCTCTTTCGATTCCTCTTTGGGAGACCTGAATAGTGTTTCCGTCTTGTTTTCATCAGGTCCAGGTCTCTGAGGTGTATGTTAGTGCAGGAAGAACAGTGGAGTCGAAGAGATGTGCCTGAAGTCAGAGGTTTTTCATCCTCCTAACAACTTCTTAGACGCTCTTGAAGGCGTTCCAAGCCGCTCTCTTCCTCCCGCGCAGTTCAGGTTCCAGGTCCTTTGTCATATTGCATTCTTGATCTAGGTACACATAACTGCTGCATTCATAGATCTTCGTTCCGTTGAGGGCAAATGGAACATCAGGAACTAGTCTGTAAACGGTAAATATATAACTTTTAAATTCAAGTTCTTTTTTTACTGATGTGGGAGCCACAATCTGTGTTGCTGTGAAGATGAGAACCAGTGGCACTAGGGATGGAAATCAGGGATGGAAATCAGGGCCTTGAAAAGTCTTGTGCTCTAACACATAAGCCACATCCTTGGTAGCTGAAATTTTTGTCTTTGTTTTTTGGACCACACTCAGTGGTACTCAGGACTTACTCCTGCATTTGCACTCGAGGTCACTTGTGGCAGGCTCAGAGGACCATAGGGAATGCCAGAGATGTACATGTGTTGGCCACCTTGAAGAAATTCAAGGCAAACAAGCACCATACCTGCTATACTATTGCTCTGGCCCCCAATTTCTTTTTAAATTTTTATTATTTTTATTTGGGCACACCCAGCATGTTCAGAGGATTACTCCTGGTAATGTAAGGAAAAGGCCTTAACTTCTATACTATCTTTACAACCCCCTTCAAACATTTTAAAAATCAATCTCTATGACCTAAGACAATTTCTCTAATTATGCTGAAATGCCATTGCTACATAAGGTAGATTTCATGAAATTTCAAATACTTTTAATTTACTTATCACCTCCTAATAGTCCTAAGGAAGCAAAAATCTGATCAGGAAAGCAATAATCAATATTGATAATGCAAATGCAAATAAAAACATAAAATCATGACAAGAAAACTTGCCCACTAATCGTAAAGAATTTTAGCTTTGAAATTCTGTGGGTACATTTGACTCTGCTCATTGTTTATTTTATTGCATATGTAGTTTTAATGAAACTTGTGGAGATATTTTGAGATAAATTAACATAAGAACCAAGTAGATTTTTTAAGAAATTTCAAGAGACAGAAAGAAAGTGCTTGCTAAAAAATGGTGCAATTCAGGGAGATGCAGATCAAAACCACAATGAGATACCATCTCACACCTCAGAGACTGGCTCACATCCAAAAGAACAAAAGCAACCAATGCTGGCGTGGATGTGGCGAGAAAGGGACATTCCTTCACTGCTGGTGGGAATGCTGGCTGGTTCAGCCTTTTCGGAAAACAGTATGGGCGATTCTCAAAAAATTAGAAATTGAGCTCCCATTTGACCCAACAATACCACTCCTGGGAATATATCCCAGAGAGGCAAAAATGTATAGTCGAAGTGACATCTGCACTTGTTTGTTCATTGCAGCACTCTTTACAATAGCCAGAATCTGGAAAAAACCTGAGTGCCCAAGAACAGATGACTGGTTAAAGAAACTTTGGTACATCTACACAATGGAGTACTATGTAGCTGTTAGAAAAGATGAAGTCATGAAATTTACATACAAGTGGTACTACATGGAAAGTATCATGCTAAGCAAAATGAGTCAGAAAGAGAGGGACAGACATATAAAGATTGCATTCATCTGGGGAACATAAAGTAACAAAATAGGAGACTAACACCCAAGAATGGCTGAGATTAGTACCAGGAATTTTACTCCATGGCTTGGAGGCCAGCCACACATGCTAGGGGAAAAGGGAGCTCAGATAGAGAAGGGAGCACCAAATAAAGGGTGTTTGGAGGGTCCTCCCAGGATGGGAGATGTATGTTGAAAGTCGACTATGGACAGAACATGATTGCCACTGAATGCCTCTTTTGCAGACCACAACACCCAAAAGGAGAGAGAGAACAAAAGGGAATGCCCTGCCACAGAGGCAGGGTGGGATGGGGGGGATGGGGGTGGGAGCGATACTGGGATCCATGGTAGTGGAAAATGGGCACTGGTGGAGGGATGAGTATTTGATCATTGTATAATTGAAACCCAAGCACAAAAATTTGTATGTCTACAACTGTACCTCATGGTGTTTCACTAATAAAAATTAATAAAAGAAATGGTGCAATTAGAATATAAGTGTGGTTTTATTAGACCCATGGACACATTCATGAAGAAAAATAAAAATTATTGCAAAAGGGTTAAAACTGAATAATCTTTCATATACAATTGTGTTAGTAGGTGACAATTTTCTTTTTAGAAATAAAAATTGGAACGAGTCCAATAGTAGAGTGATTGCCTTAGAGAGATAGGCTGTAACTTTGATACTTGGCACATCCCATATGCAAACTGACAACAAGACTCTCGGGTCACAAAAGTGTGCAATTTTCAGCATACCACAACTAATGCGTGTGACTCTGCAACCAAAAGTCACCATAACAACAAAAAAAAAAAAAGAAAGGGGAAGATTTATTAATAGCATCATTAAGCAATTGGTATGCAGTTAAAGATGTAATGGGATTGTTTTGGTGTACATTCTCAAGTCACATGTAACTACTAACTTTATTAAATAATATTCCATAATTATAACTGTATGTGCTTAAATTTTACAACATGCTGATTTGATATGTGTGTATATTTATTTTTGAGCAAATGATTTGCTCTCAGTTTGCAAATATGAGATTACTGTAGTGTGTTCAAGTTATTTTATCCATTTGGTTCTCAGGTTTTCAATGTAGGAGAAAGATATGTGAAATATTGTTTATACAAATAAATGATAAAAAGAAAGTTTAACAAAAACTAATCTGAAAGTCGGGATGTTAGAAAGTCTACAACATATTGCTTGTTCATCTTTTCATTTTTAACAAAGTGTTTAAGTAGTACATTGACCTTCAAGTAATGAAAAGTTTTACATATGCTACGTTTTTCTTATTTTTGTCAACAAATTGAGCATTTTGAAGAACTGAATTTTTTAGAAGTCATTTGTTATTTAAAAACATTTCAGCATAAGCATTTTTTTTATTGACTTGCCATTATATAGCATTGGGGTGGGGAGAAGCGATAATTTTACTTTTTCATTTGGTATATTTTAATTTGTTTCTTAAATATTAAGTTGAAAAGGTAAAATAAAAGGTAAGGTAAAGGCCCTCCCGTTGATCGTCGATTTGCTCGAGCGGGCCCAGTAACGTCTCCATTGGAGACTTTGTTGTTACTGTGTCTGGGTTGGAGCGATAGCACAGCGGGTAGGGCGTTTGCCTTACAAGCGGCCAACATGGCCGACCCGAGTTCGATTCCTCCGCCCCTCTCGGAGGGCCCGGCAAGCTACCGAGAGTATTCGATATGCCAGAAAAGGTAAAATAAAGACAATAAAATAAAATCTTAGGCATTACTAGCCATTGAAGAAATAGAACATTATCAGTTCATTCGAGTTTTATAATATACCATTCCTCAGTTCCAAATATCTATCCCCATCTATCTGCATCTCTAAATAATGTGTTCTTGACTTTGTATGTTTTAAAAATTTATAGATATGAAGCCATTCTGTATTATTCTTCAGTGACATTTTTAATAGTGTTTTATGTTCCCGAGACTGACTAATTTTGATGTATGAGGTTGCAATTTTTCTTCTCATCCATAGAGAGGATTTCATGTAGAATTAGACAAAAAGTTATTTATCCTGTAATAAACAACATTTGTGTGGGTTTCACTTATTTTTGTTATTACCAAATATACCCCAGTTAATATTATGCACATATACCCTAGTGCATTTCTTTTAATTTCTTCAGAATAAGAAGCACAGGGTTGTATTGCTAAGAGATAAGATTGGTGTATCTTTCTACCTGGTGACAGGTAAAGGTAAAGGCCCTCCCGTTGTTTGTCGATTTGCTCGAGCGGGCCCAGTAACGTCTCCATTGGAGACTTTGTTGTTACTGTGTTTGGCATATCGAATACGTCACGGGGAGCTTGCCAGGCCCTGCCGTGCGGGCGAGATACTCTCGGTAGCTTGCCGGGCTCTCCGAGAGGGGTGGAGGAATCGAACTCCGGTTGGCCATGTTGGCTACGTGCAAAGGCAAACGCCCTACCACTGTGCTATCGCTCACATTTCACCCTGTTAGCAATCTACAAATACTCCACATTACATCCTACACTTAGTCTTTTATGGCTTAAAATTTTCTCCAGTTTGGTGGATAAGATTGTGGGTTTAATTTTCCTTCCTCCGATGATAAATCATTTGTGTGTCTGTTTGCATTTTTTGCTTGCTTGTTTTGGGACCACACCCAATGGTACTCAAGACTAACTCCTGGCTTAGTGCTACTCTGGACTCACTCTTGGCTGGGCTCAGGAGGGTGCTGGAGATTGAACCAGGTTGATTACATGAAAGCCAAGAGCCTTACCCATTGTACTATCTCTCCAGCCCCAGTGTGTGCATTTTTAAAAAATGAATAGATGTTGAATTTCACAGTTTTTCTTGGAATCAAATGGAATATTAACGTGTTTTCCTACTGTAATCCATTCTCATGGTGAATAACTTTAATTTTCTAAAATTACATTTCTGAGGGAAATTCAATTTGAGAATGTACTTTTGGAATCAATTTGTTACTGCTTTATTTTGTACCTTTCAGGACTGTACTTTTTCTTTATTGAACTCTCTATGTCATTTTTGTAGCAAGGGAATATTAATCTAATAAAATTAATTTGGTTATATTTCTACTATTTTATAGTCTTGAATACCTTTATGTGATTAAAATTACATACATCATAGAATTTGTTGGTTAAATAATCTAAGATTTGCATTTTTTTTTACAAAAAGTTGCAAGCTCAGATCCTATTCTTTAATAGGGATAGAAATACTGAAATTCTTTTTTAAAAGATTGTTATCATTTATATGATTTTAGAACTTTGATTAACTTTAGTGTTAAAATGAATTGATATAAAATTATTGATATTACAAATCAAACCTCTGCCACATCTCTGCATAAGGTGTACTTTTCATTATTATTCTTATTTGTTCTTTCCCTCTTTTATTTTTCTTAATAGGTTCGTCATTGCTTGCTCCTAGGGAATTAAATTATGCCAGGTTTCCTCAGCATTCAGAACATTATTCTTTGTGCAGATCCCAGAAAAACTGAAGCAGTAGATGACAAAACTAACTCTTCCTTTTTCTTGGAAGAGGCTACTAATAGTGCCTACAGTCAGCTCCCTTTGTGCTTAGCTGTAGGGAGAAGTTATAGAGCATATAATTCCAAAGTATTGTTTTTGTTCTCCGAACTAGACTGTATTATATCCAGGAGCTCTTACAAGACTGGCAAGATAAACGCCGTTATTTCAGAGGCCCCATAAAAATTGGGCCCCTAATTGCACCGATCAACTCTTCCTTCCCTTCAGGAGGCTTGCTGGGTTTATTCATCCTCTTGTTCTTTGTTGAGCAAGATGTGAGTTATGATATCTAACGATGCAAATCTTTGCTTTCTCTCTTACACAACTATACTGTGTTGCACTTGCTAGAGATCCAAGATTAGGAGAACTGAATCCAAACCTTTGGGAAATTCTTGTGAAAAATTAAACAAGCCATTGAACACATGAGGATCTTTTTTCTGATCGTATGGCACTGATTTAGGGGTTCTAGTAAGAGGGTGTCTTGAATATCTCAGCTTTCTTAAGCCCTGTTTTCACAATTGCCTGGGCCATGATAACCTTCTCATTGGTTTCCAAATTTATCTCTAAACTGAAGTTGGACTATTGTATTTGTTGAGTAAAGTTATCAGAAGTTCCTCTACTATTTTTCTGGCATTATGCTCTGGCATTTTAAAACTTCCATCCTGGGTTTTCCTGTCTTACCCATTAGTATTTAGGTCTTATATTTAAAATTTTTAATGCATAGATTGTTGAGATCTAACTTGCTTTCAACTTTATCAGAGGTATAGAACTAGATGACAGTAGTTCTTGAAATGCACTGAGGTTGCTTTGATGATATGTAGCAAGATATATTTTAAAATATTTGTCTTTGTACCTTGAAGAGTATGGGTTGTTCTCTAACTCCTGCTCACGAAATTGTTTGGTAAGGACAAATAAAATTTGAAAAAAAGAACTCAATCCTCCCAGTTGAAAATAAGAGATTTTCTCCTCTTTTTTATTCCCTTGGACACTTACTTTAAAAAGTAAAGTACTTTTTTTACTACCGTGAAATGTATAAAAAATTGAAAACAAGGTAGATCTTTTGTGAAAATTCAATTTAACACATTTTAAATTTATGAAACAAAAATAATGTATGATGAATTTATTCTGTAAAATTTTTACTTTTCACTTTTCAAATATGGCCTATATCAGAACATTTTCATGTTAACTTCTATAGAAGAAATAGAAGAAACAGCCTGATAATACCTTTCCCCACGAGCTTTTAAAGGCTTCAAGCATGTGGTTTAGCCTCTGTCTAATATCCGTCCTTGACTGCTCCTGAACCACCAAATTGTCATTTTCTCCCCTATGAGCTCATAGCATCATCTTCACTTCTCAGATCCATTTAGAGTATCTTCTCTTTTAAGCCATATTTTTAAAAAATGTTTTTTGATTCCTTAGGAAACTTTTTCACTTTGTAAATAAAAGTTTTTCTTCTCTTGTCACATCTACAATGTGAATTGCAAAAATCTGAATTCTTACAGTTGAAATCGAAGTTGTAGGAGAATTTATCTTGCTGCTGTTCACTCAAATTGCTATCATTCAAAACTTTTAAATAAGAGGCAGTTTTGAAAGTGGAAGTTTTAGAACTGCTACTTTATCTTTATTTTTTCAGAATCTATAAAATACAATTTCTCTCAGAAGTCTAATATAATATAAACTTTTAAATTGATTGATCACTAACAGCAATAGAAAAACAAAATAAACATTTTAGCAAAAAATTCAATTATATTTGAATAGCAGTTATGTTACTTGAAAATTATAGATATTGAAACTTTATTAATTTATTTTAAACTTAATTCTTAAAATTTATAAAGTTAGGATAATAATGTCTGATTTATTTGTTGCTTTTTAGAGATTTTCAGCAGCCATGTATGTGATGCATATACTGTTAGGTTTTTGGACTTGCAAAATTCACATGCAAATGCGAATTTATAGGTGGAAATTAAAAATAGTATAATTAGACATTACATTTCAAACTTGAACCATTTTAGTCACAACTTATTTAAATCTTAATTATTAGATGAGGGCTCAAACTTTTTATACTTTCAAGTTTGTTAGTAGAGAATTTATTACATAGGTAAGTATGCAAAATTTGGAGGATACTGCCTAAATTTGAGCACCCGTCTTAATATTTAAAACTTTTTGGTCTTGAGCAAAATGCTTAGTTTCTGTTTATCTTAGTTTCTCCATCTAAAAATGATAGTTATATATATATATATATATATATATATATATATGATATGAAGATGCAAGGCAAGAGCCTGGAAAGCTACCAAGAGTATCTCGTCCGCACGGCAAAGCAGGGCAAGCTACCCGTGATGTATTCTATATGCCAAACACAGTAACAAGTCTCACAATGGTGACATTACTGGACCCGCTCGAGCAAATTGATAAACAACAAGAGGACAGTTACAGTGACAGTAATATGAAGATGCAATTAGTTTATCTTTGTAAAGAACTTACAATACTTTAGGAAGATGTGTGGTAGGGATAATTTATCTCTCAGAAGAAGTCAATGTTAGGTTAGTTTGAATAAAAAGATCCTCTAAGACGTTTGTTTCCACTTGGAATCACTTTACAAGTGATGTAACTCCTTTCTTAAAAATTCCTCTTCTCCAATATTTGCCTTTAGCTTCCTATCTTTAACTTAATGAGGTTAAACAGAGTTTTCATGGGAAAAACTTGTTTGGATTTCAAGAACAAAAGCAACCTGTGTTGGCGTGGATGTGGCGAGAAAGGGACCCTCCTTCACTGCTGGTGGGAATGCCGACTGGTTCAACCCTTTTGGAAAACAGTATGGACAATTCTTAAAAAATTAGAAATCGAGCTCCTATTTGACCCAGCAATACCACTCCTGGGAATATACCCTGGAGAGGCAAAAAAGTATAGTCGAAATGACATCTGCACTTGTTTGTTCATTGCAGCACTGTTTACAATAGCTAGAATATGGAAAAAACCTGAGTGTCCGAGAACAGATGACTGGTTAAAAAAACTTTGGTACATCTACACAGTGGAGTACTATGTAGCTGTTAGGAAAAATGAAGTCATGAAATTTACATACAAGTGGTACTACATGGAAAATACGCTAAGCGAAATGAGCCAGAAAGAGAGGGACAGACATAGAAAGATTGCGTTCATTTGGGTAACATAAAGTAACAATGTAAGAGACTAACACCCAAGAACAGCTGTGATAAATACCAGGAGGTTCACTCCATGGCTTCGAGGCCAGCCACACACTCTAGGGGTAAAGGCAGCTCAGATGGAGAAGGGAGCACCAAATAAACGGTGCTGGGAAGGTATTCCCAGGATGGGAGATGCATGCTGAAAGTAGACTCTAGGCTGAACATGATTGCCACCCAATGCCTCTTCTGCAAACCACAGCACCCAAAAGGAGAGAACAAAAGTGAGTGTCCTGCCACAGAGGAAGGGTGGGATGGGGGATGGGGGGGTGGGAGGGATACTGGGATTGGTAGGGGTGGAGAATGGGCACTGGTGGTGGGATGGGTACTCGATCATTGTATAACTGAAACCCAAGCACAAAAACTTGTATCTCATGGTGTTTCACTAATAAAAAAAACTGTTTGGATTTCTTGGAGAGGCAATAATAACCTCCTTGAAAATAATCTTCTCATCTTACCATCAAACTGCTAAAAAACAAGGATTGGAGTGCTTTCTTCACTCACGATTCCCAAAGAGACATTTCCTGTTGAATTCTCTAGACCCCTCTTACTCATGGACTGTCATTTAGGAGGTTGCTATGTTTATGTAATAGAGAGATTTGGGTTTCTTTTTCAGCCTTTTTATTTTTTTAAGAAAGAAAGACCTGCATCTTTCCTTTATCATGGATTGAAAAAGGAATTATAGTTCTTCCTAAAATCAATAGCATAAATTTCTATAAGTTTTTTTTTATCAGTTTAAAGAGTAGGTTGTTTTGTTTGTTTCATTTCACTTTTCATTCAATAGAAAAAGGAATCATCTTCCCAAAAGAAAAGTTGTAGTTTGCTGTACCTTCTTTGAGATTTGCACTTGATTTAAATACAATCTCTTTTCTGTTGAGGTTACCCCTGGCAACCAGCTCCCACATATGAATCAGATTTATGCTTTCTGATAGAATATCCTTCTGAAAAACTGCAATTTCTCTTAAACAAGAATATTAAATCTGATTTTCAAATGTTTGTTAGGGATAGTCCCACTATGGTTTCCTGATTATATTCGAATGGTCAGATTGCTTATAGATATTACTGGTTTATCATTCAAAAATGTTGTATACAAGGAACACAAACCCTTTCCTATAACAATTCTTGGAGAAGGACATGAAATAACACTGATGGCACTTAAATGTTATGCAAATGAAGCAATCTGATACACTTGCTCTCAACTATTTATCATTGCTGAATAAAAAAGAAAAATGTTGCTGAAGTCACAACATGATTTGAAAATGTAAGTAATACAAATGATCCAATAAGATTTCATAATTATCATTGATAATCATGAAATATGCAGAGAAAAAGATAAAAATGGAAAGAAATATCCTTAATCATCTTGATTATCAATTTCAGAGAAGAGAATTAAGCTTGACAATTGTAGCACAGTCATATTTTTCAATAATGCTGAAACATTCAGGAAGAAAAAATACCAAATTTTTATAGTTCACATGGGAAAGCTGAGCATAGGATCTACCAAAAACTTTATATGAAATATCTGCCTTTAAATTTGATAACAAAGCAATTAGTATTTATCAATATACTGATCTATCTACTGGGTCTAAATTTGGCCATACCTTATCCAGATCAATATTGTGTTTGTTGCCCTTAATAAGTCAATTAAGAAATTGAATATTCTTTTAGAAGTTGGTATTATTGTTGGGATCTGTGGAACCAGTTAGAAATCCTATCTAATAACTAAATATTTTACAGGGTGAGGATCAGCAGAGTGGAGTGTTAAATTAATGTATCCTTAATCTTTATATGTAGGTTTATTTCAATTGTGTTATTTCAATTATTTCTGTTCTGTGAATGTGTAATATCACATAGTCAACTGCATTTAATGAGTGTTCATTATGTACTTAAGGGGGCTAGAACCAGAAACAGCTTCTCTCTTTAGGGAATTTAGAGCAAAATAGATATAGTAAAATCATATAAATATATACAATGGCTATTATAGACAGGGTAAGCTTCCCAATTTACACAACTAAACAAACCAAGAAACTTTTATACTTTCCTATCTTTTTTGTTTAAAAGTGCAGAGGATAGAGTTATTTTCTATGATGACTAGAGGACGGTTTGAAGAAATGTGGAGGTTTATTGAAAGCATTTTAGTGAAATTCCTCAGATTTTTAAGTCAAAATTAATTTAGTACCTTAGAACTCTTCAACAGGAAATGGCTGATTAGCTTCCTTTTTGGAACTGGCTACAGGACCAATATCTTTGTATTAAACATGATGATGTTTACAGTTTCACAGTTTGGGTGTTAGCAGTTAGCTGTTGACTAAATAGCATATTAGGAATTGGAAGTGGAAAGACAGTGACATTCTCCTGATATTTGGGAATGTCATCATCTAGGCAAAAGAACATTGCTGGTTTCCTTATGGTACTACTTCTGGGCTTCTTATTTTCAATAAGGGAAGTTATATGATTGCATCCTGATAATAACCAAGGAAAAAATCTTTTCCTGCAAGTGGTTCAGCTTTATTTGCCATTCTGTCTTTCCCATTTCCTATCCTGGGAATTTCCTTGTCCTACTATTAAAACTCCTATTGTGTGAACTTCCCTTCTGGGTCCCCTGATAATAACTTCCATTCTGAAGGAGTTTCTTTTTTCAAATCCCTTCCTTTCTCCCCAAATCACTTATTCCTTTAGGTGCTGCAAACTGACAAGTAAACCCACACTAATATGCTAATAGATCTAATCTATTATGATCTCCTAGCCTTTGAATCCCAGTAGATATTTCTGAAAGTAAAATGAATCAGTTTCTATTATTGAAACTTAAAACATTTTGTATATTCCTAAGAGACATCTTTTAGGGAGAGAGGGCATGTCTCATAGGAATGGTCTCAGGCTATTTTTATCATCACCAGGATGGAAGATCTATATAGGAGAATGTAGAGATGCTAAAGGGAAATATTAGAAATTATTGTCCCAAGAAGACAGTTGTGTCATCTCTTTGGGATCCCCAATTGTTTGGTATCACAGTCAAAAGAGATTCCTAGTTCTTCATTGTGGTCTTACTCTATCCTCCTGCTCACCCCTAATTTTCTTTTCTCCCTTCCGGCTCTCATCTATTGAGTCAAGACTTTATTTTTGGGGTCTTCAGTATTCCCTGCTCCATTTTACCACTGATCTGGAGTCCAAGCATTTTTAAGGTTGGAGTCTTCCCAATATTCCCAATATTTCTAATCAGATAGCACATCTTTCCAAGGAATGTTTCGAGATTATACTGGCAAAACAACTTCCCATTTCTACCCTCTTTGCTGTATTTTATGTAAAGTACTGTTTTCTGGATTGTGGAAGGTTATCCTATATCATCATCATCATCATCATCATCATCATCATCATCATCATCATTGCCATTGGAGCTTTTGAAACATTTATTTTATGACTGTTACACCATGCTTGACTGATAGTTGATACCCAGTGAATCTCACACAAGGCAATGTTGAATAAATAATTATTGCTCTGTATGCTAAATTTCTTCTGTTTGGTTTTTGTGGTGAGGTCACATTAGTGCTCAGGTCTGACTCCTAGTGGAGTTTGGGAGATCATATGTGGTGCCAAGGATTAAACACAGGCTGAGACCTGTAGCCCCATATGAAAGGCAAGCATCCTACCTACTGTGATATCTCTCCGGCTCCTGTATGCCAATTTTCATTTCTGGTTAAGACAAGTATTACAGTAAACCTGGTCTAGATTTATGAGAAGCAATTTTTAATCATACTTAAAACTTCAACTTAGGGTGGAGTGTGAACACTTATGATCTTTGGAAGTGTTCAAATGTAGTTATAAATTAGAAAGAGCTAACAGCACACATTAGGAAGGAAAGTACAGTGGGCCATGGTATAACTAGGAAATCATTGATTAGTGATCACCAGAGAAATGAAAACAGAGAATGAATCACTGCTTGGAACTCTTTTCTAGAAAATCCACACAATATTTCCTTTCCAATCTTGCAAGTCCCTGTAAACTAGCAGAGTAAAGAATATGAGGGAAGATTTGATTACACTAAATAATACAAATGTGTGAACAGAAACAACAACTGGTAGCAGGCAGAGCGGAGACCGTGACAGAAAACTCTGTCTCAAGGTTGGTTGCAGTTGATAAAGGCAGAATTACAAGAAGAAAAATTCTGTTTTCCAATAAACTGCCAACTGGACAGGCAGTTGGCAGTATGGACCAATCTCAAACATCTTGAAGAAGGACTAAGCAAAAATACAGTGCAGAGAGCTCTTGCCTTGCATGTGGCCAGCCCAGGTTCGATCCCCAGAATCCCATATGGTCCTCCAAGCCTGCCAGGAGTGATTCCTGAGTGCAGAGCCAGGGTAAGCTCTGGGAATAGCTGGGTGTGACATCAAAAGCAAAGAAAAACAACAACAACAAAACCCCAAAAATTTTATTAAAGAAGCACATTATTTTATTACTGGCGATAGCACAGCGGTAGGGCATTCGCCTTACAAGCGGCCAACATGGCCGACCCGAGTTCGATTCCTCCGCCCCTCTCGGAGAGCCCGGCAAGCTACTGAGAGTATTCGATATGCCAAACACAGTAACAACAAAGTCTCCAATGGAGACGTTACTGGGCCCGCTCGAGCAAATTGACAATCAACGGGAGGGCCTTTACCTTTACCTTAGTAATTTTGATCAACTTCACAGTAGTTTTCTCCATGCAAGGATAGATTTTATTTTGAGAATATATGTGCTCCTACAGAACTGAAAGAGAAATAGGAAAAAAATGATAAGAGTTTTCTGCCTTGCTGAATTCTTATTTATTTTTCTTGGTCCCTTCCACTCCTAGATGACCACCCCTCACACACACAATTTTTTGTCTAATTTACACAGAATCCTCTCTCCATCAAATTGCACAAACTTTTTTGATGTGTTTAAAAATTTGACTTATTGTAACTTTGCACTCACTGCATATCATAGCAAGAAAAAAGAATTGCTCTCAATGTGAAAGATAAACAGTATCTTTACTAGTTTATATTTCTTTAGGGATTTTTAACTTGTTGATATTTTTGATGATGTCTTATATCAATGGAGAAAGTGATGTAGAAATGTTATATATTGTTATTAGCTGCTTAAATGTTAAGAATATTAAGAATTAATATTAATATTGTTAATATTAATATTAAGAATTCCTTCGTGGATGGTTTTAAAATATATTTTAGTTGATTTTTGGTAATTTTGACATATGCATATGTTAAGATATATGTATATATGTGTATATATGTATATTATTTTAGTTTGGGGGCCACACCTGGATGTTCTCAGAGCTTAGTTCTAGCTCTGTGCTCAAGGATCACTCCTGAAAAGGTTTAGGGGACCATATGGTGTGGCAGGGATCCAACCAGATCTGTTTCAAGCAAGACAAATGTCTTACCCATTCATTGTATTCTCTCTAGCTGCATGATTTTAAACGTATTTTTCTCTCTTTTTCTTTTTAATTTTATTGAATCACCGTGAGATAAGCTTTCATGTTTGGGTTACAATCAGACAATGATCAAACACCCATCCCTCCACCAGTGCACATTCCCACCACCAATATCCCTGGTATAACCACCCCCCCCCCAGCTTTTCCACCTCCCTCTGCCTCCATGGCAGACAATATTCCCCATAATCTCTCTACTTTGGGGCATTATGGTAAGATGAGAGGTTATTATGTCTGAGAGATTATCATGTTTGGTCCTTTATCTACTTTCTGCACACATCTCCCATCCCGATCAGTTCCTCAATGCCATCTTTTTCTTAGTGATCCCTTCTCTATTCCAGCTGCCTTCCCTTTGCTCATTAGGCAGGCTTCCAGCTATGAAGCAATCTTCCTGTCCCATGTATCTATTATACTTAGGTGTCAGTCTCATGTTATGTTGTTTTATACTCCACAAATGAGTGCAGTCTTTCTATGTCTGTCCCTCTCTTTCTGACTCATTTCACTTAGCATGATACTCTCCATGTCTATCCATTTATAAGCAAATTTCATGACTTCATCTCTCCTAACAGCTGCATAGTATTCCATTGGGTAGATGTACCAAAGTTTCTTTAACCAGTCATCTCTTCTAGGGCACTTGGGTTGTTTCCAGAGTTTGGCTATTGTGAGCAGTGCTGCAATGAACATAAAGGTACAGATGTCATTTCTACTGTGCTTTCTTGCATCCTTGGGATATATTCCCAGAAGTGGTATTGTGGGGTCATTCATATAGAAGCTCATTTTCTAGTTTTTGAAGAACTGTCCATATTTAAGCATATTTTTCATTAAACTTCTGCCTTCTTATTTTGTCTAAAGTTTTGATATTCAAGTATGTAAAATTTCAGGCAATTGAATTTGTTGATCTTTAACTTTGTGTTTTTCTTCAGTGATTTTAGGCTCAGGTTTCCCTCAAACAAGATTTTTGAAAGAATGGATTTCATATGCTAATTTTCCTCCTTCATTTACTCCTCCACTTCTTGTCTCTCATTCACAGTCTCTGACCATTTTATTTCAGTTCCCTCAATTCGTTTTTATTTTTGCTTAAATACTGAACATAATTTACCATCAAAACTCTTCTTACGTATACTTTTCTTATATTGAACCATTGGCTCTTTTATTGTAAATTAAGTGTCCATGTATCTGAAGGTCTGTTTCTGAACTCTTGATCTTATCAATTTATCTAAGTATAAACTTTGACTCAGTTACAACGCTATTTTGATTATAGCTTTATAGTATAGTTTACATTATAGCTTACCATTCTACAAGAAAGTGATCATCCATGTCAAGAGAGGGGTTCGGCAGGGTGATACCATTTCAACTCTTCAGTGCCACTCTCAAGAATGTCATGCGATGACTGGCATGGGAAGGAATGGGAGTGGAGATAGATGGTTGGCAACTATACCACCTCTGCTTTGCTGATGACATCATTCTTATAACACCAAACATTAGCCAAGCGGCACAAATGCTGGCTGACTTCAACCATGAGTGCGGAAAGGTCAGACTCCAGCTGAATCTCACAAAGACAATGTTTATGAGAAACAGTATCATTCCTGATGTTCCATTCGCTCGTAACAGAATGACCATCTCTGAATGCAACAGTTATGTGTACCTAGGTCGAGAAGTCAACATGATGAATGACCTGGCACCTGAGTTGCGCAGGAGGAAGAGAGCAGCTTGGAATGCCTTCAAGAGCATTGAAGAAATAGCTAAGAGGATGAAGAACCTCCAGCTCCGGGCACATCTCTTTGATTCCACTGTTCTTCCTGCATTAACATACGCCTCAGAGACCTGGGCCCTACAAAAACAGGATGAGAAAGCTCTTCAGGCCTCCCAAAGAGGAATCGAAAGAGCTATGCTTGGAGTATCACGTTTCACTCAAGTGAGAGGAAGAATCTGGAGTTCCAACCTCCGTTGATGGTCAAGAATCAGGGACGCTGTCTCGTTTGCCAAGGCATCGAAAATCAGATAGGCTGGACACATAATGAGATTTAGAGACAACCGCTGGACTAGAGCCATTACTGACTGGATTCCATGGGACATCAAAAGATCGTGTGGCCGCCCACCTATGAGATGGTCAGACTTCTTCGTCAAGAAGCTGAATGATTAGTTTGAAGCTCTTCGTGTTTCTAGAACGAGCAGATGCCATTGGGCTACACTATCATGCGACAGGGATGGATGGAGACATTACTGGCACCCGCTCAAGCAAATCAATGAGTAACGGGATGTCAAGTGATCAAGTGATTTTATTGACTCACCATGAGTATCCCAGTTACAAAACTGTTCATGGTTGGATTTCAGCCATACAATGTTTGAACACTCATCTCTCCACCAGTGTACACTTCCCACCACCAGTGTCACCAGTTTCCCTCCCATCACTACAACTTCGCCCCCACCCCCCACACCTCATGCCTCAGTCCCCCAGCCTGCCTCTGTGTGGCTGGCATTTTTTAAAATTTCTCTCTTTCATTTTGGACATTATGGTTCTGGGTATTCTTTGCCTCATCAAGATTTACACATTAAACTAATTATCATATGGATTCAATGAAGGTAAAATTTCTGCGAAAATAAATTTCTGAGTCACAGCCCAATCTGGTAACATGTGGTGTTAAATTTACATCAATAAAACTTATAAAGTATAAGTAACTTCTTTTTTTAACCTATAAAGTATAAATAACAACTAAATTATGTAGGAGGTGTTCAAAAGTAGATTAGAAAGAGAGTATTCTAAAGGAAATCTTAGGAAGAGAAAATTCTGAATACCAATAATCCTCAGAAAAAGTGAGAGATTTTTTTGGATCACACACAATGGTGCTCAGGGGATTCTCCTGCCTCTACACTCAGGAATTTCTTCTGGTGGTGCTCCAGGGACTATATGGGGTGTCTGGGATCAAACCCGGGTCGGCTGTCTGCATAGCAAGTACCCTCTCCATTGTACAATCGCTCTGGCCCTAAAAAAAATCATAAATATTGTCACACCTATTGATGATGAGTTCTTTTTATTTCTGAATAATTTCTCATAATATGGATGCAGCCTATTTTGCTTCTCCAGTGAAAAGATGACAGGCATTTGAGTCGTTTCTAATTTCAGGATATTGTGAATAGTGAATATTCTTGGATGTGAGTATTCTTGGAGGTGAATATTTTTGGAGGTGAACATTCTTGAGTGTCTTTCTGTGTGTGTATGTTCTCATTTCTTGTAAGTACATACCTAGTAAATATCTGACTAATTAATGGGAAATTTGTAACAACCTTTTGTTCAGGAGAAGAAAGGCAGGCCACATTTGGTGCTCAGAGATCATGCATGCTTCTGTGCTCAAGGATCACTTCTGGAAGTGCTCGGGGATTCATAGACCCTATCAAGGATTTTGACTGGGATATGCCAAGCACAAGGCAAGAAGCTTACTTTCTGTACTATCTACCTGGACCATGTTTAACGTCTTATGAAATTCTCAAACTGTTTCCCAAAATAGGTGTAAAATTTTATATTACCACCAGCTATGGATGAGAATTCTAGTCCTTTCATATTCTTACCAATGCTTACTTTTTTTTTCTTTTAGAGTTAGTTTAATGGGTTTACAGTGACTTCTCATTCTGATTTTATTTTTAAATATGGCTTTGAACTAGTAAAATCTTTGAGAAATTGACTGTCTTCTCCCTAACTCTCTGGACTCCCAAAGCTTTAATTGACTGCTGGCTATTTTAAAAATTTGTGGCATGGCCCTAGGTGATCAATGGAATCACCAATTTAGCAATAATTAATCAGACATTGTTCTAGAAGAAAAGGAGATTAATTAAAAAGATGATAACCTAGAAGGGCTTGATTAACCTAATTGGAAAGAGAGGCCGAGACAGGAAGGGTTAATACAGGACGTAAAAGAAGCATATGCAATTTAAACTATTGTTCAAGAGCTGGTCTCGTTCATCTTAATATGACAAGGACCCTCAGGTGCCATTATTTTTCAAGCCAAGAGAACACCTTTCTGATATATGCGAGGTTGATATCGAATGGTAAGGGAATTAGGCTAGAATGAGATAGGAGCTGACTTCTAGCAAATGCTACTGTGTGCTTCACATTTCACTTTACTTTATAGCCCATTATCAGGGCTATTATCTAGTTCAGAACTTGATATGCTGAAAACACGCTCGTTTCAGTTCTTGCATCTCAAAGTAGAAGGATGAGATAGTATTTCTATTACTTGTCTGTCTAGGGATACCGTATAGGCCATTCCCTTGATGGGTTCAGTTTCAATGCTGCACTCTGGGCTTTTCTTAAAGTAACTGGGATGAACAAGCAGTTGAATTCTGAGATTCTAAGGACCTGTCCTGTAAAAGTGACCTATTCCCGTGATAGTGACCTCTGCTTTGTTTTATACCTTCCCTCACTACCTCACCTCCCTGCGTTCCTACAGCCTGATGAATGACAACTTTGCGCTTTTCTCTACAAATTTTAAAGATGAACAAAAAGAGGAGATTCTCATGGTTGTTTAGTACTTAACTTGTTTGTACTAAACACCGCAGCTGTTTCCATTTCTTTTTAAATATAAACAGAGAGTAAATTCTCCGACCTGTTTCAAGGTTCAAAAGTCTTGAAATCTGTGCTTTAGTGAGGAAGAAAACTATTTATTTTACTATAAAACTTGTATTTAAAACAAAACTACTAAATTAGCAAATGTTCCAGAGGACAGTATATAGATTTTTATAAAACTTTTGGTACTGAACCTGGAGATGCAGAATAGCAGGTACGGGCACTTGCCTTGCATGTAACAGACCGGCTTCAATCTCTGTCATGGTCCCCTGAGCCCCTCTAGGAGTGATCCCTGAGCGCAGAGCCAGGAATACGCCCTGAGCACCCACTGGGATAATGACCCCCAAACAAAGCAGACGAATGAAAATTTTGTACTCTAAACCATTAAATTATAGTCTGTTCATTAATTATGTTAGCACTATAGGCACAAAGATTTAGGGAAAAATAACATTATCTTAAAAGCAAAGGAATTATGTAAAAACTAGTCAATAAATAGTTTAATGGGATAAATCAATCATAAGATCAGAAATGAAGCTGTTTAGGGAAGACTTCCAAAGGTCAAGGTACCTGAAATACGTCTTAAACATTTTTTGACTAATGAGTGGTTTGCAGAGAAGTGGCTTGCACATTTACATTTTTCCAGAAGCCAGTTAGGACTGCAGAATTCAGGTTTTATTCTATAACATAAAATTTAAATCGCATTTTAATAAGTCCCCGTGCCATTTGTAAGAAGTTAAAGTTCAAGAAGTTTTCTTGAAGGATGCTACTGAATCCAGACTGGGATGCTCAGCTCAGACTTCAAGAAACAAGAATTGATGCAAGAAAGCACATTATTAAGTTCCTGGAAACCTGGGAAGATGGTGGACTTGTGCCCCCCAAACTGTCTTTTTTTCTCATGCTGAGGTTCCAGTTTACATAGAGGTGCTTTGGAGAGTAAGTTAGAAGAAAATGATGGGAATCTGGTCAGAGGGGTGAGTGTGATGCCCTTCAGGAATCAATACGTCACAAGTAGTTTGCCAGGCTTTGCCGTGCAGGCGAGATACTCTCCAAAGCTTGCCTGGCTCTCCGAGAGAGGCAGAGGAATCAAACTCAGGTTGGCCAAGTTGGCCGCATGCAAGGCAAATGCCCTACTGCTGTGCTAGTAAATTAAAGTAAATTTCCTCCCTGATCAATTGGAACTGTCTCTGTGGAGAATGTTGGGAACCAGTGTGGAAACCGACATGAAGTTATTCATCAGTTCTAATTTTCATTATGTGGTTTGAGTGACTCTTGTTTTCCAGATTTTAGGCTTTCTTCACACAAGGGTCTCATGGATTTTGATCACAAGAAAATCTATAGGCAAACACCAAAGGTGGAAGTTGGTAGTTCGGTGTTCATGCAAGTGGTAAACGCTCAGAGGATTTATGTATCACCAGTGGAAGCTGCTGTGGAGATCATGGATGACAAGGAACTATAGGTTATTTGCAGAGAATTGCTGGGTATTTAGTACTTCTGGGAGTATCAGTAAATACCAAGATCAAAGAATTAAATGATAAATGGTCTTCTGAGGAGTGTATGGAGCGATAGCACAGCGGATAGGGCGTTTGCCTTGCACGCAGCCAACATGGCCGACCCGAGTTCGATTCCTCCGCCCCTCTGGGAGAGCCCGGCAAGCTACCGAGAGCATCTCGCCCGCACGGCAGAGCCTGGCAAGCTCCCCGTGACGGATTCGATATGCCAGACACAGTAACAACAAAGTCTCCAATGGAGATGTTACTGGGTCCACTCGAGCAATATATATATATATATATATATATATATATATATATATATGTAGTTGATATATATATGTAGTTGAGATATAATTGAAATTCCTTAAACAGTTGGACAGTTATTTTTTTGAAAAAAATAATGTCACAATAAACATTTTATTTCAAAAATTTGCTTAGGAAGGTCAAGAGGATGTGTGGTCAACAGAGACAGAGGGGCGGATGTCAGTGGTAACTAAGTAACATTAAGCACAACGCTCTAGAAGGCTGTCACCAATAGTACGTGGGATTGACCAATAGCTTTATCAAACATCTATTAATTTCGAAGAATTGTGCATGTAGCTCTTAGATATAAATTATCCTATTTTTCTTAATTAAAAGAAATCTATCAAAACCAAAGTCCAATATTTGTGTATTGCTTCTGCAAGTGTTGGTGTGTTTAAATTCAGCACAGATTTGCATGTTTCATAGGTTCATCTTTTCATCATCATCATCTTCTTCTTCCTCTTCCTCTTCTTCTTCCTCTTCTTCCTCTTCCTCATCCCCTTCTTCTTTTTCCTCCTTTTTCTCTTCCTATTTCTCTTCTTCTTTTCCTCCTCCTCCTCCTCCTCCTCCTCCTCCTCCTCCTCCTCCTCCTCCTCCTCCTCCTCCTCCTCCTCCTCCTTCTTCTTCTTCTTCTTCTTCTTCTTCTTCTTCTTCTTCTTCTTCTTCTTCTTCTCCTCCTCCTCCTCCCTCCCCCTTCCCCCTCCCCTTCCTCCCTCCTCTTCCTCCTTCCTCTCCTTTTCTTCCTCCTTCCTCTCTTTCTCCTTCTTTTTCTTCCTCCTCCTTCACCTTCCTCTCCTCCTCCTCCATCCTCTCCTCCTGCTGCTACTGCTCCTCCTCCTCTTCCTCCTCCTCCATCTCTTCCTCCTCCTCCTCCTCCTCCTCTACTTTTTCTTCATTTGATTGTTCTCAGATTTTACTCCTGTCTGTACTCAGATATCATTCTTGGAAGGGCTCAGGGACCACTTATTGTGCCAGAGATTGAACCTGGGTCATCCACTTGCAAGCAAACACTCTACCCATTGTACTGTCTCTTCAGCCCTATTGAATATATCTTGAATATACTCATTGATGCCTAGCAATCATGCTTTGGATAATGATTCTTCTGAGAGCAGAGGACATTATTTGATCATTTTATTTTGTACCAATTAGATTGATAAGTGAATCCTATGTTAATAAATGAATTGATAACTTACCCTGATTATGAGCATTAGAAATATTCATACAATCATCCATCCACATGGAATTTCTTGTACTTTTATACAAACCCACACTGAACATTGTGTATGATATTTATACTATAATAAGTATGATGCCTTCTTTTTAACCAAAGGGATGGAAAAATAACTCGTGTCATAATCTTTATGAGAATAGTGGAATGAGGAAATTCAAGGTATTAAAGGTGGTGGTAGGGTGGTAACTTGACCACGTTTAACTCCAAAATATAGAAAGGGAAAATACACAGAGGGAAAGACATAGCGGATAGCAAGAAAAAGCAGATGAGAAGTCATAGGGCCAGGGGCCAAAGACCTGTGCATATTGGTGCTGTAGAAGAGTGGTCGAGCTCTATACTCAAATTGTAGCATCAACAACATTGGAAACAGGAGATCCAACTTAAATCCAACTTATCCACAGCAACAAAACTTAAAAATAGGCCTGTTGAGGAAGGCTGGTGGCTGAAGGACATGGGATTTGGGGACTCTGGTGGAGGGAATTCGATGTTGGCCGGACTGATGCAGGATCATAGTATGCCTAAAACTCAACTAAAATTAACTTTGTAAATCAAAATGTCTTGGTTAAAAAAAAAGTTAAATAAGTAGAATGTGCTGAGAATGTGACTACACATAGCAGAGCACATGCTTTGCATGTATGAGGCCCCGGTGTTCTCAGGGGACTTCAGAGTGTTGGGATTCAAACCTGGATCATTTAACGTGCCATGCAAGCACATTACTTACCCATTGTACTAATGCTCTGGCTCTCCGTCTTCAGGTGTGGTCCAGGAAAAGCAACACAGATGGATGACATTATACATGAGAGATATTACTGCAGCATCTCTCCAGAATCAGATCCTAATTTTATTGATTCCAGGAGGATATATTTATCTCACAGATCACATTTTTCACAATTTGTTTTGGTTCCTGAAGTATGTTGAATGACATCATGATTCCATTATTGAGATCACTGTCACTGTCACTGTCCTCCCGTTGTTCATCGATTTGCTCAAGCAGGCCCAGTAACATCTCCATTGTGACAATTGTTACTGTGTTTGGCATATCGAATACGTCACGGGTAGCTTGCCAGACTTTGCTGTGCGGGTGAGATACTCTCGGGCAGCTTGCCAGGTTCTCCAAGATGGGTGAAGGAATTGAACTTGGGTCGGCCATGTTGGCTGCATGCAAGGCAAACGCCCTACCCACTGTGCTATCGCTCCAGCATTATTGAGATAATAGTAAATATTTAATTTTGAGTAAAGGAATTATTAATTTAACCAAAATTATTTGCTTTTCTTCAGGATTAATTTTTACCAGAATCCTTAAATTACATCCTTATTTTTATTCTCATTATTGGAATCTGATCCTCTGAGAGTGCTGTCTTCATTTCATAAAAAAAGAGAAAGATTTGACTAATGTAATGACTAGATTTGAGTTTGGTGTCTTTTTTAAATTTTTATTAGTGAAACACCATGAGGTACAGTTGTAGACTTAAAAATTTTTGTGCTTGGGTTTTAGTTATACAATGATTGAATACCCATCCCTCCACCAGTGCCCATTTCCCACCACCACGGATCCCAGTATTCTTCCCACACCCAACCCACCATGCCTATGTGGCAGGGCATTCCCTTTTGTTCTTTCTCTCTTTTTGGGTGCTGTGATTTGCAAAAGAGGCATAGAGTGGAAATCATGTTCGGTCTATAGTCTACTTTCAGCATGCTTCTCCCATCCTGGGAGGATCCTCCCAATACCCTTTATTTGGTGCTCCCTTCTCTATCTGAGCTGCCTTTCTCCCTAGCATGTGCAGCTGGCCTCCAAGCCATGGAGTGAACCTCCTGATACTTATCTCGGTTAGTCTTGGGTGTTAGTCTCCTATTTTGTTACTTTACGTTCCCCAGATGAATGCAATCTTTGTATGTCTGTCCCTCTCTTTCTGACTCATTTTGCTTAGCATGATACTTTCCATGTAGTACCACTTGTATGTAAATTTCATGACTTCGTCTTTTCTAACTGCTACATAGTACTCCATTGTGTAGATGTACCAAAGTTTCTTTAACCAGTCATCTGTTCTTGGGCACTCAGGTTTTTCTTTTTTTTCCCAGATTCTGGCTATTGTAAAGAGTGCTGCAATGAACAAACAAGTGCAGATGTCACTTTGACTATACTTTTTTGACTCTCTGGGATATATTCCCAGGAGTGGTGTTGCTGGGTCAAATGAGAGCTCAGTTTCTAATTTTTGGAGAATCGTCCATACTGTTTTCCAAAAGGGCTGAACCAGTCGGCATTCCCACCAGCAGTGAAGGAGGGCCCCTTTCTCGCCACATCCACGCCAACACTGGTTGCTTTTGTTCTTTTGGATGTGGACCAGTCTCTGTGCTGTGAGATGATATCTCATTGTTGTTTTGATCTGCATCTCCCTGATTAATGATGTAGAGCATTTTCTCATGTGCCTTTTTGCCATTCGGATTTCTTCTTTGAGAAAGTTTCTGTTCATTTTGATGGTGTTGGATGTTTTCTTCTTGTGGGAGTTTGGTATTAAAGTGAAAAAAATCTCTAAACCTCTTGCTTATTCTTTAACACAGAGAAAAGGTATTGTTAAATACATTTTGACAATGTTAAATTTATATTTAACACAAAGAAAATGTATTGAGAAAATTCGAAATGATAAATTTTGTAAAGCAACAATAAAATGCTGAAATCAAGTTTAAATCTTCTATAATAACCTGAACTGTTCCATAAGAAATTTATCTCCTCAGAGCTGCCTCAGCTTAAAATAAGTTAAGTATTAATGTGTCATGACCTAGTCTGTGTTCATTTGTCCTCTCGTCTTACTGTGGCAAAGATTCAGCAAATTCTGATTAATGTCAAATTGATTTCTCTCTCCATTGGAAATCCCCCCACATTAACTCATGTTACTTTTATTCTACACCAATTTATGGCAACTTTTTTTTCTGATCAGTAACACAGAGTCTTGAGGAGAAGCCCATTCATTGCTTGGAAAATGAAGATACCTAAAGATTGTATTAATTTTATTGATACAATTGTATCAAATTAATTTGAAAAATTTGAGAAATCCATTTGAGGATTTAAACAACAAATTTCTTTAAATGAACTCCTAAAGAGATAGAACAAAAGGGAATGCCCTGCCACAGAGGCAGGGTGGGATGGAAGGATAGAGGGGTGGGAGGGATACTGGGATCAGTGGTTGTGGAGAATGGGCACTGGTGGAGGGATGGGTATTAGATCATTGTATAACTGAAACCAGAGCACCAAAATTTGTAAGTCTACAACTATATCTCATGGTGTTTCACTAATAAAAAGTTAAAAAAAATAAATGAACTCCTAAAATATTTCCTTGATCTCATTATACTTAAATTGATTAATTTGAGTGGTACTTTACATGTCCACAAATAATGAGGCAGAAAGTGATTTTAGGAAGACAAGAGGTTTTGGAATCTGAGTTCCTACTTCTTATGTAAGTGTAGACTTGTTGTATAATCTGGAGTAAATTGCTTATTCTCTCAGGAGTCTGCATTTTAAGGTGCAAGGCAATCGGCCCTAATGTTCACAGTGTAAGCATTAAAAGGTTTAAGGTGATTGTCATAATCTTATCTGCAAAGCTTCATAACTTTTTAAACAATATCTGGGGACCAAAAGCTAATATAGGGTTAAGGAACTTGACTTGCACTCCCAGGCCATCGTTTGTTCCCCAAGGTCACATGTTCCCCTCATTCACAACATCACTGGGTGTGGCCTGAGAGTTGACACTTACTGCTAAGTATGGCCCTTCTTTGTGGTCTCTGAGCCTTGCTGGTGGCCCTGATGAACCCCAGCACTACAGGGCCCAAAGAATAAGAATAAGACATCATCTGAACTGGGGCTCCTTATCATTTGGGGAGAACCCCTCTCCTCACCCCCCAAAAATGCAGCCAGTGTGTGTGGACAGCTTTATTGTTTTGAAAAGATAACAATAATTTGTGTATTTATTAAAGAATCTAGGGAGCAGGTCCTTTCCTTTTATAATTTATAAAATTCCCCTCTTTTATTCAAACCCTCCTTTCTAATAGTCATGCATTCCTTTTTTACTCTGGGAGTATTATGGGCTAACATTAACATCGCGCACATATTTTGATTAATTTTAAAGATCCATTGTTTGGTGACATTAAGATTGTTATCAGAATTTAAAGGTCAAGGAATCAAAGAAATTCAAGCAAAACATTTTTCTTCTACCTCTTCTAGGATCGTTTATTTATGTTGAAGACCAGGCAATCTACCCTTCTTTCTCATTCCTCCCTATGTTGGCTGAGCTTTCAAGTTTTTGCTTTTTATTTTTTTTTCAGCACAGCTTGTTAGCTGATGGCTAGCATTGAACTTGGAGGGGAAAAAAGTTTCCTTTTCATTTTCCACTGGCCAAAGTGAGCCCTCTGGGACATCTATAGGTCAGCATTGTTGGCGAACTGATAGCAGTGGCAGCACCTGCACTTTGGAAAGAACTGAACTCTCCATCAAAAAAAATCAGGCAGCAAATGTCAGGCAGAAACATGAATCGTGATGCTCTGACAAGTCCCAAGCAGGTATTCTTTCTGTGAGGAGAGGGCAAACACTGCTGCTGTTACTGTTAGACTCTTCAGCTCACCGGGACAGTACAGACATGTTCTAGTGAAAAGCAACTGCTGCCCAAGGGAAGGGAGGTAAGGACAAGGCTTTAAGGTAAAAATAGAGGGGAAAAAAGATAAATGTATGTGCACTGTAGCACTGTCCTCTTGTTGTTCATCGATTTGCTCGAGCAGGCCCAGTAATGTCTCTATCGTGAGACCTGTTGTTACTGTGGGCTGGAGCGATAGCACAGCGAGTAGGGCATTTGCCTTGCACACAGCCAACCCGAGTTTGATTCCTCTGTGCCTCTCGGAGAGCCCAACAAGCTACCGAGAGTATCTTCCCCGCAAGGGAAAGTCTGGAAAGCTACCCGTGATGTATTCAATATGCCAAATGTATGTGATTGTGAAAAAATAGTGTTTAAAAAAAGTTAGCAATTATAAACTGAAAATGGTCTTTTAAATCAGACATAAAGTGGATTTGGGGGTAACTACTCCTTGTACAGTTGAATAACCTCTACTTAAGAATCTTCACTGAAGCAATTGCTCTAAATCTCACTTTCGAAGTCATCGCTTTTATTGTTAAATTAAAACTCCTCAGCAGTAGAGTGATATGTCATTAAAAAGCCACAACAGGGAATGAGCTCACAGAATAAAAATAAAACACCTTTGACAAGGTGGTACCAATGAACTATGGGTGAGAAATTCTTCAGTTTTAGGTTTTTTCTTGTTTGAATCATAGGATTGAAAATCAATTGAAAAAAAAAAGCATGGAATGAGGCAAGCCAGACATAGCTCGCATAAAACTCACTCTTTTCATTGCTTAGGAGAATTCCTACTAGCCAATTATCCCTTTAAAATGATATTTAGCCCACCATCATATATATATATATATATATATATATATATGTGTGTGTGTGTGTGTGTGTGTGTGTGTGTGTGTGTCTTAGAAATACTGAAAGGATGCTATGATTCTTGTTTGTAATCAGACTTAAGTCTGCCAGTTTAAATATTGCTTATTATGGTAGATGCTGTTAGATCTAACACTCACAAGTCACTGAATTTCTTTCTTTTCTTTTTTATTTCAAATTTTATTTTATAAAGTAATTCACAATATTTGATTACATTTAATATTAAAACACCAATCCCATCACTATTACATCTTCCTGCCACCATATTTTGGATGTTTTCATCCCAAGCCCCACTTCCTGTCCCAAAGCACAACCTAAATAATATATTTTGTATTGTCTGTTATGAAAAACTGCTGAAAATGCTACAAAAAAGTATCCATGGAAGAAATAGTGTGAAGATTGTTCTATTTTGGCAGGTACCATTAAGACCTTCTTTAGGATATCACAAACATGTTGTTAAAGATTGAGTGATGTGAGCTTTTGTATATAGATCTGAAAAAAATATATGAATATATATGTATATATATTTCTCTATGATTGGTTGCCTACTATTTGAACCCCATCAAATGTGGTGTGGTACTCTTGGAGAATGGGTAGGGAATGTCTTATGATGTATCCAGGAATAGGTTCACTCCTGTGTGAGGCTTGGTCCAAGCATGTGGGAAGTGGCCTTGAGCATGGTGGTGGTTGGGTTGTGGGAGTTTTTGGCTGCAGGGGCTTGATTCCCATGGGGCAGGGAGGGCTCTCACCCACCCCCCTCTGGGGATCCCCGAGTGAAACAGCCTGGCATGGGGCTCCGGTGGCATGGCTATGACAGGCATCCCTGAATTCATTTTCAAGATCCAACGTGAAAGCTTGCTGTTATTGTCCCAATATAATCAAACATATTGCTTTGTAAAATTACATACAGTGGAACTAAATTCCTAGAGAACCAAATGACCAGATGATGCAAAAAGTTGTTCATCCTTTTTTTTTTCAAAGCCGATTCAGACCACAGAAACTTAAAAATTTTATGTACAATTGATTTTAATAAAAAAGTATTAGGAGAAATTGTTTTGGCTATTTTGATCCAGGTCATTTCTTTTGAGAACATTAAGGGCTCCAAGGAAGAAGGAGAAAAATGAGCTGCTTGCTTTTGTGATTATGGGAGAAACATTATGTTTTGAGAATGAGAACCCAAAGGTAATGACTTCTCTCGGGAAGAAAAGGGAATATGGCGCTCTGGCACATTCCACGGTCCAGTGAACTATCTTAGCAAAAACAACTTGCCTCAGAAATCTCAGATCTCAGAGACAAACGCCATTCAAACTTTTCTCATTCTACTTAATCTAGTCTGTACCCCCATAAATTCCCTTGAAACAAGAAATGACTCTTTTGAATATTAGGTGGCATTAACATAGGTTATGGAAAATCCACTCAGCTAATAATAGAGTGCAATAGTGCTTTTGTTAATATCCCCAGGACACCCAGTGGTGCTATCTGGAGGAACACCTGACCTTGAGTGAGTCGTGTAGTCATGCTTCATTAGTTCCTCATCGGCAAAGTGGTAAGGGTGATATGATCTGCCTTTCTGGAATTCTACAAATATTGCCAAAATGGTAATTGGTTAGCACTTTGAAGGAACGTGGCTATTTAAAACATGCCCTTGTTACCATTTCTTCAGGGCATAGAAGTCTTCTCACAGTCAGATACTTTTGTTCCTGTACATTATGTCCCTACAACTTGCAAAGAAGGTGAAACCCTAGAGGACTGCTGGAGTTCAATTATTTAAAACCGTGACAAGGCACTGGTGGACAGAAGTTGACACTGGTAGTCGGATTGGTGTTAGGACATTCTATGACTAAAAATCAACTATCAATAACTTTATGATAATTCTTCAAGTTATGTTTAAAATTAAGATATAAAATATATAAAAAGGTGACACAGCAGGACACTAAATTGTAGGTAGAGGAAAATCATCTTTGAATCTGACAGTGGCCATTCGCAAGAGAAAGGAAATAAAATTCCACTTAAAAAAGAAAATAAGCAAGACATAAAATAAAAACCAATTTCAAAATAAAAGAAATATAAAAAACTAGTCCAGAAAATAGCAAATAGTCCTACATGTTGAGGGTAATGTTTAATAATCCACTTTACCTCTTAAAACGTCCCAATCAGGGCTGGAGCGATAGCACAGCGGGTAGGGTGTTTGCCTTGCACGCAGCCGACCGGGGTTCGATTCTCAGCATCCCATATGGTCCCCCGAGCACCACCAGGAGCAATTCCTGAGTGCATGAGCCAGGAATAACCCCTGTGCATCGCTGGGTGTGACCCAAACAGCAAAAAAAAAAAAAGTCCAAATCAATATGCCAGAAGAATGATTTATATGATTTTATTGTAAAAACCATCAACATGGAAAGGATACTAAAGAATTTTCACTATAAACTACCATTCAAAATTAATAGGCTTCCAGTTTGAGTGAGATGTAAGTAGAAAAAAATATTTAGCAAAAAAAAAAACTAGACATTCCTTCAGCTTTAGTTTCTGCCCTAGATACTGTTATGTTAAGTGTTATTTAGAAGTAGAGACTGGGGACAGAGAAATATCATGTTTCAATTCTGTGCAATCACTGTCTGAAGTCCTGACGGTGACAGCAATGAAAGCAGCAACTTTCTTAGAATCCCATGGTTTAAAAACCCCTTTAACAAAATTTCATCTTCCAGAAATAAATTTTTTCTTTTGTATATGTGCATCAAAACAGGAGACAGGAGCAACGCATTTTAAAGTTCACCTAGATGAAAAAAAAAAGCAGCGAGTGACAAAATTCAAACTCCTGTGAGCCATTAAAAAATGAACTTTCAGCTATGAATGCTGTCATTTGTCCACGATCCAGGCATAATAGACCCGTGAAAGGGGAAAGCAGAGCCATCGGTAGCAATTTTAAATGCAGCAGCAACCTTACTCCAATCACTGTCAGGTATCAAAGCCAGTGAGACTAATACAATCATTTGTCTCTTCATGGATTCTCAGTAAACAAGTCTTCATTGGTTGCTCTATTTTTGGATGTTAATTATCAGAGAAACTAAAGAGAATTCTTTCTAGAACAATTTGTTATTTACATAAACAATGCCATATTTGTACACATAAATTCTACATTACTACCACCCTACCACCATCCTAACACCACCTGCCCAACACACACACACACACACACACACACACACACACACACACACACACGCTGAAACCAATGAGAGAAATCTGAACATCTATTCCAAAATGTCTTTCAGGGTCTCTTTAAATATGGTGCACTAAATAACCCCAGACCTTTTCATTCTTTCCCACAAGTCAGTGTTTTTTGTCTGCTTTGGTTTTTGTAAAGCAGAATTTTTTTTTTAAATTTTGAGGAGCATAAAGAGAGTCTTCAGGGTCAGTTTAGATTTCCAGGTAGATGAAATTGTCCGGGACACATTTTTTTTCCTCTTTAGTTTTGAGGTGTTTATTTATATATTGCTTCTTTAGAATCTTCCACGAAGAGCATACTCTCCATTTGGAAACTTCTGGTTTATACTCAAAAATAATTCCTTTAAATAAAGTCTTTCCAGTAATATGTTTTGACTAAGCTAGGTCAGGGATATGGTAGCAAAAGTGATCAGTTATCATCACCTCCTCTATGCATCCTTTCCACCTTACCTGGTACATACTTACATAAATGGCGTAAGTGAAATAAGAAAAGTATACACATTTCCTACTGAATTTCTCACATGGGTAACTCAGGCCATCATCAGCTCAGCAGTCACTTTGCAAGGATGCTTTCTGGCTGGATGAGAAGGAGATAAAGCTGTGAAATTGCTCAGCTGTCTGGGTAGAAATGGGAGGCAGAGAATTTGCAGTTTCAGCCTGGATACCCTAAAGTATGTGTGTGTGTGTGTGTGTGTGTGTTGAGGTTACTCACTGGTTTAGAAAACTGTCAATGCTTACAAGCAATTATGAAGGACTGTTAACGGATGACTCAGTTTGCGATGATCTCCCAATGACAGAATTTCTGGCACCTGCTTGGCTTTTTAAGTAAACTCAGAAAATGGATGCTAAAGACTTCTGGTGAATCAGCAGTGGGTGGAAAATGTTATTGCTGTGCTACAAAGATTTGTTTCTATAGTCAAAGAGATTTTATGTATTTATCCAGGTTATTTAATAACACTTGGGCTATAGAGGTCATTTATGTAGGCCTCTCTGTCTATAGGCAGAGCAAATTGCTGTTAGATGAACACTGAGTCAATCTTGAGTGTGACTATTTAATGGTTTTAATTTTGCATACCAAATTAGGAAAAAATCTTTGTGATAAACACACAATCATTCTATTTTGAGGGTATGTTTTCAGAGAGTTAAGATTGAACTATACACCCGAACACTGTCGGGGTCACAGAGTCCAGGCAGCATTGTGTTCACAGGTCCTGACACTCAACAGACTGTTTCATTGGCCAGTTATCACCTGAACTCCCTGAGCACTGCTAGGGAGCCCCCTGCTCCACCACACAGACACACACACACACACACACACACAGATTGAACACAAAGACAATTGACTTTCCATTTTGTGAAGACTGAATCGACTCCCCTCCCCAGGGTAATTATGTTTAGTGCCAGCTAGTCCGGCTGGCAGGGCCTCTTATCCAATTTAATCCACAGGTATAATCTTATAATCGAATAATGGAGGTAAACATATCAATTGCTAGCGTAAGGTACTGTCGTTGCAACTGTAAGTAGTCATTAAATCAAGGATAATTTATGGTTCTTATCCCCCAAACAAGGTGTATGAAACTTTTTAACTCTGCAATCACAAGAAACTAAAAAACACCCGTAAGACTGAATATTATTATTCCAGAACTTTGAAGATTGAGCTGATGGAGTCTCCTTCCCAGCCCTATGGCACTACATAATGATTATGTAAAAAAAAAAGAAGGAAAGAAAAGAAAATATATCACAAGCTTGTAGGCAGAAGTTTAATGTGAGAGTCTTAAAATACACAAGTTTCATAAAACAGAGTCCGTCCACCCACAGGACCATGAGACCTATGGATGTAATTGCCATCATAAAATATGCCTAGTTAAAGCATCTTTGTCTTGTGGTAAATGCCCAACAGAGCAAATTAAATTGGCATTCTTCCCATGCTATAGGAATTTTAAACCAAACACAGAATTTAAAATTAGAGCCCTTGTCTTATAAAGCAAAAGGCTGCTCAAATTTCATGGCCACTTACACTTAGGTGCCAGTGGGACGATTCTCTTGCACACAGCTCACACCCTCTAAAGCCAACAGGAAATCTATGTGGCCCTGCTGTAATGCAGACTGTCCCCAGTACTCCAGGCCATTAGCACAGGGACCGACACTTCTGCCCAAAGGACCAGGGAGATGCTCTGTCAGAAGTCTGCCACTCCCACCACCAATGCAGTGTCCAGTAGCTTACATCCTAGTCTAGCAACTGGTACCCACTCATCCACAGAGCACGGCTCAGTGCTCAGTGAGAAGAGGCGATATTCTATTTATTCTCTCTGTTAATTATCGCCTATAGAAGAGCCTTGGAGCTGAACTTCACCAGAACCAACTCAAAAAACAAGCCTTGTAAGCAGAAACTAATCACCTCAGCTTTTTCCAGATCCTTTTTTTAAAATTTATTTTCGACCATACCTGGTGAAGCTCAGGGGACCATATGCTGTTTGTGCTGGTGATCGAACCTGTGCTTGATGTGTGCAAAGCAAAAGTCCTATCTGGTCCTGCCTTTTGAGGCTCTTGTATCACAAAAGCAGCAACCAATGACACTTTCTAGTGTTCCTGTCAACTTGACAGGTGCCAGTGGAGTGGGGTTCTGGGTGGGGAGGGAATCTGGGAACACTGGTGGAGCCAGTTGACATTGGTGAACAGATTGGTGTTGAATTATTGTATTCCTAAAATGCGATTATCAGTAACTTTGTAAATCATAGCTCTTTAAGAAAAAATTTAAAAAAAAGGAATTCAGTAAATATTCTTTTTTCACCCTTAGGATTTAAATTTTGTACACCCCCCCTTCTCCCCCAGCACAACACACTCATATTGTAAAAGTCATAATCCTCAACATGATGATATTTGGAGGGTAGGCACTTGGGAAAGAATTAGGTATTGAAGGTGGGACACTCATGAATGGGATTAGTGCCTTTTTAAAAAGACACAGAAAAGAGCTACCTCCATCATATGAAGATAGAGTCTGAATATGTCTGTCTGCAAATCAGGATGAGTATCCTTACCAAGAATCAAATTGGCAGGTTCTTTGATCATGGAGTTCCTAAACTCCAGGACTCTGAAATAAATATTTATTTCTTAAGTCATTCTACTTACGGTGATTTGGTACAGTAATCTGAGAAGTGAAAAATGCCCTGTCTGTGAGTATACAATTTACTAGAAATTCCTTAGTATTTCTTGGATTCTCTCAATCAGCATTTTTCTCACTCATTCTCAAACATAAAAGATTTGATTCTCTATAGACACCCCACCCCCTCAGGAAATTCCAAGGGGGCTAAAGCATGAAACCAACCAATAGGACAGGGGCCTAGAGGAGGGAAAAGGGATTGGAAGGGGTTGCTGTAAGAAAAAATTGAGAAATACCCTTCTAAACCACACATTCTTTATTCAACATTGAAACGATTTTTGGTTCATGAGTTTAACTTTCGCTTGTCTTAGCTGGAGAAAATTTTAGCTAAGTAATATTTTAGTTCTGGAAGTCTTCAGCTGCTGGGGCTCTGCTCGGGGAGGGGAGGGAAACTCAATCCTTCCCCTTCCAAGAGGCCCCAGTGAGGACAGCCAGGAGCAGGGGCAGGAGACTCTGCGCTGTTCTCTTCTGGGAGCTGGGTTTTATAGTCCCTGGGTCTTGACTCTTGATGGGATAACATGGCGCGGGGGGCAGTTGGTAGGGTGTAATGCCTACCTACTGGAATATGGGGGATCTGGGTGGAGGAGGCCCAGTCCTGATCTGAGCAGGCTTGGAGTTCTTAGCCCCGGATCCCACATGCCTGGGTTCCTCTGCCAGCATGCGGCTCATCCGAAAGTGTGGAGAGTGGTCTTAAGCATGACTGTGGCTGGTTCCAGAAGTCTTCGGCTGCCAGGGCTCTGCTGGGTTGGGGAGGGAAACTCAACCCGCCCCCCTCCAAGGGGCCCCGGTGAGGACAGCCAGGTGTGGGGGCCCAAAGACCTCCAGAACCAGCCACAGCCATGCTTAAGACCACTCTTTACACTTTTGGACAAGACTCACACATGAAGGAACCGGCAGAGGAACCCAGGCATGAGGGACCCAGGGCTGAGATCCCCAAGCCTGCTCGAATTGGGACTGGGCCTCCTCCACCCAGATCTCCCATTTTCCAGTAAGTAGGTGTTACAGCCTACCAACTGCCCCCGGCGCCATGTTATCCCACCAACTGCCAAGACCCAGAGATTATGAAACTCAGCTCCCGGACATCTTATTATCTAGTTATTACTCTTGCAGAATCCAACAGGCTACCGAGAGTATCCTGTCTACACGGCAGATTCTGGCAAACTCCCCGTGGCATATTTGATATGCCAGAACTCAGTAACAATGATGGGTCTCATTCCCCTGACCCTGAAAGAGCCTCCAATGTGGCCCTTTCTAAAATCTCAGAATCTCAGGGCTAGGACAAAGGAGACGTTACTGGTGTGTACTCGAGGAAATCCATGAACAACAGGATGACAGTGATACAGTAATATTTTAGTACACAGGCAATGATGGCATATCTGAAGATGTAAGATTTACTTGGAAGATTTATTTCCAGTTGTCTTGTTGACAAACATTAGACAGAGAGGAAGACACAAACTCTGGACAACTATCAGGTGTCAAGTAAGAGATCAGAGATCTTTTCTACAGATTAAATTTTGTCTTTCACTTCTTCAGTTTTTATAAATACTGCTCAAGAATTGCTATAAACCAGTCACTGATGAAGGTATTAAATAATCGAAACTCAACCAACTGATGTTGTTTGTGGACCTGACAATTATGTCAGACCTCTCCTGGTATAACACAAAGCAAAAATTCTTTTTTTGTTTTGGAAATGTATATTTAAGAACATATTATCCATAATACACATCCACCCACGCTCAGGTAGCAGACATTCATAAGGTGATTTATATTTCAAATACTCTCAGCTTAGAAATGTAGCCCCTCAGTGGCAATGATAATCAAACTTCCAAATGTTGTATAATATCAAAACTCCCCTTTCTCAGCAGGGGCTCACTTTTGCCTGGAAAATTCCAAGGGGAAGGAGGTGGGAGTAGAGTTGCAGCTAATGTCATTCCGAATGCAATTGTTTTCTTAATTTACTTGTTGTATTGTTCATTGGCAGTGGAAGGAAATATTATCGCTCTCAAGTTGACTTTACATCCTGAAATGCTTATATATTATCTCTACCAGATTTTTAGTGGACTTCTTATGACACTTTTGACATCATCTGGAAATTACATTTATTTCTTTTCCACTTATTCCTTCTAAACTCTTTCTCTCTTTTTCTGTTATTTACTTATTTTAAAAATTTATTTTATTTATTTTCTTCCTTAGCACTAATATTGTTGCTTTATATTTGAGATGCTGCTATATCAATTAAGACCACCAAGCAACAAGATCTTGCCACCATTATCCCAAGGTCCCTTTTGCTCTTAACCTTTCCCTAAGCCCTCAGGTGCTATTCTGTTGATCTTATCTCAGGGTTCTTTCCACTCATTCTTTCTTTTGTATATTCATACTCCGAATATGAGTGAGGTCATCTGATGTCTGTTTTTTCTTTACTGACTCATTATGACTTCATTCAATTCCATGCGGCACAGAGTGGAAAACTGCAAAATTTCCTCCTTAGTCATAGCTGAGTTGTATTCCATAGTGTATACATCCAGAATTTCTTTATTTGCTTATCTGTTACCAGGCATTTGGGTTGTTTCTATATCTTCACTATTGTAAATCATGCTGCAATGAATTTAGGTGTGCATATATTCTTTCAGATTAAATTTTTGTTTTCTTGGAATAGATGCCCAGCAGTGGAATTGTGGGGTCATATGGAAGCTCTAATCTTAAATTTTTGAACAACAGTCTCCAAACTTTCCAAAGTCTCCAAACTTTTCAAAGTCTCCAAACTTTCCCAAGCGGCAGTCAAAACAGTACTGAATAAGTTTTTTTTTTTACTTTCCTGCCAGAACTTATTGTTTCAGAACTTTTGAAATAGGCAGTGCTTGCTAATATGAGGTGGTACGTCATTAGCATTTTGATTTACGTTTCTCTTACAATAAATAAGGAACATTCTTATGCCTTTTGCTCATGTCTGTGTCATCCTTGAGGAAGTGTCTGTTCATCTCCTCACCCCATTTTGGGTATATTTTGTGGTTACTGTTTTTATTTTTTAGCTTTTTGACCTTTGGGTTGAGGTTTGTTATGAATAGGGTCATAGTCTAAAATTGGTTCTTTTGTTCCAATTAGTAGTTGATGGAATTAAATGTAAATTTAGTAATCTTGGTGTTTTAAGACTATGAGAATTCTTAAAACACAATTATTTTCTTGCATAAATGCCCCCCAAAGATAAAAGTAGTCTCAGAATTTAGGAGAGAGGGAGAAAATTCAAAATGAAGGGCTGCCTTTCAGGATGTGACGTTGAAAGTATAGAAATAATGTTATACTTTATTATAACAGATACTTTATTAATAACAGACAATCAGTCTTAAGATGAGTGTGACTAATGTCAAAAGAAATTGTGAGATTTTGCAGTGCTAAAATGACATATTAAAAAAAAACATCCTAGATGTTTTAGCTAGCTTACCAGATCCTTTCAGTGTTTCATTGTCTTTGAGCTATTTTTTAATTTTGTGAATTGTAAATAACTGATAACAATGATAAATGAATTTTGTCATGTGTAGGAAGACAGCAAGTCTTCCCCCAAAATACAATTTTATATTTATATGCAAATTTGTTTCAGACTTCTGATTAACTTATGTAAATCTGGTAGTCTGATTTCTTTTTTATTTCTGATTAAAATTGCCAGGTTTGTTTTGTTTATACCATCTGTTAACATAGTCATATAAAATTGTATGACTTGGAGTCAATGAATTAAACCTCTATGGTGCTGAAACAGATGAGACTAGAGACTCAGAGTCTGAATGAAAAAAGATTGTATATACTGAAAAAGGTTCTAAGAAGCAGTCCTGCTCAGAAATAATACACAAATTCTATATGTACTTCTGCCAATTGTGATTTGGGCCCGTAGTCTCATCAATTGATATGTTCTTGGTAGTTTGTAAATAAGTTCCCCCTTATGTCTTGTCCATCTTCTCCTACTCAGAAATTATATTGTGAAGTTTATTCTGAAAGTAATTTGCTACATTGCAACACTATTAACTTCCCTTACAAAAACATGAGGAAAGTTTTCATGTGAATAAAAGCTTACTTAAATGTTGTGATTAATGCTTCCTTTTAATTAAAGTAGCTAATATTTTCCCTTGTTGCAACGTGTACAATTTTTAAATCTTATAATTGAACTAAAAATGCATTATAACATTGTGTATCCGCTATGTATCACTGAAAGTCAATATGCGCATGTTATATTTAGGTTCACCACTAAAATTATACTGGAAATCTAATTCAGCCCTTCATCATACATTACTCCTCTTTGTCCCAATTTATGTAGCCCTCTCTGCTTCCAATATTATAAACATAGTTTACTTCTACACTACATATAACTAATCTCATATGGCATTGTCTTCATTTGGCTTATTTTATTAAGCATAATGATCTCTAGGCCTACCCATGTTATTTAGAATGGCAGAGTTTCATACTTTTTTTTTAACAGCTAAAGATCATTAAATTGCATATATATCCCACACACTCTTTATTAATTCATCAGTTGAGTAGAACTGAGCTTGTTTCCAGTTTTTAGTTATTGAAAATAATAAAATAAACTTGTAAGTGCATATGTCTCTCCATATTTGGGTTCATATGTTTGGGGGCATTAATTATTCTTTGAATAAATTGTGGCATCTTATTTTTGGTTAATTAAGGAGTTTAAGAATGTCTTGGAAAAGCATGACTGTTTTATATTTTTATGGGTCATGATTGTACCCTTTAGAAAATGTATTTTTTTTAACATTGGAAAGAACTTTGTACTCTTTTCCACTAATATTTATTTCCCTAACAATTTGTGGTAAATATTATTAGAACAGAATTTATTCTCATGTTTTCTCTAATAACTATTTTGTCTGTGTTGCTCTAGGCATTTATTTCTGACTTTGGAAGACATAATTATAATAAGCAGTCAGTATAGCCTAAACCTCACAACCACCTGGATGGTGGTTGTGCGTGTCTCTCAGGGTTTCCATCCTTCACTATTATCCAACAACTATCCTCAGAACTGTTTTCAGTATTCCCATATTCAAATTAAAGATTATATCCCCTTGGTTTTGATTGGCTGCTGACTTAGGACAAAAAAAGATAATCTTCACATAAGACTGAACATTCTATCAAGAGCACTTTGTCATGTTGGTTTTACCTAAATGTCTATGTCTGGCTTTTCTTTTTGGGTCACACCTAGCAATGCACAGAGGTTACTCCTGGCTCTGCACTCAGGAATTACCCCTGGCAGTGCTCAGGGGGCCATATGGGATGCCGGGAATTGAACCTGGGTCGGCCGTGTGCAAGGTAAATGCCCTACCCACTGTCCTATTGCTCCAGTCCCTATGTTTGGCTTTTCTTTCAGATTTTATGGATGTACTTGTATTTAATCCCTCAATATTTACATAGCAAGGTAGTTGTTATGGTGTCATAAAATAAATGCTAAATAAATACGCTCATATATTGCATATTTAATGAATTTTGCATGCATAATGATGAGGAAATCCTCAAAATTTTCTCATCATTATGCATGCAAAATTCAAGTCCATGAAAAAACTGTTTAATGACTTCCTGAATGATTTCTTGACCTAGTACTGAATTATAAAAATAACTTAAAAAAAACTGTTTGTAATTTGAAGCTGTACAACCAAATAAATTGTCTTTTCATGAAGATTTATTTCTGAAATTCATAATGAATAAAATATTCCCATTATTTTGATAAGACCAAAGAATGAAAATGAATTGTGTTCCATGTTACCAATCATAAAACCAAAATTTGCACTAATTTTTTTTCTTAATAAAATATTCTTTTATAAAAGCTTCCTTAATGGTTTGATAGTAGAAAATCTGATTATCTTAACCAAGTCATTTTTTTAGTAACATAATAGGAATAGAATTGATTTTTTTCAAATTTAAGGACCACAATAAAACTTTAATAGAGTGCTAGGAAATTTCTCTAACTCAGCAACCTACCATAAAAGCAATTCACATCTTCATTGATCTAGAAACCTAAATAAAGAATCAACTTATGTAATATGTCAATTGGGGAATATTATATTTATGTTTGACTTGTGTACAACTGAAGAAGAAGTGCTATCACTAATTTGCAGAGGCAGCATTAGATCCACTACAAATGAATCTATTAACACATATATTGAGCCCTTAAACATAAAATGATTTATTTCTCAACCAAGTCTCTTTTTTTTCTGTTATTGTTCTAGCTTTTCAATTTTAAGCCTGGCAGGTAGGAGAAAAAAAGAGGCAGAATTGCTTGTCTCACTAAAATCTCTATCATCTGTCATCATTGAAAATTATAAAGACTATGTCTTTCATTTTTCTTCAAGACAACGTCCAGGGGAAAGAAAGGTAGAGAATAACCACTTGGAACGCTTAGAACAAGGGGCGAATGGACAGAATAGTGTTTAGTGTATTAGTGTCACCCAGATCTGATAAAAATTATTGGATGAAGATGGTGCTTCAGGAGAGAAAAAGTAAATAAATGGCTGGGAGTTGGAATAGTCAACCAGGCTCAAATTTCAGTTGCTAGAAGACAAGATCCTAAGACACTAATAATCCTAATGAGCAGATATGAATGAAAAGAAAATATTTATATATTTTCAATAGTCTGAAAGAAAAACATTACTGTGCACAATAACATAAGACTTAACTAGATTGATTTGCTAGTACTGAACTCAATGATATTGTTGCCCTTTAATAATATATAGTCTCTGGGTCTTGGCCGTTGATGGGATTACATGGCGCCAGGGGGCCAGTTAGTGGGTGTGACCCCTGCCTACTGGAATATGGAGGGTCTGGGTGGAGGATGCTCAGCCCCGATCCGAGCAGGCTTGGAGATCTCAGCCCCGGGACCCGCATGCCTTTGTTCCTCTGCTGGTACCTATAAAATCCAGCTCCCGGAAGACCCAAGACATCTTATTATCGCATCCTTAGTTTGGACAAACTGGCAGACTACCGAATGTAACCTGCCCACAAGGCAGAGTCTGGCAAACTCCCCATGGCGTACCCAATATGCCAAATACCAGTAACAATGATGGGTCTCATTCTCCTAACTCAGAAAGAGTCTTGAATATGGCATATTTTAAAAAATCTCAGGGCTAGGACGAAGGAGACATTATCGGGGCCTGCCCAAGGCAATCGACGGACAACAGGATGGTCGTGAATAATATATAATCAGAAATGAGTGAATTTCTACTGTGAATGACTGACAGAGAAGAAAAGATGCATAGGAACTATATCCACATTTCAAATAAGCACAAAAATAAAAATTGCAGTCTATTTTCATATGTCAGACTAAACTTTTCGTCATATGGCTTAAATAACAGAAACATCAATGATCTTAAAGAAGTATTAGTCAATGGATCCAATGCCCCGGAGATAGGATAATTTGGAAATATATTTTTTAAAACAACTACTACATTCAGAAACAATAGAAAAGGGTCAGAAAGACAGTGCAACAGGTAAGGGGATTGCTTTGCATGAAGCCAGCCCTGATTTAATTCCCAACATCCCGTATCGTCCCCTGAGCCTGCCAGGAATGATTTCTGACTGCAGAGCCAGGAGTTACCCCTGATCACTGCCAGGTGTGGCCCCCAAACCAAAAACAAATAAATAATATAAAATAGAGTATAGAAGAAATTATGATGACTGGGAGCCAGCAGTCAGAATATCTTTGAAAACAGCTTCAGTCAAAAGACACTTGATCTCTTCAGTCGGCTTTCAGAGATATTTCCTGAGTGGTCCTCATCATAACGTCCTATTTTCTTGTTAGCCAGTCTAAAGTAAGGCATAGTCAATACAGCCTACAATTCACATAAGGTATCTAGCAAGGTTTTTCTATCGCCACTGTCATATATGAACAAATAATAAAAGCTAACTGAATTCAAGGAAAGTGTGCAATGCAAGAGACTTAAGAAATAAACTGCATCAGAGAAAAAAGGGGAAATTCCATGAATAAAAGAGAATAAAAATTGTAAAATGATAGCCTCAGTTTCTCTGAAGACACTGTCAGTATAAAAAGACATTACTGTGGTTTTTTTTTTGTTTTTTTGTTTTTTTGCTTTTTGGGTCACACCCAGCGATGCTCAGGGGTTACTCCTGGCTCATGCACTCAGGAATCACTCCTGGCAGTGCTCGGGGGACTGTATGGGATGCTGGGAATCGAACCTGGGTCGGCCATGTTGGCTGCGTGCAAGGCAAATGCCCTACCCGCTGTGCTATCGCTCCAGCCCCGACATTACTGTGTTTTAAAGAGTGGACAATGAATTCTAGCTGAAAATAACATTTATTTCCTTTTCCTCATGACACCATTCAATTATAATAAAATAATTATAAAAATATAGACATGAAATATCCACTAGGAAATATGAGATCGAAATCAATTTCTGATTTTTGAAGAAAGCACAGAACCCTGGAGAACTCTGAAGTTAGCAATTTGAATTCTTATAATGTGCTCCTGATGAGGCCTAGGCGGCAAATTTGAAGAGATTTCAAGAGTCTAGAAATAAGGCCATGAGAATCATGCCAGTACCATAAGACATCGGATGGACTTGTCTGTGATCCAAGAAAAGGGTTAATAGAGAAATCTTTACTGAAGAGTAAATAATTAGGGCTTAACTTTTGAGAATCAGGATTTGGGAAGGAAAAGAGACAGTCACTTTTTTATTTGTTTGTTTTCATTTTTGGTGATTTGGCCACAAATCAGAAGTGTTCAGGACTTACTGTTGGCTCAGTGTTCATATGTGGTGCCAGTGATTAAATCCAGGTAGACCACGTGCTTTACCCACTGTAGTATCTCTCTGGCCTAAGAAGAGACATTCCTAAAAGAGAATACTTTCCTAATACTTCCATCACAAAAGAAACTAATACAGACAATATGAAATGAGATCATGGATTGAAAATCAAGTGGGTTACTTACAAATTTGGGAAAGACATGAAGATAATATTTTTTAAATAGGGGAAACGACTTAGGGAAATATTCTTTAATTAGGGAAATGAAGGATTTTTAAAAATTTTTTTAAAATTTATTTTTACTGAATCATCATCAGATACACAATTGCAAGTTGTATGAGCTTCAGTCATACAAAGTTCCATCACTGGTTCTTTCACCAGAGTACATTCCTCACCACCAGTGTCACAGTTTCCCTCCCATCTCCCCCCTCCCTCCAGCCTGCCTCTGTGGCAGTATGGCAGGCTCTCTCTCTCTCTCTCTCTCTCTTTCTCTTTCTCTCTCTCTCTCACCAAAGTACTAACCAGGCTTGGACCTGCTTAGCTTTTTTAGATCAGATGAAATTGGGCACACTCAGAGTGGCATGGCTGTAGTTAGACTCTGTGTGTGTGTGTGTGTCTCTCTCTGCCTCTCTGTTTCTCTCTCTGTCTCTCTCTGTCTGTCTTTGTGTGTATATATTTCTTTCTAGACATTATGGTTAGCAATACAGGCACTGTAAGGTTATCATGTTCATCTCTTTGCCTACTTTCAAGACTCAGTTCTTGCTCAGAGAGATCAGAGCATCATGGTTTGGTTTTGGTGCTACTGGAAAACCTGGCCGGGATCCTCCTGGATGCAGCTGCCTGGGTGGGTGAAAACCATCAGGGCAGGTCCCAAGTCCACCAAGAGCCCTTAAGAAAGAGCAGAGACCCCTGCGCACTGGGCCCTCGTGCCCCCAGATGCTGAAGACCCTCAGGGAATGTTTGTTATGGAGCTGTGGAATGTGATGAGCTCTACTCATCTGCCACGCATCAGCCCTGCCTTAGACTTGTCTTGATTGACAGTTCCGCTGGCAAAATTCTCTCCATTCCCATGCCTTCATTCCCCCTCACAATTTCTCTGTTGGGTTCACTGAGTTGGTTCTTAATTCTCTAAGGTCTTTTGTGATTTCTTTTGTGGTCAATAGAAAAAGTAGTGTTTGAATCAGTGAAATCATGATTAAAAATGGAGCTGGAGTGATAGGACAGTGGGGAGGAGCTTGCCTTGCTCAAGCAGATCCCAGCATCACCTGGTCCCCAGAGCCTGCCAGAAATAGTGTCTGAGCTCAAAGTAAATCCTGAGCACTGCTGGGTGTGGCCCCCAAGATTAATAAACAAGCAAAAATATAATGAGTGAAAATCAATAGATGAATAAATAGTTCTTTATAAATAAAAATACATATATGTAATTAGTAAAATTGTGATACTGAAATGAACTTGTATAATATACACAACAGTGTACACTGTAAGTAGTTATTTTTGTCTTTCAAAGCGGAGAATCCTCAGTAATGCTACACAGGTATAAATCTGTTTCCAGAAGAAAAAGGAAGCAAGACAAATTGCTTACTAATGATTTAATGATTGCTAATAAGTTAAAGTAGTTTCTTTACAACCAACAAATAGACAAAAGGTAGAAAAAGAAATAGTATGAGTAAATGAAAAATCCAGCAACTTAATACAGATGCCTGTACAGTCACTGTATCACTGCACTGTCATCCTGTTGTTCATCAATTTTCTTGAGCAGGCACCAGTAACCTCTCCATTCGCCCTAGCCCTGAGATTTTAGCAAGTGCCACATTGGAGGCTCTTTCAGGGCCAGGGGAATGAGACCCATCATTGTTACTGGGTTTTGGCATATCCAATACACCACGGGGAGCTTGCCATGCGGGTAGCCTGGGTAGCCTGCCGGGTTCTCTGAGAGTGAGAACTAGACAATCGCCTATACAATACTAGCATGTTAATACAGATACCTATAGTTAAACGATTATAGATTATAAATTAAAGTACAATAGAGTATGTGTGGAATAGTATTCATTATGTCTGATTCTGCTGATCAACTGGGTTACACTATGCTCTTGTCCTGCTCCAGGAAGAGTGACCAGAAGCTGGAGTCAACTGAACTTTCAGCCAGGCTGTCCTGTTCCTGTCATCTCATGACCTTGATTAGTAATGGACTGCGAGTTGTGCTGGGGCAGTTGAGCAAGTTGCCTCTCTTTCTCTCCATATAATCTTTCTATGTTTCTTAGCCTTTTAAAAGCACAACGACGGGATTAGAAAATTAAGAGTTCTAAGCAGAAGTGGAAGGGCTCTCTAAGACCAGTTTTGAAAGTCATGTAGTGTCACATATGCATTTGCCAAAATATGTCTTAAATCTGGTCATATTCAATTTAGAATGATGATATGTGGGAGTACCTTAAAAGTCAAAATAGCATAGGCTTATCATTTTATAAAAGCAAATAGCAAGGACTGGAAAAATAGTTTTCTCCCATTTCTTTTATTCACATTTGGAGGTTCATCACGCATCAATTTTATGTGATTCTTTTCATTAATATACTGCATTGGCTGACCTTTTCCTTGCATCTCAAGTCTTGCTTATTTATTTTTGATTTACTTGCTTAATTTGTGTGGGCACATTTTCAAGTAGTATCCCAGAGGAGAATAAATGGGACATGAAATTTTCAATCCCTGATTATTTAAACATATTTTTTATTCTGTAATCACACTTGGTTTATAGAATTTTTTGAGTATAGAATCTGTTCTGAAAATAATAATTTCCCTATGGAATTCTGAAGATCGCCATTCATAAATTTTAGCATCTTGTATTGCTCGTACAGACATAGTTTAATTTCAATATAATTGTTTTTTTTAAATGTATTTATTTATTTTGAATACCCATCCCTCCACCAGTAACCATTTACCACCACCACGGATCCCAGTAACCCTCCCACCCCCCATACCCCCCAACCCACCCTGCTTCTGTGGCAGGGCCTTCCCTTTTGTTCTCTCTTTCCTATTGGGTGTTGTGGTTTGTAAAAGAGTTAAGCCTGATTTTCAGGGAGAAACGTTGGATAATTAACTTTCCATTGATCACTTTATATATAAGGAGATGCCGCGCAGTCGTATAAGTGGCCGCGCGGTTTGGAGTAAAAGTCCTGATTCCTGCATAACTGAGCTGTGCTTGTAGAGGCTCATGGTCACTGGGGTTCCATCTGGAGGAGGTGGGATGCGGCACCTACCCCATCTGGGACTTCGCGGTGATCTCGCCTCTCTTTGGGACCTGGAGCATTCTCTGGGAGCTGTGGAGCCCCAACACGGCCTTTCTTCTCTCTGGCTGTGTGCTGTAAAGATGGCGCTGGGGGGCGGGTTGTGGGTGTGACTTCCGGAATCAGAGGTTACCTGGGAGCTGGGGCAGTTCCGGCAGTTTGGAGTGAAAGTCCTGTTCCCGCATGCGTGAGCTGTGCTTGTAGAGGCTCATGGTCACTGGAGTTCCATCTGGAGGAGGCGGGATGTTGCACCTACCCCATCTGGGACTTCCCAGTGATCTCAGTTCTCTTTGGGACCTGGAGCATTATTTAATTCTTGTTCTTTTGTAAATATATTACCTAGGTTATATACAAAGAGGGCTGAACTTGAGGTCAGCTTCTCTGTCTTGCAAAATCATACAATGCCTGGTACCACAAAATTTTAGTTATAAAACAACATGGGAACAAAAGATGAGAGTGAAATATAGGTTAGGTAGAAAACTGGTCCCTTCAAATATTCATATCCTTGTTCCTAGATGCTATGAATGTAGCTTGCACGGGAAAAGGAATTTTGCAGATGTTACTAAGTTTGTGCTCAAGATATGAGGCAACCCCAAGTACCATTGGACATAACCTGGGTAGCCTAGACTAGAAGCAACGACTAGGTATGGCACCTAGTGGCACCCATATAACTAGACTGGCACGTAACAGTCAGGTTAGGGCACACCTGGTCAGGTATCCCAAAGAGTGACACCTAGACTCCCATGCAATGCTGGAGAAGCACAACCACCAGAAAATGCATGACGAAAGGGACTCTGTGGATATAATAGTTTGTGAACCTAAAGATAGGAAAATTACACTGAATCCAGCAGATGCAATTTAATCACAGGGGTGCTTAAATGCATAGAACCTTCTCTGGTTAAAGTCTGAGAGATACAACACAAAGAAAGCCAGAAAATTGTGGAATATGGAATAAATTCGACCTGCTGTGCCAAATGGAGTCCACATGGAAAGAATAAGAAATAGGTAGCTTCTAGGGGAAAACATATTCCCCAAACTGATGGCCAGAAATCCATTTATTCTTCCAAATAGGACCAGAGTTTAAGCAAGAAAGTCAATTAGAAGGTTAACTGGGAGGGGTTCCTTCCTAAGGCTATGCTAATGCAGCAGCCTGGATTTCAGTCTATGAGTCCCTCACCAGAGAACTCAGCTGAGCCCACCTGAATAGAAGCTATGAGATCATAAATATATTTGGGGTAGAATCCCTTTTAAGAGCGTTGTCTTTTTCCTCCCAATGCTAAATGAATAATATTTATGAGTAGGATTACTTTTCAGCTCAAACCAGAAACACAGAAGTGCTTTCTCTGAAGAATTATAACCTACAACACTGCTAAGAGGTGAAGTGACTTTTAGAGGCTTTAATTTTTCAGATATCCATTCGCAGATAAAAGACTTCAATCAGTTTTCCAATTTCATTTCTTAAAGAAAAATAGACCAATCAAGAATATTGAAAGAGAGCCAAAGAGATAATACAAGATTAAGGCATTTACCTTAGACCAACCTGGTAAGACCACTGGCATCTGCATATCATCTCTTGACCACCTCCTGGAGTTGCCCCTAATCACAGAGCCAGAAGTACACTTTAAGAAGGTTCGGGCAGCCCCCACCCCTGCAGTTTATTTTTAAAACCAAATGATTGGAAATAATAACTGATGGAGATATGAAGAAGGAAGGAAATCGATTCCAATGGTGGTGGGAATGAAGTAGGTGCAAGCTTCCTGGAAATAGTATAAAAATGTCTTAAGAAAACTAAAAGTGGAGAGGCCAGGAGCTTTGTGTCTTTGTCTTGCACACACCTGACCTTGGTTTGATCCCCAGCACCATGGGGTTCTCCCACCTACTACCAGGATGGCTCTGGTTGAACTTTGGCACGGCAGGACCTGAACAGCATAACATCCTTGGACCCTTCCTTTAACTGAATGTCAGGATGACTGAGATCTATTGAATGTGGCCCCCAACTTTCCTAAGGACAATTTGGGAGGTAAAAAAAGAAAAAAGTATCCAATGATCCAGCAATACTCGTCCTAGGATTTATACAGAGAATATGGAACCACTAATTAAAGAGAATATTTGCACCCTAATTTTCAGAGTAGTATATTTGTAATGGGCTGTAGTGATAGCACAGCTGGTAGGGCGTTTACCTTGCAAGTGGCCAACCCAGGAATGATTCCTCTGCCCCTCTTGGAGAGCCTGGCAAGCTACTGAGAGTATCTCACCCGCATGGCAAAGCCTGGCAAGCTACCCGTGAAGTATTTGATATGCCAAACACAGTAACAAGTCTCACAATGGAGATGTTACTGGACCCACTTGAGTAAATCGATGAACAACTGGAGGACAGTGCTACAGTGCATATTTGTAATAGTCAAAACATGGAATCAATCTAAATGCCCATCAATAGAATACTGACTAAAAACACTGTGGAAAGAGAGAAGGAAAGAAATCAAAAGGAAGAAGAGGCAGTGGGGAGCCATGGGAAGCCAGGGTCAGAGAATCTGTACATCGGTGGTGCAAAGGAGTGGCACAGATAGGTACCCCAATCAGAGTCAACAACACTGTAAACAAGTCAACAACCAAACTTCAACATATGCTGTCAAGATGGTGAGCTAGAGATGAGGGGAAGGAGGGGCATGGGAGGAACCTGGGAACCTGGTGGAGGGAAACTGACACTGGCGGTAGGATCAGTGCTAGAGCAGAGTACTTCTAAAACCCAATAATGAGTATAAATTATGTGCTATTTTTTTTCTTTCTGGGTCACACCCAGCGATGCACGGGGGTTACTCCTGACTTTGCACTCAGGAATTACTCCCGGTGGTGCTCAGGACCATATGGGATGCTGGGACTTAAACCTGGGTCAGCTGCATGCAAGGCAAACGCCCAAACACTGCTCCAGCCCCAATCATGGTGCTTTAATAAAAAAAAAGATGAAAAACAGCTGTGGTCAATATATGGAATGAAATGCTTACTGTACCATCATAAATGTAGAATTGTGTCATTTGAAACAAAATGGAGGGGATTTGGGAGGCACCTGCAGTATCAAGGATTGAACCTGGGTTGGCTCTATGCAAGGCAAATGCCTTATCTGCTGTACCATCTCTCTGGCCCAGTAATGTTTTATTTTTTAGACCGAGGTTATGCTCATTTAGCAGTAATTGAGATTTTTATTTCTTATCCACTTTTCTGTATGCTTTTATTTCAAGTTATCTATTGCCATGTAAAAACTACCATGAACTTAATGACATGAAGAATAAGCATTTATTTTTCCCTTTTATCCACAATTTGAGAAAGCTTAGCAGGAAAACTTGTCTTAGTTCCTTGTTTTGGGTTGAAGAGTGAAGACAACATAATTTTTCATGTCTCTTACTCTCATGTCTCATAGCTGGTTCGGATCTCTTCTGGGACTGTTGCTTGAAATATATATAATTGCCCTTTTCTTTGACTACTTGGTTTTCTTCTCTTGACATGGTAGATGAGTTCCTAGCTTAAGCATCCAGACAGAACAAGGCAGATATGCATGGTATTTTCTTGACCTATCTGACATGTCATTTCACCATTCAAATATGGTGTTAGCATTAAAAAATCTATTCAGGTCTCAGAAAGGAGACAAGCTCCACCACTCACCACTCACCGGGAGACTGGCAATGCCACCTGGAAGGACAGCATAGAAGATAAAACATACAATTGTGGCTTTTTTCGGAAAATGCAATTTGCAGCAGTGTGTTGGAGTGGTATAAAGGCATTGTGTTAAAGACCTTGAAAGTAAAACAATCTGTAACTGCAATCTCTGGTAGTTATTTTAAAATAGAGGAGACCATATGGTAAGTGATATTTCAAAGGGAGAATGTAGTAACCTAAAGCCATCAACTCTCACACATTAACTCATCTATTTATTTGTTAACAACTCATTTAACACTGCATGTTTGCCAAGCCTTTGGAAGGTATTAAGAAAGGAACAAGGATGACCTTGCTGCTAAAGGAAAAAGGAGTAAGATGATGACCTTGCTCTTAAAGAACTCACAAACAAGGACCAGAGAGATAGTACAGTGGGTTAGGTGTTTGCAACCCATATGGTTTGACCCCTGGCATAGCATATGGCTACTGGATCCCTGTCAGCAGTGATCCCTGAGCAGTCAAGTATGGCCCAGACACCAAAATAATAGCACTGTAGCACTGTAGCACTGCCCTCCCGTTGTTCATCGATTTGCTCGAGCGGGCCCAGTAATGTCTCCATCGTGAGACTTGTTGTTACTGTGTTTGGCATATTGAATACGTCATGGGTAGCTTGCCAGGCTTTGCCATGAGGGCGAGATACTCTTGGTAGCTTGCCGGGCTCTCTGAGAGGGGCGGAGGAATTGAACCTGGATCAGCCGGGCCGGCTGTGTGCAAGGCAAATGCCCTACCACTGTGCTATCGCTCCAGCCTACCAAAATAACAACAACAAACAATAATAGTAATGATGTTGTTGATGATAATGATGGTGATGATGATGATAACTTAAAAACAAAACAAATAACTTTGTCATGCTTTTAATACCATATGCAGGATGCTGGCACAGTAATGAGCACTCAAAAGAAAGAATTGGTCACTGATCAAAGACACACTACAATATTCTCTATCACATTGTTTCCCAGTGGATATTGCCTACTTTTCATGTGACCTACATAGTATAGTCAATGTGTGTCCCATTGTCTCAGAATGTAATGTGTATATCTGCCAATCACTTGCTTCTAGTAAGCCCATTATTGCTAGTCACATTATCATTGATTTAAATAATCATGGTACTTTGGCTTCTCAAGGATACTGCTCTGGAGGGTATACAGATTCAGTTAGAATTAAAGGAAACTGGGCCAGTGTATTTGATTATAGAACATAGCAGTGTGTCCTACTAAGGGCAGTTCCTCTGTCAGGGGAAAGCTATATTTAACTCACTCTTTCTTAATTGCCTGGATGTAGTTCTACGAGCACTGAAATTTAATTTCATCTGAAACTTTCCCTTTTTTAGATCTCAGACCTTCCTCTGCTTTTTTTTAAAAAAATGCCATTACCTTATTCTTTTAGGAAAGAACAAATAATACATTGTGCAAAAGAATATTAATGGGAAAATTATTTTAAAATTATGTACTACAACACATCTTGGACTTCAGTAGGTGAAGAGATATTCATATGGTTAGTGTGTTTGCATCTTGATGTAATCTCTTATAATTCATGTGAAGAGAGGCACAAAAAATTTGCTTCAATTTATAGTAGAAGTTATGAGGGTGCCATGTCAAAATGGGTTATGAATATTTTCAGAAGATAGTATTTACTGTTGTGTATCTATATAATGGAAGAAATAAGAAGATAAGATTATGTTCCATTTATATAAATAGTATTGGCACAGTGCAAAAGCATCTCCATTTGGAGAACTGATGTGATTATCTCTGGGGAATAGTTGGGGATTTCAGAAACTATGAAGTATGATCTGATAAAGGAAATAGCACTAACCATACTGACTGAGATATTGGAGCTCATTGGAAGATGGTTTTCCTGCCTAAGTGAAACTTTCTTCTAATCTGTTTGGAAAAGTGAAGTGTCAGACATTTTCCATTTTTCTCATCATAAAGCACTATCACCGTTATCCCAGCTCTTTCTATTATTGGAACATTCCTTGTTGACATGAATATAAAGCATCTTGTCAATGCTTTATCTTTAGATATTAAGTAAATATTTATCTTGAGATAGATCAAAATATTCTAGTATTTCAAATGTTTAAAAATAAGTTTGACTATTTATTAAGAAGAAAATAGTTATGATTTTTCAGCCCTTCTCCATATGAAGTGCTTCAGCCACTGTTTTTTCATGGTAGGATTCTTACTACTAGATAATAAGGTAGATTAATTACTCAGAGATAAATGAAAATACCTTCTCTAGGTATGCATGCATACAGTTTGGCATCATTTTTACAGTAATCTTCCGAACCAAGATTCTCAATAATAAGATTAAATAATTTTCTAGAAATAATAGAGAAGTCAGTGGTAGAGTTTCTATTTGCAGTCTTTTTTTAAAATTTTTGTTTTGGGGATCATACCCAGTGATGGTCAGGCCTTACTCCTGGCTCTGCATACAGAGATCACTCTTGGCAGAGCTTGAGGGATCAAGTGGGATGCTGGGGATTGAATCTAGGTCAGCTGTCTACAAGGCAAGTGCCCTACCTGCTGTACTATCACTCAGGACCCTGGTATTCCCAGAATCTTGAGTACATTTTTAGGAGTCTCCACCTCTATAACGGTATTATCTTAGTGAAACACCATCCATCAGGTATTTGTGGAAGGATTAATGTTACTTAGACCAGCAGTATTCAAATTGTGGTGAGAGCCAGAATTACCTAGAGGCATCTAAAAATACAGATTAATGAATTTCACTCCAGAATTTCAGATCCTCTTGACATAAGATAAGATCTATGAATTTTTATTTCAAAGAAGTCCCTGATGATTGTGCTGCTACTGGTCTAAAGACAATGGTTTGATAACTACTTTTTTTATGGAACTTGTAAGATGCTTTGTCAAGAAATTATTTGGTAATTAATAGGAAGACAATAGAAGGTATTTTCTTTCTATATGGAGTTATGCTCCCTGAGCACTGACAATTACCGACCAACTTTCTACTCCTGTCCCATTTAAGGTGCCATCATCCAATGCCATAGTTCACTGTGCAGATTTCTCTTTTGGCATTTATCAAATGTCTGCGAAAACATATTCTTCCCTGTCTTCTTACTTAATTGTGGGGTTATTGAGGGCAGAAGCTACTTTCTTTCCCTTTGTATGTTCTTGTATGTTCAACATCTAAAAAAGTACCTGACAATTAGCAGAAACTGTTAATTTTAGGATAAAGGAAGGAATAAATTAGGGTGTGGTAATTACATTTGTACATATCAGAATGTTATATAAAAATGGTATATATTTGTCAAAAGCAAAATTGCAAAGGTGGCTGAAACAAAAAAATAACCATAAAGAAATTACAAAATTTTGAAATCATAGTGAAAGGCATTTGATTAAGTACAGAACAGGAGAAAAAGAGTCTTTGGTGAAGTTAATGTGAAATAGTCTTAGGAATTTTACTTTTAGCCTAAGATCAATTCAAATTAACAATATAGAGTAGTTGCTAGAATAATTAGTAAACTATGAGGCTGAAATTTCCAATTTTTGTTTGAAATCACTAGTAATGTTTTATGTTGCGTTTTTTTTCGGTTATCATTTTATAATTTGTTTAGTATGGGGGCTAGACCGGTGGTGCTCAGGGGTTACTCTCAGCTATGTGCTCAGGGATCACTCTTGGCAGTGGCTCAAGGGACCACATTCAAGGAACCACACCAGAATTGGGCTATATGCAAGTGCCTTATCCTACGTTCTCTCTCTGGTCCATTAACAATGTTTGAAAGAAGGACCTAGCAAGAAAATGAGCTCATGCTTCCAGCAGCCAATATCACAGTTTCTGGTCTACTAAGCCTTTAACCCAATTTGAGGTTACTTTTGTGTGGGGCTGTGAGTTAGCGATTTATTTTGCATGTGAGTACCTATTTATTCCCAGCACCGCCTGTTAAAGAGATTCTTTCTACCCATTTCATGTTACCAACTCTTTTGTTGTAAATTAATATTTAATTTACAGTATATATAATAGTCAGTATATGTGAGCATTTATTCTAATAGTATTTTTATTAAAGAATTATCCTCTACAAAGTTACAGATAATTGCAAATTAAATATATATTACAACACCAATCCCACCACGTGTCAACTTCCTTCCCCAGCGTTCCCACACCCCCTCCTCACCCCAACTCCTAACCCATTCCCGCCTGTCAACTTGACAGGCAGGCACATTACGAAGTTTCATTGTTTGCAACTTAGATCTCATGTTTTTATCTTTGTGGAGTCTATATTTCTTTTAAAATTGTCATGCTTCTTTTTAATGGCTATCATTCACATCCATGCTCTCCTTCCTGAATGTCCCAATCATTGTCTCATTGTTTCCTTTGAATGCAATCACCCCATCCCCCAAGTCTATAGAGCACCTCATCATCCCATACACAGTTGACTGAAGATTGATTAGAGAAAGTATACGAACTAGAAATTTGGAGTTTCAACCTCAGTGGGTATGTTAAGTGAATGGAAGGTCATAGGACTGATATATTTTGTTCATGTACTTAGGTTACAGCAGGGTTATGGAGTGTCAAAAGAAGAAGAATATTAAACTACCAAGTGGGGAGGTTCTGGGTCAACTCAGCATGACTCTCTCTGAGGGCAGCCTCCATAGTGACCTCCTCATCCAGTGTCAAGGCAACTTGACCTACTTCATTTTTTGTCCTAAGGTATTTGCAAATTCACATGTCTTCATTTACTTAAAATTACCAGTGAGGAATTTGTTTCTTGTGAATTAACATGTACTTACCTGATACACATTTTTATTACATGCATAGTATAATCGTGGCTTAGTTTACTTCATTAACCTTACGATCTAGGGAGAGAAATAATTTTTGCACACCTCATGACCGTATTTCTAAGTAAATGAATTGCTTTTCTTTTTTTAAAAAAAAAGCATATCCCTCTAGACTTTCTATTCTGGACAAAAACCATAACTTCTCTTCCTGTCCTCAAAAATATAGATTATTACTTAGAAAATATAGATTCTTGTTTGAAAATACTTTCCCACTATAATTCCTGTAGTGAAAGTTGATAAAGCTTCATACTGTAGCAAAGACACATCTATCAAATGCTTTTATGATTTTTAAAACTGAGATCAGGCATCATCAGATTCAGAAAGTTCTGAATCAAATAACTGAATGAAGAAAATACTTGTTTCTAAGAAAAAATAATGTGATCTTTATCATCGAACTCTACTCATATAAATACAGTTTTAGAAAACAGAATGATCCCATCGTTTAAAAATCAGAAATAATTCAAAATGCATTTTAAAATGTCCCTTGAATAAATGCATGGCATAACTGCACTTAATTTTAAAGGAAATTTTCAACTTACAGACATAGAATGACTGCACTCATTTGTGAAATATAAAAACAACACAATATAAGACTATCATCCAAGGACAGTAGGATAATAGAGACAAGGGCCAGAATGTTTGCTCCACGGTTGGAAGTCTGCCTCATGAGCTGGGGGAGAAGGCAGCTGGAATTGAGAAAGGATCACGGAATCAATGATGGCTGGAGGGATGGCTTGGAATGGGAGATGTGTGTTGAAAGTAGACAAAGGACCAGAAATCATGGCCTCTCAGTATCTGTATTGCAAACCATAATGCCCCAAAGTAGATAGAGAGTAAGAGGGAGATTGTCTGCCATGGAGGCAGGGGGAGGGATGGAATGGGTGGAGAAGGGATACTGGGGACATTGGTGGTGGGGCATGTGCACTGGTGGAGGATGGCTGTTTGATCATTGTATGACTGAAACTCAAACATGAAAGCTTGTAACTCACAGCGATTCAATTAAAAAATTTTAAAAATAATAAAACAAAAACTTTGTTAGAGAGAGGGAAAATCATCCTAATTCATGTAAACATTGTTTGAACTGTAGTGAGGTTTAGGAGAATCTCATACCATTTAATCCTCTTACTCTCCCCATATTTGGAAGTGTAAAGATGACTGGACACTTAAAATAATCTTCCCCTGGCCTTTTCAAATGAGAGGATGTCAAGGCATCACTATTTGGATTGCGGTTGCAGTGAGACTGTCACTGTAGCAACCGTATGCTGATGAGCCAGCTTCTATCAGAAATGTGTTTTTAAAATTCCCAGGAGGCTTCAGCAGCTTGGTAAGCCAAAGGGGAACATATTTCAAATTAATTGTTCCCATTTTATGTGATAAAAAAAAATTCTCCAAGTTCTCCTGTGACAATCCCGCTTTATTGTGTCAGTAATAAAGCCTCACATTTAATTGACAAGTGACAGTTCCTTGCTGTTCTGTTTCCTTTGCTATTCGTTTTGTTATCGGTGGGTGTCTGTGGTGCCGAGAAATTCTACAGTGGCTGAGAGAAAGTGTAAATATCTTACAGAAAGTGGTCAGTCGCTCTGTGCACTGAACAGCTCCCCTAATTTACCTGATAATGTTTTCTCTGATTGATTACTGACTGCACTTTAAAAAAATCTGGTATAATTTTTACGTGCTAGAGGGTTTGATTTCCAAGTTAATTTCATAATGACTTTTTTTCCAGAGGAAGGATCCCTTTGTATTCCAAAATAACTGGTTAAGGATCCCTTTGTATTCCAAAATAACTGGTTAAAGGAAAAGTAGAACTGAATAAGGAAATCAGTAAGTTATACTTGAGTTGCTCTCGGAGAGCCCAGCAAGCTATCAAGAGTATCCCACCTGCACAGGCAGAGCCTGGCAAGCTCCCCATGACGTATTCGATATGCCAAACACAGTAACTGTAACAGGTCTCATTCCCCTGACCCTGAAAGAGTCTCCAGTCATTGGGAAAGATAAGTAAGGAGTGGCTGATAAAATCTCAGGGCTAGGACAAATAGAGACATTACTGGCACCCGCTCGAATAAATCCACGAACAATGGGATGACAGTGGTACAGTGATACCATGATACTTGAGTTAGAAAAAAAATTAGCTTGAGCTTGACTGCTATGCAGATTTATCCCTAGAAAAAAAGACAGAAAATAAATATGATAATCTCCAAAGGGCTGGCTTTGAATCTCTGTGCAAAGGTCTCAATTTTTTAATTATTTATCCTTGTACTGATCATATTCTTAAATAATTCTTAATATTCTTAGTATATAATTTTAAAATAAGCTATGCGTTTCACATAGGAATAGCTAGAATGAGCGTTACTTCATCTTAACACTAAGGAAACTCCAAAGAACCCACAAATTCTGTTATTTTGAAAACAACAGAGAGAGCTCAGGCATTTGTGGAGAACCAAATGCCTCAAATTCCAAGAGGACAGATCCAAAGCATCCCCCCAGACCCCCATCTCTCACTTCTACTAAGGACAGATGGAACACATAGCCTCTTTCCTCTATGAAAGGACATAGTAAGAGCAAGGACCGCTTACTACACAAGAAATTAGAGGGTATCAATTAAATGTCTAATAAATTGCTAAAAATGGAGGAAAAAGGAACAAACAACAGATGGAAAAATAGAAACCAGCAGAATGGTAGATTTAAATATAATTGTGTCAATGATTACATTAAATTATCCTAAAGACTCAAATTAAAACAGACATTGCCAGATTTGAAGGAGCAGGAAGCCATGATTTTACTTCAACAAATTAATTATCAAAACATAGGAATAAAATAAAACAAAACAAAGATATATGCTAGGAATGTTAATTAAAATTAATTATCCAAAACAAGATTTGGAAATAAGAATTCTAGAGACAGACAGAAAATACATAGTCATTAAAGGGTGAATCTTCAAATATAATGAATGAAATCCACAAACATGTTTATTATGCATAAAGCAAAATATTGATGGGTTAAAGGAAGAAATAAGCTACAATTAATTTTTAAGATATTAAGGATTTTCTTTCATTAGTCAAAAGACCCAGTAGACAAAGATACGTAATGACAAAGAAGACCCCAACAAACACACCATTAATAAATTGATGTTTATACAACACTCACACCAAAAAGAGCACATTTTCAAGTAGACCTCAAATGTTTATGAGGGCTAAACCATATCCTTGACCATTAATAGCCACAAAAATGTTGAAAAGAAATAAAATCATACAAAGTATATTCTGTGATCATAATACAATTAAATTGAGAATAAGTAAGAGTGTTATCAGGAGAGGTGGGAGCAATAGCCAGTAGGTGTTGGCCTTGCCTGTTGACAACTTGGGCTACATCCTTGGCAACCCATATGGTCCCCATGTCCACCAGAAGTGATACCTGAGTGCAGAACCAGGAGTGAGGCCTAAGCAGTTCCAGGTGTGACCCCAAAACAAGCAAAACAAAAAAAAAACAAAACAAAAAAACAAAAAAGGGTGTTATCAGGAGTATTCTCTCAAATTTGAAAATAATAAACATACCACTTTTCATTGGTCAAACAAGAAAAGCTGACAAGTGTTTCAAATTAAATAAAAATGGATACATATCAAAATTGGGATGAAATATCTGAAGTATTACAGAATATCCTTCAGATATCGGAAGTATTATCTGAAACTCACAGAAAAGTTGTTCATACTTAATATTAAAAATATAAATCTTCATTAAACTATAGCGCCATGCCTCCCCGGGAGGGAAAGGGTGTTGCTCCCTTCCACCTTTTTCCCCCCTGGCAGCAAGGTGGCTGCCACCTCAGAGCTTATAGGAAAGCCAGGTAAAAGCTGGCGGTGACAGGGCAACTGCAGTCTCATGGGAAGGGGGGGCGGTACCGGCTCATCCTTCACGCCCTACCGAGGTCACGAGTTACCCCCCACGAGCAGCTCTTCGGCATGGCCATAACACCAGACACACAGAAACCAATCTCGTAATTATCTGGCTCTTTCCAGAAATCCAAAATCGTGGCCGCGTGACATTATATGATTCTCATAACCAGCTATAGAAAACAAAATATTTCACAATGCCTTTTCAGCAATTCTGATTGTTTGGGAGGAAATTCTAAACAATAATGGTGCATCCTTTGTCAAAATAGTGAATTTAATCAATTTAGATAAGAGTTAAATAGAAATCATCTGCCTCACAGGCATTTGGAGGGGTGGGAAGGGGGGTATACTGGGGTTCTTGGTGGTAAAAAATGAGTACTGGTGAAGGGAAAGGTGTTTGATCATTGTATGATTGAGACTTAGACCTGAAAGATAAATAACTTTTCCCACAGTGATTCAATAAATAAATATAAAAAGAAAAAAAATAAAATTAAAAAAAATTAAGGTGGAGTTCATGAACAATTCAATCAGCTAATCAGTGGCTGAATAAATAGCAGTGCTCCTACAAAAAAAATATAGATCTTGAATTTGGAGTGATAGTTAAAGTGCATGTTCAATCCCAGCCCTCGTTCAATCCCTGACAATGCATATGTTTCCCCCAAGCCTGCCAAGAGTGATCCCTGAGTTCAAAGCCAAGAGTAAGCCCAGAGCACTGCCAGGTGTGATCCTAAAACAAGACAAAACAGTCCTCACATCATTAATTTATGCTTGGACATTAATTTTATACTAAAATGAGAAATAGAGGATCAAATAACCTCAAAAGCAGACAGAAGTAATAAAGATAAGGAAATAAATCAAATTAATGAGTGAAATCAATAGGCAAAATAGCTGAAACAAAAGTCTAAAGATTTGAACAAGACTTTCAGCGAAAGTTTCTTCTCCTTACACTGCTGAAATCTTTGGTCAGGTAACTTTTTTAATTGTGATTGTCAGTCCTAAATAACAACCTAACCTCTAACCACTGGGTGCTTTAGTGCATCAACCACACTCTAACCGTTTCAAATGGGCTCCAGAGATTTCCTCGAAGGCAATGTCTGTCCCAGTTTAGAGTCATCACTCTAGTTAGACTGATTAGAAAATAAAAGGAGATATCAATGGCCAACATGAAAAATGAAAAAAGGGGTTATCACTAAAATCTTATTGATACTCAACAGAAAATGACTATTGGGCAGCGAGATGGCACAGGAGCTAAAGCACTTGTCTATGCAGCCAACACTGGTTGGGTCACTGGCTCTGGTTCCCTGAGCACTGCCACATGTGATCCAAAACCCAAAGGCCTCCACCCCCCAAAACCAGAGAAAATAAGGGAATGTAATTATTTTATGACAACAAAGTCAATACTTCGTATGATATGAGTAAATCCTCTGTAAATCACAATATTCAAATTTGCAAAATAAAAAAAAACATAATCTGAAGTCCTCTTTATTTTCTTCACCCACAGGATCTATCCACTATCTATCTATCTATCTATCTATCTATCTATCTATCTATCTGTCTGTCTGTCTATCCATCTATCTATCTATCAATTTATGAGGCCTTGCATGCTGTGTTTCAGCCTGGCAGTGCTTAAGGGACTGTGTAATATTAGGAGTTGAAACTGAGTTTGGCCATATGGAAGATCTGCATCTCAGCCTCTGTGCTACTTCTCCAGCCCATTTTTCTCATTTTACAACTGCAGGTTTGTGTGACTTTTGGCTCTTTTTATGTATTTATCTCAGTGTCTACCTCCTACTTCTGGGATCCAGCAATTTCTTCTCTGTATCTATTAGCTTTCTTTTTTTTTTTAAAAAAAAAGTCCACATATAATGAGTTTGTACTGTATTTGTTTTCCTCTGAATTTACCTAGCACAATGTCTCAAGACCCACTCATGCTATTGTAAATGTCAAGATTTCATTCTTTGTGTTGATGAATAGGAGTCTATGTATGCTCCTGTATGTATTAATATGCATCTGCACAATACATATCATATATACATATAACACATATGTACATATAATATTTTCTTTATCTACTTAACAACTAACGAACACATAAACAGTTAGGTTTTCCCCATATAAAGCTATTGCAAATTATGCTGTATTAAATACAAGGTTTGATATATCATTTTGAATTTGTGTGTTCTTGGATGAACTGCACAAAGTAAGATTGCTAAAATTGTGTGGAAGTTCTATTTATTTTTGAGGAAACTGCATAATGTTTTCTGAATATTCCTTATTTTATTTAAAACACATTTGACTCAGATGACTTCACAGAAAATTCTGCCAAACAATAAAAAAGAAACAATAACAATTCCATACACAATCTTTCAAAGATAAAATGGTATACTTGATGTACGAAAATTCGTTTTATAAGACTAGCATTATTTTGATAGAAATACCAATCAAAGATATTGCAGAAAAGTGAGACTACAAACCAATATTTATCATAAGTATAGACAGAAATTCTCCGCAATATTACTAGTCATCTTAGGTTAGAAATACATTTAAAGATACACATTATCAAAAAATATTGGGACTGGAGAGATAGCACTTTGGTAGGATGCTTGCCTTGTATGCAGAAATCCTGGGATTGATCCCTGGCATCCCACATAGAGTAAGGAGCCAGGAGTATGCCCTAAGAACAACAGGGTGTAATCCATCCCCTCCCCAACCAAAACACTCAAGATTTACTCTGGTAAAGGAAGGTTCAATCCAACATCTGAGAGCTGGTATGCAACCAACCCCCTGGTTTGGTCCCTACTACCATATATGATTGTTTGACAACTGTGTGGGGTCAATCCTGTATAGAGAGCCAGGAGTATCCCCTGGGTGCCTACAGATATAATCTAAATCTACTCAAGCCCACTATTAATTATACTATAGTTCATGTATTCCAGAGGTTTGAGAAAATAAGCTGTCACACCCTCAAGTATTTATAATAATGTGGAATGAATAGGCACTGTAGCACTATTCACTGTCCTTCCGTTCATAGATTTGCTTGAGCGGATCTAGTAACATCTCCATTGTGAGACTTGTTGTTACTGTGTTTGGCATATCCAATATGTCACCAGTAGCTTGCCAGGCTTTGCTGTGTGGCTGAAATACTCTTGGTAGCTTGCAGGGCTCTCCGAGAGGCGCGAAAGAATCGAACCCGGCTCGGCAGGGCTAGCTGAGCGCAAGGCAAACACCATACCACTGTGCTATCGCTCAAAGTTACTTTCTTTTCACAACTTTTACAGAGAATAGGCACTATTGAACATTATCAATGGAAATACAAGCTTTAACTGTCATTTAGGGGAAAAGTCAATTATTTTTAACATTATGTATAGCATCATGACTTAACAATCTCATTACTAGAAATTTAATTTATTTGTTTATTTATTTATTTGGTTTTGGAGACTTACCCAGTGGAGCTCAGGGCTTTCTTCTGGCTCTCACAGCTTACTCTTGGCGATAGTTGGGGGACCACTTGTGGTGCTGGGGATCAAAGTGGGGTGAGAGCAGGCAAGCCAAGTGCCTCAGTTCCGGAACTGTCTCTCTGATACACTACTAGAAATTTATCCCAAATAAATAAAAACATTGTATGCCGAAAACTCAACTATGAATAACTGTGTATCAAATTTTCTTCATCTTAGAATAAAATTTAGAAGAAAACTAACTAAATAAAAATGAATAAATAAGAAATGATGAACCATGTCAACAAACATTTCTATGTAAATATTTCAGAATAACTAAAATCTTAAAAAAAAGTCATAAACTGCAGTAAACATACTCAAGGCGATATTATTTAGAAATGAAAAGAATGATGCAGTAATACTAGTCATAATGATAAATTGCAATTATATTGAGAGAGAAAAGTCTAGCTCTCATGGCTATAGACTATACGGCTTCACTTAGATGTATTTCTGGAAAAGTTAAGACTTTTTATTACTAATTTATTGAAGTCACATTAATTCCTGACTTTAAGTGTTTATACGCTTTAGAGGTACAACATAAGCACATAATACCTGGCACAAAAGTGCTACCATTTCTCTAGAAGTTTCTTCCCTTCCAGCCCTACTCCACTTAGGGTAACTCAGTTCCATTATCAGAGTATAAGGGTTTGTTTTCATTGAACATTGACTATTCCTTCTATTTATTTTAATAAAATGCCAATTAGCACAATAATCTGGTATTGGTCTCTCTCCTTTGGCCTTATTTTGCCTAGTATGACCCCTTTAGTTTTAGCCATGTAGTAATAGGCATAATTTTTATTTCTATTTTTACTCTGGAGTAGTCCATGGTGTGGATATAATACAACCTTATTATCCACTAATCTATTTGGGGCACTTGAGTTGTTTCCCAGTCTTAGCTATTATAAACATATCTCCAGTTACACAAGTATGGACACAATTTTTGTTTTCAATATCTAGCTTTGATAGATACAAATTTTTGAATTCATGTTTTATATTTTTATAGATACTTGGGAGTGGAATTGCTGAATAATATGGAAGTTCTATTTTACATTTTTGAGATATCTCCTTACTGTTTTCCACAGAGGCCACACCAATTTATACTCCAACCATCAAGGAATGAGGGTTCTTTTTTTCCCCCACATCCCACCCACACTTGCTGTCCCTAGACTGTCTGATACAGGCCATACTCACACCTCGGAGGTGGCATCTCATTGTTTTCCTGATTTTGTATTTACTCATCACTTGATCACTTGACATCCCGTTACTCATTGATTTGCTCAAGCAGGCACCAGTAATGTCTCCATTCATCCCTGTTGTGTGCTAGTGTAGTCCAATGGCGTCTGTTTGTTCTAGGAACACGAAGAGCTTCAAACCAATCGATCAGGGTCTTGACAAAGAAGTCTGACCATCTCGTAGGTCGGCGGCCACACAATCTTTTGATGTCCCGTGGAATCCAGTCGGTAACGGCTGTAGTCCAGCGGTTGTCTCCAAATCTCATTACATGTCCAGCCCATCTGATTTTCGACACCTTGGCAAATGAGACAGCATCCCTGATTCTTGACTATTGATGGAGGTCAGAACTCCAGATTATTTCTCTCACTTGAGTGAAGTATGATACTTTAAGCATAGTTCTTTTGATTCCTCTTTGGGAGACCCAAATAGTGTTCTTATCCGGTTTTCGTAGGGCCCAGGTCTCTGAGGCGTATGTTCATGCAGGAAGAACAGTGGAATCAAAGAGACGTGCCCGAAGCCGGAGGTTCTTCATCCTCTTAGCTATTTCTTTGATGCTCTTGAAGGTGTTCCAAGCCACTCTCTTTCTCCTGTGCAACTCAGGTCCCAGGTCATTCGTCATGTTGAATTCTCAACCTAGGTACACATAACTTGCATTCTTTCATTCCATTGAGAGTGAATGGAACGTCAGGAATGAGTCTGTTTCTCATAAACATTGTCTTTGTGAGATTCAACTGTAGTCCAACCTTTCCACACTCATGGTCTAAGTCGGCCAGCATTTGTGCCACTTGGCTAATGTTTGGTGTTATTAGAATGATGTCATCAGCAAAGCGGAGGTGGTGTAGTTGCCAACTGTATCTTCACTCCCATTCCTTCCCATTCAGTTGTCCCATGATGTTCTCAAGGGTGGCACTGAACAGTTCTGGTGAAATGGTATCACCCTGCTGAACCCCTCTCTTGACATGGATGATCACTTCCTTGTAGAATGGTGAGATCCTGGTAGTGAATCTGTAATACAGCTCATGGAGGATCCTGATGTATTGAGTTTGAACACCCTGTTGGCTAGGTCTTCAGTGACCACTTCCGTCTCAGTAGAATCAGAGGCCTTCTTTAAATATAATTTCAGTAAATTTCCTGATAATTAATGAAAATGACTATCTTTTTATTTCTCTTGGGTCATCCTTATGTCTTCTTAGGAGAAATTTCTGTTCAGTGCTGCCCATTTTTGAAAGGATAGTTTATTTTGTTTTGACGTTGTGTGAGCTCTTTGTATATCTCAGGAAGACTGTAGAGAAAACATAATAGCTACTATTTCCTTCACAAAGAATTTCACTCCACGTATACAAAATAAGTGGTATTTTTAGATGAAAGAGCTGCAACTATAGGTGCAAAGATATATCACTTTTATTTTTATTACAAATTCCAAATGATTTTCTTATAGAAACATACTTTTGGAAGTCACAATTGATGGTACCTGAGACCTTCTCCCGGCTTTATGTTCAGGGGTCAGTCTGGTGGTGCTTGGGAGACCAAGTGGTATTGGACATCTAACCCTCATATCCCACATGCAAAGCATTCACTCAGTTCTCTCTCCCATCTCTGAAGTGCAATTTTAAGTTGTCTTGTCTGAGTAAAGATGCATTAGAAATGGAAATCACTGCACATTATTGAAAGAATTCCACTCTACTGCAAAATCAAAGCAGCAACATTTTACTTTTGCTCTTGAGACCAGAACTCTGCTATACAGTGAGTCATTTCATGACCTTCAAAAAGAAAAAGTCAATTGTGTCACCTTGTAATGAAACAGGAGACAAAAGAGACAGACCTTACATATTATCTTGAAGGTCAGCAACCAGAATAAAATAAACAGCTTTTGTTGATGAATATTTTAAAAAGCTATTGGACAAAATAGAAGTAGAAATGGTACCATTAAGAAAAGTCTGGAACAAAATTTTTCTTTTCAATTGGAAAACAAATGCATCTCTCATTTTAAAACTGGGATTTTTGATGCAGATAGGAACATCTGTCAAGGCGAAGCTACATGTGATTCACAGCCTTCCTGAGGTAGGAACTGGGACTCAGTCAGAAATTAAACAATAGAGAAGACAATTCAAGTCATTCTTGCTTCTCCGAATTGTTAAGTCAATGTTTCCAGAACCAATGTAAATGGAAAACTGGTATATTTAAACAGATTTTTTTAATATCACATTGTACTTTAAAATTCAGACCTTCTAGTGATATTAATATCTCCCCAAAAGTGGGGGAATTTGTTGTTTTGGGAAGAAGTCCTGAGATTTTGATATGAATTTGGTTCCCAATTACTGAAAGGACTTTCTTAATGATATGAGATTTGCTATTCCTATAATAATAAAAATAATAATAAAACACATTAAAATGCATTATCTTGGTATATAATATAGGATAATTGTATGATAATATATGATAATTTAATTAATGATGTATTATTTAAAATGCACTAAGATTATTGTATACAAAATTATTATATATTATTATTTATATTATTATGAATAATATACAATGCAGTACATACAATTTGTACAATATATATTATATATCTTAATATACCATAAGAGTATTTTTATAACATTATTATTTATATTATTTTATTATTTCCAGGATCAGCTTGATCCTCTTTGCCTGTGTTTGCTTGACCATGGATACTGTCTAAAATTTATTTCCTCAGGAGACATCCTTGAGAGACCAACTCTGAACTTGAGTTCACTTGCAACAAAGAGTCTAGATTTTTATCATAATGGGAATATCTTGGGGACAGACAGTCCTCAGATATGGGAATCAATATTTTTTATGAATAAGAAGTGATCTAAGGCTCGTGTACCAGAATACAGGGAACTTTGAGGTAGAAGAGAATCAACGTTCTGTATCCTGCCAACAAAATTCGGGATTAGTATCAGTCGGGAAGGGTAAACAGACGCCTGACAGTCAATAAGCAGTGAAGAACAGGTGGCTCCAAAAGCAATTTAATATGAGGGATTAGTTACAAAGACATTGGAAAAGCTAAAAGGCAAACAGATGAAGGTGATGTCATCCAGATATTGCAAACTGCAGGAAATCTCTGCTCCCTTTGGATGGCCAGGGAGAAAGCAGTCTCTGGAGCTGGGGCTGGGAGCCCTGGAGCTGAGTCCCAGAGGGACAATGGCCTGGTGGGTGCTTGGGCCATCATGAAGACTGGACCAAGAACAAAGACATCGCCTGAAGCAGAGCAGAAAACCTCCTTCTGGTCATTCATCTTCTTCCAGAGTTGTCCTTTGCAGTTACTTGCTAACAGAAAACCACTGAGTAAGGCAGTCTAGAAAATGCAATTTTTAGGATCAGAGCAGAGGAGGGGGAAAGAATTAAAGCAATGATGTCTTCATCATTGGGATCACACAATGGTTGATCACACAATGGGTGGGATCACACAAATGGTTCTTAGGCTTGACCGTGGATACTGTCTAAAATTTATTCCCTCCGGAGACATCCTTGAAAGACCAAGATTAACTTCTTAATTACCGAAAGGTATGAGCCACCCATGTGACTCGGGTTATTTCAGAGTGGAGCACTGTAAGGGAAATGCTTCTTCCGGTGGGGATGGAGATAAAAAGGTGAGCACTTTTTAAGGGAGCAGTCTAAGATCCATGCAAGAGAGAAATGGGGATGTGTGCAGGGCCAATAGCATGGAATGAAGCCGGGTTATGTTGTTGATTGGAAGTGGTGCTGAGAAGGGAAATATGAAGGCAACAAAGACATTACTAGTTCATGCTTAGAAAACCTTGGCCATAAGAGTGGTCAATGCCAGTTTAGCACAGAAAAATCCAGTGTGTATCCCTTGAAATCATCATACAAGGAAGTTGTTCAGAATTTCCCTACCATGAAACATAAAATGGTAAAACTAGAAACAGACTTTGCAGAGGGTAATCACTGAACCCTGGTAAAATAGTCTCTGATTAAAATACATATGCCCTGTGGTGATAAAAGCAATTGCAATAGAAATAATTGCTAGTGACTACCTAGTACTGATGTGTTAGGCCTGGCGCTAAATTTGCACAATACCTCATTTGATACACACAATCATCACTGGAGTAGATTCCCTTCTTATTCATATTTTATGGCCCAGGAGACTACATAAATTCAGGTTTTATGTAACTGTTATAATATAAGAGAACTGGAACTAGGACTTTCTGATGCAGAGCCTCTAGTTCAGTCACCGGTGCTAAGCTTTCCTGCCACGGAATGTTGGGATGTGATTATATAATTGCATCAATCTGAAGACTGAAAATGCTTTTATTTCTTTTTAAAGAATAGATATTAATTTTTTCAAAGCCATGCATATTGCCAAAAGAAGGTTAAGTTTTTCAATATTTGCATTAATCCCTGCCCCCCCCCCCAAAAGAAAGAAAAAGACATTTATCAACAGATACCTTCAGGAGGAGGGAGTTTGGTCATAACACAATCTGGAATGGTGCCAGCCATCTGGCCACACATCCTGCTTGTCTTATTCAGTAATTTGTATCATTGAAGCTGTGTACAGACATTGCCTACTCCTTGGGAGCCCTCTTAAGAACAGAAATAAAAACTCTCTGCAGATGTGAGCAAGCTGATGAAAAGCAAGGAAGTTTCTAGTTAAGAAGTACTGTCAATCTTTTCTCACACCATCTGAACTTATAATGCCAGGAAGGAAGACTTCAATGTTGTTTAAGAGGATGAGCATTTCTTTCTGTGAAACTAAGTCATCTGGAAAATGACTGAGAGATCCTGGAGATAAGTCCCCCTGGCTCAAACCTCAGCCTTTCCTTATCTAAATGAAGCAGTGACTTAGAATTTCAGTTTTGGAAGCAAGTCATCAAATCACATTGGCACTTTGCAGTAGTTACAGGTTGCTCTGGAATTATTCTCCCTTGGGTGAGATCAGAAAGGATCTTGTTTTCTGCTCCAGAAACCTGTATGAAGAATTACAATGTACCTTAGTTCCTTGTGTAATATATAGATCCCCTCCCTATTTGTCATCTTCATGATTTTTAAAGCTCACACTAAAAATTTATTGAACTAACTGCAAAACTATACGTCACAAAAGGAGTAATGGTAAGTTGGGTCTTGTCACAATTAGTGTTATTTTTTTTATTATATTTATTTATTTTTTAATAGTGAGGCACCATGAGGTACAGTTGTAGACTTACACATTTTTGTGCTTGGGTTTCGATTATACAATGATCAAACACCCATCCCTCCACCAGTGCGCATTTCCCACCACCTCGGATCCCAGCATCCCCCCCCCCCCCGAGCCCCCATCCTACCCTGCCTCTGTGGCAGGGCATTTCCCTCTCTCTCCTTTTGAGTGCTGCGGTCTGCAAAAGAGGCACTGAGTGGCAATCATGCTTGGTCGACAGTCTACCCTCAGCATGCTCTCCCATCGTGGGCGGATCCTCCCAACACCCTTTATTTGGTGTTCCCTTCTCTTTCTGAGCTCCCCCTTCCCCTAACATGTGTGGTTGTCCTCCGGGTCATTGAGTAAAATTCCTGGTACTAATTTCTGCCATACTTGGGTGTTAGTTTCCTATTTTGTTACTTTATGTTCCCCAGATGAATGCAATCTTTCTATGTCTATCCCTTTCTTTCTGAGTCATTTCGCTTAACATGATACTTTCCATGTAGTACCACTTGTATGTAAACTTCATGACTTCGTCTTTTCTAACAGCTACATAGTACTCCATTGTGTAAATGTGCCAGAGTTTCCTCAACCAGTCATCTGTTCTTGGGCACTCAGGTTTTTTCCAGATTCTGGCTATTGTAAAGAGTGCTGCAATAAACAGACAATTGCAGATATCACTTCGGCTATACTTTTTTGCCTCTCTGGGATATATTCCCAGGAGTGGTATGTTCCACATCATTAATCATCAGGGAGATGCAGATCAAAACCAGAATGAGGTATCACCTCACACCACAGAGACTGGCCCATATCCACAAGAACAAAAGCAACTGGTGCTGGCGCGGATGTGGGGAGAAAGGGACACTCCTTCACTGTTGGTGGGAATGCCGACTGGTTCAGCCCTTCTGGAAAACAGTATGGATGATTCTCAAAATTAGTGTTATTTCTGTGAGAAAAAATTTTAAGAAAATGGAAAGCTAGCATCGAAAGAAAATTCTTGTTAAGCACCTACTGGTTTATGGACTGATAACCAGAATATGTAAAGAATACTCACAGCTCAAGACAAGAGGACAAACAACTTAATGTTTTCAAATGCTCAAAGACACGATCTGACTATTCATTAAAGGTACTCTGTCAATGTAAAACCAAATTTAAAATGTTAAAAAGATACACAAGACCAGTAGTCCTGAGGGAAACATATATTATAATCATGGTGAAATATTGTAACATGCCTAGTGCAGCGGGTAGTGCATTTGCTTGCACGTGGCCAACCTGTGTTCCATTCCTCCATCCCTCTCAGAGAGCCTGTCAAGCTACCAAGAGTATTCCGCCCGCACAGCAGAACCTGGCAAGCTCCCCATGGCATATTTGATATGCCAAAAACAGTAACAGCAAGTTTCACAATGGAGACGTTACTGGTGCCCGCTGGAGCAAATCGATGAACAACAGGACAGTGCCTATTAGAATAAAATTAAAATGCAAAAATCCTAATTGCATATACTAACTTGGATGAAGTGAATATATTGCTTAAAATATTGTAAGAGTTTGCTGTTATTTTGGACAAAAAGCCAAAGTATTTCTGTGGCTCAGCATTCCAGGAAAAATTTAAAACTTGTGTCTTTTATCAAGAGAGGATCATTACCACTCATTCTAATGAGCTCCATTTGCAGTATTGATTAAGGATATGAAAGAACTGACACAATCTTAAAGTATTAAACAAGGCATAGAAGGTACCGTGTCACCTCCTTCCGTTGGTGACCTTTGATTGTAATTTTGTTTGTTTATTTTTGAATACACTTAATCTTTGATTATGCATGGAGTCCTATAAAGATAGACATGTGACAACTTTAGATTTACTAAAAATCATGACTTTTATGATTGCCTACTGACTCTTGACAAAAAGAGCTGAATTGCATACACGGGATATCTCAATTTTTCACAATTTCGTGGTCTCTGTGTAGTTAAACAAGGAAACAGAACAGAACAGCCTGCCCAAAGTCACAGTCAATGAGCACCACAGAGGAGTCTGAAGCCAATAATTAGCCCAACTCCTCTTTGTAAACTCACATCACTCTGGAAACTGTTCTATTAGACCCGGAGTTGATCCTGCTGATGACTGATATGACGGTGCTCACAGCCTGATTGTTCATTGCCTCTCCATCAAAACTTTGAGCTTTCTTTTTGTTCAGTAGTTTGCCTTCGTATAGAACTGAGCTTACCAGGGCGAGATATGGGAGTGGGGTGGGTGTTGGAGGCGTTGAGGAGTGAGGAAAACTCTGGTGCTTTGGTGGAGGGTGTGATGTTAGAACATTATATGCATAAAACCCTATTATTAGTAGTATTATAAATCACAGTGCCTAAAGTTTAAAAAAAATAGCTAAAAGGTTTTCCAAAACAACAAAAAAATTCTTTTTCCTCTGTACTAAAGTTTAAAAGTCAAAGCAAAAGGAACACAGAAATATCCACAAAGATATAGAAACCCTATTAATAATCATGATTCTTAAAAATGGAAGTAAGGGGAAATAACCATATTGAAAAGATGTAATGATTATAAAAGAAAATTGTTTATTGGGGCAGAACTTCAGATAATATGTCTCACTCCAAAAGGATTCATATGAAAAAAAAAGACTGGCATATATTTGTAGCCAGTAAGATGATAGGACAAAATGATACAGCCTGAAGTGTGAACCAGGAAAAGAGCTTCACTAGGAAATAAACAAGCACATAGCTCCTCCCTCAATTCTGACCTTAATCTGAGTAGACCAGAGAAAAATAAAAATGAGCTTCTCTTACTTTGATTTATTGCATCAAAATGTTAGTGAAGATGCTTGGCAAAAATCAAGTTAAAAGAATTTTAATTTCCAAATCAAAGTGACTTCGATTTGTCTCTTAAAATATTCTCACTTTCTACCCACCCATTTTATCAGTGAGTGACTCTTGTTCTGGGAAAAGTTAGCATAGGGGCCACATCTAATTCCTCTTGCAAGTGTTTACAGAGTCTGATTCTGGAATACAGGGCTCAGCGGAAGGTTTGATATTGCAAATGTAATGACAGAGTTAATAAGGATTGGTTGGAAATTAAACCTGCATATATTTCCTATCCAAAAAGTTTTAACCCATTCACCTCAGGTTTCTGAATATTTTTCCCATATCCGAGACATTTTAAATTGCTAATACTTTCTTCATGCAAATCTCTGCATAATTCATTTTTTTTTTGTTATTGTGGGTCATAGACAGTGGTGCTCAGGGGCTACTCCTGACAGCTCCCGGATCACACCTGAGAGACTTATGTAGTGCCAAGGATCAAACTGGGATCAGCCACATGCAAGACAAGCACCAATGCATTTTAAAAGGTTAAGTTGCATATCCATGAAATATGGCTTTTTTTTTTAGCTTAGTATGTTATTTACAAGTGTGACTGTCAGAGTCAGACCACCTGGAGTCAAATTTGGACTCAATCATAGAATAGCAAGGAGCTCTTTCTGGTTTGCATATTTGTTTAGTGAATGGTTTAATACAAGGATCACCACATAATTAAACTGAGGATACGGGATGGGGGTGAGGATTAAAATGAGATGAAATATGCAGAGCTTTTACTGTTTTTCCCAGCTCTCAAGAAGTGTTCGATCATTTCATTAGAGTGTGAGGAAGCATTAGAAATAATTCGGGCATGAGACTTCAAGTATCCCTTATGTCTGAATAGAGATGGGCTTGAATTCATTTATTTGTAAGTCTTATAAAATTATGCCTGCAATAATCTTTAGCCTTCAAAATTGTTTAGTTTCTAAGAATTACTGCTGAATTCATCTGATCATGAGTTTCCCTTACCTAAAATTCTGTCCTTCCTTGAGGACCAAAGCAGAAGTCCAAAATAAATCACTTTGTGGTGACAACCACGTCTTCTGTAATTGAATCTCAGTGTATGTTCTCCATCCGTTCTACTGCTTCACTTCATATAGCTGATGTTTAATTCAAAACGAAGCACTTGACATTCCTAATAGAGAGTAATTTATTGCGCCAGAGAGATAGCACAGCAGGTAAGGCTACTGTCTTGCACAAAGCTGACTCAAATTTGATCTCTGGTACTTTATATGGTCCCCAGAGCCTGTCATTCCTGAGCACTGAGCCAGGAGTAAATCTTGAGCATAGCAGGGCATGGGCCTAAAGCAAAAACTCATTTTTTCCCCATAAATGATATCTTTATTTATTTATTTATTTATTTATTTATTTTATTAGTGAAATACCACAAGGTACAGTTATAGACTTACAAATTTTTGTGCTTGGGTTTCAGTTATACAATGATCAAGTACCCATCCCGCCACCAGCGTCCATCCTCCACCACCATGGGTCCCAGCATCTCTCCCACCTCCCATTCCCCCCATCCCACCCAGTCTCTGTGGTAGGTCATTCCTTTTTGTTCTCTCTCTCTCCTTTTGGGTTCTGTGTGTGGTTTGCAAGAGAGGCATTGAGTGGCAGTCATGTTTGGTCTATAGTCTACTTTCAGCCTGCTTCTCCCATCCTGGGAGGATCCTCCCAACACCCTTTATTTGGTGCTCCCTTCTCTATCTGAGCTTCCTTTTCCCCCTAGCATGTGTGGCTGGCCTCCAAGTAAGGTAAAGGTAAAGGTAAAGGCCCTCCCGTTGATCGTCGATTTGCTCGAGCGGGCCCAGTAACATCTCCATTGGAGACTTTGTTGTTACTGTGTCTGGCATATCGAATACTCTCGATAGCTTGCCGGGCTCTCCGAGAGGGGCGGAGGAATCGAACTCGGGTCGGCCATGTTGGCCGCTTGTAAGGCAAACGCCCTACCCGCTGTGCTATCGCCTCCAAGTAATGGAGCAAAATTCCTGGTGCTAATCTCGGTCACTCCTGGGTGTTAGTCTCCCATTATGTTACTTTATGTTCCCCAGACGAATGCAATGTTTCTGTGTCTATCCCGCTCTTTCTGACTAAAAACTTATTTTTTTAAATCTTTATTTTCTCATATATGTTTGAAAACGCAAGTGAGACTTATTTTCTAGGGTTGGATCCAATGTTAACCCCACCTCTTTAGCATGTGCCTTTCCTTATTGTTTCAGCTCAAAAAGGAAAAAAAAAAACGCTTTTCAGCCTTTCTTGATTATCAGTCACCTGGAGGGCTTGTAACTAAACCCAAATGGAGAGTTTAGGACTATAATGATTCCTTAGAATTTGCATTTCTAAGGACTTAAGGGGTGGGGGGACCTAGAAATGAAGGTTGATGATGAGCCTGGAATTCCTTTGATACCACTTTCCTAGAGGATCATAACATGTCACCACAGACTATCCACATGAGAGAGTAAACTGCTCGAAAGCAATGCTGAAGTGAATCTATTGTTTGCTTTTGTTCCAGAACTTTGATAAATAAAAGTGAGTGTGTGGGGAAAAGTGGAGGGTAGCGTTTTTCATAGTGCTGGTCGGCTAAGTAAATGTTAGTGGTAATAATGGAAGACTTCTCTAGTATTTGTAGCCCAAAAATTAGAAAATAAAATAACATTAAAGCAATGGGTGTCAGTTAAGTTAAGCTGATAGTGAATGTTAATAATAATAATAATAATAATAATAATAATAATAATAATAAGCAAAGTGCTATTTGTTAGATTCCCAATAAAGTACTTTATATACAAGATATTATTTAATCCTCCTCACAATTCTCTGAGGACTGATTCCAATTGACCCATTGATGATACTTCCCGAGGTCTGTTACTAACAGATAATAGAACTTGGATTTCAATCAGGGCCCTTCCATCTAAATTCCAGCATTCAGAGATCGCACTATTTTTTCTATTCATTATTGAGGGTTTAACAAAGTTATATGTTTCCATTCTCATACTCAGCAAGTGGCAGAGGTCTCCTTTCAAGTCAAAATCATTCAGGCATATTTATAAATTTGACTCCTTGTTGCTTCTGCCTGTTTGGGGCTGAAATAAAAAGTTTTCAGGACTGAATTTGGTATCTTTTGCAGAACATCAAATTATCTATAACTCTATATGGGGGGTGGGGGTGGGGGGGTGGTTCTTAACCTCATCATCTGTCCTCCTTAGCCAACATCAGCATTCTCAGATAGCCCACTGTCGGATAAATAATGAGGATGATGGGCAGAGCAATAGTACCGTGGATAGGGCATTTGGCTTGCACCTGGGCTTTCATCCTGACATGCCACATGGTCCCCAGAGCACAGAGTCAGGCATAAGCCCTGAGTACCATCAGGTATGGCCCCCAAACAAAAACAAAAACAGATGAAATGAAATAGCATGTAAGATACTGAAAGCCATAGCATGTAAGATACTGAAAGCCTGGAGTGGCCTAGCCCCCAAACGTTATGAATTAGAACAGACAAAATAAAAACGAACAGCAGCCAAATAAGAGAGGGCACATTATTATTGCACATACTTGAAACTGATGTAATATTATATATGCCAATTTTACTGAAACTTATAAAATGAAACAAAAAAATCAGGGAAGCATTTCATAAATTAAACTATTTCAAAATAATCGTAAAATCCTTGGATGTTCTTTATGGTTCAAGTCTTTATATGATGCATGAGAAATCATCACTGCCCTAACTGTAATCCCTTTGATTTTCTATTTACTGGAGCTGGCACCAGTAACATCTCTATTCCTCCCAGCCTTGAGAGTTTAGCAGCCTCTTCTTACTCATCTTTTCCTAACGATTGGAGTCTCTTTCAGGGTCAGGGAAATGAGACCTATTGTCGTTATTGTATTTTGCATATTGAATATACCATGGGGAGCTTGCCAGGCTCTGTCCATGCAGGTGGGATACTCTTGGTAGCTTGCCAGGCTCTCTCAGAGGCATAAATGGATAGGAAGTGTCTTATAATGTGTTGCGCAGCCACAAAGCGGCCTCACGGTCCAGAGAGCGGCCTGGAGCATGGCGGTGGTTGGGCAGTGGAGGTCGTTTGCTGGGGCTGGGTCCCTTGGGGTGGGGAGGGCTCTCACCCGCCCCACAGCCTGGCACTGAGATGCATGAGAAGTAGCTATAAAATAAAATACAAGAATATCCAAGTAAAGATGCATTGAAGTCATGGTAGTTGTAAGTTTCTAGGCATTTTGAAGCAATGTCAAAACACTGAGTTTTCTAGCTGCATGAATTTTGTCTATGTTAATACAAATATGTGTTTTAGAGAAAAAAATGCATGGAGTGTCTGTGTTGTCTAATAGCTGGTTGGGGGTAACTCAGGGTATCAGCCTGGGTAATGATAAGCTGATAACATGTAACATTCTGAGTCAGAAAAGGAAGCGGATAACAAGAGTTCTGTAACTGTGTGCTCTAAATATTCGTGAACTAAATCTCTGAAATGAAAATTATTACTTAATTATAATTAGCAAAATACCCTGCTGTTGTGTTATTTCAAACAACATTGAGTTAGCACTGTATAAAAAAAGTAAATGAAAATTAGTATAGCCCTTTGAGCTATATGTATTTGATTATCCCATGGAGTCTTTCCACCAGCGTCCAAACAATAGTGTAAGAATCAGGGGCCGTGCTATCAAATTCCAGATCAAATAATTACCAATAATCACAGAAGCTTGATTTGATCAGTTTTTCTGATAAAATGGGAAAATTGGCTGTGACAAAGATGAAGAAATTTTTCTTTCTCACGTGATTTTTTGAAGGTGATAATCAGGGACTGTAGCTATAGTATGGTGGGCACAGCACTGCCTTGTACAAGACTGACCTGATTTGGTCCCCGGCACCATATATGGTCCCTCAAGCCTGGAGCTAAGAAGAACCTTTGAGTAACACCCAAAGTCACACAAAACAAACAAACAAGAATGGTAATAATCAGTAGCTATAGGGGATAAGTTTAGTATAACATGTTCATTTTTTGAAGTCAACTTACATGAGACATCATAATATTTCTTTAGTTATAAAAATAGAATAAACAATGTTAAAACAGCAACTCGTTTATGGTAACAAAATACTTTATATCAAGATATACTGAAGGATATCATTACTTTAAAATAGAAGTTTATTCAAGAGGCCCAGGCTTCAGAAATCCTATCCCAGAGGAAAACAAAGTTTTGTTCCTTGTGAGTGATACCTTGTGATACAAACTTTTCTGCACTCTCCATTAGAAATGATGTATTTTGTGCATTTACCAATGAATGTAATATCAAAAAGATAACACAACTTTTAAATTAATGGTTATGAGGATCTAAACTTTTTTTCTTTTTTTTAAGAACTCATCAAAAGTGATGGGAAATGTTTTCTGTATAAAAGTATGACTTCCCATAGAAATCTCTCACAATAAATACTCGAATCTTTTCCATGGCAACAGTACATGAGTGACAGCCAATTATACATTGCTGGTTGATGAAAAGGGAATAAAGGAAGTAACTCTTGGTAAGGAGAATAAAAACTCCGTGAAGATGTTCTCGAGGAAGGTATGAGAGAGGGCCCAGGGGAAGAGAGAAAGCTGCGTCTTCTAAACAACCTGAGCTTTGAGAGTGTTTTCTCTATCGAAAGGCAGGTTTTTGCACAATCTGTTTTTCTCTTGAGAACCCTGAAGGTTAAGTTCTCTTGCCTCTGTCTTCACAGTCTTATTCTGTGACCTCAATTTTCTTCCAGCACAGGCGCTGCTCGAGAGCATAAGTGTGTTCCCATGAAAGATAAGTGTGAAGTAAATCCTAAAATGCGTTTGGACATTTTTTAAACCTCCAAATCTCCTGAACTTCTAGTGTACAGTTAAAAATAGTGTCTAACTATTTAAAGTCAAGTTGGGATAAGTGATCCACATTAGAATATACATCTGTATATCTGTAGCCTGTATATAGTGTCATATTTATTTCCCATTGGTCCTTCTGGGGTTTTAAGATCTTTGTCCTTGTATTGTGGGTGAACACGCAGCAACTTAAATAATTTTAATGCTCAAAAAACAGTTGGAAAGTTAAAAGTGATTTTAAAGGAAATATACTTAAGTAAATAGAAAAAAATAAGTCACTGCTTATCTAAAGCAGTAAGTCTTGGGTCACGTCACCCATGCAGAGGTGTTCAAAGGAGGGAGGGTCTTTTGAACCTTTTGAAAGAGCCAAGGGACTATATATATATATATATATATATATATATATATATATATATATAAAGAAACTGCTTTTCCACTTGACTGCAAACTCAAGTTAGTACAAAAGACTGACAAGAGAAATCTGGGGCTGAGGAAAGTGGGAGCAGGAGGAAGTAACGGGCCCATCAGCCTCTGCCAGTGCTATGTGGAACTGTGGGACTCAGGGATCTGCTGTGACTTCCTGGTCCTGCCCTTTCTTTCTGACTCTGGAGCATCAGGCCCTCCTGGGGGTCCCTGGGCGCCAGAGATGAAGCAGTCAAAGGAAGACCACCAGCGGGGAGATGTAATATAGTGCTGCAAAGCAAGTTCTCTGATCTCACAAGCTCTGTCAGGATCTCCTCACAGCAGGTGCTCTGGGGGCAGTGGGCTTGGCAGCTGGCAGCTCTCTCTCTCTCTCTCTCTCTCTCTCTCTCTCTCTGGCTCTCCTCTCTCTGTCTCTGGCTCTCCTCTCTCTGTCTCTGGCTCTCCTCTCTCTGTCTCTGGCTCTCTCTTTCTTTCCTCTCTCTGTCTCTCTGTCTCTCTCTCTCTCTCTCTGTCTCCCACTTCCCCTACTCCCTCTTGTTTTCCTTCTTCCCTCCTCATCTCCCTCTGTCTCTCCCAGTCTGTCTGTCTCTCACTTTCTCTCTCTCTCTGTCTCTCTCTCCCTCCCTCCCGCTCGCCCTCCCTCCCCCCTCTTTTCCTTCCTGACTCCCCATATCTCTCTGTGTCTGTCTGTCTGTCTGTCTGTCTCTCTCTCTCTCTCTCTCTCTGGCTCTCCTCTCTGTCTCTGGCTCTCCTCTCTCTGTCTCTGGCTCTCTCTTTCTTTCCTCTCTCTGTCTCTCTCTGTCTCCTACTTCCCCTACTCCCTCTTGTTTTCCTTCTTCCCTCCTCATCTCCCTCTGTCTCTTCCAGTCTGTCTGTCTCTCACTTTCTCTCTCTCTCTCTGTCTCTTTCCCTCCCCCCCCCTCGCCCTCACTCCCCTCTCTTTTCCTTCCTGACTCCCCATATCTCTCTGTGTCTGTCTGTCTGTCTGTCTGTCTGTCTGTCTGTCTCTCTCTCTCTCTCTCTCTCTCTCTCTCTCTCGGCTCCTAGGGCAGTAACCAACCACATCTGCCCTCCCTGGGCCCTCTGGTCTCATCTTTGTGGCCCCCACCATCCGGGTCTCTCAGCACCCTTTACCACCACCCTCCCCAGTCTTGAGGGGGATACTCTCTCTTACAGGGAACAGAACAATTGAATACAGCTTCCAAGGGGTCAGTGCTGCCCTGGGGTCAAGGTCTTGTTTTGCCTAAGCCAAGGACCTATTCTCCTGGGCTCCTAAAACATGCTAATGGTTACGTGCTCCTTCAGGCCCAATGCCTAACTGTACTTCATGTGGGAGAAAAGTCTAATGCTTCTACTCCAAACCCCATGCCAAGCTTGGAACTCTGTCTGTCAGTTTTAAAACTTTGTTTCTTTCCCCTTTCAAGACGAAGAAAATTTCAACAGGAAGAAGTTTAGTCCTTGGTCTTTCAGCTCTGTGTTTGAAGCAGATTATTTTAGGCCAATGATTTCACGTTCCATTTCAACATAGCTGGCTGATAAATTCCCACACTCTACATTCAAATAGGAAAGAAAAGGTAGCTTCATTATTTTCCATAGCTCATTGCACTTCCTAATAAACTTTTCTCAACTAGATGGGGGCAAGGCTGCAGACATGGGGGAGATGCAAAATCAATCCAATTTCCTAAACTCTGCTGGTCTAAACAAGGTCATCATTCCCTTGGGGCAACTAGGTACTCAATTTTTGATAATTTTATTTTTTTTATGCAACTGACACTGCATTGTAATAGTATGTAAGTTTTGAGTGTACATCATTGAAAATCAACAAGGATAGTCACCACTGATAGTCTGACCTCATCCTTTGCCATGCGTTTGTCAATGTATTCCTGTGTTCCTTCATATCTGAAGTGGCTTTGGGTAAAAACCAGATGTATAATCTCACTGGGGTGAGAAAGGTGGGGGTGGGGCAGGTGTGCTCAGAGACATATACTCGGACCTGTCCCTTACCTGTCACCTTTGCTCATTTATTCATTTTTTTTTCTTATTGGACCACACCTAGCAATGCTCAGAGGTTATTCCTGGCTCTGAGTTCAGGAATAACTCCTGGCGGTGCTGGGGGGACCATATGGGATGCCTGGGATCGAACCTGGGTCGACCGTGTGCTAGGCAAATGCTCTAGCAGTTATACTATCTCTCCAGTCCCCCACTTTGCTTACCTTATTGGTTCCTTTTGTCCACTCTAGGGCATTTCCATAGCTGATGCTAGCTTGGACACTATTGGTTGTCATGGTGCCATGGAGATTTTTTCCAGTACGCTCTGCCTATTCAGCACTTTGCTTTATAGCACAATGTCTTCAGCTCTGGTGTGAATTTTATCAGGTCAGGAGCTAGATAGGGACCAGTTTCCTCCAGGGTGACTTTACAACCATTCTGTGGTCCAGCCCCTCACTAAGACTTTAGTGATTTCTCTAGACCCTGGACCTATGTGGGAATCCAGCCAGAGGCCCTTGGAAGCTCTCTGCCTTGGGTCTCCTCCGTTCTTCACCTACTTCTTTCTCTTCCAAGGCTGGAACAGAAACTTTATCAAGTGTAAATTTGCCTCCTTTTTTGCTCTTTCTATAAGAACCAGGATTTAAAGGTGGGTGGTAGAATTGAGTAAATTTACTTTTTTTCTCTTGCTTTTATGGATCTACCAATCATTTAATCATCACCTTTCATAAGATGAATCTATGTTTCCTATTTCAGTGGATCACCTGTAATGGTAAAAATTAAATTGATAAAAGCTCCAGAAAACACTTTTTGTGAAGGGAAAAATCCAGTCATTTTAAAATAATCAATAATTTTAAAACAACAGCTGAGTTCCATGTGGATATAGAATTATACTTAAGCAATCATGATTGTCATATTAAAATAGAGCTTTACATTAATAAAAAACAATTCTGAAAGAGTAATAAAAGTTTCTACTCCAAACAGAATTTCTGTATAGTATTAAGTTTGTTTGCCGCCTGAAAAAGATACCCAATATTTTAAAAATATTGTCAAGATTGCAGACAGATTCACTTTGAAATCTTCTGTCTATTTTGCCTTTTAATCAGCAGATTTTGAACAGGTACTGTGTCCTGTTCTTTTGTGTTACTAATCTAATAATTGCTATGCACATTTCACTGTTTTTAATGTATTCCCTTAAACAATCATCACTAAAATGTATTTGAGGTTTGTTATTTTTCATTAGTGGTGTACTGTTTGTACAGAAATTAGCATTTATTTCCTTGGTTTCCTTCGAGCCTTAATTTGCTAATATGTACCAAGAGTTTCTAAAAAAGAATTGTAGTGTCAAGCAGTGTTTCAAAACACAGAGTGCAATCCTTTTGTTTTTTGACAAGAAGTAGAAGGACAGAAACTAGGTTCCATAAGGAAAGGTCAAAGTAATTAGTCTTTCACTGACTCATTTTGTTTTGTTTTGCTTTTCAAAGGAAAGAAAGAAGTGAGAGGTTATTTTTTTAATTTAAGAAGATTTTTAATTAAAAAAAATCCCAGCCAGCTTTTCTTGTCAGTGGCAAATCAAACAAAGACATATTGACTTTAAGAAGGAGATTTTCCCTTAGAAATACACTAGGTCTTCCTGACAGCTAGAAGAGATTTTATCACAATGGATCTCTAAAGGTGAACATGGAATTTAACTATCTAGCAGTCTTCTAATCTTCAACAGATTAGACATTTAACTTGTTAATGATTGAAGTACATTGACAAACTAGAATAAAATCCTTTTTTTTTTAAAGAATATGTTAAAAATGATGCTGACCCTTCAGGGCATAGTATTAAAGGAAATGCATTTGAATCAATGTGGAATGCTGCAATATTCCTAGGTCCCAACAGCTTTGGGAAATCTGTTCAAGGTTTTTATTCTTCCATGAAAACATCAGGGGTAGGTTAGCACCAGGCCAAGATGTGAGCTTTCGCTCAGGGATCTCTATGAGGGGGCTTTCTTTTTTTTTTTTTTAATTTTTATTAGTGAGACACCATGAGGTGCAGTTGTAGACTCACAAATTTTTGTGCTTGAGTTTCAATTATACAATGATCAAGTACCCATCCCTCCACCAGTGCCCATTTCCCACCCCCCATTCCCCCCATCCCACCCTGCCTCTGTGGCAGGGCATTCCCTTTTGTTTTTTCTCTCTAGTTTTGGGTGTTGTGGTTTGCAAAAGAGGCATTGAGTGGCAATCATGTTTGGTCTATAGTCTACTTTCAGCATACTTCTCCCATCCTGGGAGGATCCTCCCAACACCCTTTATTTGATGCTCCCTTCTCTATCTGAGCTCCCTTTTCCCCTAGCATGTGTGGCTGGCCTCCAAGCCATGAAGCAAAATTCCGGGTACTAATCTCGGCCATTCTTGGGTGTGAGTCTCCTATTTTGTTACTTTATGTTCCCCAGATGAATGCAATCTTTCTATGTCAAAACTTGACGGCTACATGCAAAAAAGTGGACTCAGATCTCTGCCTAACACCACGTACAAAAGTAAGATCAAAGTGGATTAAAGACCTCAACATCAGACCGGAATCCATAAGGTACATTGAAGAAAAAGTTGGCATAACCCTCCATGACATTGAAGCTAATGGTATCTTCAAAGATGTCCCGCCACTGGTCAAGCAAGTGAAAACAGAGATAGACAAATGAGACTATCTTAAACTAAGAAGCTTCTGCACCTCCAAAGAAACAGTAACCAAAATACGAAGACAGTCTACAGAATGGGAAAGGATATTTGCCGAATACACATCCAGCAAGGGGTTGATATCAAGGATATAAAAAGTACTGGTTGAACTCCACAAGAAGAAAACATCCAACCCCATAAAAAAGTGGAGCAACAAAATGAACAGAAACTTTCTCAAAGAAGAAATCCGAATGGCAAAAAGGCACATGAGAAAATGCTCCACATCATTAATCATCAGGGAGATGCAGATCATGTTAAGCGAAATGACTCAGAGGGGGCTTTCTTAAGACCCTGGTTGTTTGTGTAGGGAAGTGATCACAGCCTCGGAATCCTGGAGCTTTCAAGTTCCCTGAGATTTGGGTGCATTATAGAAACCATTCAATGCAACAATATGGTCAAGTCACATGGTTTCCCCAACACTAGTCTCATCCTTTTGCTCATTTTCTGCTTCTCTAATGGGAAGTTCACCTTGCCGCATCACCATAATCTTTGCATTTAGGGAGTGCTTTTAAGTTTCAGGGAGGTTTATATCGAAGCCTGCAGGGAAATAACTTTGGCCTACTTTGGAGTAGAACAACTTGGCACCAAGGGCCTAGGAGCTCTGGATTGATGGCTTGTGAGTTTGTTTCCAGAACCCAGTCGGGGTAACTTTTTCAAGGACTTGGAATGACTTTCACAGTCTATTAAAGTCAAGTGTTTTCTGAGATGGCTGAAAGTTTATTGCTATCTTCCAGACTTGCTTTTGAGTTTTCTACTTTGCCTGGGTTAAATGGAGTGAAGGAAGCAAAGCTTTCTTGTATCTTGTGGTCATAGGAATTGGCAGCACTCAGCTGGTCATTTCTTGCCTATGACCTCAGGATATGAATGAACTTTCCTGACAATTGAAGTGTATTTTCAATGAAAGATGCAGAATACCCTTAAATATAAAAATATAAAGAAAAGATTGAAACCATGTTATATTTGTTTAATTAATTTTTAAAAATGTATTCAGAAACAACAGGATTTTTAAAAACATACCCTTTTATCAAACTTTTATCATTCTTCAGCAGATACAATTGGCAGTTTAATATTTGTATTTTGAAAGTTTGATTTTCTGTACTTATATAAAGAAATGATTCCAGAGACAGGGTCAATTGTTCAAATAGTTCTGGAAAATAATATTTTATTGTGCATAGTTTCTTTTTAGCCTAGAAAATATTTTGGTAGAACTTATTAATTTTGTTATTTAACTCATATATGTAAATAATGTTCTTAAGCTTTACTCAATATTTAAGGCAATTTTTAACTCCTAAAAATATGAGAGATTCTCAGTGCTTTATATAAGATAAAAATTAACTTCAAAAATAATTGTAGTTTTCGCAACTGTAGCTCGTTTATGATAATAATTAACTCTGTTCATTCCTTCTGTTCACATAGCATACTTCCCGAGAAAGGCTACAAGTTTAACTTTATATTAACACATTTTCCACAGTGTTCTTCAGAACATAGTTCAGGCAGATTGGACCACATTGATTTTATGGATGGAAAAACAGTTTCTGATAAGATCAGATAAGATACCCATGGTTGATTGGTTGCTCGGTGCAGAGTTGGGGTGTGGTCTTCATACAGCTTTCATGGGCTGGCACGTAGCAATTGTTCAAGTCTAACTTATGGGACAATTTACCCTTCTCCTCATTACCTGGTTCTGCACGAGTCCTTCTCCCCACCCTGTTCTTTCACCCTTGGACTCAACATTTAAAGTCTATTTCTTGTTTGGGCTTTAGTCCTCAGGATCTATGGAGCCAAAAGTTGTTAATAGTTTTATGTTTTTGATTTTTGGCTTATTTGTTAATTTTGGGGCCACATCCAATAGTACTCAGACTGTACTCCTGACTCTGCTCAGGAAACATTCCTGGTGGCACTCAAAGAATCAAGTAGTTTATCACTGAGATTTCCAAAATAACTTTAGTCTTTTGCAGTGTCAATATTTCCCTCCATCTCAGAGCTTTTATTTTTAACTCAGGTCACTGACTTATGAAGAAATATAAGTAAATGACTATTTTAGATACACTTGCATGCCCACTGGTCTCAGGAGAGTATCACAATTAAAAACTTCAATTTCCTTTATTCATTAAATGCCAATAAGTATCAGGGAGACAGACATGTATAATATTCATGCAAAACATTTCATATTAATGGACTCAGATGTGAAAAATAGGTCATTTTTGAATTCTGAGTTTGATGCATAAGTGGCCCAGAATTCCACTAATGCTATTAAACTACGTTCCATAATATAAAATTTATAAAATTTTATATTGTATTTCATTTATACGTATAAAGGATTAGAAAAAAATGACCAAAAATAATAATCTTTTAAAAGGTCCAATTGGCAGCATTGGTAATGATTTAAAATACTAACCTCTTAGTATATTAATAAAGCTCATCTTTCCAAAATATTCTGTTTCAAAGAAGCCTCTCTTGAATGAAAACATACATTAGCATTTTGAGAAAATTTTTTATTAGAAACCTTTTGATTTTTTAAAAATTCATTTGGGGGCTTTACATGGTGCCATGAGGTCATTCCTGGGAGTACTTGAGGAATCATTTGATGCTACAAACCAAACTTGTGCCTCCCACATGAAAAGCATCCTTTAAGCGATTTCCCTGGACCACAAGTTTATTTTTCCACGTTTTTTGTTAAACATTTTATTTTTTTGATTCTTTGTAGTGCCAGAGAAGAGCCCAACATATCCGAGGCAAGAGCTCTACCAGTCTTTGCTTCTTTGAAAGAATAACCTGTATCTGCTCTGTGAATTCTGTCTTTCCCTGGGATTCTCTAAAACGTGGCACTTTTTATCTTCTCTGTCCTTTCTAAATGTATCCCCTTCCCTTTTATTCGTGCCCATTTGGAAATACCATGGTCTCTAAGAACCCCTGCCCTCCCCCGCCAACACACACCCCCGCCAACCCCGATAACATTATTTTATTTGTTGAATAAGATAACATTTTAAGTTTATAGGGCTGGAGCAACAGTGCAACGGTAGGGCATTTGCCTTGCATGCAGCTGGCAGGACTGAGCTGGGTTCGATTCCTCTGCCCCTCTTGGAGAGCCCGGCAAGCTACCGAGAGTATCTCAGCCACACGGCAAAGCCTAGCGAGATCCCTGTGAAGTATTCAATATGCCAAACACAGTAACAACAAGTCTCACAATGGAGACGTTACTGGGTCTGCTCGAGCAAATCAATGAACAATAGAAGGACAGTGGTACAGTGCTAGATGTGAGGTAGTAGTCCAATGTTCTATTTTCCCTAATACTGTTCATTTTTTGGTCATACTCACATTAACTTATATTTGTTAAGAATACTACATATTCCATGCAATGTATTAAGTGATTTACAAGGATTATCTCATTAAATTCTCACTAAGCCAGTAACATGTAAATATGTTTGTATTATAAATTTAAAATCTTGTTCAAAGTTTAATATGTAAGAATAAGCAGAACCTGGATTTGAACCCAGGCACTTTAAAACACCATACTACATAACTAAAGAAGATATTAAATTCTTTGCTGACACACTTATGTGAATTCATCTAGGCTCATAGGTTTAATTATAGCCTATATGTTGTCCATTCCCAAATTCATAATACCACCTTAAAACCCAGACTTATGTCTTCACTAGCATGTATATTGAAGTCTGTGTGTCTGTATATAACTCTTGATCATTTTTTCCTGTGGGCCTTCCATAGCCTTCTCAACTGTGATGATGAAAACATTTATTCAATTTTGGAGTTATAGGTGACCAGCTTTCACTACTAATAACTGCAATTCCTTCACAGTCTCAGTTTTACACAGGTTGTCTCTGACCAACCATTCAACCACTAGAGTTTATTCTGTATGTGGTACCCCAATGGCAACAATCCTTTAGTCCATAATTTTAAAACTCTCAACTCTTTGTTTCATTACTCTCTCTCTTAAATTCCATGTGCGCTCAGTATTAACATTTTTTCATAATTCTTATTTACTTCTTTCTTGAATTATTCTCATTTATTAAAACTCCAACACTTTTTAGTTTCATTATTTACCACATAGTCATGCTTACTCACTATAAATTTAGAAATTAAAACTAAACACACATCCGACAAGGGTTGATATCAAGGATATACAAAGTACTGGTTGAACTCCACAAGAAGAAAACATCCAACCCTATCAGAGAATGGGGCGATGAAATAAACAGAAACTTCCTCAAAGATAAAATCCGAAAGGGTAAAAGACACATGATAAAATGCTCTACATCATTAATCAGGGAGCTGTAGATCAAAACAACAATGAGATATCATTTCACACCACAGAGACTGGCACACATCCAAAAGAACAAAAGCAACTGGTGCTGACGCGGATGTGGCGAGAAAGGGACCCTACTTCACTGCTGGTGGGAATGCCAGCTGGTTCAGCCCTTTTGGAAAACAGTATGGACGATTCTCAAAAAACTAGAAATTGAGCTCTCATTTGATCCAGCAATTCCACTCCTGGGAATATACCCCGGAGAAGCAAAAAAGTATAGTCGAAGCAACATCTGCAGTTGTCTGTTCATTGCAGCACTGTTTACAATAGCTAGAATCTGGAAAAAAACCTGAGTGCCCAAGAGAAGATGACTGGTTAAAGAAGCTTTGGTACATCTACACAATGGAACACTATGTAGCTGTCAGAAAGGATGAAATCATGAAATTTACATACAAGTGGTACTACATGGAAAGTATCATGCTAAGTGAAATGAGTCAGAAAGAGAGGAATAGGCATAGAAAGATTGCATTCATTTGGGGAACATAAAGTAACAAAATAGGAGACTAACACCCAAGAGGAGTCGAGATAAGTACCAGGAGTTTTACTCCATGGCTTTGAGGATAGCCGTACACGCTAGGGGAAAAGGCAGCTCAGATAGAGAAGGGAGCACCAAATAAAGGGTGTTGGGAGGTTCCTCTCAGGATGAGAAATGCGTGATGAGAGTAGACTATAGTCCGAACAAGATTGCCACTCAATTTCTTTTTTGCAAACCACAGCACTCAAAAGGAGAGAGATAACAAAAGGGAATGCCCTGCCACAGAGGTACGGTGGGATGGGGGGAAGGGGGGTGGGAGGGATATTGGGACTGGTGGTGGTGGAGAATGGGCACTGGTGGAGGGATGGGTATTCGATCATTGTATAACTGAAACCCAAGCACAAAAATTTGTCAGTCTACAACTGTACCTCATGGTGTTTCACTATTAAAAATTAAAGAAAAGAAAAAGGAAAAAAAGAAATTAAAACTAAGTGGGGAAAAAAACCAAAAATCTAAGTGGAGCCTAAGTTTGAAGACACAATCATAAACTCTCACACTCTTAGATGATTATTTAAAAACTAAAAGTGAAACAATTAGAAAAGAACTATCACACCCATCTCTGGCCTTCTACCAGTAGTTTGGTTTCCTGACAATAATATGAAATGAAGTATTTATGCTCCTGTCTGATACAGGAACATAAACTCTTCCACTGCACCAGAGTCTCTTGTTCATTTAAGGTTTGTCTTGGGTATTCTACTTTTTCTCTCTCTGTCTCTCTCCACCTTATTCCCCTCTCCTCTCCTCTCCTCTCCTCTCCTCTCCTCTCCTCTCCTCTCCTCTCCTCTCCTCTCCTCTCCTCTCCTCTCCTCTCCTCTCCTCTCCTCTCCTCTCCTCTCCCCTCCCCTCCCCTCCCCTCCCCTCCCCTCCCCTCCCCTCCCCTCCCCTCCCCTCCCCTCTCTCTTCTCCTCTCTTCTCCATACCCCTTCCCCCGACCCTCCATCCCTCCCACCCTTCCTTCCTTCCTTCCTTCCTTCCTTCCTTCCTTCCTTCCTTCCTTCCTTCCTTCCTTTTCTCTTTCTCTTCCCTTCTTTACTTTGCCATACTGGGTGATGCTGAGGATCTGTTCTAGTTCAGCACTCAAACCTTAGTCCATTGAGTTATCTAGCAGGCCCCTTTGCTTTTTTTCCTGTGATCAATGTCTCACTGTCTACTAATTCAGCCATTTATACTAGCTTGTGAATGCAATGCCATTTTCTCATCTTAAAAACAAGCTTATCACCCCCTGTATCCTCGGTTTCTATTTATTAGCATGCTTTCCATTTTTGCCCATTTTGTAGCAATACTCGGATTTCATTCATTCCATGACTTCTTAAACTCTCCAAAGTTCTTTACCTCACCACCTACAGATATTTCTTTGGTTCAGGGTACCAGTGAATTTCTTCTTAATAGCCAACTCTCAATAACCACCTTATCATGTTATATGGTGCTTTTGACTCTTCTTACATTGCCTTTTTATTTAAATTCTATATATCATACTCGGGCCGGAGTGATAGTACAGCAGTAGGGTGTTTGCCTTGCGCGCAGCCAGCCTGGCCCAACCAGGTTCGATTCTTCCGCCCCTCTCGGAGAGCCTGGCAAGCTACCGAGAGTATTCAGTATGCCAAACACAGTAACAAGAAGTCTCACAATGGAGATGTTATTGGGCCGGCTCAAGCAAATCGATGAACAATAGGAGGACAGTGTAGACAGTGTTTTATATCATACTCAGTTCGTTTTTATGTTACCTTCCTGGTTGTTCTTCACTCTCTCTTGAAGATGAATTCTTTGCTCAACGGCCGTCTAATTTCAGAATATTCCATTTCTTTTCCTTTCTCTCTAGTCACTCCCTTGGTGATCTCATTTAGTCTCATGGCTTTAAATTATTTCTTTAAAAAGATAACTATCAAATTTATAATTTCATGGAAAATATATTTTTCTGCCTTCTGACTCATGTTGCCTGCTGCCTACTCAACATTTTTATGTGGATGTTTAAGAAATATCTCAAACTTTGTATCTCAGTACACAGCCTTCTTCAGTTCAGAGAAAGGCAAAATTTGATTCTTTGAATTGTTTCAGAAGAAAATACACAAAAACTTAGAGTCATTAATGACTTTATTTTTCTCTTATGAAGCATAAAATTCATCATAAAATCTTATTATATTTACATTCAAAATAGGTGCAAAATATGAGTATTTGGTGGTAATTCTCTGTCTCACATTCTTGGCTAAGTCATAATTACTTTCCTCTTTTGAAATAACCTTCCTGTAGTTTCCAGTCTGGTTTCAATTCAGCAATAAAACTTATTCTTATGATAAAGTCATATTATGTCATTTCTGTCTTTAAAATGTACTATGTTCTCCCATCTTAAGGAAAATGAGACCCCCAAGCCCTTCTAATGGCAACTGTGGGTCTTCAATGTAGAGCCATGTTCCTTTAGTAAGTACACACAACCATTCTTCTCTATGTTCACTTAGTCCCATCATATTAGTTCTCTAATTGTTCGCTGAACAAATATAGCATGATTCTGCCTTAGGTCATTGCCCCTGACCTCTTTGTTTAGAAACTTTCTTTGCTTGCTGTCCCATCTCCATTTCAATTTTTTGTTTGAATATGAACTACTTAATAAAAATTGTTCTCACTGTTTATTTAAATTCCATCATCTCATTCCTAGCATCCTGATTCTGGCAAAGACTGGCAAGCTCCCGTGACGTATTCAATATGCCGAACACAGTAACAAGTCTCAAAATGGAGATGTTACTGGGCCCGCTCGAGCAAATAAATGAACAACGGGAGGACAGTGACAGGACAGACATAAAATATCACTCTCCAACACATTGGGTAATTTGCATATTTTAGTATGAGAGTAGTTCTTTTTCTTACTCTCCTGTTTATAAAGCAGTCTGCTAGAGGACTAGAACCTGTCTGTTTTATTTACTGAAACTCTCCCTATGTGAAGACCCTGGGTCTTCCCCGTTAGAATCCACTCTGACTCTTCCTCAACTAGACCAACCAGACCAATCTCCCAATTTCTGGGAAATGTTGGTTCCTCTGTCAGAGACTTTGCACAGCCCATTTCTTTCACCTGGAATAGTTTTCCTCTCCATAAGTCACACCTTCACAGCCTTCTAAGTTGTTCCTAAATGCCATCTTTTTATTCAAATATCTTCTTTTGACTCATCCTGACTCTCCTATCACATTTTCAGTTTTATCCTTAGAATTTTGTTTCAACAGTGGGTTGAAAACTCTTCCTTACAGATTTCTAAGACTCACCTTAGATTTAAATGAGAACGTAAGATCCATGAAAATTTGTTGACTACTTTTGTGGTTACCTAGTTCATTTAAATTCAGTTAAACTTTCATGTCTAGATTATGGATTTTGCTAACTTGACTTTAATTTGACTATACCTCTTTTGTTTTGTTTTGGGATCACACTGCAGTGCCAGTGCTAAGGTTTTTTTTCTAGCAGTAGTTGAGGGAAACATGCAATGTCATGGTCCCAACCTCCAGAGTACAAATCATGTACAACTATTTACACTTTCTCCTCAGTTCTGCGTCTCATCTTGATCACTTGATCACTTGATACCCCATTATTCATTGATTTACTCGAGCGGGTGCCAGTAACGTCTCCATTCATCCCTGTTGCATGCTAGTGTAGCCCAATGGCATCTGCTCGTTCTAGGAACATGCAGAGCCTCAAACCGATCATTCAGGGTCTTGACGAAGAAGTCTGACCATCTCGTAGGTGGGCATCCATGCGATCCTTTGACGTCCCATGGAATCCAGTCACTAATATCTCTAGTCGAGCGGTCGTCTGTAAACCTCATTACGTGTCCAGCCCATCTGACTTTTGATGTCTTGGCAAATGAGACAGCATCCCTGATTCTTGAGCGTTGACGGAGATAGGAACTCCGGATTCTATCTCTTATTTGAGTGAAGCGTGATACTCCAAGCATAGCTCTTTCGATTCCTCTTTGAGAGATCCAAATAGCGTTCTCATCTTATTTTTGTAGTGCCCAGGTCTCTGAGGCATATGTTAATGCAGGAAGAACAGTGGAATCGAAGAGATGTGCTCGGAGCTGGAGATTTTTTGTCCTCTTAGTTATTTCTTCAACGTTTTTAAAGGCATTCCAAGCGTCTAATCTAAGTGTGCAAAAACTACAATGCCCAATAATAGCTCATAATCTGTCTTCAGAGTTAAGGGGAAAGGGATGAGGGTGGGAAGATGAAATGCTATGCTTTAGAGAGTCTTACTGACTTTCAAAATTGTGACTTGTGAATCATTTTCTATTTTTTTCTTATGGGGAAGATATTGTGAAGCAGAAAAGTATTCTTTGCATAGATATAGAGTTTTAGTTTGCAATCACTGGTGTTGGAAACCAATAGGAACTCAGTGTTAGTATTGTGGACAGAGGATACTCCTGTCTTTTGGCAGCAATGAAAAGTCCCCCAGTATTGACAGCACAGTGCTACCAGGTGATGCCACCTAGGGGTTATATATTTTAATTGACCTTTTCCTTTAGCCCCAGTTGAACCTCTGTGACTTGGTTGTCAATTTATGAAACAATTCCGTATTGTACCAATTGCTCAGTGATGTCAGCAGAAAATTCTCCCAACCTCAAATGTTCGACTACAGAAGTACAGGTTCTTGTGTAGCATATCTGATCTAGATTTTTTTTAAACCAAATCTATAAAATCATTGTATACCCAACAAGATCTTCAACTGAGAAATGGCCAAAGAAATGTTGAAATGAGATATCCAAAAGCTAGGAACCATGCTTTTGGAAATCTCATTGATATGTATTCAAAGTTACCAGTCCATTGATCAGGACATGGTGAGAGGCAGGACTTGTGCCAAACTCGGGCTTTGCACTGGGAGTTGCTCCTGGCTGTTGCAGGGGACCATGTGGTACCGGGATTGAACCAGACTCAGGCATACTCCAAGAAGATTAAGGCCTTCACCTATTGACTTAATCTGTGGCACTAAAGATAATAGTATTTCCTCCCATCCTCCATTCAGACATATCACTTTAAATTTACAAAGTTATTTTTCCTTAAGAGTTTTAAAGTGTTTCTATAAAATCTCATAATACCCAATTTTTGGAGGTTATGATAATTATTACTTGCTTAATTTTTTAATTGAATCACCATGAGCAACACTTACAAAATTTCATGTTTGAACTTCAGTCATGCAATGATCGAACAACCATCCCTCTACCAGTGTATATTTTCTACCACCAAAGTCCTCAGTATCCACCCTCCCATGCCCTCCCCCCATCCCACCCCTCCTCCTGCTTCTATGCAGACAGTTTCCCTCTTACTCTCTCTCTCTAGTTATGGACTTGCCTAGTTTTTAATTATGGGAAACGTTAAGAGTATTATGAAATTTATTTTCATTTAAATATATCTGATCCACAATGTTGTTAGTCAACAATATTCTCATTTGATAGAGTTATATATTGCAATACGATTACTACCCTACCAATACTTAATACTTTATCTCATCACATCACATAATTATTATTTCTATCTTGCAGTAAACATGATATAATCTTTTGACAGCTTTGAAGTTATAATATAGCATTTTCTTCTGTAATCATTATATCATATATACACTAGATCTATTAGTCTAATTTACTTTCATGCTGCAAATTTTTCCAATTCCTCACATCCAATCTCATTATTGCTATTCCACTCTATGTTTTGATATTTGGTTTTTCAAGTCCACATATGAGTAAAATAGTTATTTATCTTTATGTGATTTATCTCATTTAAGATAGTACTGTGCTCATGACTTACTTCTGGCTCTGTACTAAGGGATTATCCCTGGACGGCTCGGGGGATTAAGTAGAGTGACAGGAATCAAACCTGGGTTGGTTGTGTGCAAGGAAAGCCCCTTACTCGCCGCCCGCCCTATTAACTCTCTGATCCCTCTCCCAAGTTTTTAATTAATTAATTAATTAATTTATGCTTTTGTTTGATCACACCCGGTGATGCACAGGGGTTACTCCTGGCTTTGCACTCAAGAGTTACTCCTGGTGGTGCTCAGGGGACCGTATGGGATGCTGGGAATCGAACCTGGGTTGGCCGCGTGCAAGGCAAATGCCCTACTCACTATGCTATCTCTTCACCCCCATCTCCCAAGTTTTTTAGGGTGCTGCTTGGTCTTTTGTTGTTGAGTTCTTTCTTGACTATCAGTCTTTTATCAGATGTAGTATGCATATTTTTTCCCATGATTTTCTTGATGTACAGAAACTTCTTAACTTAATGTCATCCTATTTATTTATTTATTTTTGTTAATAGAGTCAAATCTCTGAAGCCACTATTGAAACCACTTTTGTGCTATTTAAATGTACCTTATGATTTTAGATTCGACATCCAAATCTCTAATCCACATATATGTGAGGATTTATTTCTAGGCTCTCAATTCTATTACATTGGTATACATGTATACTTTGATTTAATAACACATAATCTTTGTGACTACAGCTTTGTAATGTAGTCTATTTGGGGCTTGGCTACCCAGTAGTTTTCAGGGTTTACTCCTGGCCCTGTGATCACATGGGGCAGTACTAAGGCAACCATTTGTGGTACCAGGAATCAAATCATAATCAGCTGCATGCAAGGAAAGTGCCTTAATCCTTGTATAGTCTCTCTAATTCCCTTCACACTACAAGCTGGGGGGTAAGATAACTCCCAGTATTGAAGAAATACTTTAAAAAAATCTTTCTAGTTAAGCATATCAGTCTACTTTGCTTGAGTTATAAGAAACTTCACCAAATACAACTTTTCTTGTAAATGGCCAATGGACCATTATATCCACAGAATGGAAACAGGGAGTGTGATTGATTTTTTGGTACCAGCACCTCCACTGCAATATCGAGGTAGACTTTCAAATGTTCCAGTCATATTTAGTTGTGGAGATTGTCATATATTTTCAAATGAATTTTTGAGCTGAGAATTTGCATTGCTCCCTTTGTAAAATTACAAATATTATATATAGACATATAGCGGTTTGGGATAAAATGTTACCTTCAGGTTGTCTCCATAGAGAATAAGTAGCTGATCCAAATAGTGAAGTTGAAGAAGGAAATGGCTTTGCATGCTGGAATGAAGAAAAATGTTCAAAGCGCATTTTCAAGTGCATGATTCATCAAGCTTTGATATAGAAAATTGTTTTTGCTTCCTTTTTCCCAAATTAAGAATGGAAAAATCAAGGGCTAAAGAGCTAGTCCAGTGAGTAAGACATTTGTCTTGCTCATGGCCAATCCATTTCAAACTCTAATACCGAATATGATCCCCTGATCATCGCCAGGAGTAATCCATGAGCACAGAGCCAGGAGTAAGCCCTGAGTTCAGGCAGATGTAAAACTACCCACACCTTCCCAGAAATAACTGAAATCAATGTCTACATGGTGTTGAGAGCGTAGAAAGCTACAGGGTTCAGTGATAATGGTTATATGTTCTGGTCTGGGAGATACTTTAATTTTTAAAATTTTTAATTTTTTTTTTTTGCTTTTTGGGTCACACCCGGGAATGCACAGGGATTACTCTTGGCTCTGCGTTCAGGAATTACTCCTGGAGGTGCTCAGGGGACCATATGGGATGCTGGGAATCAAACCCTGGTCGGCCGTATGCAAGACAAACGCCCTACCCTCTGTACTATCACTCCAGCCCCTAGGAAATACTTTAAAGAACTGAAATAAACGCGTTGCAGGCTGGAACTGTGGTTAGATCACAGGCACCAGGTAGTTCCCTGAGAACTTCTGAAGTGGCCCCAAGTACTACCAGGTGTGACCCCATTCTGTTTTTAAAAGGACCAGTGTTCTCCCAGGATCCTTTCCCCATATTTCTTTCCTCTCTCATGCTGAGCACCCCTGCTTTTATCATTCATGCATCTAAGCTATTTTGTACAAACTTTTGTTTCTGTTTCAAAGAGTTGAGCGCACATAGAAATGTAAAAGTGTGTGTGTGGGGGGAGGGTTTAGGGGAGGGTGAGAGCTATGCATGCACTTGTTGGAGAGGTAAATGCCCATCCAAAATGTGACTCTGTTCAATGGGGCATATGTTCATTACGTTCCAACAAGAAAATTACAATACAGTTATTTTTTTTTTAGCTGTAGGAGGAACAGGAACAATTTTGTCAAATAAAAAAGAAATGACTACTTCCATGGAAGGCAGGCTCTGTCTGCCCTCAATTTTCTTTTCCCAAGTCCTGTATCCTTCTAGGTTCTTACTTTTCGTTCATCCAGGCAAGGAAGCATCATTACAGTGTTTTCTCAGGCGGTATAGTATTACAGATGCTTTGGCTGTTTTTACAACAGCTATTGCATTTGTGTGTGTGTGTGTGTGTGTGTGTGTGTGTGTGTGTGTGTGTGTGAGTGTGTGTGTGTGTATAGCATTCTGGTGCTTCTGAAGTGTATATACACAACCAGATAAATGAGGATGACACATCTCTGTTCTACCCTTCTTATTCTATACTTGCCTTTCATTTAACAAAATGAGGAAAGTGATAGTGTTGATGCTAATGAGAAGAGGTGATAATGTGACTTTGAAATGTGGAACAAGAAAAATGGAAAGTTTGATAGGTGGCTAGGTCTCACTGTAATGAAAGAGTAAAGTAAAGTAAAGTAAAGTAAAGGCCCTCCCGTTGATCATCAATTTGCTCGAGCGGGCCCAGTAACGTCTCCATTGGAGACTTTGTTGTTACTGTGTCTGGCATATCAAATACTCTCGGTAGCTTGCCGGGCTCTCCGAGAGGGGCGGAGGAATCGAACTCGGGTCAGCCATGTTGGCTGCGTGCAAGGCAGACGCCCTACCCGCTGTGCTAAGAGTAAACCTTGAGAATAGAGGGCCATGACAAGGACAGAATGAAAAGGTAGGTGTCAAACAAGAACTGAGATATAAATTCCCTGATATTTTTTCATTGTTCTAATGCCTCCTCCCTTTTGCAAGGGTGCTCTAGTGTGGTTTAGGAAACCAGAATTTCCAAATAACTAATTTCTTCCTCCCTAGGTTCTTTTTACAAACTGCATTCTTTCATAAGAAGCTACCACAAAAGTGAATTTCTGTTATTTAATTGAACTGTCATTTTTGTAGAATCACAATTATCATTATTACTTACTTTCCCTCTAACTCTACATTTTTGTTAATCATTTCCCTTCTTTTTCATTATCCCATTGTTCTTCAACAAATTATGTCAAAATGTAGTTTTTCCATTAAAAACATAAAAAATGGAAAATTTTGAAACATAATACTAATAACTGAAGTAGAAAAATTTCTGCACTTTGGATTGAAATTAACATATTGATTTATTATTTGATATAAAAGAAAATATGTAATATATAATAGTCAAAGCATACATGGTATTCTTAGAAATCTTTCTCTGACATTGATGGTCCTGAAAGTTAACACAAAAGAAAATGGAGAATGAGAACCTACCTAATCAGACATTTATGACTGACTTCTGAATTTTCCTGTCATTCAGCATCGATGAAAAAGCTCAGTCTTTTTTCCTTTGTATTTGAATATACTATCTGTAACTTCTGTCACTGAGTATGATCACTTAAGTAATTGTGGTACCTAGCTAGGAATTAAAGCTAGGTCCATGTACTGAAAACCCTCCCCCTCCTTAGATGGTGCTAAATACTACCAGTGATTTCTGGGTGACCTATTTTCATTTAGACATTAAGCTAGTGGTACAGTTAAACAGAAAAAGACATGAAGCACAAATAATAAGTGTTTTCTACTTTTAATATGTCAAAAAGGAAGCAATAAATATCTTTAAAATAAAAATTATCTTATTTCTAATAGGAAAACAAAGACTTTTCTCTTCAATAATGTATTTAACATGATAGTAAATTTTCAGCTATTAAAATAAATCTTCCATTATAAATCCCATAGCTATGTTTGCTATAATTAAACATTAGCATGAATGTATAGGAAATGTGTTTTCCTGTTTTCCTTGAAAAATTGGTAGTATAGAGATATTGAAAAAACCTAAGTCTATATACAGATTGATTTAAGTACATTTTATAGAGCTTATAGTTGAGAACTGTATGCTCTGTTAACATATTGATGTACATCCCAATATTTATTGATTAAAATTTTCATTGGTAAGAAATTTCTGAAAATGTTGCATCTCCCCTAAACTGAACTCATAGTTAAATCAATCTTATATTTAAGATAGTACATGCCAATAAAGATATGCTTTATTAACAGTGTTAAAAGAGGCATCTTTCAGATAGTCTAGTGAGCTTAAGAGAGCCAGGGGTTATCACAGCTGTCAGACTCAAAGTCAATCATGAACTCCTGCTGGAAGGAAATTTCCCTTGATGCAAGATTAGCATTGTTATTGCAACCACTGGTTTTCTGTCTTAATAATGTATTCAGTACTAGGGAAAAAGAGACTAGAGAGTCTATTCACTGATCTCATATTTTAAATAAAACACATAGAGACCTTAAGGAAAATGAATTAAGTAAAGAGGAAAGTTGGATAGATGCAGTAACAGGTAATAGATTCCTAGTTGGACTCTCTATTGACTCTCCTCTGGATAGGATTGATGATGGTTTAAAGTTACTCATTCATTGTCAGAGTTATTGAACTCCTGAAAGACATTCTGGTATATTGTATTTCTTTACAAACTTTTATCCTTTCCTATAAAGAAGGATTTATAACCAGAGATAGTTTATTTGCAACTTTAGGCTTAGGATCTGAAGACTAAACTTCTCCATTCCTTCAAAGCAGATTGTCAGTCTTGAGTAGAAAAACTAGTTTATAAAGTACAAGCCATCAAGATTGACTCTTTTTTCTGTTTAACAAATATATTTGGGCAAGTTCTTAACTTTGAGAATTAAATTCCCCAAGTAAAATTTTATTAACTATTACATTCCTTATTATGAGATTTATTTATTTATTCATTGCTTTTTTGGGGTCACACCCGGCGATGCACAGGGGTTACTTCTGGCTCATGCACTCAGGAATTACTCCTGGCGGTGCTCAGGGGACCATATGGAGTGCTGGGAATCCAACTGGGGTTGGCCCCATGCAAGGCAAATGCCCTACCCGCTGTGCTATCGCTCCAGCCCCCTTATTACAAGAATTTAAAAAGTAAAATACAAAATCATTGGCCTGTTATCAAGGTTTGATTCATGTGACTCTGCCCAGAGAGTGAAACTTTACCAGAAATCTCAATTTATCACACGGCTTTTATTATATTTTTAAGAAATTTTGGTTAGAGGGATTCTATATTTGGATAAAGGAAGCAGTTGCATGTAAGTTAATTTGAAGAGATTTTGAAAATGTCCCCATATTGAAAATATTCATCTAGTCCTAATATTTGCATGTCTAAAATTATTTCTTTCAATTTAATTTTTCTCAAAAACAAGGCGATAAAAACATCAAGTGAAAGAGAAATCTAAATGACTTTATGAAGTAGATAAAATAAAATAGACACAACTTCATGTCTCTCATGAGAGGAAAAAATTATAATATGAGATTCGAGGTCAGTCACGATGGTTTCTTGAATATTTAACGGTGTATTTATATTTGGTAGGGAACAGGCTATTAATACCTCATGTGCCACCATATACCGCCCTGTGTGGGTGGAGGAGGAGGTGGGAGAGGAGATCCAATCATTCATACATACATACATACAAGAGAGTTTGAGAAAACCATGCTGCTTACTATTTGCATATTGCTTGAGTGTGTCTATTCATGCGTGTTTAACTACATGGTATATTGTACCAAATATTTTTTTTTCATTTTTTATAATTTTATTTGTTGAATCACCATGAAAGCAGTTACAAAACGTTCAGGTCTAAGTCTCAGTCATACAATGAAACACCTGTCCCTTCACCAGTGCCCATTCTCCACCCCCAGCAGCCCCAGTATACCCCCATCCCACACCCTCCCCCTACCTGTGGGGCAGATGATTTCCACATTACTCTCTTTCTACTTTGATCACATTCAATATTTTGACACCAGATCCACCATTATTATTTGAGATTTTACCCCAACATTCAGATCTGCTGAAAAGGCAACAGTAGACAATTTGCTTTCTATTGCTGATTATGAATAACATACGATGTTACGTGACTGCAGTAGTGGCCACACGATTTTGAAATTCTGAAATTTTAACACTTAAATCTGAAGGGATTTCTGCCAAAACCTGCTGGGTTCCGAGATTTGCTTCTGAGTCTCTGGGATCATGGCCTTCAAGCAGCAGATGACTTGGGGTCTCGTTGGGGTGGGGAGGACAGGACCGGCTCCACCCCCATCCCATGAGGCCCAAAATGTCTTGTCACTGCGGGCCCAAGCCTGACTGTCCAATGGCCTCTGGAGGATGACGGCCCCAAATATTTGTTTAATATCAGTGAGACCAGATATCATTTCCTTTCTCTGCAGATAGCCTGACATACAGGGAAATGAAGATAGAGGCAGATAATAATTTTTTTCTGAAGCTGAAAGTTAAGCGTCTATAGAGGCATCCACTGTTCAATGATGCTTACTGGAAATGTCAGTGTTCTATCTTCCTTTATTACTTTTATTGCAAAAGAATTTGTGGGTATATGGCTATATTCAGCATAAATGTTTCTGTCTTGGTATCCAGGAAGTTTTTTCTTTGATTTAGAAAACAAAATCATAACAAGGTTTTCTCAAAATAAATGAGTCAATTATTGATGTACTATACCAATATAATAAAGATAAAAATCACATATTGTTTCAAAGAAAACTTTCAACAAGATTCAACGTGCATTCCGACAAAGAAAACCTCTCAACAAAGTAAGGCTGGAAGAAACTTAGATCAGTCATGTAAAGGCTATCTATAGACTTTGGTGAAAAACTAAAAGTTCTTTTTTTTTGTAATATTAGATAAAGACAAGAATATCTACTTCTCTATGCTTATTCACATAATGATGGGATTCCTACTCACACCATTTAGGTAAAAGAGAAATTAAAGGGATTCAAATCAGAAAAGTATAATGATCACACTTCACAGATAACTTTAAAATATAGATAGAAAGCCCTAAAGACTCTACCAAAAATCATTCAGTAAAGTGGTGGTTTCAAAGCTAATATACAAATAACTTTTGTGATTTTATTTGCAAACAATGATGAAGAAGAGAACAAAGTTGGAGAAAAAACCCAACACCATTCAGAATTTTCTCAAAAAAAAATATAGTACCTAGCAATATGATTACAAAAAAATGTTTAAGATTTATATATGAAAACCATTAATAGCTATTGAAATAAATAGAAGATATCAGAATCCAAGGAAAACTCCATGTTCATAGATTGAAAATAGAAACATTAAACTGACTATCCTATTCAGAATTTGGAGAAAGAAAAAGAAGATGGGAGACTCTGAATTCTCTTTCTTTAAACCATATTACACAATGGAATTCTACTCAACTCTGAGAACAGTTGAACTCTTCCATTTCTTTACCAGTCAGTTGTAACTGGAGGTGATCATTCTAAGCCAAGTGAGTCAGTGCGAAACACAGAAAGACCTTACGGAGGATTATAAAGAAGCAAAGTAAGGACAAAGAGAATAGGCAATCAAGATTCTGCCTACAGCAGAACTGAACCTGCCTAGGAGGGGGCAGGAGGGTGATAAGGAAGTTAGGGACTTTGGTAGAAGGATATTCACACTCCAGTTTGGGATGTGAGCTAATTGCTTTGCATGGCTACAGCATTAATATTCATACACATGCAAATCATTATTTCTCAGTTAAAAAGAATACATCAGCCTGGTGGCCTCTAGTCAATCTCCACTTAAAATTTTTAATTTTCTTATTTTCTAGAGTTTACATCCCAGAACTTATAAGAAAGCTAATATTTTTCTACCAAGAATTTCAGTAGCTAAGAGAAAAGCTAAAAAAAATTAAAATCATGAAAAGTTTTCATGATTGTTACTAAAAGATCATAATCAAGGGATACTAAAACATTATAAGTTTTCTGTTCATGTTGCAGTTATTTTTTCTCTCTCTGTGGGGGAATTACAGAATCTGTGGATTCTTTGCATAAGAGTTATGCATAGTAATCATTGTGGATTAATTCTACCAGCTGCTTTGAGAAAGGAAAATCTAAATCCTGTAGTATATGAAGAACCAAGGACCAATAGGGAGTTTTTCCTGTGTGTTTACCCGCTGTGAGCACATTCTCAGCTAAATGTTTCTATGGCTATCATAGACTTTAGTATTCTTTAATATGTCCCAGATCCTAGCACAGTAGCTATAATGGATGAATTAAAATAACCACTGGGGTGATTTAAAAATAGGCCCCTGACCTAAAAGTTTCTAGATTTTTTTAAATAATGATTTTAAAGATATTTATATTTCAAGTTAGCCCCCATTTACCATAATTTTTAAGCCATCTCTTAGAAAAGAATATGGACATACGTTTCATTTGCTAAAGTAAATTTGCATTTAATTTAAAGTTAGTCTGCCTTAAATGTTTCTCAAAAAAGATAAAATGGGGCAGGAGCTTTAGTACAGCAGACAGTGCACTTACCTTCCACGTGGCTGATCTGGGTTCAATCCCTTGTACCACATATAAACCCCTGAGCCCTGCCAGGAGTGAATCTGAGTACAGAGCCAGGAAGGAATAAGCCCTTAGCTCTGCAGGTTTGGCCAAAAAACAAAACCAAAAAGAGATAAAATTCCCATCAATGCAACAAATGGAACATGAAATGTTTTCAAATTTCTTAGGAAAACACTTTATTTAAAAATCAAACTGCTGGCTATCGGTAATTTCATCCAAGGAGAGAAAGCTGCTGCCTACCCAGGCTATTTCAAATATAGGGGCAGAATTGTGATTGAATGGTATCACCAACTGCCATTTCAATTTTGAGGGAGTCAAAACTACTTCTCTAAATTCTGAAGGAAATATTTGAGTCCTACCATGAGAAAGATGACAAAATATCCAGATTAGCTCAGGCATGAGAGAAATGAAGAATCTTTTGTTTTGGAAATAAAATTTAAAGTATTCAGAATAACTTATGAACTCTTGATTTTTTGGCACATAGAAACTTTTACCTTTATATATTGTATGAAATACCCAAAGTAGGCCTAGCCTAGAAGATGAATTCTTTGAAACTTGGAAAATCAGGAAAGAAGAAATTTGAATGTTGGTATCTGCTTTAGTTCTGCTTTCCATTGATAGTCCATGTGTGAAGGAAGGGTGGTGAATTCCCAAAGAATCTCTGTATTTGGAGTAAAACAATTCAGTCTTGGGTGATTTTGATCTCTGCAGTTACTTGCAAAAACGTTCACCGAACAACTTCTTAGAGATTCCCCACTACAGACAGTGGCCCGTCTAGGGATCAAAGATTGAAATCTCACTGATTCAGTCTTCTTGGAAGATAAAAATACAGGATCAGCCAGCAATTTGAAACTCCTAGGAATATACCTAAGATCCCTAAAGCACAATCAGAAAAGCTATCTGCACTCCTATGTTCATTGTGGTGCTATGTACAATAGACAAAATATGGAAGCAACCCAAATACCCATGAACATGTGACTGGATAAAGAAACCATGGTACATATACACAGTGGAATTCTGCACAACCTTAAGAAAAGACACAGTCATGTGATTTGCTGTAATGTGGATGATCTAGAAAATATGCTGAGTGAAATCAGTCATAGGGAGAGGAACGGACTCAGAATGATGTCTCTCAGATGTGGGATATAAAGAAACCTCAGGGGGAGGATATCAAATGTCTGATGGCAATATAAATGAAGAGAAGGAGAAATGGTCTTCGGTAGGAAGCTTCGCACTGGGGGAGGGGTGAGGAAGATAAGTTTGGGAAGGGAACACTAGTATAATAAGAAAATTGCTTGTTACAGAGGCAGGTTAGGGGTTGAGAGGAAAATGGTGACATTGCTGGAGGATAATGGGCACTGGTGAAGGAATCGGAGTTGGAACAATATTTGCCTGAAACTAAAAAATGAGATTGAAAGCGCAGTGTTTCCTTGACTTACTTTTTCTTAGTTCTTCCCACACCGATAACTGAGCTCAATCTCTTCCTCATTGCATTTCCTGAATGCATTTATGTATGTGCTGATACCTTCATCATGATTTGCTTATGTAGACTTTTGGAACCTCTGGTTTGTATAAACCCTCTCTCCTCCCAATGCATGACCCAAGCCGCTCCTTTCAAACTGAAGTTAGGAATTTATCACACGGTCCTTAAAACACATTGTCTTTCTACTGAAGATGAGATAATGTCCTGGGGCAGGAGAGCTAGTACTTCAGGCAGGGCCATGACCTTGCACAAGCCTGACTCTGTTTTATCCCTGGCACTCCATATGCTCCACCCCTGACCCTCCACTCTGCCTGCTGTGCCAGTAGTGATCGCTGAGCACAGAGCCAGGAATAAGTCCTGAGTAGCACTGGATGTGGCCCAAATAATTTTTTTTAATGCTCTAACTCCTAACAAGACATATAAGGCATTGCCACGTGGAGCCCCTGGTGACCCTTTCAGTGCCACCTTCCTGGTATTTCTGCTCTAGCTCTGCTGAATTCAGTGCAAATCCACAAAAGCTCTACCTGTCTATTATCTCGGGGGATCCCCAAGCCACGTGCTCTATCTGGGACACCTAATTTTGTCTTCTAATTTCTCGCACTCATTTTTCGACTCTATTTTGATGTTTATCCGTTTGTAAGGATGGATTTACCTAATCCTTGGAACTCTCTCATGCATCCAACAACCTTCACCATAAACTAAGATGCATATTTCAATGGATTATTTAACAGTCTCTTTTTGTGAGGTAAAAGCTTCCCAAGAATCAAGATCATCTCAAATAACACTTTACTGCATCCAATAGGGACATTATAGGATTGCAGTAAATATATGCAGAACAGATGAATTTGCAAGCTCAGCAGGTCAAGGCTGGCCTCATCGTTATCCTGTATCCTCTGTAACCTTCAGCAAGAGCTCAAAAGTCTCAAGAGTTTTCTAGTCCTAATATTTCACTAAATGTTGTAAGCAGGAGAATGGCTAACACTGAATTCACAAACAGGTAAAAGTGAAATTCAAAGGGAAAAATAAATCTTGCACAAAAATCAAAGTTTCATGGAATTTAATTTCAGTTATTTTTATGCTCTTGATAGCCTTCTGCTGACCTCACTTTGTGTGGTATAGTGGTATAAGTAATTCCTGATTTGGACCTTTACAGCAGCCTTTAAAATATGCATGCTAGCTGTCCTCACCCATCCGCAGTCTCAATCTAAAATCAAATAAGAGGAGGACGTGGCAACCTTTCTCAATTTGCTGAGAAATTCACTGTGGTGATCTTTTCCAAGGTAATTTTCATTTGAAAATGATATGATGGCCCTGACCATTAAACTATCAAGACTCTTCTTTTCTCCTTCCTTCCTTCCTTCCTTCCTTCCTTCCTTCCTTCCTTCCTTCCTTCCTTCCTCCCTCCCTCCCTCCCTCCCTCCCTCCCTCCCTCCCTCCTTCCTTCCTTCCTTCCTTCCTTCCTTCCTTCCTTCCTTCCTTCCTTTCCTTTTTCACTCACCAGGCCCTTTCTACCTATTCCTTGACTAAATCTTCCAGGAGAAGCATGCCAAGCAACTAAACTTATGAAACAACCAGTCTTCACCGCCAACCACTCCAGGCGGCCACCGAAAGTGATCAGGTCGAATCCCCAACCAGCGAAAGCTCCAGAAGCCGCATCCACATTCCTCCACTGAAGCCCCACCAAGCGATTCCACTGCTTCCTGAATATATGCAGAGATGCTAAACTGGGAATAATTTCAAGTACCTGGTGCCTGGGCTAAGAACAGTGATGTTTTTTTCAGAGTTGAGGTGGGTGACCTGTCCCCAAAGCCCCACGCTTCCAGAATCCCCAGAAGCCACGTTCGCCTCCCACCGCCAATGCCATGTTACTCTTTGGTCCAGAGCATAGATCCTGAAGTCCTTGGACCACGTGACACCTCCTAATGCCTCAATCCTGAAATTCCAGTAGGAGCACACCAAATTACATGGGAAAGTTACATAAAAGCCAACTAAAGTCAACAAAGAAATACAGTAACATGGATGACTCAACTAGCAACAAACAGCTTAATAAATTTTTAGACAAGAAATTAACAACCCTGTGATGAGCTATAACAATTTTCACATACACTGAGATTTTTGTTACTTATTGATTTTAACATTGGAGCTTTGTTATCAAATCAGTTATAATTCCATAATTGTACCAACAGTTGTGAATTTTTATACATTAAAATAAAACTTAAAAAAATACTTCAAAAAAACTAATCTTGTTAGAAGATACAATGCCATAGATACAGATAAGTATGTGATAATTTGTTTTAAAAATATATGTGTATTTCTACAAGGTGATTGTCATCAATTATCCTTGATTACATATCTTTTTTCAAAGGAGTATTAAGCACTTTGCTCAATTTTGATAATGTTGTTTAAGCACGTGATCTCTATACCTTGAAGGTAAAGGCATTACAGTTTAATACTTGGAGAGTAATTTGATTCTCACTGAAGCCAACTGGGACTCATGTTAATGCGTTGCTTACTCTATTAGGGAATGTTTGAGAAAATTTGAATCGTAATGCCTCATCACCATATTGTGTTTTAAGGACGGTGTGATAAATTCCTAACTTCAGTTGGAAAGGAGCGGCTTGGGTCATGCATTGGGAGGAGAGAGGGTTTATACAAACCAGAAAGAAAAAAATCTGAATGCACTCTTTTCTAAGAGTAGCACCTAATAGAAGAGAATATGTGAAGTACTCTAATTACTGACCCAAAAGAAGTTAAATTTATCGAGATCTTTTAAAATATTTTAGAGTTTCTTTATAGAAAACATGAATATGTATTTGAATATGTACTAATAATTAGAATGAAATAGATAGGTATCGGAGAGATAGTACAGCAGTGAGGTGTCTGCCTTGCACGCAGAAGACCTGCATTCAATTCCTGGCATCCCTTATGACCCCACCTCAGTCCACCAGGAGTTATTCATTAGAGCAGAGTCAAAGCTAAGCCTTGAGCACTGCAGGTGTGACCCTAAAACCCTCCGTCCCCCTTCCCAAGATAAAAGGAATAGAGCAAGACCTCTTTGGACCAATTTGAGTTATCCTCATAGAAACATCACACTAACAAAAGGAGTATGAAACTCCCAGAGATGACAACTTCTATATATGCGTTTTCTACAAATTCAAGGATACTTTCGAACAGGTGAGTAATACAAAGAGCTGAGAAGTGCTGGTGTGCGGTTTTCCATAACAAACAATACAAAATATGTTATTTCAGTTGTGCTTTGGGGCAGGGATTGGGGCTTGGAATAGAAACATCCCAAATATGGTGGTGAGAAGGTGTAATGGAGGTGGGATTGATGTTTGAAATTAAAATGTCATCAAATATTGTGAACTACCTCATAAAATAAAAAGTTTAAAAAAGAGAGAAGTGCTGATGGAAGGGCTGGCTCCAGTGAGAAGGTGGGAAGTCAGAGTCAAAACTTCTAGTGCACTGGGTTTGTTTATCTCTGTTACATGCTCTGTAGCTTGCTTATTTGTTAACATTTTCTTTCTTTATTTTTTTTTTCTTTTTGGTTTCTGGAGCACACCTAGATGTGCCCAGGTCATACCTCTGTCTGTCTGTGCACTTAAGGGTCACTTTGATTGTGCTCCAGGTATTCGCAGCATGCAAAGGCAAAGTCTTACCTGCTGTACTATCTTTCCAGAACCTCATTTGTTCGCTTCTTGACCCATCGTCTTGTTAAAAGGACATACAAATACCAACAACCTTAAAGAATTTTGTTTAACCACAGTTGGCAGCATATTTCATGGGTCTGAGGCAAAATGAAAATTATTCATTTTGTTCCTTTATTCAAAAGCTTTGTTTGAAAGCCAGGGGGGAAAGTACTATGAAAGATACCAGATATACATAGATGTTTTCTTTTTTTCTCGCTTACTTCCTGTTAGTAATACCTTTAATTCATGACATTAGCAGTGTTATTTTGCTCAGGGAATTTATGCCTACCCAAAACTGCCTTCTCATAACTTCCTACTCCAACTCAGTGTGAACTGGAGATGCCAACCTCATGATCCATGCACCATGCATGTACTTACTTAGCGCTGAGATTGGGGTGGCCCAGGACTTGGGATAGCTTCAAACTCTGGCAGCCTAGGCAAGGAATTTTTCCTCCTTTTCCCGGAGATGTTCTGCCAGGAGATACCACATGGTGAATGCCTTGTGAAACTGTCCTTTCTTGAGTTGAAAATGTTTATTGGTGTCTAGTCAGCCATCCTGGCTAGAGAGACAATGGGAGTGGAAGAATGGGCAGGGCTTCAGGACTCTGAGGGGCTGAGAGTACTGCTGAGAACCCACCCCAGGAAAAAGAGTACCTGATGCTGGCATATACATAGAGCTGAGGGGCCAAAGGTTGCACATATCTTGCGCTATGCCAAGAAAATTGTTTACAAAACACAAATTCACAACAAAAATTATTGAATATTCCACAAAAGCTGCTGCCAAATATTTAACCCTAGGATGTGGGCCTTCTAAATACAGAAATCTATACAACCATGCTAGCCGCTCATTCATAAACATGACAGTGAGGTTGGCTGAGAATTCTCTAACATCTCTGGCACATGGAAGACATTGCCTAGTCAGACATGGTGGCTAGAAGACACACATGTCCTGGTCACACAGGGTATCCTTATCAACTATTTTTGTAGTGTTAAAATAAAATTAAAATTTTTGAATGCCTTAAATTTCAGCTTTCTAAGTTCATTCTACTGATGATGCATCTTAGTGAAGACTTAACAACTAGACAACCTGAAGTGAACAACACTCACTGACGGAGTGTTGAGTGTTGAGTGTTGAGTGTTGAGTGCACGGAGCAGGAAAAGCATTGCCAAGGTCATAAGCTCTGCTGAAGTATGCAGGTGGTACCTGCAATGGTAAAGTTATGAGCAAATAACAGCTTTTTACACAAGAGTCAGTGTAAATGCTATGTTAAACGAGTTTGGTTTTGGTGTTACTGGGTGAATGATCCATAACTAGAAGTTTCATTGTGGGCAGCTATAGGAGAACATTGGTTTGCTTTTCCTCCTGGATGCAGGGAGCTGGGTTTGTTGATTACCCCAACCATCAATTACCTTTGCCTCCTGATCAGACTCTGTTAACTTGTATATATTGTTTTTCTCTTCTCCTTAATGTCCTTTGTATGGGTAGTTACTTCAGAGCAATAACTTTTTGTATGGACACAGGAAGGGCTGGAGTGATAGCACAGTGGGTGGGGCATTTGCCTTGCATGTGGCCGATCTGGGTTCAATTCCTCCACCCCTCTCAGAGAGCCCAGCAAGCTACCGAGAGTATCTCCCCCACATGGCAAAGCCTGGCAAGCTACCCATGATGTATTCGATATGCCAAAACAGTAACAAGAAGTCTCAAAATGGAGATGTTACTGGTGCTCACTTGAGCAAATCAATGAACAATGGGAGGGCAGTGCTTCAGTGCATGGACACAGGAAGACAGTTAAAAAGACATGCTTTTGTAACTTGGGAGTTAATTGACTCCAGATAATATTACCTTCCAGATATTTGCTCTCTCGACTTAAGCCTCAGGTGTCCTTACTACCTAGATCCCCCAAAACAAAGTCTCAATGAGAGACTGGATGGACCCAGGGCAAGCTGTGAGCTACCCTGGCATTGAAATGGGTCTGGCCAAAGTGTTATAATACTTAACTATAAGTTAAGGGCATGGTCATGAACAAATTCTGTCATGATCCAAAAAGTAATAACTAGATTCAGACCCTGCTTGGGTTAGGAATGAGTAATCCGGCCTAAGCACTATAGTCTGAGTCTGGGATAAGATGTCCTCAGGAGAGTTGCCCTACAAGCCTAAATGTGTCCTAAATGTGTCCATACAGAACAGGCAAACATTAGGAAGTAGAATTAAGATGTTAATTAAGTTACTGGTTGAAGGAGAGGAGAAATGCCCCTAAGTGCTGTTTTGCCCTTGTGGGCTACAGGTGGTCAGGAAGGCTTGATAAACTTGTTGATTGTATTTGGGGGGGCGCATGGTTGGGGAGGCGGGGTTAGAGAGACAGAGAAGTGGGGTTGAGAGAGTTTCTGTGAAGCTGAACAGGATGGGAGAGAGTGAGAGACAGAGCAAGTGGTGGAGAGAGCTGTGAAGGGATATAGAGAGAGAGTTGGAGAGAGCAAGGGGAGAGTTGGAGAGAGCGTTGTGGAGCGAGTGAGAGAGATTGTTGTGAAGAAAATTTGGGAGAGATGAGAGATGGAATAAACGGCACCTGATCACCAACCAGTGTGACCTCATTCCTCCTTCATCCTCCAATTGCAATGGCCATCCTAGGTGAGGAAGTGGTTTGAAAGCACTGAACACGGTGGCAAGAGAGAGTCCCTGGGAGTGCCTGCGAACATCCAATAATGTGCAATCACTCATAGCATCAGTCACCCAAGCAAGTCACGCAAGCTTCCACGCAAGTAGTATACACAGACGGCAACGTAGATCTGGATTATAAAGTCCCTTATGGTTTTATTGATAGTGCAAAAGAGAGATTGGCACAAGTGCTTGAACTGTCAACATTCCCTTGGGGATGAAACAACATTCTTGATGTCTTTGTTTGTATTTTGTTTTGGGGTCACATCCTCATGTGCTCAGAGATCACTCCTGACTGGGCTCAGGGGAGCCCTTAGGGTGGTGGGGATTGAGTCCAGGTCAGTCTAATGCAAGGCAAGTGACTTGCCTGCTGTACAATCTCTCCATTTCCCAGGAAATGATACAAGTCTTACAATTGCCATTTATATAAATTTGTCTTAGGGGAGATAAAGGGTATTGAGTGGTTAACAACCAACTCTGAAATAATACATGCAATGCTCAGAACAATCTGTCTGGTTAAGTAAATTTTTGGAGAGTTTTTGTATTGCCACATAATATCTTAATGAAGTCCTTCTAGCAAGTTAGGCAGTTGAAGACATAAATATCATAATGATACTACACTGTTTGAAATCTATTGTCTCCCAGTTGCATATAATTAATCTAAACTGCTTAAATTGTCTGTCTGGTCCTTTCCAATTTCTATCATTTCACACTATTTCTCCACAGAAATTCCTCCTCATTCTTCCCATACCTTCTCTCTCGATCCTTCACTAATTCTGCCCCCTTTAACTGAATTCGTATGAACTCATTAAATCTTAAACTTTACTTTCTTATGGAGCAAAGTCTGCTTCTCTCCTGGTAGGATGATTTGTCCAACTCAGACAGCCTGTATCAGTCTGGAGGTCTCTGATCTGACACTTTTCGTGTTGTCTCATTTCTGTTTCCGGAAAGCAGAAGTCAGGTTTGTCTTCACAGCCACCCAATTCATCTTTCTCCCCTTGTCCCCTGGAGTTTGACACTTCATTGGAATTCAATAACTGTGGCAGAATAAATGAAGTGACAAATGTTCTTCTATAGTGAAAGACTATAAAAATTTCAGTACCTACATCTCACTGAAGTAGGTATCTGTGTCTGTTGCTGAATTAGGCGGGGTGGAGTATAGTGAAATTCTTGATACATATGTACGTAGAGTTCTTTTGGAGGGAAATGGGTTTCACTTTTGCAACCCAGATCTTGAATTATTCTTGATTGTTAATATTAAAACAGAGAGTAACAAGAGAGTTTTGAAAGATCTGCCTAAGTTTGTCCCATAAATTCTGATAATTTGCTCAAAGAATGGTTTTATGGTCTTTTCATTTTTTCTTTGATTTCCTTTTTGTTACTATTATTAGTTAGCAGTATGTTGTTCTTTACAAAAGGAATGCATTAAACAATATGAATAAATACCCAGAATAAGAATTTTCTCTATGAGTTCAATGTTTGTTGATTGAATAAATATCTTTTGAAATACCTTTCCAAGCTGGTTACAATTTTGAGGGCTCTGCTTACCTTCCGGGAAGGAGTTTTGATAGCAGATTGCATAGTTAACCATTATAAGTAAATGTGAGGGTTTTTTTTTTCTTTTTAGTGAAATGCTTACTGGAATGATAAATTGTTGTTGGAGAGCAAGCAGGAAGAAAAGAACGAAGAGGTAAGCTTACTTTTGTTTACTTTCAATTTGATGTGACTAGTTTTCAGAAGGTAATGTCAGCTCAGGAGCAGGAAAGTAACAAATTATAACTTTTTCTATAGTATTGGGCAGTTCTAACTAGTCTCTGCATGGAGTTGAATATGAGGGATTTAGCAGCATCCAGGATTGCTTATGTTCCACTTCAGAAATCATGGTACAAGTTTGACAATCATGATCACAATCACGATCATCCTGTTGTTCGTCGATTTCCTCGAGCAGGCACCAGTAACGTCTCCTTCTTCCTAGCCCTGAGATTTTAAAAGAGCCATTTCAATGCTCTTTCAGGATTAGGAGAATGAGACCCATCATTGTTACTGGTATTTGGCATATTGAGTATGACACAGGAAGTTTGCCAGACTCTGCCGTGCGGGCAGGATATTCTTGGTAGCCTGTCAGGTTCTCCAAAGGAAAAAATAAGATGTCATGTGACCGCAAATGCGGCCGCATGCTTCCGGGAGCTGGGTTTTATAGTCTCTGTGTCTTGGCCATTGATGGGACCAACCTGGCGCTGGCAGCAGCTGGTGGGTGTGACGCCTACCTACTGGAAGATAGCGGGGGTTGGGGAGTCTGGGTGGAGAAGGCCCAGCCCCAATTCGAGTTGGCTTGGAGACCTCAGCCCCGGGACCCACATGCCTGGGTTCCTCTGCCAGTTCTTTCATGCGTGAGGTCCGTTCGGACGTGTGGAGAGTGGTCCCAGCATGACCGTGGCTGGCTCAGGAGATCCTCAGCTGCTGGGGCTCTGCAAGTTTGACAATATATTTTCTTTTTCTTTTTCTTTTTGGGTCAAATCCGGCAATACACAGGGGTTACTCATGGCTCTGCTCTTAGAAGTTACTCCTGACTGTGCTCAGGGGACCATATGGGATGCTAGGAATCGAACTCAGATCAGCCGCGTGCAAGGCAAATGCCCTACCCACTGTGCTATCTCTCCAGCCCCAGTATATTTTCACTTGGAGAAAATTTCAAGAATTCTATAAAAGGGTCTCTGCACATTTAAAAGGGGCTATCACTTCCTATATGACTGAAAATAATAGGCAAGTAATCATCTGGCCATTTTCCTTTTCTTTCTCTCATACCTACCACTGTGCTATCGCACACCTGGGCTGGAGCAATAGTAGGGCTGGAGCGATAGCACAGTGGTAGGACGTTTGCCTTGCACGCAGCCAACGTGACTGACCTGAGTTCGATTCCTCCGCCCCTCTCGGAGAGCCCGGCAAGCTACCGAGAGTATCTCACCCGCGCGGCAGAGCCTGGCAAGCTCACCGTGACGCATATTCGATATGCCAGACACAGTAACAACAAAGTCTCCAATGGAGACATTACTGGGCCCGCTGGAGCAAATCGATGATCAACGGGAGGGCCTTTACCTTTACCTTTTTTACCTTTCTCTCATACCTATTTAGTGATTGCACACAATGCGTCTGGCCCTGTTCAGAGTATTAGATATTCATCTGGAAATGAGAGGAGACATCTCTACTGTTTAAAGTAGCACTGACTCAAGGAACTTCTTCCAGTGATAGGAAAATCTTACAATATTTATGCTCTAATAAAGTGACCAATGGCTACATGTGATTATTATGTACCTTAAATGGGTCTAGTGTAAGGGAATGAATTTTAAAATCCCAATTCCATTTTAGTATCATAAATTTATAGAATTGGCAACATAACCATTTTTTCTGGGGGGGGGGGGTTCACACCTAGTGATGCTCAGGGGTTACTCCTGGCTCTGTACTCAGGAATTACTCCTGGCGGTGCTTGGGGGATCATATGGGAAACCCAAGATTAAACCTGGGCCAGCTGCATGCAAGGCAAACATCCTCCCTGCTGTACTCTGCTGTACTCTGTATTGCCCCAGCCCCAATACAGCCTTCTTTACTCATATTGTATCCCTGCATTCTCTGTAAAAACACTTGCAGAAATACTGTGGCTTCCTGGAAAGCTTGTTCTATTTTTTCCTTTGTGTCTTTTTACATTAACTCCTTTGTCTAAAAGATCCAAGGTCCAGCAGACCCTTCACAGCCCCAAACATCTTTGCCTTACTATTTTAATTTTCATTAGGTTCCATGATCTTCTGCGTATCTTCCCGTCAGTTTTCATTGTACCAGTCCATATCTTGATGACAATACTTAGTATTATGTATGCCTAGTAGATATTATGGATGTTTAAAAGATATTATGTATACCCGATAATTTCAGACTTAAGAGACGGTAGAGAAGATTAGCTAGAGGCACAAACTCTGGGACCAGATTCTTCTGGGTTGAGGCAGATATTTACAATGAAGGAAATCATTTCTTATTTCATAAACACTATCCAACAAATACTATTTAATCACCAATCTCAACATTAATTCTAGACAAAAACCTTAGAAATCTGATAACCTTTTTTTCCTTCTCAGGCATGACTGAGTGTTTTAAATGAAAACTTAGAGAATGTTGAGTTAGGTCACAAGTCCATCACTGCTCCAAGGAAGTCCTAGGTAATTCAAAGCATGCACTGTATTGCACTGCACTGCACTGTCTTCCCGTTATTCATCGATTTGCTCGAGCAGGCCCAGTAACATCTCCATCATGAGACTTGTTTCTGTGTTTGGCATACTGAATACGTCACGGGTAGCTTGCCAAACTTTGCTGTGCGGGCAAGCTACTCTCGATAGCTTGCCAGGCTCTCCAAAAGGGGCAGAGGAATCGAACCCGGCTCAGCTAGGCTGGCTTCATGCAAGGCATACACCCTACCACTGTGATAATCACAAAATTTTGCATTTATTCTAAACCTGTATACTAATGTTTTCTAGTTCTTCTAGCACAAAGAATAGCACTCCTAAGTTAATCAGCCAACTAGAAAACTAACTATAGAAACCATCAGAGTAACTTTCCCCTTTCCCACTATGCATTGCAGATCAAATAGCAATGTCCAAAGTGTGACAAGATGCACATTTAGATGACTCTTAAAAAGATGTAAGTCTAGGTTGCTTCCTGTTACTTTTATCATAAAAGTATAGTGCTTGAATTGTAGGGTCCAAAGGTAGGAAGGACTATGCAAGTTCATTATATTCCAACTTCTTCTTTCCTGCTGCTGTGTTGAAATGCCAGCTTTGGTGCACACAGACAAAAGAGCTCTTATTTCAAATGATTTTTAAGAGGAACTTCAATCCACGGATACCTTACCCTCCTGAAAAACTGTCCCTCATACATAATAGAAACGGACTCTTTTTGCTGGAGATTGTCAAATTTATTAGTTTTTTTTTTTATTCTCTAGGAGGCAGGAGACAATTTCCATTTTCTTAATAATAACTTCAGGATGCTGAACATGTTATAAACTGCTTGATACATGGAGTACAAGTTTGGGTCACAAGCAAGTGCCTCCAAGTGTTGGTTCTTTTCTACTATACCTGTTGATTCTCTGAGTAATGCTAGACAAGAACTTTCCAGTCTGTAAAATGTGAAGAACTTTTACTTCCTTTACTCATTGGAGTTTTGTGAGAAAATTATTCTGTCTAGGGGGCCTCCTGAGGAGCAACCTACATTTTCTATCAGTAAATGCTTTGAATATTGCTATAATTTTGAGTATCAGACACCTTTTAGGTTGATAAAAGCCATTCTAATAATCTTTATTTTTTCATTAAGATGTAATTGATGCATAAAAGCATAAATTTCATCTGTACAATGTATTGATTTGATATTTATATATTCTAATTTGATCACCACAACAGTATTAGCTAATGCCTTTTTTTAAAATTTTAATGTAGGAGTATTGCTATTTATTCAGCCATTGGTTAGGCTGATTGAATTGGGGCTAATGCTTTTATTGCATCACATAATTATACTCTCTTTTGTTTGGTAAGAACAATTAGGACATAATATCTTAGCAATATTTAAGTTTGTAATTTAATATATGCACTAACGATGGTCATTATTCTGGTCTTAGTCTCCAGGATTTTATTCATCTCTTAAATATAAGTTTTCATCTTTTGGTCAATATCTCAGCTGGCCCTCCAATGCCTGGTAACTGCATTTCTACTCTTTTGCTATGACAGACGTTTAATTATTATACATACGAGTGATGTTATCCATTTGTGTCTTTCTCTGTCTGACTTCTCACTTAAAACAAGGATCAGAGAACAGGGAAATTCAGCAAGCTATCTGTTAAGCAGAGGTAATTAGCATAGGAGCCAATAGAACATAAGAGAGCAGGGATAAGTGTGTGTGTGTCTCTATCTGACGAGACACACACACACTAATCCCTGCTCTTTTCAAAGGAGTAATGTTTGAACTCAACTTGATGACTAATAAAAATATCCCAGATGCAGAAGGGGGAGAATTCTAAGAGAATAGTATGTGCAAATGCATTACGTTGTGAAACAACAATGGTTAATACTTATAACCATAAACTATGTGCCAGTTAATATTTTGCATAGATTTTATTGTTTAACCCTATTAGCAGCCTCTTAACATAGGCATCATTATTATTATCAACATGTCCACTTGAAATAAAGAGGTGAAGTAAATTTTTTTCACATTTAGAGTAAGCAGAAGGCGGGATTTAAATCTGTGTCTAGATGGGCCAGAGCGATAGTACAAGGCAGGGAGGACGTTTGCCTTGAATGTAGGCTGACTCGGGTTCAATTCCCCGTCATCCCATATGGTCTCCAAAGCACTCCCAGGAGTAACTCCTGAGTGCAGAGCCAGGAGCAACTCCTGGGCATTGTTGGGTGTGACCCAAAAAGCAAAAATAAATAAATAAATAGATAAAAAATAAATAAATCTGTGTTTAGAGCCTGTAAACTGAGACACTTTACTAAGCCTGGGTGGTGAGAGCCCAATAGGAGGTGAGAAATTTGAAGACAGCTTGGAACTAGGTGACAGGCATCATGTGCTAGTGATTTGCCCTCGGCAATGGGTGCGTCAGTCTTAAGAACCAGCAGATACACTAGTTCATCAGCAGTATTGGGCATAGGATCAACGGAGCAATCAGGGATTAGATAGATCTGGGGCTTGAGAAATTCACTAGCTCTCAGACTGGATCTTTATATGGAGGTGGCAGTTCAATATACTGTATTCAAAGAAGTTAGATGGTAACTGTTGTAGTTCAGGTTAGTTCCGAAATAATAAAGAAATGAACCATGAAGTTTACAGAGATGGTTATCCATAGCTGAAAGGGGCTATGGAAGGTAGACTAGATAAATGTGTGGTTCTAAATGGTATGTGTGCTTAATCATACTGATTTTTTTAAGTAGCTATAGAGTGGTAAACTGAATTTTTTATGAGGAAACCAAGACAATTTGCTGGATTAGTCATATGCTAAAGAATAAATTTGGATGCCTATCTCACACCAAAAAAATTAACTTAAAATAGATTAAAACTCTTAATGTAAAAGCTAAAACTATTTGGCTTTTAGGAAAAATGTAGGTAAGAATATTGTAATTTTAGGTAGACAATGGATTCTCAGATAGGATACTGTAGCATCATAAGCTAAAGAATGACAGGTAAATTCAACTTGATTAAAAATTTTAAAATATGTACTTCAAATTACTCACCACAGGAAAGTGAAAAATAGCCCCCCAGAATAGGAGAAAAGAGATTTAAATAATATATCAGATTTGCAACTGGACCATCGCAGTAAGTCTCGCCACTTAATAATAAAAAGAAAAATAGCACAATTAAAACTGAGCAAAGACCATGAATAATCATTTCCCTAAAGAAGGAATACAAATATTCAATAAGCATGTTAAAAAGATGCTGGCAATTATGAGACTCCAGGGAAATGCAAATAAAAAAATACAATTTCACATCTGTAGTAAGGCAATAACCAAAAAGACAAATAGTAAACACATCTTCATTAAGGTACGAGGAATTCTTGGTAACCGTCTGTTGGGAGTTTTAATATTTAATTAGTTAAATCATTACTCAGAGGGAGGGCACACGAGCTAGTGCTGGGGTGGTACTCCCAGTACGGTGCTCAGAGGGAGAGCACACTAGCTGGTGCTGGGATGCTCCTCCCAGTACAGTGCTTTGGGGATCATGCAGTTCTAGGGATCAAACCTAGGGCTCCCTACACCAAGCATACTTTCACTCTCTTAGAGCTATCTCCTTATTCCTGACTCACTTTTTAATATGACCATTATGTCTCTTCATTTACCAAAAAACAAATTCTCTGTTGAACAACAGAGATTTATTGTGCACATTTTCTTGCACGTTTACTTTGTGCAAGAAACTCAGTGACCCCGAAGGAGCCTACAATAGAGAGCAGAGTCTGAGACTTTGGGTTCTATTTAGTTTGGAGAAAGGCCAATTTTAGCTCAAAAACAAGAAAGTTGAAATTAATGATTTTCAAGCATGTGTGAAAGATTGAGTGATTCACTGGTCGCCCTCACATTTCTGCCGTTCTGCACTCAAACCAAACTTCAGCTTAGAGTTAAAAAGGCATAGCATGGACCAGAGTTAACCATCCAGGTTGTTCCACTTTGTTTTATATATTTAACCCCACTCCCTTTTATTTAATTGAAGACAATATAGTTCAAGCATAAACCTTGCATTTTTTCCATTACCATTTCCCCATTTATTATCTGAACTGTTTTTTTTTCTTTTTTTAATTTTTAATAGTGAGACACCATGAGGTACAGTCGTAGACTTACAAATTTTTGTGCTTGGGTTTCAGCTATACAATGATCGAGTACCCCTCCCTCCACCAGTACCCATTCTCCCACATCACTTATAAAAACCTTCCAATTTTACCCAAATCAGTACTCACTCAAACTGACTGGTTTGTGTGTATTCTTTTCCCTGTTCCTCTCCTCTATTATTTTTAATTCTTAAAAAAAAAGTGTAAAGAGTTGTTTTAGTCTAGCTTTTTTTTTTTTTTATCCTAACACAAAAGCCAGTAACTGTGCCTAGGATGGTATCTGGAAATTAAAGTAGAATTTTGTGGAGAAGGAACTAAAGTAATGTTCCCTGAGGTTTTGTTAGTGTGTGTTCATGTGTGTACCTTGTGTGCCTGTGTCTGTGTGGGTTTTTTTTGTGTGTGTGTTGTGCATGTGTGTATGTGGGCTTGAGCACAGGAGCATGCAGGCTAGTGCTTGAAAAATTAATGTTTTATTTGCTTTTCTTTCTTCTAATACATAATTTCTGTTTCTATGTGTTACATTATAGTTTCTGCCATAATATGTTATAAAGCTAGGTAGGATCAGTTTGCAGGAAAAGAATCCCCTGATTTAACTTAAATGGCTTTCTTCTTTTGAATAAACAATGCATGCCTTTCTCAAAATTAAAAAGATTGGATTCAGCAACATACAAAAAATTTCATACCGTCTTCAATATCTACCTTTATTAAAGTTTCAGCAAAAAAATTTTAAAATTTTCTTCAATATGAGATCACGAGAAACTAATTTATATTGTGAAAATGAGATTTAAAACTTGCAATTTTCATGGAGTTCATTTTTCTCTTTTCACATGATACTCTTCCCTTCTCTAACATGTCAACTATTAGGCATAATTTTTTTTCCATAATTCCTCAAGTGATCACTGTGAGAATTCTGTCAAGTATCTTCCTACTACAAGAGAATATTTATAGATGATTTATAAGCTGCTGAAAACTAGAACTTGTAATGGAAAATCTGACAGCATCTGAAATATTTCTGCACTTGAAGGCATCAATAGAACCGAAAAACAGACATTATCAGAGAGTGCTTCTCTTTGCAAAGTGCTACCACAAAAAGGAAAATAGCATATAGCCTGCTAAGATAGGATTTAAACCACTGAAATAATCATGGACTTTTCAAGACCCTATAGTGTACTTGTCTGTAGAGCCCTTACACATAAATGGATCTGAAAAAGCATTATAACAGTTTCCTTTTCAAGAGAATGAGCTCTACTCAAAATCTCCAGAGCCTCAAGTTTTTAGTCTGTTGTATGGATAAACGTGGTAGAGTGGTTTCTCTCAGGCTCATGCAATTAAAAGTTCAGAATGTCTCAAGATCATGCCTATGTTTGGGGTGTCTTGGTTTTATGCCTCTGAGTAGGAAAAAAGATAAAAATCTCATATTTCAATTGCAATTCCCTATTATGCCCTGAGAACAAGAAAAGTACAGAAATATTAAATCCAGAGATAATTGCAAAACTTTATGATGGCCCATCAGGTTTAAACCAAGTAAATGATTCAGTAGGAAAAAAATAGACAGATTTCTCTTTTCCCTTTGTTCACTCTTGATTTCAAGATTGAGAGGGTAAAGGCTCCAAAGTGATATTGTAGTAGTACAGAGGAGTAGAAAAGAGGACAGATTGTGCATCTCTAGATAATTATGAATTGGAAAAGAAGCCAAATACTTCTCCGATTTAACGAAAAAAATTCTCATGCCTTTTATTTCAAAATCTTTATTGAAACACTGAAAATATTGAAACACTGGGAAAATAAGTATAAAATGAAATACATAAAATTGATTTTACTAACCTAGAGAAATCTACAATATAGCTTATCATCAATATTTTCGGAGTACTTTCTGTATGCCAAGGCTAAGAGTTTTACGTTTTTCTTTTTTAAAAAATACCTTTCTAAAAATATGTTATTGGAGATGTTACTGGGCCCGCTCCAGCAAATCGATGAACAACGGGAGGACAGTGACAGTAACCGAGGCATAAAAAATATGAACCTTGGACTCATGAGGCTAGCACATGTGGTAGAGCACGTGGCTAACATAGGTGAGGACCCAAGTTCCATCCCGAATTACCTTTCCTCAAACTGAAGCAGAAGATGTAGGTATAGATAGTTACAGTGAAGGGACTTGCCACAGTGAAAATATCCTCTATTGCCTTGGTGGACAACTCACGTGGTGTTTAAAAGCCACAATTTCCCCCATCTAAGAGTTGACCAGAGAGAAGAGACAAGTAAAGGGGAATAGAGGGGAAATTCTAAATTTCTCATGCTCAGTATGGAGAAGGGCACCCAAGGGCCACCAATGTCAGCAATTTCGAGAACTTACTAGAAAAGACCAGGATGTGTATTCCCTATAATCTACAGAAAGAAACAAAACTCATGCATTGATTTTAGCCTGGTGAGGTTGCATCGAATTTCTGACGTAAAGAACTGTAGTCATGAAGGTTGAGTAGTAGCGATAGGAAGCTAATGTACTTGCAGAGCATGGCAGGGTGCCCGCCTGGCACAGGGCCAACCTAGATTGGTTTTTTTTTATTGATTTTTTTGTGGTCTTTGTTTTATTTTTTAACAGAATTATGGTGAGATACACAGTTACAAAGTTATTTCTGATTGGGTTTCAGTTATATGATGTTCCAACACCTGTCCTTCCGCAAGTGTACATTTCCCAATGCCAGTGTCCCCAGTTTCTCTTCCTCCACACCCTTGTCATTTTGCTCTGTGGTATATACTTGTCATTTTGCTCTGTGGTATATACTTCTCTCTCTCTCCCTCTCTCTCTCTCTATTTCTCTCATATTCCTTTTTGGACATTATGGTTTGCAATACGGGTACTAAAAGGTTATCAAATATAACTTGGATTTGATCCCTGGCATCTCATATGGCACCCTGAACCCCACCAAGAGTGATCCCTGAGGTAAGAACAGGAGTAAACCCTAAGAACCACTGACTGTGGCCCCAAAATAAAAGTAAATAAATAAAAATAAGATAAAAGAAAAGAAAAAAGGAAAGAAAAAGAAAGAAAGCTACTATACCGCTACTATACCAAAGAGTTTGTAGCTTCCAAATAACTTTTCTTCGACACAATTCATTAACTTACAGAAAAATCTTAAGAACCAGGGTGAACAAAGGCAAAAAGAATATCAGAAATCTCAAATGATTTTCCAGAATAATTCACAGCTAACAGGTGACAGAACTGGTCTCATCTCTAGGAATTACTCTGCTCTGTGTTCTGTGATGATGTAAATAAAAAAGGTCTAACCTGCCAGCAAATGCCCTTTTTGGGTCTTTTCATTATTTATCTCATGCTTGGTAAATCTGCACTGAAGACTGTGTAAGATAAGTTTTGAATTCGTTGTCTCAATTCTTAGTTATATTGCCACTAAAATAAAAATACAATTAAAAAGCTGCTCATCCTCACAATGCCAGTTCAAAGAATCTGCAATAGCCTCCAAGATTCTAGATTTTGTAAACTATAAAGTTGTTTATACCGCATAATGAAAAATGAGTCTTTTTAAGATTCATTATGTTGAAATTCGTAGTGGTTATGATTATGTAATAGGCCAGTTTGATAAAATGTCCCTGTGATTTGAGCAAGGAAAATAATTAGATAACTTGTTTTCAGATCCACTTTCACATTGTAAACCTTTTCAGTGAATTCATCATTATATATTTCAAATTCCAGATATTTATGCAAACAGAAAGAACACCCATTCAGTTAATGGTACTCTTCCAAAGTACCCATATTACATAGCTACCAAATGCAAATAATAAAGGTCAACAATGTATTATTTGTAATATACAAATAATATGATGGAAATCGAGGACCTGAATATTGAAAATAATATTTTGCCTAAAGAAATAGAGACTTGAAAGAAAGAATGACTCATGTGTTCAATAAACTTTTGCAATTATCTAGACATCTAATGAAAATGGATGAGAATAGAAAGTTATTATGAACTGAATTTCATTGAATCAGAAAGCATTCTTTACAAAAATAAACTTTGACAAAATCTTATAAATTAACACATTCATTGCTAGCTAGATATATTCACATACTGTGTTTTACATGTGATACTGGAGTATTTCTAAGTTCTAATCTGCAATAGAGATTGCTAAATTTCTGTACGACTTGGATTGGTTTTTACCTTTTTTTTTCTTTTTGGGTCACAGCTGGTGATGCACAGGGATTACTCCTGGCTCTACACTCAGAAATTATTCCTGGCAGTGCTCAGGGGACCATAGGGGGTGCTGGGAATCAAACCCAGGTCAGCCACGTGCAAGACGAACACCATATCTGCTGTGCTATCATCCAGTCCCTACATTTTTAATTAAGTTTTTAGCTATTTGAAAATGGTAAAAATTTTTCATAAATCCCATTGGTAACTGATGACCTTTTCATTATACTCAGTTTCCTTTTATTCTTCCTTTATTGTTCTTATTCCTTAATTAATATACAACACATATAAAGCATATAAATTTAAAAATTATATTTAAAATGCTTAAAATTTTTTTATTAGTGAGAAACCAGGAGGTACAGTTGTAGACTTACAAACTTTCATGTTTGGGTTTTAGTTATACAATGATCAAGTACCCATCCCTCCACCAGTGCCCATTCTCCACAACCAATGAACCCAGAAGCCTTCCCACCCCAACTCCCCACCCCACCAATCCTCTGTGGCAGGGCATTTCCTTTTGCTCTCTCTTTCCTTTAGGGTGTTGTGATTTGCAATAGAAGTATTGAGTGACAATAGTGCTCAGTCTATAGTCTAATTTCAGTACTCAACTTGTATCCCGAGCGAGTCCTCCAAACACCCTTTACTTGGAGTTCCCTTTTCTATCTGAGCTGTGTTTTCCCCCAGCATGTGCTGCCACCTTCCAAGTCATAGAGCAGAACTCCCGGTACTTATCTCAACTATTTTTGGGTGTTCATCTCCCATTCTGTTACTTTATATTCTCCAGATGAGTACAGTCTTTCTATGTCTATCCCTCTCTTTCTGACTCATTTCACTTAGTGTGATACTTTCCATGTAAAACCACTTGTTTGAAAATTTCATGACTTCATCCTTTCTAACTTCTGCATAGTATTCCGTTGTGTAGATGTACCAAAGTTTCTTTAACCAGTCGTCTGTTCTTGGGCACTTGGTTTTTTCCCAGATTTTGGCTAGTGTAAACAGTTCAGCAATGAGCATACAAGTGCAAATGTCATTTCGACTGTACATTTGTTGCCTTTCCAGGATATATTCCCAGGAGTGGTATTTCTGGGTCAAATGGGAGCTCAATTTCTAATTTTTTGAGAATCATCCATACTGTTTTCCAAAAGGGTTGAACCAGTCAGCATTCCCACCGCAGTAAAAGAGGGTCCCTTTCTCACCACATCCACACCAACACTGGTTGCTTTTGTTCTTTTGGATGTGGGCCAGTCTCTGTGGTGTGAGATGATATCTCATTGTTGTTTTGATCTGCATCTCCCTGATGATTAGTGATGTAGAGCATTTCCTCATGTGCCTTTTAGCCATTCAGAATTCTTCTTTGAGAAAGTTTCTGTTCATTTCATCACCCCATTTTTTTGATGGGGTTGGATGTTTTCTTCTTGTGAATTTCAACCAGTGCTTTGTATATCCTTGATATCAATCCCTTATCGGATCGGTATTGGGTGAATATCCTTTCCCATTCTGTAGATTGTCTTTGTAATTTTGTCACTGTATCCTTTGTGGTGGCAACGACAAAAAAGACCTACACTACCTCCCCTATCTCCTCTACCCAGCCAGAGCCACACTCCAGGATGCTTTCCGTACACTCAGACCAAGACTCACGCATGAGTGAAGCCCCATAGAACTAGGGAAGTGGAACTCTGTGACCTTGGACTCCAGGCTCAACGGACCCGGGAAGAGAGATCCTTTGCCTGCTCCCAGCAGCCCGTCAGACCTCCACTACCTCCTCTAACCATCTGTCGCCACACACAGGATGATTTCTTAACTGCACGGCCACTAGTGTAGCCCAATGGCGTCTGCTCATTCTAAGAACACGAAGAGCCTCAAACCTATCATTCAGGGTCTTGATGAAGAAGTTTGACCATCTCGTAGGTGGGCACCCATGCGATCTTTTAATGGCCCGTGGAATCCAGTCAGTAATGGCTCTAGTCCAGCAGTCATCTCCAAATCTCATTACATTTCCAGTCCATCTGATTTTTAATGCCTTGGCAAAAGAAACAGCATCCTTGATTCTTGAGCATTGATGGAGGTCAGAACTCCAGATTCTTTCTCTCATTTGAGTGAAGCATGATACTCCAAGCATAGCTCTTTTTTGATTCCTCTTTGGATGATACTCCAAGCATAGCTCTTTTTTTGATTCCTCTTTGGGAGACCCAAATAGCATTCTCATCCTGTTTTCGTAGGGCCCAATTTCTGAGGCATATGTTAATGCAGGAAGAACAGTGGAATCAAAGAGATGGGCCTGAAGCCGGAGGTTCTTTTTCCTCTAAGCTATTTCTTTGATGCTTTTGAAGGCATTCCAAGCCACTCTCTTCCTCCTGTACAACTCAGGTGCTGGGTCATTCGTCATGTTGACTTCTCGACCTAGGTACATATAACTGTTGCATTTGGAGATGTTCGTCCCATTGAGAGTAAATGGAATGTCAGGAACAAGACAGTTTCTCATAAACATAGTCTTTGTGAGATTCAGCTGTAGTCCGACCTTTCCACACTCATGGCCAAAGTCGGCCAGCATTTGTGTCGCTTGGCTGATGTTTGGTGTTATAAGAACGATGTCACCAGTGAAGTGGAGGTGGTATAGTTGCCGACCATCTATCTTCACTCCCATTCCTTCCCATTCCATTCGTTGCATGATGTTCTTGAGGGTGGCACTGAAGAGTTTTGGTGAAATGGTATCACCATGCTGAACCCCTCTCTTGACGTCAATGATCACTTCCCTGTAGAATGATGAGATCCTGGTAGTGAATCCGCAATACAGCTCATGGAGGATACTAATGTATTGACATTGAATGACCTGTTTGGCTAGGGCCTTAATGAACGCTTCAGTTTCAACAGAATCAAAGGCCTTCTTTAAATCAATGAACCTTAGACAAAGCAGCATCTTCAATTCCCGAGAAACCTCAATGAGCTTGGTTTTCGTGTGGATATGGTCGATTGTGCTGAATCCTTTTCAGAAACCGGCTTGCTCGCAAGGTTGTCTAGTGTTCTGCCTATCCTATTCAGTATGACTTGAGTAAACAACTTGTAGACGACAGACAACAGGCAGATCAGGTGATAGCTGCCAATGTCATGGGTGTCTCCCTTCTTGTACAGTAATACAGTCCTGCTGGTTTTCCACTGGGATGGAACCTTGCATTCAGACAGGTACCGTGTGAAGAGCCGAGCCAGTGTATTGATGCTTTTCCTGGCTTCTGCCGCATCTACCAGCACTTCTGCTCTTCTCTCTTTGAGGCCTTTCTTGATCGCTTCTCTGCATTACTTTGCAGGCTTGGATGTTCGCTTGCGGTTGCCTGAGGCTTGCACCAAGCCACGATGGCAAATAAGGTCAAGAGTTTTCGAAGACAGGCATTTCTTTTGTAGCTATCTCTCTCTTGGCGTTCCTCACACAACCATGAAGGTGCTGAACCAGTCGATCGTATTCCTCATCAGTGTTATCAACGATGTTATGAACAAACATAAAAAGCACATAAAATTAATTATCTTTTACATAATTCTAAAATATAACTTTGAGTATTTGCTTTGAGTAAGTTAGAAAGGTAGTTTTAGTATTCCCCCCAAAATATAGACAATTAAAGAATAATGTAACAAATAATCAGAATAAATGGCATTCAAGAGATTGATTAAGACATTAAACTAATTTCTAAGAACAAAGTACTTAGATATGAAGATCATTGCTTCTTTCTAAAATTGGCTAACCAGTTATAGTAAACATGTATATGTATATACAGGGAAAAGATAAGATATTGTGATTCAATGATAGTCACCATAAACATCATTTTAAAAAATGAATTTGTCCTTACAATGTATTTTTACAAAGTGATTACCTAAATATTCCATTTAATCCTTCCCAAATCCTATGAGGTAACTTTGAATTATTATTTTAATTTATAACTGACTAAAGCATCAAGTCATTAAGTTATTTGTTCAAGAATACATAATTACCTATTAGAGGAAATGTGGTACTCAGAAATACATGAACGAGATAGTTCATAATAGCATACAATTTTTTAACTACCAAATGTAAAATAGCTCTTCCTCTTCATCTAAGATATTCATTTTATAATACAACATACATGAATGCTAATTGGGGAACAAAACAGAAATTTTGGAGTCTTTGTCATTCTAGGAGGAGGAAAGAGGAAATTGAAAAGATTAGATAATTTTGCTGTTATAACTTCAGAGTTATAACAGCCTACCATCTTCCAGTAGGTAGGCGTTACACCCACCAACTGCGCTCGGCGCCTTGTTATCCCATCAACGGCCAAGACCCAGAGACTATAAAACCCAGCTCCCGTACATCTTATTATCTAGTATTTACTCTTGGAGAACCCGGCAGGCTACCGAGAGTATCCTGCCCGCATGGCAGCATCTGGCAAACTCCCCGTGGCATATTCAATATGCCATAACCCAGTAACAATGATGGGTCTCATTCCCCTGACCCTGAAAGAGCCTCAAATGTGGCACTTTCTAAAATCTCAGGGCCAGGACTAAGGAGACGTTACTAGTGCCTGCTCGAGAAAATCCATGAACAGGATGACAGTGATACAGTGAACTTCAGAGTTAGACTCTTATAGGATAAACTGTTAAGAAAGATAATATTACCCATTCTCCAGATTATCAAGTAATAATATGCCTTTTGTTCTTTCCAAGTTTATGGAACTAAAGTACCAAATAATAGTCAAAAGAAGTATGCTAGAAAATACTGTAGGGAGTCAAAAATTGAGCAAATTATCAACTTTCCCTAAGATTTAAAATTTTTTACTATATTATATTCCAATATATAAATCCTAGTGTTATAAATTCTTCTGAACTGTATGGGTTTAGTAAGATAATTTTGTAAAACAGTGTGGGGGTAAATAATTATTTCAAAATACTTGTCCAAAAGACAATGCCAATGCAAGAATTTTTCTTTCTTTCTTTGGGATCATGCCTGATGGTGCTCAGGGATTACTTCTGGCTTTGTATTTAAGGATCACTCCTGCCTGCCTTAAGGGACCATATGGGGTGCTGGGAATGGCAACCAGGTTGGTCACGTGCTAGGCAAGAGCCTTACCTACTCTACTATCATTCTGGCACCTAGAAATTATATATCAACATTATTTATTGGATTTTGTTCAGCTAGAAAATGTTCAACTAATAAAGACACAGAATGTTATATCTAGGTACCAATGTGAGAAGTATAACAACTTGAGAAGAATATGTTCCCAAAATATAGGTGTCTTGATTATTACATGTTTAGATTATTTGATGATGATAGGACTTTAAGAGGTTTCAGTGAAATATATGTAGATCCTATACTAACTAGAAAAATCATGATTATTAATTTCACTCAGAGTTAGTAATATATTACTGCATGCTGTGGGAACTCACTAAGGGGCATAATAGACTTTGCCCCCGAGGACTGAAATTATGAGAAGCTAAAAAGACACATGGGCATAATAAGTTGCATACAACAAAGAGAGATACATATATAAGATTAGTATGCCCTATGAAAAAAGCAACAAAGCATTTTGGCAAAAGGTGGATATGTGGTTATATAATATGTAATTTTAAATATTTAATTTAAAAATTACATATTTTAAAAAAGATGCAAGATAACATATGAATAAATGTTTAAATAATTTTAAATATTTAAATAATTTTAAATATGTAATTTTAAAATTACATATTTAAAATAAGATGCAAGATAACATATGAGTAAATATGCCAGTATTGAAATATTAGTTTGAGAATAGATGGATCTAAAACTGGACCAGGAATGCCATATAGAAGCCAAAGATGCTTCTGGACATGGTAATAAGTAACTAAACAAAAAAAGGAACAGAAGTTTGGGTTAAAGAATAGCTCAGACAAATTTAAAGCAATTTTTCCTTAATACAAATATCAATTTAGTCAAGCTTTCACAAAAATAAGTATTATAGATAGAGACATTTATCTTGGGTGTAGAAAAAAATAACCAAGTGTTTTTATGAGCTTTCTGGACATTTCAAACATATGGTTCTGCCCATGTTCGCAGAAACAAGTCCTGGATTTTTTGAAGAGTTGTTAAAATATTTGGACCTCAATAGAGTTGCCCCCCACACCCACCCCAGTTAACTTGGTGGTAGCTCTCCAACATCACAAACCTCTTCTCAAGTGTCATGCTGTTTCAGTTTGCTTCCAAATGCTTATGTTTTGAAATGTTTCAGTGTTTCCCTTCTGGAAGACAGTTGTCAGGGATGATCACAAAATGTTCTTTGAAGCATGATGAGTGGCACATTTGTTTCAGTGAACCGAATTCATAGCTGCCTCCCACGTTTGGCATCTTTCTACCACTAGAACAGGAAGTAGGAAGCGTATTTGTTTAGTCAGGAAACTTGCATTCATTGTTTATGCTGGCTGCATGGGAGGGTGAGTGGGTATTTATATTGCTTTTCTGATTATAGGGCACTTTTGGTTCTTTATTGACGGGGTTGGGAGAGTTGTGTAAAGAAATATAATAGCACACAGTTATTTTCAAAGACTTGCCTAAGTAGTATAATTACTACAAATATTGCCTTGGTCTCTTATTGAGACCACCAGAACCCAATTTCAGAGACTAGAATACAAGTAACAGAAAATGAAAGGCTTAATCAGCTAGTATTTCTCTTCTACTGTAGGATTAAAAATATTTATTTAGCATAATCCTAGCTACTTTCAGCAATGATTTAGCATTTCATCTATAAGATAGGAATGTTTTGGAAATATTTTTTTTTAAAGCCTACTCTTTTACTGGTTTCTAGCCTATTATCTATGTGTTCATCCTTTCTGCACATTCTTGGATAAATCAGAGTGATGCTTTAAGCTTCCAGGTTTTTCTCTTAGGTTCAAGTGTTCCTAGAGAACTAGATATTTCTTCCACTGTTTCTTAACATCCCTTTACAAACAGATTCGCAGAGCCAGGAATCTTTTGTTTTGTTTTGGGACCATGGACGGCAATACTTGTGTTACTCCTGGCTTTGCACTCTGAAATTACTCCTGGTGGTGCTTCAGGGACCATATGGGGTTCTGGGGATCAAATCCAGGTCAACTGTATGCAAGGCAAACACTACCCGTTATGCTATCACTCCGGCCTCAAACCAGGAATCTTTAAACAGATCTGCCAGAACTAAGACATCAAATGCTGACTTGCAGCAGCAATTTTTCATATGAATTCAACAGATAATAAATTTTCTTATAAGTTGCTTACTAAGCTCTTGGTTTTATCATACTTTTCTTTTTGCAGCTCTTTTCTGATCAGCATAACTATGTTTTTGCCTTTTTTTAGTCTGGCAGATTAAGCATCTGAGTATTGAAATTTTCTTTGTACTCAGTGAGGTTTTTTAAAATCCTTTTGTGTTCAAGAATCAAAAAAATTCTTTACTTAGAGAGATCTAGATACAGAAACTGCAGGAAAAGGCCACAGGAAAGGCCAAGTCTTATGGTAACTGTGGTTTAGTGAAGAGCATGGCTAGCTTCAGATGAACTGATGACATTAGAAAAACGTGGGTTGGTTTCACCAAGCAGTCAATGTTGTAGAAAAAATATAGAGTACTAAAAACATGTACAATTAACTCTTTACAAAAACTGTATGATGCAACTCTTGATTGTAAGAGATTCAACCTTTTATAATCACAATTATTATCTATTCCTTGTTAACTTTCTTGTAGTAATTAATATAACCAATGACTCATGCTCTGAAAAAAAGAAAAGTAAATTAACTACACCCAAAACTCATTTACACAAAGAGAAATTTTTTCTACAGGAAAAGTTTTCGTTACAAAGGATTCTTATCATTGCATATTTCTAATTTTCCTCTCAGGCACCTAGCAAGCCCTATCCCCACCTATCCCTCCATCCCTCTATCTATGAGAAGCAGTTGATAAATTCTGAGTTCCAGAGCTGAATTTGCTAAGGGTCGAATCTTAACTCCACTAACTATTAAGATTCCCTGGGAAATGGACTTTACCTTCCAACGTCTAAGTTTTCCTCATCTGTATAATAAGGAAATGACAGTTTTTAGAGCATAGGGTCATTTTAAGGACAGAGATCAGTGTGTCCAGCACTTCCATAACGGTCTTAAATTTATAAGCATCTTCAGGCTTGAAAGAGAGTATATCAGTAAGTTGTTCGTCTTGCACGTGGCCAACCTATGTTCAATCCCTGTACCACAAAGTTTTCCAGAGTCCCACGAGGAATTATACCTGATCACAGAGCCAGAAATAATCCCTGAGCACATCCAGGTGTGGCCCAACATTCATTACCCCCACCCTCCACCACAAAAAGTTTTATAAAAATTTTCGTGGCTGCTACTGGGGGGTGGGGGGCGGGTGGGATGACCTAATTAGTTTCCTTTGCAGTTTCCTATGAGAGATGTTTGCATAAAGGCAGAAATTAGAACAGGATCTCTCTCAATATGCACTGTAGCAAAAGAACACATTTACAGCATCTAAAGAAGATAATTTAGTCAGAATGTTCTTAGCCGTTAGGGTTTTCATTGTTCGGCAGCTTTAAAAATAAGGCACACACCCCATCTTACAAATGTAGAAAAGTGAATTTAAAATGGATTAAAAACCCAAATTCATCAATTATATTGAGGAAAATATAGACAGAATTCTCCATGACATTGAATTTAGAGGCATTTCCAATGGTTCATTGACACTGTTCCAGCAAAAAAAATTTTTTCTATTTTATTTATTTATTTAGTTAGTTTCCCATTTTTTTAGTGAATCACTGTGAGATGCAGTTACAGTTTACAGACTTTCATGATTACATTTCAGTCATACAATGTTCAAGTATCCATCTCTCCACCACTGCCCATTCTTCACCACCAATGTTCCCAGTATCCCTGCCGAGTTTTCATATGCCTCAACAGTTAAACTTCTCCGCATTTACCCCAAGAGCCCTCCAAACACTATTTGAAAAGGCATTTTTATATCTGTGCTCATAGCAACACGATAGTCAAGACTTGGGGACAGCCTGAGTGTGCAGGTTTACATGAATGGATTAAGAAACTGATGTATATATATATGAAGGGGCATAATACTTGACTATAAGAGAAAAGGAAATCATGAAATTTGCATCAGCATGGATGAAACTGGAGGGTATCATGATGAGAAAATGTCATCCAGAAAGAGAGGAACAGATAGAAAATAATCTTTATCACATGTAGGATATATTAATGGGGCAACAAAGACAGAACTGACAGCCTACAGAATTGATTTTACCTGAGAGACTGGGAGAGGGTGGATGGGAGACATTCTTGGAGGTTGGTGTAGGGAAGCAAAAACTGGTGGAAAAATATAAATAAAAATATAAATAAAATATAACTACTTAAGTTTTATAAATATATAAAAGTTATATATAGGCATAAGTAAATACATTCATATATATTTCAAACTATACCTTACTGACTAGTTATGGAGGCATACATTTTAATAAACCTCTCCTCTTTCACTTCTCTGTTTTTCTTCTCCTTTCTCTTTTCTCATATTTTTCATGAAATGAATTTCTTTTATTACAAAAGAATCTACAGCAGCAGTATTGCTTTAAAGAGCAAGCTTCCAATACACTCAAAGTGCGAATCGGTTTATGAAAAATTGATTTACACACAGCCTTCCAGGAACAAATCTATTGCATAAAATCTGTTATAGAACTCAGGGACCAGAAAAATAAGACAGGGGTTAAGGCACTTGCCTACACATGACTGACCTTAGTTCGATCCCCAGCACCGCATATGGTAGACTGAGCACTTCTAGAAGTGATCCCAAAGCACGAGCCAGGAGCTGGCCTTGAGAACTCCTGGATATGGCCCTAAAATAAACAAACTTTTAAAATTTGTTTCGGCACTCAACCCATTCATTAAGCTTTAAAAAATATCAAACACAGTCATTTGTCTAAAATCAAACATCACAAAGCTAGAGAAATAGCACAGCAGGTAGGGTATTTGCCGGAAACGTGGCCACACAGCCAACCAGAGTTCGATTCCCAGCATCCCATATGGTACCCTGAGCACCGCCAGGAGTAATCCTGAGTGCAGAACCAGGAGTAACCCATGTGCATCGCTAGGTGTGACCCAAAAAGCAAAAAATAAAAAAAAAAGAAAAAGATTTCCTTTCCATTACTAAAAAAAATAATAATAAAATAAAATAAAACATCACTTGTGCTCCCTCACACCACTGCAATTATCTCAGGCATTCATATTTCTATTCGTTTTTCTAATTGTTTCTAAACAACTAGGTATTGCAAGAAAATTCTGAAATAATGAACATGCAGCCTCAATAAGATTAATGTTTAGGATTATTGTTTTCCTTATTTACTGCCTGATGCTAATGCTCAATATATTTCAGAGTGAAAAGCAAATAGTACTATAATCTCCATGAGTACATTAGCGCTCATGTCAAAGTGCCATTCAACAAACTGACAACAAGTGTGTGAAAAATACCCCTGTATCCCAATAAATAAAAACAAGAACAAAAGCAAATAAGAACGCATAGGTCTCCCCCTCCAACAGCTGCCTCTCGTTTCCACCTGCCTGGCCATTCAGAGCCCGTTGTGTGACTAAACTATCCCTTGGACTCGCGATAGCAAATATAATGGTGTTGGCTGATCTGTGCTGAGATATATGTAATGCAAGTCATTGGAGAATCAATGATACTTTTTCAGGTTTCTTAGAGTTAATTGAGGCACACAGTTTTAAGGAACAAATGTTAAATGCTAACATGTCTTAAAGAAATATACTAGAAACATTATATCATTTTAGTGAGACAAATGCTGCTTCTGTGATGTGTGTTTCTTCTTAGATAATAAATAAAAGTTTGACTTAATATAATAAACGAGAGAAAACTTCTGCTGCCAGGGACTAGGCCTGTGTCCACTGTGGGATGTGTGTGTGTGTGTGTGTGTGTGTGTGACTGTGTGTGTCTTTGTATATCTGTGTGTGTCTATGTGTGTCTGTGTGTGTCTCTGTGTGTCTCTGTGTATATGTGTGTGTGTGTGTGTGTGTGCATGTGACCTAGACACCAATGTTGGCTATGATCTAGAAGGGTCTAAAGGTGAAAGTGTAGAGATATCTGTGAGGGACAGTGATGGCCAGGGCGATAAAGCAACCTGAGTTGGGAAGAGCAGAGATTTGCTTAGGAGTGGACGGGTAGCTGGGCTCTGCCACTGGCAAGGATGCTGATGGGAGGATTGCCTAAAACTCAAGAGATCACGGGAACAAGATCCTAAAGAACCTACCTCTGCAGCAACCACTAAGGACAGAGGGAGAAGTAAGAACTTGAGTCAGGCAATTGGACCAACTATATACCACCAATAAAACAATACCAGAAAATGAATAGCCCCAACAAAATGACATTGTACTCTTTCCCTCTTTGACATCCTAGGGCAATCAACTGTGTAGTTTTTAGTTGGTTGGAAAATGAGTCACTGTCACTGTCACTGTCCTCCCGTTGTTCATCGATTTGCTCAAGCGGGCCCAGTAACGTCTCCATTGGAGACTTTGTTGTTACTGTGTTTGGTATATCGAATACATCACCAGGCTCTGCCGTGCGGGCAAGATACTCTCGGTAGCTTGCCAGGCTCTCCAAGAGGGGCAGAGGAATCGAACTCTGGTCGATCATGTTGGCTGCATGCAAGGCAAACACCCTACCACTGTGCTATCGCTTCAGCCCGGAAAATGAGTAGAAATCAGTATATCACCTTGAGATGTTTACCTTGAATCTTATCTTTACTTGATGTTTTGATTTAGGTCAACTTGATACATAAACAATTAAAATGAGATGTTTCCTGTCTTTAAAATTTGGATCTTTACGTCCTCGTGTGGCCCTGATGACCTCAGTACTCCTGGCCTGAGGATTATCACAGGGCCCAAGCGTCGAAACCATCAGTCCTGTAATGCCTGGCCGGAGTATTACCAGGAATTCTCCATGGGCTCTGGAGATCACAAGGGGTGTTCACTATCACTCCCCCAAAGGATATATTACAAGAATAATGTTAGCAGGAGGAATGAGATTTATAAAAAGGAAGATTAGTTAGAGAGGCTTTGAAAAACTTATGAGGAAAAACAATCTTGACGGTCTTACTGAGTTGGCCTAATCAGTAAATTGTTGCTTAGACAGTGAAAGGCACTAAATACTGTCTTTTATTACATTGGAAATGGCAAATCAGTGGAATTTTAACAATTCCTTAAAAATGCCCTGCACGTAATGAGAAATAGAAATATTGAAAATATTATTTAATATTGCAGGTTAAAGAAATCTCTCCCAAAAGGCAGGATAATGAGCTCATTATTGTATCTCAGGATCTTACCTATGCCTCATCTGACTATAAATTAGACTCTTGCCCTTATTTTCTAGTAAGCCACTAATTCCTGTATCTTGAAAGTTGATTTCAAATTAATCCCTTCTTTGCTAGTCTATTCCTACTGCCATAGTCAAATTTTACCTAGACCACTGTATTAGCTTCCTCTATAATTTTCCTGACTCCAGCCGTATCTCTCTATAGCCATCCTTCGATGGCCAGGATAGCACTGTAGCACTGTCCTCCCGTTGTTCTCCATTTGCTTGAGCGGGCACCAGTAACATATCTATTGTGAGACTTGTTGTTGCTGTTTTTGGCATATCGAATATGCCACAGGGAACTTGCCAGGCTTTGCCATGCGGGTAGGATAATCTCAGTAGCTTGCCAGGCTCTCCAAGAGGCTACGGAGGAATCGAGCCTGGGTGGGCTATGAGCAAGGCAAATGCTCTACCCGCTGTGCTATCGCTCCAGCCCATGGCCAGGGTAACCTCTCTAAAATGCAAATCATGCTACTTTCTTTCTTAGAATTTATCAACAAATTTCCCTTGATGACTCTTCCCATTTATCCTATTTTACTGTCCACCAATCTATGTCTACCCTCTTCTAGCAGTAACAGTGATTAGTTCCCTCAAACAGTGGCATGTTTCTTTTCCTTTCAATGAGTTGGATTCCATTCCTGGAATACACATTCTCTGCCTTGTCTGATTTGCCATCTTTGGGACATTTGGTACCTTTCCAACTATGCTCATGAAGAGGGTCTCCTAAGGTTCTTCAAGATTTGAAGCCTCATCAGCTAACCTATGGCACAGCTTGCATAATAATTGGCATTCAAAAAATGCACAGGACCAACAATTGACAACAAGGCAATGTCCAATGGTGTCTCAGTGAAAGAGGTTATACAGCAGTTGACCAGTAATCCATATTACCTTTCCATATTCATTCCCCTGGGGATGACTCCGGGCCAAGGAGCCATAATCTGCATGGAAGAAGTATATGCTCTGTTATGGCTTTGAAGCCGTATACCTCATAGTATCACTATTTCTTGAAAAAAATTCCATAAGTATGGCTTCTAGTATTAACCATACCCAGAAAAGTAAATGTTCCTCACTTTCTAACTGTAGTTCATTTATTGTTTTCCTAGTAGCACTGTGGCACTGTCCTCCCATTGTTCATCAGTTTTCTCAAGTGGGCCCAGTAACGTCTCCATTATGAGACTTATTGCTGTGTTTGGCATATTGAACACGTCACGGGAGCTTGCCAAGCTTTGCCGTGCAGGCGAGATACCCTCCGTAACTTGCCAGGCTTTCCGAGAGGGGTGGAGGAATCAAATCCAGCTTGGTCAGGACGGCCGCGTGCAAGGCCCTACCGCTGTGCTATTTACCAAATAGAGATCATTTTAGCATAAGCAGCCCTGTTTTAGCACTATAGTAACTAACAGGCAATCTTATCTTGTTTCTAGGTAACAATGTTGCAGGTATAGTGAGTAACAAGACAAATTCTATTCTCAAGAAACAGAAAAAATTATGTTAACCCTTTCTTTTATTCTATCTTTCTTAATGAACCTACCCCTAGTCCAAATCTTTATTTCAAACTTACTAGCTCTTTATTTCATACTACTTCTATTATTGACTCCTAATAGCAGAAATTATTTGTTTTATTAAAGTTCCAGTCATGAAAAATGAACTAGTCCCTGACGTTCCATTTGCTCTCAACAGAACAAATATCTCCGAATGCAGTAGCTATGTATACCTGTGTCAAGAACTCAACATGAGGAATGACTTGTTGCCAGAGCTGAGCAGGAGGAAGAGAGCAGCGTGGAGCACCTTCAAGAGCGTCGAAGTTGTCAAGAGGACGAAGAACCTTCGGCTCCAGGCACATCTCTTTGATTCCACTGTTCTTCCTGCGCTAACATATGCCTCAGAGTCCTGAGCCCCACAAAACAGGACAAGAATGCTATTCTGGTATCCCAAAGAGGAATCGAAAGAGCTATGCTTGGAATATCATGTTTCACTCAAGTGAGAGAAGGAATCAAAGTTCCGATTTCCACCGACGATCAAGAATCAGGGACGCCCTTTATTTGGTGCTCTCTTCTTTATCTGAGCTCCCTTTTCCCCTTGCAAACCACAGCACCCAAAAGGAGAGAGAGAGAGAGAGAGAGAGAGAGAGAGAGAGAGAGAGAGAGAGAGAGAGAGAGAGAGAGAACAAAAGGGAATGCCCTGCCACAGAGGCAGGGTAGGATGGGGGGGGTGGGGGGTGGGAGGGATACTGGGACCCTGGTGGTGGAAAATGGGCACTGTTGGGGGATGGGTACTTGATCATTGTATAACTGAAACCCAAGCACAAAAATTTGTAAGTCTAGAACTGTACCTCATGGTGTTTCACTAATAAAAAAAAAAAAAGAATCAGGGACACTGTCTCATTTGCCAAGGTGTCGAAAACCAGATGGACTGGACATGTAATGAGATTTGGAGATGACCGCTGGACTAGAGCCGTTACCAACTGGATTCCACGGGATGTCCAAAGGACTCGCGACCGCCCACCTATGAGAAGGTCAGACTTCTTTGTCAAAACCCTGAACAAACGGTTTGAGGCTTTTCACGTTCCTGGCGACAGAGATGAGTGGAGACATTACTGGTTCCGGCTCAAGCAAATTGATGATCAATGTGATGACAAGTGACAAGCAATTAATGTTCCAGAGAAGTCTACCGTTGTGAGTATAGTTTTGGGGGATGGGGAAATAAAATTACAAAAACTTAATGTCTATCACAGATGATTTCATTTTACTTTATTTATTTTTATAAAATAAAATTTCTGGCAAAGTCCCTAGACATATTTGGCTGGATTTGACAGTATTTTCTCATCCCCTGAATGTAAAGTGCAAACTGTCATACTAGGTAATTCAGGTTATTTTAGAAGAATTAGATCTTTCAGCCACTTTTCACTAAAATGAATATGACCTAGGTTAAATTAATGCTTTACCAACTTTAATTGAGAAAATTTGGCTTTTTAATTAGACCAGTTCATGAATTAAAGATTATCATTAAACTATAGACCATGAAGAACTTATAATAGCACTACACCCAAGCTCAAGTGATGTCCTCAATCTAAAGCAAATGATGATACTGGATTTAATGCATATGTTATTAGCAACTTGATCCTTTTAATTCAGTCTGTGAATTTTAATCCTCTCCAAAAGATGTTCAAAATAATGGGGAAATTGGAGTTGGCAGTAAACAGGAGCAGCTGTTTATCAGAAAAACTCTTTTTACCTGACCTCCTGTGGAATTAGCACAATGGTTTTGGAAAGAATATCGTGACTCATTCCCCTTCTGGTATTTACCACAGACTCCTATATCTCATTTTCTCTCCTACACTGATTTAATCCTCCCCTTATCAGAGATCATTGTGATTTCCACGTGGAAACTGACTCAGATGTACAACGGGGGCCAGCAGGCTGTCAGTCCACCAATCCGTATTCAGCCTTGTTTGCCTCATTCCATTTCATGAGTCTGGGGAAGACTGGTTGTCCTGAGGAAATGAGCTGAAGTTTAAGACCTGGGATATATTGAGGTTAGCATTCCATGAGATATTTTTTTTAAAAAGGAATCGAAATTACCTCACTTCAAATCCTAATTGCGGGGGCTGGAGCAATAGCACAGCGGGTAGGGCATTTGCCTTACACACGGCTAACCCGGGTTCGATTCCCAGCATCCCATATGGTCCCCTGAGCACCTCCAGGGTTAATTTCTGAGTGCAGAGCCAGGAGGAACCCCTGTGCATTGCCGAGTGTGATCCAAAAAGAAAAAAAACCTAATTGCGGAACTGGGGACTGATAAAATGGAGATCAAGAAAATGTTCAAAGAAAAGTGGCAGGCACTATCAGAAGCTAAGAGAGTGAATTTCCTCTCCAGAAAATAGAAGGTAATAAATTACCAGTGAAAACTGGATTATTACCCATACAATAGCACACTGCACAGAATGCTCACCTAAGAATGATAGTTTAGGGGCTGGGGTGATAGCACTGTGGGTAGGGAGTTTGCCTTGCACGTGGCCTACCTGGGTTCGATTCCCAGCATCCCATATGGTTCCCTGAGCCACCGCCAGTACTAATTTCTGAGTTCATGAACCAGGAGTGACCCCTGTGCAACACTGGGTGTGACCCCCAAAAAAAAAAAAGAATGACAGCCAAGACCCACTTTGGCCCACTCTCCACCTGCTTTATACACATTTCGATCATTTCCAGCTCTGGATGATTTTGCTTCACACATGTGGGAAGAGAGAAAACACGTGAGAACTTTATTTACTCTGAAGTGACTATGGGGAATTGCATAAAAAAGATCACTGAACCAAGCATCTATAAACTGTGATGGAGTCGATGGTGAGTGTGAAGTGTGGCCTTTCACTGCATCACTGTCCTGAAGCCACTTTCCTTGTGGGTTTTGACTTTTACCTGCTATTCTATGTGAGTACAGAGTTAGTGCAAAAGTATTCCATGCCTAGATAACGCAGACATCAACAAATAAATGTTGACAACATTTCATAATGATGAGAGCCAAGTTTGCTTAGTATATGTATTTCTTCAGAAATGAAGTCATTCAAGTTGCCAGAGAAGACATCTGAAAATGTCCCTTTGCTCCTAATTATATGGAAGCGTGTGGGCAGGCATTGGAGTATCTGAATATCTTGCCTCAAGTTTTTATTTATTTATTTTTCTATTTAGGCTTACTTGAATCGCAACAATATGGTATGAATAGCAGCTAAATAAACCCTGTGGGGAAGAAATTTTTCCCCCTTCAAATCAAAAAGAATGCATTTTTATTTCTCTGCTAATTCAGAGGGCCTTTTCTAGGGTTTTGTGCAAGAGGTATTTTAAGCCAAAACGGCGTGGTAGTTTTGGTCCGTATTAATGACAACCAGTGCTTATTGGGTATTAAGCACTATACACATACTCAGTATTTTCTTTCTTTTGAACATTTTTATAGCAGAGACGTTGCCGTTGTTTACATTTTATAAATAAATAAAGCAGAAGCAAGAAGAGGCCACAAGAAGAACTGGATATTGAAAGTCAATAGCCTTCCCCCCAAACGCACAATGGCTTTAACACTCCCTAAATTTCCCAGGAATTAAAAACAAACAAATGAACAAATACAGACTTAAACTTGCACATAGCTTGGGGTAGAGAATGAAGGAGAACAGTCTGCAGCCACGTTCAAGGCAAACTATTTCTGCTTGCTGTCTAAACCGTTTCTTTTTCCACCTTTGTAAATTCTAATTGTCTTGCTTTCAACTCCTTTTTCTTCTGTGTCCCTCTTCTTCCTCACTTTTTCTACTCTAGATACCAATACTCATAGCGGATTTTTAAATTCTATTTCTTCTTCTTGTCTGTTAATTTCAATTCCGAGTGAGAACTAGTAGTTTAATGATTTTGAAATATAAATCTTTATTTTAAATTCCAAACCCATGTCCAAGTTGGTCTCTGAAATTCCAGAAACAGAAAGTCCTAAAATGACTGTAATATCTGTTGAATAAATTCTACCCTCAAGCTTACCAATCTTCATGGATTCTCCTTTTGGTTAAAGAATATCATTTTCTAATTTGCAAACTATGACCATTTTTTACTGCATCAAATCCTCCACGTTTAAAGATAGAGAAAACCTCTAAACTGGCTATTCTTTTCTCGGTGGCCCTTGCTTTATTGTAGATGCATTTTAGACTAAAAGCAGCCTCTTTTTCATCAATCTTTCTCTACTCCAGCCACTTTCAAGCTTACAACTCTATTTTTTAAATTTTTATTAGTGAGACACCATGAGGTACAGCTGTAGACTTACAAATTTTGTGCTTGGGTTTCAATTATACAATAATCAAATACCCATACCTCCACCAGTGCCCATTTCCCACCACCACGGATCCCAGTATCCCTCCCACCCCTCATCCCCCCATCCCACCCTGCCTCTGTGGCAGGGCATTCCCCTTTGTTCTCTCTCTCCTTTTGGGTGTTGTGGTTTGCAAAAGAGGCATTGAGTGGCAATCATGTTTGGTCTGTAGTCTACTTTCAGTATGCTTCTCCCATCCTGGGAGGATCCTCCCAACATGGAAAGTATCATGCTAAGCGAAATGAGTCAGAAAGAGAGTGATAGACACAGAAAGATTGCATTCATCTAGGGAACATAAAGTAACAAAATAGGAAACTAACACCCAAGAATGGCCGAGATTAGCACCAGGAATTATAACCCTTTTTTTAAAAAACTTTATCTAAGCATCGTGATTTAGGAAGTTGTCCATAATAAAGTTGTTTGGGGCATTTAATGTTCCAACTCCAATCCCACCACCAGTGTGATCCTCACATTGCCCCCAATTTCCTACCCACTGCCCCAAAACCTGCCCTCTTGTCAGGCACAAAATAATTTATTTTATATTGCTTGGTATAGCAAAATGGCTAAGGAATCATGTTTTACTTCAGTAAAAGAAATTTTGTGAAAATTGTTATATTTCACATTGGGGTCATTAAAGTTGTCGTCTCATTGTTTACTGAGATGTTTGTTGCTAATTGAGCCTTCTGTATTATTGATTTTCTTGATTGAGCGTGGTTGCTAATACGCTACTTTCTCATCTAATTTGCTGCACTCCTACAGGGCTGTCAGTATGGTGAAATTTGGAGGTTTCACACAGCCACATATGTGGTCATATGCTCCAGAGCTTCAGGATCTGTAAAATAGGGACCATTCTTGAAATTCCCCAGTTTTCAACTCAACGATGGGTATACCCATGAGTTCAGTTGCTTGGCTTGCGTTCTTCTGAAATTAGTCGTGAAACTGTTAAGCTGGATCATTGTTTACATAGTGGGGGCTGTGGGGTGTGGGTCTGTTTGGTTTTTGTCTGTTTTCTCACATGGCCAGAGAGATTCAACAACTTTCTACATATTTATGGTCATAGAAGTGTGCTTTCTATGTGAAACTTTTGCTCAAATTATCATCTCATTTTCCTATTGAGCTCTTAATATTTTCAGGGATTGAATCAAGAATAGTAATATCTTCTTCAACTTTATCATTTCTTTTATTCCTTAATTTAATATATTTAATTTAAAAGTCAGAATTTATCTGCAATCAAATTATCTACAAATATTATGTGATCCCGGGGAAATGAGAAACCCAGGAAAATGAGGGGAAAAAAGGGATGGGTATTTGATCATTGTATAATTGAAACCAAAGCACAAAAATTTGTAAGTCTACAACTGTACCTCATAGTGTCTCACTAATAAAAATTTTAAAAAATTAATTTATACTAAATCATACAATTTTATTAATGTGAATCTAAAACATTAAACTAGTGCAGTCCCAAAGACAGGAAAATCAAAGGAAAGTTTATCTAGAGATTAAAACTCTTGCACTTGTTTCTTACTAAGTCTTAGATTTTATGGCTTAAATTGACCGATTTTTTATTGAATATTGAAGTTTTGTTTTTTAATTTTTATTAGTGAAACACCATAAGGTACAGTTGTAGACTTACAAATTTTTGTACTTGGATTTCAGTTATACAATAATTGAGTACCCATCCCTCCACCAGTGCCCATTCTCCACCTCCAATGCTCCCAGCATCCCTCCCACCCCCTCCACACTCCCATCCCACCCCACCCCTGTGGCAGAGCATTCCCTTTTGTTCTCTCTCTCCTTTTGGGTGCTGAGATTTGCAAAAGAGGCATTGAGTGGCCTTCATGTTTGGTCTATAGTCTATTTTCAGCATGCTTCTCCCATCCTGGGAGGATCCTCCCAACACCTTTTACTTGGTGCTCCCTTCTCTGTCTGAGCTGCCTTCTGCCCCAGACTGTGAGGCAGGCCTCCACGCCCCGAAGTCAACCTCCTGGTACTTGTTTCGGCTATTCTTGGGTGTCTCCCATTTTGTTACTTTATATCCCCCAGATGAATGCAATCTTTCTATGTCTGTCCCTCTGTTTCTGATTCATCTCACTTATCATGATACTTTCCATGTTTTCATGTAGTACCACTTGTATGTAAATTTCATGACTTCATCTTTTCTAATAGCTGCATAGTACTCCATTGTGTAGATGTACTAAAGTTTCTTTAACCAGTCATCTGTTCTTGGGCACTCAGGTTTTCTTCTTGAAGAGTTCAACCAGTGCTTTGTATATCCTTGATATCAACCCTTTATCAGATGGGTATTCGGTAAATATCCTTTCCCATTCTGTCGATTGTCTTTGTATTCTGGTTATTATATCTTTTAAGGTCCAGAAGCTTCTTAATTTAAGATAGTCCCTTTTGTTTATCTCTGTTTCCATTTGGTTGTTCAGTGGAGTGTCGTCTTTGAAGATACTGTTAGCTTCAATATCGTGGAGGGTTTTGCCAACCTTGTCTTCAATGTACCTTATGGATTTGGGAAATTGGCCAAATTTTATAGGTTTATAACTAGAAGAGAAGTTTATAACTTTGAGACACATATACGTTTTCATTTTCTTTGTATTTTTGATTTTTAGAGCTCAGGAACTACTAGTGCTCTGTACTCAGTTATCACTCCTATAGAGGTTCTGGGGACCATAAGGGCTGTTGGGGATCAAACCCAGATCATCCCTGAGCAAGGCAGTCAACCTGCTATTTTATTTCTCAACCCTGAAACACCTATATTATTTTTTTTTCTTTTTTGGGGGGGTCACACCCAGAGATGCACAGGGGTTATTCCTGGCTTTTCACTCAGGAATTACTCCTGGTGGTGCTTGGGGGACCATATGGGGTGCTGGGAATTGAACCCCGATTGGTCATGTGCAAGGCGAACGCCCTACCTGCTGTGCTATCGCTCCAGCCACAACACCTATATTCTTAATTTACATCAGATTCTTGCCTAAAAACTTTTGGCTATCAAAAGTCCCTGTAAATTCACACAACGTATTCTACAAAGTATTTCTCTTTAAGGATTCATTTTCTTTTTTTTTAAATTAATTTAATTTTTATTAGTGAAACACCATGAGGTACAGTTGTAGTCTTACAAGCTTTCATACTTGGGTTTCAGTTATACAATGACCAAGTACCTGTCCCTGCACCAGTGCCCATTCTCCACCACCAATGATCCCAGTAACCCTCCCACACCCCAACCTTCCCCTCCCCCCCACCGCACCTCTGTGGCAAGATATTCCTTTTTGCTCTCTCTTTCCTTTAGGGTGTTGTGGTTTGCAATAAAGATATTGAGTGGCCATCATTTTCGGTCTATACTTTTAGCACGCATCTCCTATCCCAAGAGTGCTATTCCCTTTACTTGGTTTCCCTTCTTTATCTAAGCTGCCTTATTCCCCAGCATGTGCTGCCGGCTTCCAAGTCATGGACCAATTGCTTTCTGCTTGAAAATGTATATAAGGCTCATTTTTTAAATGTTTCAATATCAATGGTATGCATATTTCTTCTAGGAATCAAGAATGTAAGTATAAAAAACATTAATGTTTTATCTTGGGTTGGAGCGATAGCACAGCGGGTAGGGCATCTGCCTTGCACGCAGCCAACATGGCCGACCCGAGTTCGATTCCTCCGCCCCTCTCAGAGAGCCCGGCAAGCTACCGAGAGTATTCGATATTCCAGACACAGTAACAATGGAGACGTTACTGGGCCCGCTCGAGCAAATCGATGATCAATGGGAGGGCCTTTACTTTACCTTTACTTTACTTTACTTTAATGTTGCATCTTAAGACTGATGAGGGATTTTTCTTACATAAGAAAAAATGAAGTTGCTAGTTTTTTACTAAAGCATAATATAAGCTTTCCATGACAGATTTTTCTAGTAGCAACTGCTAAGTAGTCCCTGAAATTACTAGAAAAGGTAAAACTTGCTGTTGTTTCCAGAAATGGTAAAAAATGGTTTTATGAAGAGATTTCCTCAGTGTGTCTATATTATATTCAGTAACACTTCAAGTGACTGAAAGATTATTATCCCACATATGAGATATAATAAAATTTGAGCAATAATAGGATGTCATCTCCTTCAATGATCAATGATTTCTCAGACAGGGCATTATGCTAAATTTTGTCTTATAACCACGAGTTAGTATGGTTCATAACATGGTTCATTCTCAAGGTTTTGTATTTTGAAATATAGGATTGTGACTAGTTATTTAGGTCTATTTAGAGGTTTTATACTTGAGATAGTGGCTGTTATCTATTTTCCCCAAAAGTGAGAAAGCTTTCCTAAAGGGAATAAACCCTGACACAAGTTTGAAAGGGTCTGTGAATTGACTGAATCTAAATGAACTGGGAGAGAGGACTGTAATGGAAGCCAAACTAAGGTGAGCTAAAGGCAAGTTTGAAAAAGACAAGGTTGGAATGTTTTCAAACCGCCCTAAACAGCTCTAAGTCAAACCTGTGGAAGATAGATCTTACAAAGCATATTACTGAAACATCAAAATAAGAGCTTTAGGAACATCATAGGACAGCTGACCTTCACGTTAATGAGCTTTATCCGAAAGGTGTCACACTTCTTTACATGTACTCTGATCATCATATTGTCTTAATCTTAGTTAACACAGTGAACTACTTTAGCTATGCCATTTCTTTTGCTGAACTGTGATATTAGTTTTACTACAACACATAGGGTGAATCTCACTTTTCTTACATTGACATTTCTTTTTTCCGTCTATAGATTTTGGGGGGAGGAGGCACAGTGCTGTGGATCAAACTAGGGGTTCATATAGTCAAGGCACATACTATAACACACAGCCACATCTCCTGCCCCATTCTAGACAAATTTAGCAAAACAGGCCTATCCATGTGTATGCATATGTGTGTATACATGCATATGTATACATCTGTGTACTTTTGCTTACTCTTCTAGAAATTATCCTCACAAGTAATCTCAAGGAATTTTATAACCTTTATAATATGTATAAATATGTAATAAGAAATATATGATTTTAAAGATATTTTATAATATATTAATATATTATGATGCTCTGCTGAAAATGCTTCTTTATATCTAACCAACATTTTACAAAATGTTCTATAATTGTCTTTGCTTTTTATAGATAACGTATGTAGCAAGATTTTGTCATTATCTCCCAATAAGTCACAGTCATTGTATCCTTGGTATTGACCCACCCTGTATTTTCCTAGGACATCTTATCTTGGGATGGGTGGCTCCCAGTCAATTCTCTAGGGGCCCAGGACCCACACTGGTAATACTTGGCCAACCAACCAGGGATTCAATACAAAGACCTGAGGATGCTTGCCTGGGATGCTGGACCGCTCAAGTGATGCCAAAGGCCTCCAGCGACATACCTGGTTATGTTCTAGGGACTTCAAGGCTAAACCCAGCAGTGATGTGGGACCAGGTGGTGACTGGAATCCAGCAGAGTTCAGGCCCATGTTCTATAAGCACTGTACCTGATGTCATGAATTTTTGTCTCTTTTTCCACAAGTACTATCTTTTCTAGCCCTGTAGCAACTGTGGTCTTTTTCCTAACTATTCACTTGCTTACCCCGTTGTTCTTGATACTAATATAGCAGTAATCAAAATCTTTTTTCACTTAGCACTTACTCCTGATGGGAGCTTGGCATCAATTATTTCAAGTGATCTGTAGTAGGAAAGGTGATCTCCAGAAAAGTTAAATGGCTTTGTCAAGTTTACATGGGAATGAGTAACAAAGGAAGATTTGAAATTCACTCTGGAAATTTTCTAAGTTTATGTCTTTGAGCTCTATACAAAATTTGTAAACCAGTGACAAAAGTATTTATTCAACATATCGTATATATTTATATAGAAAGAAAAAAATGAAAATGAAAAGATGTAGTTCCTGTCCTCTGGATCTGTAACCTATTTGGAAAGCTGGAAATATTAACATGTAAAGAGTAAAAACTATATTTAATACTATTCATAATGTGATATGAATCACCTTATTTAGATTCATACATGAAGAATGGATTTAAATGGACTTAAATTTGGTATAGTGACTGGATTTAAATTTAAAGTACTGTAGATATACTGAAAGGTAGAGTTGGAATATAAAATTGAATAGGTATTTGGAGGAGATATGACTTGATTGGACTTTGTATTTTTACCCTGTCAATGAATTTTTCTTCTCCAGGGAAATTTCTTAAAGATTCATTTACTGAGTCTCTGCACTTCTTCTGGGTCACTTATTAAACCAACTAGCCCATTTCTAAGGCTGAATTTCTCCAAGGTGCTGTCCACAGTCATCAGTGAATAGTCCATTAATGGTATAAATCAAGTATGTACTGAAAACAGTAAACATTAAGTTTACTTATATAACTATTTAATAGTTGTGCACTCAAAATCAGAGCTTCTAACATATTTAAAGAGTTAGCATATGTTTCAAATCTAATACTTTCTCTTTTCCTGGATTGTTATTATTTTTAATTTATGTTTTCATTGAATAACTATGAGATACAGTTAGAAAGTTTTCATAATCGAGTTTCGCTCATACAATGTTCCAACACCCATCCCTCTCCTAGTGTACATTTCCCACCACCAAGGAGCGATAGCACAGCGGGTAGGGCGTTCGCCTTACAAGTGGCCAACATGGCCGACCCGAGTTCGATTCCTCCGCCCCTCTCACGGATAGCCCGGCAAGCTACTGAGAGTATTCGATATGCCAGACACAGTAACAACAAAGTCTCCAATGGAGACGTTACTGGGCCCACTCGAGCAAATCGACGATCAACGGGAGGGCCTTTACCTTTACCATTAATATTCCCCATATACCTTCCCCCCCCACACACACAGCCTGCCTCTATGGCTTCTACTTTTTCTTTTCCTTTCTTTCTCCTTCCTTCCTTCCTTCCTTCCTTCCTTCCTTCCTTCCTTCCTTCCTTCTTTCTTTTCTCTCTCTCTCTCTCTCTCTCTCTCTCTCTCTCTCTCTCTCTCTCTCTTTCCTCTCCCCCTCCCCCCTGGGAATTCTGGTTTCTAATACTGAACGGCCATCATGTTTGGTTCTTTTCCCACTTTCAGAACACATCTCCTAACCAGAATGGTTCCCTTCATCTATCATTGCCATAATGGTTCCTTCTCTATCCCAACTGCCCTCTCTCCCAACCCTTGAGGCAGGCCTCTAATCCTCCAGGCTCTTCTTTCTTCTGTACTTGGGTGTTAGTGTTATACTATGTTTTTTTTTTAATATCCCACAAATGAGTGCAGTCGTTCTATGTCTGTCCTTCTTGTTCTGACTTATTTCATTTAGCATGATACTCTCCATGGTTTTGATCACATTGGGTTCTAGCATGGTTCCAGTGTATAGAAAATACCACAATGATGGAGTTTTTGTCTCCCTAAGAGGCTTTGCTATATCTCTGACAATACAGTTTTACTGGAACAGGCTATAGGTTCTTTCCTTATTCTGCATATACAAAAATGTCTATCAATTGCCTCCATTGCTCTAGACATCCCACAATCTGGCAAACTGAGACTTCTATGAACTTTGAAAATAAAATTTTGTTATTTTAAACTACTTAGTACACAGTGGGCTGGAGTGATAGCACAAAGGTAAGGCATTTGCCTTGCGTGCAGCTGGCCTGACCGAGTCGGGTTCAATTTCTCTGTCCTTCTCGAAGAGCCCAGCAAGCTACCAAGAGTATCTTGCCTGCACGGCAAAGCCTGGCAAGCTACCTGTGATGTAATCAATATGCCAGACACAGTAACAACAAGGCTCACAATGGAGACGTAACTGGGCCCACTCGAGCAAATTGATGAACAACGGGAGGACAGTGCTACAGTGCAGTACACAGTGATGATAAGGCACTTCTAGAAAACTAAGATTCACAACTTATCCAGTAATTGAGAATCTGAAAGAGCAATGGAAACAATTGATGGACATTATTGTATATGGAGAATAAGGAAAGAATCTCTTGGTATTGGTTGTCTACCTTCATCCTCTCTATTTTCACATGTTCATATCGCTGAGTCTGCATTCCTCTCCTGTCTCCTGCACATCCAGCTGTTACAGGTGACCACCCAGATCACCCAGAATAGTCTCATCTTGAGGTCTATCCTTTAGTGATTTATTTAACAACCCCTTTTTCAAATATGATCTTCCTCCAGAGTCCAGAGTCTCAGATGTGTGCATGTACTCTGGCGAACCCCCATTCACCCCACTACACAGATTGGAAGCCTGAATCCTGTCTCCTGACATTGTCTTGCTTTTCTCAACTCGTAGAAACAAGAGGTTGAGTGGGACCTACCTACAAGACTGTCTCCTTCAAGCTGCCCACAAGAAGCAGGGTTGCCTCTTTCTGGCAAGCCAGCCCAGTTCCCCTAAGGGCTGATGGAAGAAGGAACATGGGCAGTCATGCGCTCTCTTCCCTCCCTTTCTCTCCTCCCTAGAACTCTGATCTAAGAGATCCAGGAACACAAATCCATCAAGTTTCTCACTCAGAACCTGTCTGAATTTGGATCCTTGACTGTCTCCTTTCTCTGTCACTTTCCTGTTCTTTTCTCTGGGAGTATCAGGGTGGAGTGTCTACCATCTCTTATCTTTTGATTTCACATCAAGAAGCATGTTTCTTTGGACTTAGCAATTTAGGGTTGACATCTCTACCATCTAGGCACGCCTTTAAATTCAGCCTTTTGGCAGAGGAAGAACCAATAACGGTAGGAAGAAGTCCACTCCAGGGCCACTTCACAAGTCAGCCTGCTGCACTTACAAATTGAGAATTCTCATTCGGGTCCCCTCAAAGATGCTTGTCTCCTTCTAATTGCCCTAAAAAACTGGCAGTTTCTTGAGAACCCTAAGTCATTTAAGGATTTTTTTTCTCTTTTCCATTTGAGTAGTGTTATCACCAACAATAATATTTTAATGCAGCTCTTTTCGAATAGAAAGTAAATTATTTCAGGGCTGATAGCAATTCAGGAACTATTCCTACTCTTTTGAAATAAATTAACTGCTTTTTGAGGATTTTAATGGTTTGTGTGAATTGCTACCAGATTGATTTTGCTGCAATTCGTAGTCTTTTTTAAAGAATAACATGGCTGATGTACAGTTGGTGACTTAAAGGAATAAAGGGCATTTGGGGCTTTGTTCTCAGGAGTGTAAGATTTAGGGTTTATCAACATTGAAAATTTCATTTTAAAAGTTCTATGTTCACTACATCTCAGAAAATGACCTTTTTCAATGGTGGAAATAGGTGTGGATAGAAATAGTGGCTGGGCTGAGATTTTTCAGTTGTAAACAATGTATGTTGTTGTGAAGAGAACTTAAAAAAATCTAGAAATCTAAAATTTGGAGGTGGGAGCAGGCAGAAAAGAATATTTAAACTTGTAGTTAGTAGTTAGTGGGAAAGGGTGAAGATAATGAGAATTCTGGAATACTACTTAATCACTGGAGAAAATAACACCTGCAGAAATTGTCCAAAAGTCTGACAGCAAACTCTTGTCAAATTACAAGTTTAACAGCCCAAACACACTAGTCTTACACTTCTACAAATTTCCCTGGCTAAAATCCAGGGGATTAATGACTTCCCATTTTTATTTATAATGTATCCTCTTTTTAATTAATACTAATTAAAAACGAATTTTTGAAACAAAGATGATATTTAAATCCTACTAGCAATGGTTGCTTAATAATTTGCAGAGAGGTTTTATATTTCTGTGATGTTTTCTATGACTTTAATGTTCAACTTACATGAACTATGATTTTACTAAGGTCTTCTGCTAGAACTTTCATTTTAAGTTATATTGGCTGGAGCGATAGCGCAGTGGTAGGACGTTGCCTTGCACGAAGCCAGCCCGGCTGACCCCAATTCGATTCCTCTGCCCCTCCCAGAGAGCCCGGCAAGCTACGGAGAGTATCTGGCCCGCACAGCAAAGCCTGGCAAGCTACCCTTGATGTATTCGATATGCCAAACACAGTAACAACAAGTCTCACAATATTGGCGTTACTGGGCCCGCTCGAACCAATCGATGAACAACGGGAAGGACAGTGCTACAGTTTATAAATAAATAAATTAACTGACTTATTCATTGTGCCTGTATCTGACAAAGTGTAAAGTATCTTTAAAGGAGGTCTGGCTTTTTAATCCATAATTTTTATTGCTGATTTATCACTGATTTATAATTGAGTTTCATGCACCCAGTGTCACCTCTATATGTATGTGTATATATAAACATATACATAAAGCAATATATCTGCTACTAAAATTCTAGGGACATCCTAACACCAAATTTTTCTCTAACTCATTTTCTCTTGCCCAGTTTCCTGTTTCTATTCAATAAACATAATAGTATTTTGTTGTTGTTGTTTTAGGGATTTGGGGATCAGGTATGTTCAAGGTGGTATGGCCGTAGTAATTGGGGGGGAGGGCGGAGCGATAGCACAGTGGGTAGGGCATTTGCCTTGCACGCGGCCAACCCAGGTTCGATTCCTCCACCCCTTTCGGAGAGTCCAGCAAGCTACTGAGAGTATCCTGCCCTCACAGCAAAGCCTGGCAAGCCCCACTCCCCACCTTGTCAAATTCGATATACCAAAATCAGTAACAAGAAGTCTCACAATGGAGACATTACTGGTGCCCGCTCGAGCGAATCAATGAACAATGGGAAGACAGGGATTTGGGGGCCACACATGATAGTTCTCAGAGATTACTCCTGGCTCTGTGTTCAGGGATCACTCCTGGCTCATTCAGGTCCCCATATACAGGACTGGGGATGAACGCTGTCAACCATGTGCAGGGCATGTGCTTTAATCCTTGTACTATGTCTCTGTCTCCATAATGATAGTTTAAGCAAGTCTAAGAGTTAATTTTTTAGGGAGGCGGTTGCCAGTTTGTTTGCTTTGGTTATTATTATTCTACATAGGAGTGAAACCATCTGTCTTAATTATTTTATATCCTTACTGTGTTTAATTGCTATAGTGCAGTGCTACTTTTTTTTTTTAACTCAGGATCACCACTTCAAGTTTCACCTATTTTCAAAAGATATTATTTCATCTCTCAAATATCAGAGTAGTACTCCACTATCCATACACTCACATGTTAGGTGTCTTTTGTATGCATGTTTTGGGGCACATAGCTGAATACGCTCCGGGCTGGTTCCTGACTCTGCACACAGGTCACTCCTCATGGTGCTCAGGGCACCAGATGGGATGCCCCAGAAAGAGCTCAGGTGGTTGCATGTGAGACAAGTGCCTGTCCTGCTATGTTCTCTCTCCTACTCCTGTATCACATATCTTCATCCACATATCTACTAACCAAGTGGAGTCACATCTTAGAAATTTTGAACACTATATTCTTATGTGAACGTGACTATTAAAGCTTACTCCTTTCATAGGATTTGATAATCAAATAAATTATTAATCAGGAGAGATAGTACAAAGGGTAAGAAGCTTGCTAGAAATAATCCATGACCTGCTTGGATTGGGACTGGGCCTCCTCCCCCCAGCTCCCCAAATTTCCAGTAGCTTGACAGTCACACCCACAAACTGCCCACAGCGCCATGTACTCTCATCAATGGCCAAGATCCACAGACTATCAAATAAAGCTCCCAGAAGAGAGCGATGCAGTATTTCCTCGAGTGTGCAGCCTCTTATACTCTAGCCCAATGATGTACTTAAAGTAGCACACATTTGTTTAGTTTTAAGATACTTGCTTGTATTCTATTATATACGGGCTTAAATGACTCCAGAATGAAATGCAACAACCTTCACACACTTCCTTCTCATTGTGGCGGGAAGATGCTCACTGGTGGGGTGGGTGTTTGAATGTTATCTGTAATGAACTATTGTGAGCTACTTTATGAAAATAAAATGTATAAAGATCACAAAGAAAGAAAGAAAAGAAATAATCCCTGAGTTCAGAGTCAGAAGTAAACCCTCAACACCACTGGGTATGGCCCAAAATCAAACCAAAAGAAATGCTATTAATCAATGGTAGGAAATCATTCATAGGGAATTTACATAAAATGCACGATGCAAATGAGAATGAGGGATAATAAGCCAGAGAAAGTTAAGGGAAAAAATCTAATGGAATGTCAGATCTGATTAATGATCAAAATGATAACAATCTTAAATATCTTGCCTGTTTCTGTTTAGCACCCTGAATGCCTTGGGCTTAACAAGATAAGAAGCCCTACCACATCATAAAAAGGTATGAAAAGGGAAAATATCCACAGCTCATTGGATTGCCTTTTGGAACTCTCCCCCATATACTATGGGAATTTGACTCACTTTTTCCTTTTCCCCTTTTTTCCTTTTTCCCTTCCTTCCTCCCTTCCTTCCTTCCTTCCTTCCTTCCTTCCTTCCTTCCTCCCTCCCTCCCTCCCTCCCTCCCTTCCTTCCTTTTTCCTTCCTCCCTCCCTCCCTCCCTCCCTCCCTCCCTTCCTTCCTTCCTTCCTTCCTTCCTTCCTTCCTCCCTCCCTCCCTCCCTCCCTCCCTCCCTTCCTTCCTTCCTTCCTTCCTTCCTTCCTTCCTTCCTTCCTCTCTCCCTTCGTTCCTTTTTCCTTCCTTCCTTCCTTCTTTCCTTCCTCTCTCCCTTCGTTCCTTTTTCCTTCCTTCCTTCCTTCTTTCCTTCCTCTCTCCCTTCCTTCCTTTTTCCTTCCTTCCTTCCTTCTTTCCTTCCTCTCTCCCTTCGTTCCTTTTTTCTTCCTCCCTCCCTCCCTCCCTTCCTTCCTTCCTTCCTTCCTTTTTCCTTCCTTCCTTCCTTCCTCCCTTCCTTCCTTCCTTCCTTCCTTCCTTCCTTCCTTCCTTCCTTCCTTCCCTCCTCTCTCCCTTCGTTCCTTTTTTCTTCCTTCCTTCCTCCCTCCCTTCTTCTTTTCTTCTCTAACTCCATTACTCCCCTCTCCTTCTTTCCTTTTTCTTTCCTTCCTTTCTCCACTACCCCCTTCTTCACTCCCAAACTTCTTCACTCCTTTCCTCCCTCCCTCCCTCCACTCCTCCCTCCTTCCCTGCTTCCACTCTTCCCTCCCTCCCTTCATTCCTTCCTTCCTCCCCTCCTCCCTCCCTTCCTCCCTGCCTTCCTTTTCTAATAAAATCTGCTTGAGTCAACCATTTTCATTTTGTTTCTTGATTCCAATCTTTAGTGGCCAGAGAACCTCCCCATGATAATGAAAAGACTATGGAAAAAGACTATTATTCAACCTTCTTGAAAGACAAATACAAACCTTTCCCAAACATAACTATTCAGCTTAAACATGGGTAGATCTGAATAAAAAAAATTAGGTTTAGATCTCAGAAGATGACATTTTATGCTCGGAGAGTCATCTCCTTCACTCTAAGGATATCTGAAGAAAGCACCTGTGGGAGTCCTTGGTATATGTTTATAGGTTAGAGTATGCAAATCTCAGAAGAGAGATTTGGGTCTTGTGCACAAACTCCAGCACATATTGAAAACATTCATAAAGATGAGTTTGTTCCAAATGGACTATTAACTGCTAGACAACACTGTGCTCATGTCCAATGTAAGAATAAATGGGTCATTTAAACTAGGTTACCACAGATCAAAATGAGAAGAGGGAGACTTATATGGAAGAAGAAAAGGACAAACAGAGTTGTGTCTGCAGGTTTTGATGCCCGACGATGCCGTTTATGTAAGGCGGAAAGGCTTGGTAAGCGTTATCCTGGGCACTTTTAAGAACATGCATTTCCAGTTTCCCCTCTATCAGGAGCTTTTTCTTCTTTTCTTTCTGTCTCTGTGGAGCACACACTTTGGTCAAGGTGGGAATTGGCCAACAGAGATGAAATAAAATCCACATTATGGGAGAGAGTATTGACTATATTTTGAATGAGTTTATAGTTCATTCTCTTTAAAGACTACTAAGGATTTTAAGATGCATAAAGTTTCATCGTGTTTTAAATGAGAAGATATCTTTTCCTTCCCTTTTGTTGTTGCTATGATTGTAATGATGGGGGTGGAGGGATTGCACACTCTGGCAGTGATGTTCAGTGGGGGTCTCTCACTTTAGTCTTGCTCTCACCTATTTTGGTTGTATGGCTCCCTCATGGTTGCCTGGGTGAGATATGCATGTTCAAGGTCGGCTGGGGAATTGGAGAGAGAGGGGGTTATTTCTGGTGGTGGTCGTCGTCATAAACCTGAGTTTTTGGTGCTCACATACAGGTGCTCATATGCAAAGATTGTGTGTACCTGAGATACATGAGCTTTCTAGGCAGCAGAAATGCCAGAAATCTGCCTGGTGTATGTGGATGGTATCAGGGGTTGAATTCACTCAAATTTGTTAGCAGGTGTTTTTTGCCACTGGTCTTTTCCCCCAGGTTCCAGACTATTCTTGTTAGGATGTCCATAACAGCCAATAACATTAAAAGGTTCTTAAAGTCAGAAGTATCCAGCTCTTAGATTATAAAAGGAAGAGAACACTGGGGGCCGAATACATTACTAATCAAAGCTCCCCACTAATCGCCAGAGCTTTGATAAAGAAGTACACACAGGATGATTTTCACGGACTTGAGACAAAAAGTGTGACCTGTCAAGAAACACCGTGTTCTTTTACAGAACAGTATTTTACAAAACCAAAAGAGGTCCATTTTTCATCTTGTTCTGGCCCTTTCACCCTTACCAAATGGATCCAAATACAGAACACCTATTAACTCTGCTGTTCTAAAATAAGCATTGAGTCATCCTTTTTCTTCAGGTTCAATCAACTCAGCTTCTTCGCCGGCTCTTGGCCAGAGAGCATTAGAGGCATTCATCATTTCTGATTCATTCACTCTTTTGTTCTCCATCTTAAAAGCTTTGCAGGTTTAGAATTGATAACAGAGTCACAATCATTTTCAGAGTCAACAAGTTTTTTCTTGAGCACAAGCATGCTGAGAGAAAACTGACCATAGGCATCTGTGAGTGGCCATTGGGTCCAGTGCTGTCACAGCCGAGAGGGAAGAAGGAAAACAGAGTCCCAGGGCCACAGTTCTAAAAGGCCAATTCTAATAGATACGATGGAACAGACCTTCCTCACCTCTCCCTGGAACTGCATGGATTCCCTGGGCAGACTAGACGTCCTCGTTAGCCATTCTGTATATTCTACAGCTACAAACTACTCTTTTCTTCCAACTAACTTGATTTCAAATGCCCAAACCCCCAAACTATCATTGCTCGGTGCCTTTTCATTGACTCTGATGCCATTAGGCACCAGTTTTAATGTGAGTTTAAAAAATGACTCAGACATTTTATTCAAAAATTTGAGGGGCATGCAGTCAATAGCTCATGTCTGGGTTTTTTTTTTCAACCAAACTTAATAATCCTTTTCTTTCAAGGAACAAGTACTACCACATTCTCATACCTCAAAACAGTTTCTGGTGTATGCAAATACATCCTTAGCCTCACCTCTGTCCTCTTAAAGATAATCAGTACTGTAGCCCTGTAACACTGTTCTCCCATTGTTCATCAATTTGCTCGAGCGGGCACCAGTAACATCTCCATTGTGAGACTTGTTGATACTGTTTTTGGCATATTGAATACACCATGGGGAGCTTGCCAGGCTCTGTAGTGCAGGCGAGATAATCAGCAGAGAATATAAATAGATATTTCACTAAGGAAGACATACACATGGCTGACAATTCATTAAAAATATGCTTTGTATCACTCATACTTAGAAAAAAAAACAAAATGAAAGTTTAGTGTAATTATCACCTCACACGCATTAAAATTATCTTTTCCACAAAAGAGTGAAAAACAAAAAAAAAGTGTCAATCACACTTAAGAGAAAATGAAACCCTCATGCAATGCTGGTGGAATAACTGGGGAAGTCATTTTGGAAAACAAATTTGAAGGTTTCACCAAAATTTGAAAATAGAATTTCTGTATGATCCTCAATTTCCCTTTTGAGTATTCATCCAAAGAAGAGGAAAATATTAACTCTATAATATGCCCACACCTCTATGTAAGTTGCAACATTCACTTAATCACTTAACTTCCCGTTAGTTGTCGATTTGTTCGAGCGGGCACCAGTAACGTCTCCATTTGTCCCTGTCGCGTGCTAGTGTAGCCCAATGGCGTCTGTTTGCTCTGGGAACATGAAGAGCCTCAAACCGATCGTTCATGATCTTGACGAAGAGGTCTGACCATCCGGTAGGTGGGCGGCCACGCGGTCTTTTGACATCCTGTGGAATCCAGTCGGCAACAGCTCTAGTCCAGCGGTCGTCTTTAAATCTCATTACGTGACCAGCCCATCTGATTTTCGACACCTTGGCAAATAAGACAGCGTCCCTGATTCTTGATCGTCGATGGAGGTCGGAATATTATTCGCAGTCTAGTCAAAATAAGGAAGCAATCAACAGAGCCATTAATAGAGGAATATATAAAGAAGTGTGGTTTATATATATATAGTATAATTCAGAGACTGAAAAAGATCAAATTTTACTATTTGCAGCTGTTGCCAGTGTGAGACTGGATCCCGCTAGTGGAGGATTTTGGTTCCCTGGGTGGCTTCTGTGAAGTGTGGAGACCAAAGTGGAAAATTCTAGAAGAAATGGGAAGCTTCCCTCTCTACCCAACTTGTCCCCCAAGGGAAGTGCTTGGGAGACTGAGGGCTGAGGAAAGTCTGATGGGCTCTGTTCCCACCAGCCCCAGTCCGCAGTCTGCACCTGGATCCCACCTGGAAGATGATCCCTGCCCCCAATTTCTTGGAGAACCAGGCACTCGGGTTGGAGCGAGGAATTGCTCTTTGCTGGAAAGGAAAGGAAAATCAGTCCCAGATCTGACCCAAGCAATTCAGTGCCATCGGCTTTGCCTCACAGAAAAGAATTTCAGGAGACAGTTGTGAAGCCAAACAAGTTTACTGGGAAATAAAGGAAAGGAAGGAGAGAGGTAGTTTCTGATATGTGCTCAAGAGAAAACATGGAATTCTCTTAAATGAAGAGAGCCAGTAGGCATCTCAAGCAGGGATGTCTGGGCTGTTTCTCCCTAGAGGGCAAAATGGACATGAAAGTATGAAAGGAACATCTGAAGGTGGAGATGCAGGTGGCATGTTGGCATGTGCTGGCTTCCTTCTTTTCCACCTGTACTCAAGAGAGAACATGGAATTCTCTTAAACGGAGAGAGCCAGTAGGCATCTCAAGCAGGGATGTCTGGGCTGTTTCTCCCTACTGGGCAAAATGGGCCTGAAAGTATGAAAGGAACATCTGAAGATGGAGATGAAGGTGGCATGTGCTGGCTTCCTTCTTTTCCACGTGTGTTTACAGACAGTCTTCCCAAGCTGTCCCCTCGCCCCAGCCCATTGGGAGAAAGGCAGTCAACGGGCAGAGCTTGGAGCAGTCGATGGTCTTTTGATATTCTCTGCATGGCTTTGTGCCAGGATTGATTCTCTCCTCCCAGGGCGTTCAGCCTTCTCTCAAGGATCCCTTCATGCTTGGGCCTAGAATTCTGCATCATTGATTTCCCAGGCTCCTGAGATTGGTGGTTTATGTCAAAGGCCTCATACCTCTGCGCTGGTTGAGGTTTCAGACAGGGTTTGTTTCCAGCAGATACTTTCAGACCCCTTAATTTCCCATCTTCCTGCCTGCAACACAACACTGATGGATTTGGGGGTGAGGGGATTATGCTAAGTGAAGCAAAATAACACAACTCTTCAGTACTCCATGGATCAACTTATTTGGTATGGGTGATACTTACTAGCTTTTTGAGATTCCTGGCAATTACTGATCATGGCCCAGACTTAGTGAATTTTATCTTAGTGGGTGTTAGATATTTTTGTTCTTATAAATAGTTTTGAACATTGGTCTTTTTGTGTGAAGTTAAGTTTAAGAACAAATTTTCAGAGTTTGATTATAGCAACTCTATTTTTAATTTATTTTTTTCAATCCAATCACTAGGAACTACAAACTGACAAAGATATTTATGATTAAGTTTCAGGTGTATGTTGTTCCAACACCAATCCTTTCACCGATGTGGTTATTTCAATTATTATTAGAAAATTTTGTTAAATGGCACCAAGTCAAAGGCTACTGATTCCACACTCCTAAGGATTTGCACTTGCGTCCTCTGTGCCCTGTATTTCTTGGGCTTTATTCAATTTGATTCATGGTAAAAAATACTTTTTCTGGTGCCATATTTTTAATGAGCTAGATGCACAGTTCCCTCTAATCCTTTTATGATATTGTTCTTCCCTGGTATTTGCTCTGGCCATAAATTCATGTGTAGACACTGAGTATTACTCAGAGGAATATTTGAGGAAGTATTCTGATAACCGCTAGAGTTATTACTCAGAGGAATATTTGAGAAAGTATTCTGATAACCCCTAGAGTTCTTTCTCTGTGAATTCTCTCTAGTCTAGAACTTTATGCTGTCAATTTTTATTGTCTTGGTCTTCATAGAATCTTAGATCCATGTCCTTAATTTAGAGAGAGTTCCTCAGTGTTTGCTGGATTCTCCCTTTCTGGATATAGGCCCGGAAACTCTCTCATGGCTATAAACAGAAGTCATAACACGATTCACTTCATTTGTTTGGCTTCCTTGGGGGATCACTATTCTTCACTGTCTGAAACACAATGCCTTATAACCCATTGTTTCACAGATTTCTTTGTCATTTGGTTCTTGTAGGTGGAATAAATTTATTCCCTATTACTCTCATTCGGAAGTAGAAAATCACATTATTCATTTGTGCTTTGTAAAGGATTTAATTTTGTAAATATACTACAATTTATTTAGTCAATTTGATCTGATTGCTGTTTAGGATAAAAAAAAGAATAGACTTTTACTGTAGAGAAATCTTCATCACTTTTCCCTCATTATAACTATAGCTGTAATAGGCTTTATAAACTGAATTCCTTGAATCAGAATATGAATTGAATCATAAACATATGAAAAATAAATGTATATGTTTGCACCATAATGCTGCTTGTCAAAAGTCTCTATTAATTTTTGTCCCAATAAATATGCCAGGAAGGCTTATTTCTCTAGACATGACCTCTAAGTTTAGCATCTATGTTCTGTCCCATCAAAATACTGGGTGAGTGGGAAAGAGGGAAAGAATATGTGGAAAAACTTTTCAATATTTTTTGTTGGTTGATTGGTTGATTATTTTTTTTCTTTTTTCTTGTTGGTTTGGGTTTTAGCAGTGTTCAAGGGTTACTCCTGATTGTGTGCTCAGGGACAATATGAAGAGCCAGGGATCAACCTGGGTTAGCTGCATGCAAGGCAAGTGCCCAACACACTGTAATAACTCTCTGACCCTAAAAATTTTGAAATTCAAAGAAACTAAATGAGTGAGTGTTCTCTTTTATACTTAATGTGACTTTTATAAATGTCACGCTTTTAAGTTATATGCATAATTATGTATAATATAATCTGTAACTAATGTGTATGCATAGATACAACATGATTGTTAAAAATGCCTTATAATGCACATAAATGGAATAACTATAAAGCATATAAAAATTAGAATAATTCACTGTAGCACCATAACACTGTCCTCCCATTGTTCATCGATTTGCTCAAGTGGGCACTAGGAACGTCTCCATTGTGACACTTGTTACTGTTTTTGTCATATTGAATACGTCATGGTTAACTTGCCAGGCTTTGCTGTGCGGGAGTGATACTCTTAGTTGCTTGCTGGGCTCTCTGAGAGGGGCGAAGGAATCAAACCAGGGTCGGCCAGGTCGGCTGCATGCAAGACAAGTGCCCTACTCGCTGTGCTATCACTCCAGTCCACAATAATACACTAAGTTGAGGAAAAATTTCAATATTCCTTGAATGTAAAAAGTTTTATATATTTTACATAAAAATTTGTATATATATACACAATTTGAGTTTTCTAGATTTTATGTACAGTAAACATCTATATTAGGTGACATATAAAGTGTACATTGTAATAAGAATATTCATGCACACATAGGCCTGCATTCTACTTTATTTACTTTATCCATGTATATATAAGCATATATAATGTAAATAAACATATCTATATTCAATTCACCATTACTATATATATGTACTGTGTAGTTTATAGATGTAAAACATCGATCACGATCACGATCACGACCATCCTATTATTCGTTGATTGCCTCGAGCAGGCCCCAGTAACGTCTCCTTCGTCCTAGCCCTGAGATTTTTTAAAAAGTGCCATATTCAAGGCTCTTTCAGAGTTAGGAGAATGAGACCCATCATTGTTACTGGTATTTGGCATATTGGGTATGCCACAGGGAGTTTGCCAGACTCTGCCATGTGGGCAGGTTACATTTGGTAGCCTGCCAGTTTGTCCAAAGTAGGAATGAGATAATAAGATGTCGTAATAAGATGCATTTGTGGCCGCGTGGTTCCGGGAGCTGGGTTTTATAGTCTCTGAGTCTTGGCCGCTGATGGGATTACACAGCGACAGGGGGCCAGTTGGTGGGTGTGACCCCTGCCTAGTGGAATATGGAGGACCTGGGTGGAGGATGCTCAGCCCCGATCCGAGCAGGCTTGGAGATCTCAGCCCCAGGCCCCGCATGCCTTTGTTCCTCTGCCAGTACCTTCATGCGTGCAGAGTGGTCTCAGCATGGTGGTGGCTGGTTCTGGAGGTCTTCGGCTGCCGGAGCCCTGGTCAGGGCGGGGAGGGAAACTCAACCCACTCCCCTCCAAGGAGCCCTGGCGAGGACAGCCAGGAGCGGGGGCAGGAGACTCAGCGCTGTTCTCTTCCGGGAGCTGGGTTTTATAGTCTCTGAGTCTTGGCTGCTGATGCGATTACACGGGCGCCAGGGGGCCAGTTGGCATTCTACTTTATTTACTTTATCCATGTATATATAAGCATATATAATGTAAATAAACATATCTATATTCAATTCACCATTACTATATATATGTACTGTGTAGTGTATAGATGTAAAACATCATACATAGATATTTCATGTATACTTTACTTCCTATACACTGGAGTTACCATCTGATTGCTACCACTGCAAAGTCTGGACCTAGTCTTGTTCTTAACTCTCGCTTCCCCATGGAAACTTTGGAAACCTCTCAGTCCGTCTCAGAACAGAAAGAACTTGGTCCGATTACAATTCCAACCTTACTCCTTAGAGTCTTGCCCGGCCTTGTGCTCATTGTTATAGAGCTATTACATTTCTCCAATGCTCAGTCCTTGCAGCATGTACTCTGTTCCCTAGTACTTTGCTTTTAGGATACACTCTGTTCCTGGGAAACTTGTGAGCAAGATGTTTTCCTTTGGCAATATGTGTATCTCTACCTTCAGGTCACCCTTCCCTGGCCTTACAATTGCCTAAAGTTAACTATCCCTCTATTTCTAACACTGTAATGGGCTCTTCTTGCATTACTCTGTTTTTCACTACTATAAGTTTTCATTTTCTTTCTTTCTTTTTTTTTCCCATAGAGGATCCTGTCTTTTCTTTTCTTTTCTTTCTTTCTTTTTTTTTTTTTTATTAGTGAAACACCATGAGGTACAGTTGTAGACTTGCAGACTTTCGTGTTTGGATTTCAGTTATACAATGATCAAGTACCCATCCCTCCACCAGTGCCCATTCTCCACCACCACGGGTCCCAGTATCCTTCCCACCCCCCTCGCCCCCACCCCACTATGGCAGGGTATTCCCTTTTGCTCTTTCTTTTCTTTAGGTTGTTGTGATTTGCAATAGAGGTATTGAGTGGCCATCGTGTTCAGTCTATAGTCTACTTTCAATTTGCGTCTTGCATCCTGAGTGAGTCCTCCAAACACCCTTTACTTGGTGTTCCCTTCTCTCTCTGAGCTGTGTTTTCCCCCAGCATGTGCTGCCGGCTTCCAAGCTGTAGAAAAGACCTCCTGGTATTTATCTCAACTATTCTTGGGGGTTCATCTCCCATTCTGTTACTTTATGTTCCCCAGATGAATGCAATCTTTCTATGTCTGTCCCTCTCTTTCTGACTCATTTCGCTTAGCATGATACTTTCCACGTAGTACCACTTGTATGTAAATTTCATGACTTCATCTTTTCTTTTCTTCTTTTTGGGTCACACCCGGCGATGCTCAGGGGTTCCTCCTGGCTGGGTACTCAGGAATCGACTCCTGGCAGTGCTCGGGGGACCATATGGGATGCTGGGAATCGAACCCGGGTCAGCTGCATGCAAGGCAAACGCCCTTCCCGATGTGCTATTGCTTCAGCCCGACTTCATCTTTTCTAACAGCTACATAGTACTCCATTGTGTAGATATACCAAAGTTTCTTTAGCCAGTCATCTGTTCTCAGGCATTTGGGTTTTTTTTTCCGGATTATGGCTATTATAAACAGAGCTGCATTGAACAAACAACTGCAGATGTCATTTTGACTATACATTTTTTGCCTCTCTGGGATATATTTCCAGGAGTGGTATTGCTGAGTCAAATGGGAGCTCAATTTCTAATTTTTTGAGAATTGTCCATACTATTTTCCAAAAGGGCCGGACCAGTCGACATTCCCACCAGCAGTGAAAGAGGGTCCCTTTCTCACCACATCCGCGCCAACACTGGTTACTTTTGTTCTTGTGGATGTGGGCCAGTCTCTGTGGTGTGAGATGATAACTCATTGTTGTTTTGATCTGCATCTCCCTTATGATTAATGATGTAGAGCATTTCCTCATGTGCCTTTTAGTCATTCGGATTTCTTCTCTGAGAAATTTTCTGTTCATTTTGTCACCCGATTTTTTGATGGGGTTGGATGTTTTCTTCTTGTGGAGTTCAACCAGTGCTTTGTATATCTTTGATATCAGCTTCTTATCAGACGGGTAGGATCCTGTCTTTTCTGATGGCATTGCCATTTATTGTGCTCTTATTATCAGAAAACTAAGACAAGGCCTATATTTAGGGTGATACAATCTCTCTAAAGTATTAGTTATGCTTGGGTTCAAGTATCCCTGGCACCACATATAGCCTGAATCCAACCAGGAAGCCTAGAGCACAGTGACTAGGCTACGGCCTCAAAACAAAACCAAAACCGAAATCTCCGTTGACTTAAGCAAAGGAGGTTTACTTCTTAGACCTCGTATAGAAGTCTTAGCTTAATTCTGATGATTATAGGACTAGAGTATGGAGAATATGCTAAAGTTCTGTGTTACAGTATCAAAAGAAATAATTTTGTGTAGATTTTTACAAAGATAACTACAGTAATGCCTTTGTTCCTCTGCTGGCAGAGGAACAAAGGCATGTGGGTCCCAGGGCTGAGATCTCCAAGCCTGCTCAGATCGGGGCTGAGCATCCTCCACCCAGATCCTCCATATTCCATTAGGCAGGGGTCACACCCACCAACTGGCCCCCTGTGTAATCCCATCAGCGGCCAAGACTCAGAGACTATAAAACCCAGCTCCCGGAAGCGCGCAGCCTCTTTTGCGGCCGCGCGACATCTTATTATCTCATTTCTACTTTGGACAAACTGGCAGGCTACCTATTTTAACATGCCCACACGGCAGAGTCTGGCAAACTCCTCATGGCGTAGCCAATATGCCAAATACCAGTAACAATGATGGGTCTCATTCTCCTAACCCTGAAAGAGCCTTGAATATGGCACTCTTTAAAATCTCAGGGCTAGGATGAAGGAGACGTTACTGGGGCCTGCTCGAGGCAATTGACGAATAACAGGATGGTCGTGATCGTGATCATGAACTACAGTAATACTGGATTCAGATACTTCATTCACTACTTTCTTTCATTGTATTGTTGGGCAAATTACTTAGTCCATTTGCACTCCAAGTAGACATAAAGACTAGGTCTTTGGGTTGTTAGAGTTCAGAAAATGGTGTATGTCTGTCATTTAGCACATTGTCTTTCTAGAGGTCACTTTGGCTTGCTTATTAAACACATTATCTATAACCATTAATGCAACAACTGACCCAATGCTAACAATTACATGATATGTGGTCTGGACAATGCCCCACAGAGGCAAATAAGCCTAACTCTAATTCATGGCCTCAGCATTATCCAACAAGGACATAAGTATATCAGAACAAATCTATACCCATTACTGGAGAAAAAAATCAAAATATCTGCCCCAAGGCTTGCCAATTCGCAGAATTACCTTTATACAGAGAGGATAGTATTAAAATTAAGGTCATTTGCTCAAAAATTAAATGCATTCCTGCAGTTTATTGTGATGATTTAGAGAAGTCAATGAATTATCAGAAACTTCAAAAAAGTGAAGAGAGATTGGGATGGCTATTCAGAGTAGGTGTCAGACGCAGCTCAGTGGAGCTACTATTGCAATGCTAGTTTTGAATAAAGGAAAAAAAGTTCTAAGGAGACAAGAATAAAGTCACTTGATATCAATTAAACCATAGTTTCACATGCAATTCCTTACATGACTGGACATATGTAAATTGGCTCCTTTACCCACAAAGAAAAAGCCCTCAGGAGAAATGAAAACCAAAATATAAACACTCTGTCCTGGTGTCTACCCTGTCAAGCATTGGATAAACAGAGAAAAGATATTAGTTTCAGATTATCTGCTCGCCAGGGGGCACAGCACAGCATAAGCAAACAGCTTTTGGTAATGCAGTTTCCTTGATGATGCATGAACATAATAGAGAGGCAGTAATATTCAGAGAACCTAGGAATAAAAGGGCTTAATTTTGTTCCATTTTCTGCCTTTGGCATATTATGTAGCACAGACAAGTGTGAGAGGTCCCTTGATGGGGTACAGAGAAGATGCCTCACTGAATTCATCTGGCTGAAAACAGGCCCAAAATATCAGAACAAATTCATCTTCTGGGGTTTACATTAATTATAGTGCTTTGTACAACTGCAAAAATTCATCAGGTTAACTTGAAAATCAAATTATTATCTTTCTTATCCAGAATAGAAGAATAACATCATCTACTTTGAATAACCAAAGAGGCATCTTATATATACTTTTAAAAGTATTTTATATTCCACTGGGTGTTTCCACATAACAGCATTTCCCTGTTAAAGGAAATACTGGTTAAAGTCAGAACCATCAAAAATGTCTCCCTAATGATGACAGATTGTCAGGAGAGAGAGGGAAGATGTGATTTCCCTGAGAAGTCCACACCACGGTGTCTAACATCCTTTGAAAGATTTGCCGAGTTAAAGCACATTTTCTGGCAGAAAGGAAACTATCCAGCCCACCCACAGTTTGAACTACAACTTCTACAAAGATAAGAAAGAGCATTTCTTTCTTGTCTCTACCTCCCCATCCTTCCCATCCTTCTGTTTTGTCCTCCAGTTCCATCAAGAGCAAAGCCAACAGGACCCTACCTACCACAGAAACATCAAAATCGTCTCTTATAACACAGACTTTCAGACGCATCAAATGTAGAAGGAGCAAACACATTATCTTCTTTTTCTCATGTGACCTCTATGAAGCTTCAGTCTTCTTGTGCATGATATTTAATGTGTGTTTCAAGTTTTAGCTTCATTCCCCCAAACATCTCCTTCTTTAGCTCTCTCAAGTCTTTGCTCAAACATTATCTTCTCACTTACATCTACTACAACCAATTTATTTTTGTTTTGTTTGGGGGCCACACCTGGAGATGCTCAGGGAGTTATTCCTTGCTCTATGCTCGGGAATTACTCCTAGCAGTTCTCAGAGGACCGTATGGAATTCCAGTCAAACACTCTGCCCTCTATATTATCACTCCAGCTCCTACTGTGAGTAATCTTTTTTTTTTTTCCTTTTTGCTTTTTGAATCACACACGGCGATGTACAGGGGTTACTCCTGGCTCTGCTCTCAGGAATTACTCCTGGTGGTGCGCAGGGGACCATATGGGATGCTCGGAGTCAAACCTGGGTCTACTGCGTGCTATCACTAGGTCGACAAACGTCCTACCTGCTGTGCTATCACTCCAGCCCTTGTGAGTAATCTTGTGACTGACATATCTCCCCTCCGCGTTGGGAAAGACTGCTATCTGTTCTGTTGTCTCACACTCAAACCTTTCAAATCACCTTCTAAGACATTTCAAGTTTCTTTCTGTGCATTTTGTATCTGTCATTCGATATTAGAGGCACAGGCAGGCAATGATCTTGGTTCACTGCTACCCGGGTAAATCTTAAAGAAATACACATACACTTTTGTCCTAATAGGCAACTTGAACCTTCCAATAGGTAACCCGATACTTAGTAAACATACAAAGCAATACTAAATTTAACATGAAAACCATGATCAGAAGGGAAAATGTTAACATATGTGGCTGAACAGTCTTATATTGCAGAGGGGGATAAAGGGACATTTTAATAGAGCTTGGAACAAAGCAGCTGAAGGGCTAGTGCTGCGTTTACTAATAGCATGTAACAAATTACAGGGTTTTAGAAATTCAATTTAGTTCTCAACATGCGCTGCTTCGCCACCTGCATACACAAGAGTCACACCCACACCGACTCCCTCCCCCAGCTCCACCTTTTAGCCTCCTCCTCATTAGTGGGCACCTAATTACATACTAATTGGCTCAGAGAACACAAGCTTGTTATTGTACTAAAAACACTCAGAGCTCCCCCACAGACAGATTCTCATGAAAACCAAATATAAAAGGAGTTGGCCCACCGCCTGGTTTTCATTAAGAGGAAGCTAGCTTCTCTTCAGTGCTGACCACACTGATCAACATGTTCATGATTCTTCTATTAATCCATTTGGAGGGCACCTTTGACGCTTGGTACCAGCCAAAGGAACCAGATCTGAGTCTCCCATATAATCACCTGAGAAATAAAGGACCTTTGCAAATGACCACGAGACTTCTCTGAATGTTTCATTAGAAAAAATAGTCACCATTCACCAGGAACCTTTCTTTATCCAGCTTATTGCTATTTCTCTCTGTGAGGTGATCCCTAAGCCAAAGATATTTAAGCCATTACTCCTAGGAACAGAAAAAATTTATGAATATGTTGAGACTATGTTAGGAACTCTCTCTGTTCATTTTTCTTCCCATGTGAAATCTACCAAACCAAACCTATCAAAAAAAAAATCGCACGAGCTGAATTTAATAACATAGCACATAAGGAGAACGATTTAAAATTTAACTTGGTGACAGTAGATTTTTCTTCAACTAGATTCTGCCATTATAATTACCGGTGAGGATGGATTCAACCACCTGGAGGAGAGGTGAGACAGAGTCAGGATAGGGACCACTGGTGGCATATCATACGGGCTATGACTGCAATCACTTAGTCCCATGGTGTGGGGGAAATAGAGGCAGTATCAGGGAAAAGTTGTTTACCGTGCAAGGAAATGACAGGCCAAATTCAGGTACGAGTGATTAGGAACAGGGGATAAAAGAAACTTTCCAGCCATATCTGTTTACTGAAATGAATGGCACTGTCACTGCAAATGCATGTATAAAGGAGAGAGAGACTCTCAGAAAATGTTTGGGCAAACGTTGCTGCTTTGTTTCGATAGTGTGATGCAGAAATTAGAATATGGACCCACTGCTTCGACCATCAGAGACTCTGGGCCTCATCCAATCCAATTGCACTGCAGTAATGGAATCTCATAGAATATCTGTGCTTGATTCCTATTTGATCTCTGAATGGTGCCTGTGATGAAAAACCTACTTGATAACTTAGCCCTTCTTAGAAGAGTTTTTATTATACACTTCTTTAAGGAGTGCAATATGACATCTAATAATTCTAAGACTATGATTTTACTTTTCATTTAAAAGTATACCCTTATTGTAAGTATTAATACTGTTTTATTATTATTAAATACTGAAATTAGGATAATATAAATGATGGTACAAAGTGTCCAGAATATGGTAAGGTATCAACACTCTGAGTTGAGTGAATACATCCTTCCTTCACTATTTTTCAAACAAAAGCACAGTGACCATTTTATCTATGCTGGGAACTTATTTAGTAAATGTTTTGCAAAGGTATTTAGGATTTTTACTTACAGTCAGCTAACTATTTTAATGTGTATAAACTATCATGGATTTCTTTTTTCTTTTCTTTTTTCTTTTCTTTTGTTCTCTCTCTCTTTTTTTTTTTTTGGTGGTGGTGGTAGGGGTACACCTCATGGTACTAAGGGAATACTCCTGGCTCTTTGGTTCTGTGTCCAGGGATTACTCCTGGTGCAGCTCAGGGGACCACATGTAGTACTGTGGACTAAACCCAGCTCAGCTGCTTGCTAGGCAAGCGCCTACCTGTTCTACTATCTCTCCAGACCTGAGATGGATTTTTAAAAAATTTTTATTAGTGAAACACCATGAGGTACAGTTGTAGACTTACATATTTTGTGCTTGGGTTTCGATTATACAATGATCAAATACCCATCCCTCCACCAGTGCCCATTTTCCACCACCATAGATAATATCCCTCCCACCCCTATCCCCCCCATCCCACCCTGCCTCTGTGGCAGGGCATTTCCTTTTGTTCTCTCTCTCCTTTTGGGTGTTGTGGTCTGCAAAAAAGGCATTGAGTGGCAAACATGTTCAGTCCATAGTCTACTTTCAACATGCATCTCCCCTCCTGGGAGGATCCTCCAAACACCCTTTCTTTGGTGCTCCCTTCTCTATCTGAGCTGCCTTTTCCCCTAGCATGCCCAGCTGGCCTCTAAGCCATGGAGTAAGAGATGGATTTCTTAAGAGGTACCAATAAGGGGATCATTGCCTGGCCTGGAGAACCAGGTTGAACTACGTTTCCAGGAATTCTCCAACCTTTCCTGCACAATTGGGTTGATATACGAACTGCTGCCTCTGCCCACATCTGATCAGGATCAGAAAGTCCCTGCTGCCTGCTCTGGAACCATGCCATCTGCATCAGGATGTCCAGGAACTAATTGGATGCCTGGGACCTGTCTCTCTTCACGCATAACTAAATTTCACATCCAAATTCTGCATGAGTGTACCTTATTGGCAGAATCTAATTCATTCACATCAAGAACTTCCTCCGAAAAAACCTGAGCAATAGGTTCATATTTTTTCATTCTTTTCCATATATAAAGTTAATTGGCAATGAACAGATCTGCCCCCAATTAGATGGGCGAAAGGAAGAAAAAAAAAACAATTTTGATCTGGTTGCTGAGCAAGAGCTGGTGAGAGCAGGGACCTTGGCTAAACTTTTTCTTAAAGGAATCAATAGCAGCTGCACACGCTGAGAGAAATCTCATAAATTCAAGAGATTTACAAACTGCTTGAGCTGTTTGCCTCCCTCCTTTTTATTCAGCATGCAAATGTTTTTAATTGCATCATCTTGAACTACACAGTTACAGATATATTTATGCATTTCAGAAGTACATTGTTCCAATACCAACCCCTTCACCAGTACCCACTGTCCATTCCGCAGCCTGCCTTTGTGGTGGGCACTTTTCCCTTCTCCCGGTGTCCAGTGTCCTAGTGTCCCCTTACCTAACTGACCTGTCCCACCTCCACCCCAGTGGCAAGCTTCCTAGTGGAGATAGTTCTCCTGCTCCTCTTTTCTATTGCCATTGGGTATTTGATATTTCCCCAACGTTTTGCTAAGAGCCCACATATGAGTCAGAACACATTCTTAGGACTTGCCTCTGAGCTCTCTCCTGACTCTCTTCAGTTAAATTTAATACCCATCAAGGTCCTTCTGTTGGGAATCCACTGAGACAACGCACTGCTGCCTTTGCTTTTGCTATCTTCTTGCCTTAAAGTACTTCATTCAGTGAGTGTTCTGACTCCAGGTCACGTGTGGGTTCTGCCTCTCCCAAGAAGCTTTCCTAACTCAACAATGCCAGATCAGTTGTTTGGTCATAATATTAAGTATGTTGGTCTGGAGCGATAGCACAGCGGTAGGGCATTTGCCTTGCACGCAGCCGGCCCAGCTGAGCTGGGTTCAATTCCTTCACCCCTCTCAGAGAGCCCGGCAAGCTACTGAGAGTATCTTGTCCACACCGCAAAGCCTGGAAAGCTACCCGTGACATATTCGATATGCCAAACACAGTAACGACAGGCCTCAAAATGGAGATGTTACTGGGCCCGCTCAAGCAAATGAACAATGGGAGGACCGTGACCGTGACCGATAGAGTATGTTGTTTGTTCACTTGTAAAATCTTTTTTTTTATTGAATCACTGTGAGCAACACTTACAGAGCTTTTAGGTCTGACTTTCCATCATACGATGATCGAACACTCTACTAGTACACATTTTCCACCACCAATGTCTCCAGTATCCCCTCCCATTGCACCCGTCCCCTGCCTCTATGGCAGACAATTTCTTTCATACTCTCTACTTTTGGGCATTATAGTTTCCAATACAGATACTGTGAGGCCATCATGTTTGGTCCTTTATCTACTTTCAGCACACATCTCCCATCCCAATCAATCCCTTCAACTATCATTGACTTGTGATCTTTTCTCTATTCCAGCTGCCTTCTCCCCCAGCTCATGAGTCAGTCTTGCAACCATGGAGCCATTAAAATTGAACAATTATTGTGTATTTTTGTTGTGTTGTGAGTTCATTAAAGGATAGAGTCCCATGCATGGTAGGTCCTTGAGACATGTTATTTTATTTAATAGATTTTTGTTATAGCAGTGGTAGAAAAAAATAAACAAAACTGCCTCCTTGCTAGGGACAGTTGCTATTGCATAGAGTTTCTGTGTTTTTCTCATGACTGCAAGAGTTTTCCCTTGTTACGTTCATTGGCATCTCGACATTGGCCCAGTCTAATGGTGTGTGCGTGTTTGTGCCTGCTGTGTGGAAGGCCTTCTGTCTAAGTGTGGTTCTCATCTTATGCCTTGGGCTGCTGGAGTAGGCTGCGAACTCTTGCAATCCCAAACTGGAATGAGTGGGTTTTAGATGAATAAATGAATACAAATGATCGCTTAATGTTAGAAGTGGGCTATGGTATTTTTTTAGAAGTTTGATGATAATTTTGTGACCAAAAATATGCTATTGAATTTTTATTCTTATTTATGTAAGTTAGTCTCTGATAAAATTGATTTTGTTTTACATTGTGTCACTAAATGAAGAAGTTTCCGCGCACCTAGAGATAATGTTCATTTAGCTTTTTCTTTTTAAATTCATTTTTTATTGGAATATCTTAGTTTACATACTAGCATTGTTATTTTATCATTGCGATGAATTACCCCAATCCTTCCACCAGCAATTCCCTCATGCCCCTCACTCACTCAGTGCTTTATTCTATTGATCAGGATTTTGTTACCATTCTTATGCATGGGCTATGACAAAATAATCAGCCTATCTCCCATCTCACCAAAGCAAAAAACAGAAGATGCAGAAGTCGTTGGTTAATGGAATTTATGAGTTCTGTTTACCAAGACTCAGAAAATTTAGTTAAATGGCCAACTACTAAAAGTTTTAGGCTTGCTGGCCTTATTACTGCCTCCTGCCACACTATTCAACAACACCATTATAGATTAGAAGCCTCCATGGGAAATATATAAAACATGACTGTGTTCTAACAAATCTTGGCCCATTCATCACCTGCCCATGTTTTGTGATTTGTTGACCTTTGCTCTAGGTAGACATCTTGAAATTCTCTAATTTGTTAGGAAAGCAGTGAAAGAAGAATTCTTTGAATGTTAGCTCCTAGCATTGAGACATCTCCTGATTCTTTCCTCTTAGTGATTTTTCTCTGTTTGGCCATATTTGAAGTAGAATTGGGAAGTGAGTAATCCTTAGTACTTTCACAACTTTCTCGGTTGCTTCTAACTAGAGCATGTAGGAGAGATGACATAGAGTCGTTCTACAGACTAGAACATTAAAGGCTTATGGCATCTTTGTAATGTGTTTGTCTCAAAAATTTAATAAACAAATAAATAAATCTGATTTATTTAATTCCACTAAAATAAAGGTACAATGAACTAACCTCAAACTTATTTACAGACTGTGGTTATAAAATATGTTTTTTAAAACTCATTTAACCCCCGTATAACCTCTTTACCCTGATATTTCTCATACTTATAACATCCTCCATTAGCTGGAATTGCTTAAATCATTCTTCTAACTTCCCTATAAATATGATATTCTGCCTTAAGAAAAATAGGAATAGAATTTGTTTGTGAAGTCCCAAAACAATTTTTATGACAAGAAATAAAGAATTTTTTTTAAAAAAATAGCAGCATTGAGTTTATATGTAGCTATATAAAACTCTTTTAAGACTATAATTCAGTGTTTGCTAGTATAGTCACAGAAGCATATAACTATTAAAAAATTAATATTTTGGAACATTTTAGCACCCCAAATGACACTTACAAAAAGGGTCTTAGAGTGCAGACAAGATGCTGGAACTCACTACTCTTTATTCTTCCCTGGTGACTGTAGTAGTAATCTTGAAAATTTCACAGGAAACATAAAAATGAGAAGTGTGAAGGGTGATAAGAAAATGGAATACTTGTAGCAATCCTAGGTTGGATAGAACAATACAAATTCCAGGTGAATAACATCTGCTGGTATCCCATTCAGTTTTTGGTGAATTATTAATGTCTGGGATCTTCTATCTCTCTTATTATCATCCTTCACTGGAGTTTGAAGCCAGTCTCTCTGACACTCCCAGGTGAGCCCAAGAGCCATGGTAAGCAACATTAATCACCCGCCATTCATAAGAGGCCAAAGGAAGTTCTCTTCTTCCCATTCCCTGAGATACATTCTGAGCTAAGAGGATATGAAGTATCCTGAGAGCAGTAACATGACAGACCCTCCCACAATGGCGACTTGTACCCATGGAGCTAAGAATCTCCTTCCCTGATCACAGTCATCGGGGATTAAGGGACTCCTAGCGAAAGAGAAGAAACTGCAGTTTTCTGGGAAGCATCATATTCACTGGCCCTAAATTCCCCCTTTATTTTTCTCATATCTCCCTTATCTATGTCCGAGTCTTTCAGAAAGTCCATTACATATGCAAAGATTTCTATATTCCCACAAATAAGTCAGAGATTCTTTTTTGTTATTTTTTCATTTAATTTTGTTTTTACAAAGTAGTTTACAATATTTGATTACATTTAATATTCAAACATCAATCCCACCACCATTACATCTTCCCACCAGCATATTTCAGATGTTTCCATCCCAAACTCCAACCCGTGCCCCAAAGCAGAACTTATTTTGTATTGTTTGTTATGAACAAACTGCTGAAAATGTTCCAAAAAAGTTTCCTTAAAGGAAAGTATGTGAATATTGCTGTATTTTACCCACGGGCCATTAAGCCCTTCTATAAGAGATTACTAACATGTTGTTAAAGGTTGAGCCTCATGTGCATATATATATATACATATATATGTATATATATGCATATGTATACAGATATATATATATATATATTCCTCTCAGAATGATTGCCTTTTACTTTAAACTCCATCAAATGTGGTGCACTATTCTTAGATATGAGGGGTGTGAGGTATGAGATGTCTGTTCAGGAATAGGTTCACTCATGGGTGATGCTCTGCGAAACATGTGGAGAGCAGCTATGAGTCTGGTGGAAGTTGAGTTCTGGGGGTTTTGGCTGACAGGACTGGGTCTCTTGGGGCAAGAAGTGGTCTCACCCACCACCAGGGTGCCCCGAATGAAACAGCTTGGCATGGGGTCATGGACATGACTATTGCATGTCATTTTATCCAGTCAGAGATTCTTAAAGGACCTGAACCTTTCATTTCCCAGTTTTGCATATTTTGATTAACCACTTGCTATCCACCACCAGTATTTCTGACTCAGCAGCTGTTATTGCAGTTATTAAAAAATTAAGCCATTACTGCTCATCATTTTCTGAAATTGGATTAGAAGTAGACATGTAAATACATAGCAACTTCTGTGTCAGGGTAGAGAGAGAAAAACTTTGAGAATGGAGCTTTCTTAGAAAATGCAGACCAGTCCAATAGTAGGGATGGAGGCTGGGAGAGTACTAAACTGGTTTTGTTTTCTCAGGGGTCTGGTCAGCTTCCTATTTCACAACTACTATTACTGCAAGACTCGTTGGTCTTCTGTTCTAACAACACTGGGAGAAAGAAATGAGGATCCATCAACTTCAAGTATCACAAAGCTCACTGTTTTAGTGAGATTCGGGTTTTATTTTAGTATACAGTCATCAAATTTTTGTAAGCCAATGGTTAATGTCCTGAGTATTGTTTTCCTTTTGATGCTTATTCTCAGTAATCTCATTACTTTTTAAAGAGTAGATTTTTTGAGGTTCTTTTACTATTCCAGAAGTCTTCCTCTAAATAAAATATTAAGTCAAAATATTTTAAGAAAGATTAGATATGAAAATATGCTCTTTCATGAAAAAAATAACTCAGCAGACTTGAATCAGAAGGAACCCCCTCAAAACTAGTAAGGACAATCTGTAGGAAAAAAATCCTCAATTTATTATCATATGTATTGAAAATAATATCATTTCCATAAAATCAGGAAAAACAAAAGTGCCCATACCTATCAAATTCTCATCCCTATAATGGAGTTTATTTTATTTACTGTAATTTATTCTATAAACTATCTATTTGAAAAATATTCAAATATATGTTTGAAAAATAATAGATCTTATTTTAATAGTTGAAATGAGTAGACTGGAGAGATATTACAGTAGGTAAGGTCCTTGTCTTGCATACACAGATCTGGGTTCAATCCCCGGCATCCTATATGGTTCCCCAAGCTATTTCAGAAGTAATTACTGAGCACAGAGCCAAGGAATAACCCCTGAGTATCGCCAGGTGTGACCCAAAAAGGAAAAAGGTGAAATAAGCAAAAGACAGGACATTTAAGGTGCTCTCCAGGAGTGATCTCTGAGCCTAGAGCCAGGAGTAAGTGCAGAGCAATGGCAGGTGTAGACTAAAACCAAACCAAAACAAACAGACCCCCCAAAATGAGGTGCTAATATGCAGTGTGTGATACTAAGTCTTTAATTAATGAGAGAATATTCTTATTGTCTTTGTTGGTGGTAGCATTAAGTGTGAGCCTTAAGTAAAAAAGGAATCTCTCTGAATCATTTCTTCTCATTCCATAAGATGGAGTAACTGACGACCCCTTCAGTTATTTGGGTGTTTGTTGGAACCATAAAGTATTCTAATGAGAATACTTGTAATTTTTTTGATTTAAAGAACCATGAATTACAAAGTTATTGATATTTGGGATGGAGGGATAGCACAGCGGGTAGGGCGTTTGCCTTGCACATGGCCAACCTGGCTGATCCAGGTTCGATTCCTCCGTCCCTCTCGGAGAGCCCGGCAAGCTACCTGTGAAGTATTCAATATGCCAAACACAGTAACAAGTGTCACAATGGAGACATTACTGGGCCCACTCGAGCAAATCGATGAACAACGGGAGGACAGTAACAGTGACAGTGACAGTGACAATGTTTTAGCACCAATACCACCACCAGTGTTAGCTTCCCTGTACCAGTGCCCCCAGGTTCCTCCCAGCCTGGGTCCTCAACAGGCATATTTTTAGGCTTCGCTGTAGTTTGGATCCATATTTTCAGTGTTGTTGACTCTGGTTTGAATATATCTCAATAATACTCTCCCACTGACCATACTTTCCTATTACTTCCTTTTCTCATCTTCTTCCTTCCTGCTTTGATACTTTTCCTTCTCTGTCCTTCTCCTGCCTCTACTCCAGGTTCAAGACTGATCGACGCAGGCCCCCTTTACCACATTGCATTCTCTTATTGTAACTGGGAAGGCTTGTCATTTTCAGAACTTTCTTCAAATCTGTTTTAGAAAAATGTCTCAAAAAGTTAACTATCTATATCTTTTATTCCCAGAATTGAATACTTGAACATTTATTTTAAGAAGTTTGTCCTAAGGCTCTTGCAAAAATTTCCATCCACTCTCAGACTCAAAGTCCTATGTCTAGTACAGTTGACATGCTAGACTGACCTTCTCCTGTAGAAGTGATGTGGTAGATTGAAAAGTAAGACAAAACAAGCAAATCACCTGCAGCATACAGAAAACCCTGAGAAGCACAGGGCTCTTAATGGGATATATAACAATGGAAGAAAAAAGTTTCATCTTCACGCCTCTTCCTCCCTCATCCTTTTTATCTCTCATTCTTAATTCTTATTATATTAGGCACACTCCTTCTCTCTTCATCTTCTGGTAAGTCAAAAACAAAGCCAATAGAGAAAACTTAATCCGTATTTTCAATCAGGAGAATTTGTGTTCCTAAGTCACAGAAGATAAATGAATGCTTAACTCTTTTCTTACTTACATAAGATAATTGTTCATTTTGCTGTGTTTTCATTTAAATTCAAAAGGCAAGTCAAGAGTTTGCATCATAGCCTGTTAGAAAGATGGAATGAATCAAATCCAGGTTCTCACAAATGCAAGGCATATACTCTGTCATTCAGTCATATCCCCAGACCCTAGAAGTTGGCATGTTTATAATTTTGACAATAACTTCTGAAAATGCTGGGATGTTACTGGAATGCATTGCATCAAGTTACACTGAAAAAATATGGAGGAAGTGAGTGGGTGAATAAATCTCCTTTTACTTTCTTATCTAATTGTCACATTTAACTTCTTTCACTGCTTCATATCTTCATATCTGACATCTCTAATGTCAGGAGCATGGAAAAGCATTTCTTGGGGCTTACATTACTCTGGGAAGAATATCAGTTGCTTTTATAACTCTGAAAATTGATGACTCCTTACAATAGAAAGACAAATACAGCTCATATGCTGCAGGTCACTACTTCCTAATCTCCCCATTTCTATGCCTCATAAGTTAGATTACATTCCTTGCCTCCTTGGTGACCTAAGTCTCTCAGGAACAATTGATTATCCCTTTGTGGCAACACTCTACCTTTTACCTAACACAGCAAGGCTCTTTTATGCTCTGCTGTGATTATTTTACATGACTAACCCCTGAACTGAAGGTGCTTGAGAACAGGAATTATGTCCTACTCATTTCATCCCCAGCATTTACTGTGAGATCTAGATGTTGGTGCACAATAAATGTTTTTAGGTCAATGGATACAATGATGAGTAAATTACACTAGTGCAGTAGACAATATTTTTGTGGCTCTTTGTTGCTTTTGATGATCCAGATTGTCAGAAATGCTGAGTTTTCTTTCTCTACAATTGTGATTGTGCTATACCCCCATTATCAGGCTTATCTTAGAATAGAAGGTTGGCAACCTTTGTTTAAAGTCTTACATGGTGTGGAAGAAATGTTGGCTGATTCTTTGCTGATATAGCTCAGAGAACAAGCTGGAGCGATAGCACAGTGGGTAAAGGCACGAGGCCAACCCAGGTTCGGTTCCCAGCATTTTCCCATATGGTCCCTGAACACCACCAGGAGTGATTCCTGAATGCATGAACCAGGAGTAACCCCTGTGTAACGCCGGGTGTGACTCAAAAAGAGAAAAAAAGTCTACTACTAAACTCAAAGGGATAAAAGGCAGGTTGGAAACCAAGCACAAGAGTTTCTGAAATAACATTTTAAAGAGTAAAGGCTGCCATATACTTTGTAGAACATGAAGAAAACAAACTCCAAGTTAATTCCCCTTCATGAGATCCAACTCTTCAGTGACACCTGATTGATTCTATGACAAAATGTTCAAACTCCTTTATACATTGATGCATTCTATGTCTCCTGCTATATCATCTTCCAAATTTACCTTTCAACAAATATTTTGGTAGTTTCTAGTAAATTCAGAGCATGTCATATGTATGATATTTTTTTAAATTGGAGAAGTAATTGAATACTCATTAGTTGTTTCAAACATAGCACAGAGATGTTCTCTGTACCCTTTATTCCATTTACCCACATGCTGGCATACTATATCCTTAGATTATATTATTGGAACTGAGAAATTAGCTATGCTGCTTGATATTTCATTACTTCTGCCCAACTTCCCCCTTAAGCTTGTAATAATAGCTTTTAATTCAAATGCCATTTCCTTTAGTAATCTTTCTTTACTTTTTTTACATTAGTTCTGGTCCCCTAGCACTTTATGTATGTTTCTATCAGTGTCTTGTCTTATAAAAATCTATGCCTTTTCTTTCATTCACTAAGAACACCTTACAGGTGGAATCCATTCTGTCTTATCTTTATATCCTTGGCATCTATCTTACTGATTTCTTAATTATAGACAATACTTGCTGAGAAAATGAATTAATAAATTAATGTGACAAAAAAACTGCAGTTACAGTAGTAATGGCAGAAACTGAGATATTTAAGAGGCAGCATCTGTACTTCTTGGTTGCTGATTATATAAAGTGAGAATTGATGGATGAGAGATGAACAAGGGAGAAGAGTTTGAGAGATTCTGGATTTTATTAGACATAATGGATCTGGTATCTATTCCAACTATTCTGACTTCCTGGTCAACAAAAGTTTATATTCTTCATGACAATGGCAAAGACTTCTGGAAAAGGTATGAATAGTCAATATACTTCCAGAAAGTGTTGATCATTTTTGTTAAGGCCATCTTATTAGCATGAGAGCAGATTTCCTGTGCTGGTGGGTTCTTGAGAGTTGTGTAAAATGTGTGTGTGTTGTGTGTGTGTGTATGTGTGCGTGTGTGTGTGTGGTAAGAGTCCTGTTCTCAGTACCTTACTAGTATCTGAGCCCTGCCTGTACCTGCCCCTGTACTGGGTGTGAGTGGCTCACTTGTACTGAGCTTTGTGTCCAAGGCTGCCCTACCTGATCCTGGATGTTGGGGAGAGAGGAGAGAGTCCAGTGAGCATGGGGGGAGTGGGGAGAAGGAAGTGGGAATAGAGAGAGAGGGTAGTGAGAGAAAAGAGAAAGAGAGAGAGAGGAGAGAGATAGAGGAGAGGGAGGGAGGGAGAGAGGGGGAGAGAGAGGGAGGAGAAAGGAAGAGGAAGAGGAAGAGGAAAAGGAAGAGGAAGAGGGAGAGGGAGGGAGAGGGAGAGGGAAAGGAGAGAGGAAGAGGGAGGGAGGCGGGAGGGAGGGAGGAGAGAGCACTGGAGCTGGGGCTGGGGGCTTCCTTTTATCTGCTGCCAAATCCTAGCCCCCAGCCAGCCATCCCATTATCTGTTTTCATTGGCTACCACGAGTAGAGATTTAAAGTGACCTGGTGCTCCACACCTCAGTTCCTGCTGTATCAATTTGAAGTCCTGCAAATTGCATTCCGTTCAACGTTTCTCTGCATAAAATGGGGAACTTGATATTTTCTTGTAAACTTGGGGCTAAATTTTTTTAGCTCTCATTTTACCCCAGGGGAGTAAGTGGCAGAATGGAGAAAAAAACAAGCCCTGATGACATTCCATATAGCCTGAATCCAACCCTGTCTAAGAAAATTCTTCACAGGTGTCATTAAATAAGATAATGCTCGAATAAATTAATTTCTGACTAGATCTCTGTTGAGTTGGTACTTTTCAAAGGTATTTTAATTAGGACCATACCCGACAGGGCATGGGGTGCTCTGGACACCAGGGCTATGCCCAGCAGTGCTCCTGGGAGCCCAAGTCACACATCAGAGATTTGCATTTTACAGTTGTCCTCTATCACTTGGTACCTTTTAAGAGAAAGAAAGATAACTGGAACCTAAACGTCCAGAACTCTTTGAATTTGTGTTTTCTGATTCAAGTTGGTTCTTCCAACCGGATTGATATTTTAAAGGTCCATTCAGATAAAGACGTATCATTAAAAATATAGAGTTTTAAAAAGGTCTTCAGTCCAGCTAGTCCCTCAATCTTGCCAGGAGGCCTTGTAACCCAGTGGTTAAAAATAAGCATTCTCAATCCCAGGTAGACCAAGTTTGTAATCCTGGCTTTCTATTGACAATCTGTTTGGTCTAATGTGTTCTTCACTCCTGAAACTTTGGCTCTGTCAGCCGTTACAATGATGAAAGCAACTGTTTCATTGTGAAAGTTAAGCAAAAATTGTGTTTAAAGGAGATGGAATAAACTGCATTTAACAAGCAACACAATAGTGATGAAGATTCGAATAAGTGAAGGCAACAGGAAAAGCAGAAGAGGCTGAAACTAAAGAAGCAGGAACATAATCGGGGTCAGGTGGAAAAGAAGAAGCAGGAAAAATCATACACATTGGAAAAAAGAAGAACAAAGGGAAAAAGCAAAGGAAGAAAAGAAGCAACACAAAGGAAGATAAATGAGACTTTGTCTGCTTAGTAAAATGGATCGTGATCTTGGTCACGGGTAAACCAATCAATAATAAGCAATCTATATAAGCAAGAATCACTAAATCCAAATTTTTGGTTAAGTTCTGTTCAGTTACTTGTTGGGGGCTATGCTCAAGGCTCAAACCTGACTCTGCAGGCCAAGGACCAAAACCCATGCTGCATTCATGCAAGGCAGGCACCTTACCCATTCTTTTGTGGGTCCCTTACCCAATACTTCTAAGTCCTTTTTTGTTTGTCAAGATCTTTAAATTTCTTTTTTTCTTTCCTTTTCTCCTTATAATTTTATTTATTGAATCACCGTGAAAGCAGTTACAAAGCTTTCAGGCTTAAGTCTCATTCATACAATGAAACACCTATCCCTTCACAAGTGCTCATTTTCCACCACCAAAAACCCCAGTATACCCCCCATCCCACACCCTCCCCCTACCTGTGGGCCAGATGATTTCCACATTACTCTCTCTCTACTTTGGCATTATTATTTGGGATTTTACCCCAACATTCAGAAGATCTTTAAATTTCTGAAAGGAAAAGTTTCTGTACAATTTAAAAACTATGAGATATTTCAATCTCTTACAAAACAGGATGTTGCTTTGATTCCCTAGAATAGCTACCAAGAGGACAAACTTGATTGATTAGTACAAAAATCATTATGCCAGAGCATCATATTGATTTTTAAAATGTGCATGGTTTTTCTGATTAAGAATTTAAGTTTGAGCCAATCAGGGATATATTGAACCTGTAACATTGACTTACATGAAAATTATGGGTTTACTATCTCATTTATCTGAACCTACGATCTCAGTAGGATTTTTTTTTAACTTTTTGGGTCACATCCGGCAATGCACAGGGGTCACTCCTGGCTCCGCACTCAGAAGTTATTCATGGCAATGCTCAGGGGACCGTATGGGATGCTGGGAATCGAACCTGGGTGGGCCACGTGCAAGGCAAACGCCATACCCGCTATGCTACCACTCCAGCCCCGCCAGTAGGATTTTATTTTACTTTTTAAAACTACTTTTATTCAGGTACCAGGATTCATAATACTTTTAATGATACTTTTCATGCATACATCATTCCAACACCAAACCCATCAACAGAGGGTCAATTCCCTTCACCAGTGTACCAAGGGTCCCTCCCAACCTTCGCTCTCTCCATGTCAGCTCAGTTCGACAGAAAGCATCTCCAGTTCTATTAACTTTGGTTATCTCTTACTTTCTTTCTTCTCTCCCCCATATATGGAAGAGACATTTCCTTTCTTTTTCTCTTTTTTTTTGTGATGATAGTGACACCTATAAGATACCTAAAGATAAACAGAGGAAAACTCCTGAAAATAAAAAAATATTAAATTAATCATAGGTTAATTTAGGATTTTTTTCTAAAACTAAATCTAAATATATTTAAAGAACTAATTATGGACAATTGACATTTATATAGATGCACAGATATTTACGTAGAATAGGTGAACTTCACGGATATGAAAATTTATTAGAAGCAAAGATAATTAAGAAAGTTTAAAGGAGAAAAATGAGTAGGCCTATAAAATTACACACTGCATACACAGTGTGTTTTTCCTAACATAGGGAATATTGGCTTTATCTTAGTAAACATTATAGGTTCTGCTTAAATGTCTGAATTAATAAGCACACAAAAATTTCTATGGATGTAAAGTTCTATGGATCAGGCATAGAACTTTCAATACAAATGAAACATTAATTTGTTATGGAAAATGTATGTAGCACTGTCCTCCCGTTGTTCATTGATTTGCTCAAGCAGGCACCATTAACATCTCACAACAAATTGTGAGACTTGCTGTTACTGTTTTTGGCATATTGAATACACCACGGGTAGCTTGCCAGGCTTTGATGAGCGGGTGAGATACTCTCCGTAGCTTGCTGGGCTTTCTGAGAGGGGTGGAGGAATCAAACCCAGGTCAGCCATGTCAGCCGTGTGCAAGGCAAACACCTTACCCACTGTGCTATCACTCCAGCACAGAAAAGGTATAAATTTTTTATATAAATAAGACATTAATTTGTTATTGAAATATATAAAATCCCTCAGGAAGCTAAGATTAAACATACCTTTCTTAATCTAATAGAGAAGAACCAAGAGTTAAAGAAATCATAGTTCAGAATTTCCCAGAGTTAAGGAATACAGGCAACCAAACAAGAAGCCAAAGAATTCCAGTGAAAATAGACTCAACAAGGAGAACTAAAGACACATCGTGCTAAGAATGACAAAAATCAAGGACAGAGATTGATACTGAAAACAGTAAAATAAAAAACAGAACTTAGCATGGAAAGGAAAGTCAATAAGGCTCACAGCAGATCTTCAATTAGTACTATGAGCCAGAAGAGAATGGAGGGTATGATACAGTACAGAAACTCAATGAAATGAACACTTCATTAAGAAAACACTATTCAGCTACATTACATTCTGATTAGAGCAACACAGCGCTTCATGGAAAAACAATTGCTTAGGGAATTTATGCATTTAAAGACAGTCTTCCAAGAACTATTAGAGTGTCTTTAAAGCAAAGTATGGGATGAACACCCAAGGACAATAGAAACAAGGGCCAGGAAGAATGGTCCACAGTTGGAAACCCACATCATGGGTTAGAGGAGAGGGCAGCTGGGATAGAGAAAGGACCATTATTACAGTGATGGTGGGAAGGGATCGCTCTGGATGGGAGATGTGTGCTGAAAGTGGGTAAAGGACCAAACAGTATCTGTTGCAAATCATAATGCCCAAAAGTGGGAGGGGAGAGATCACAGGGACGATTCTTCTATTTTAGCTTTTGATCTCATCCCATAGTTCTCTGATATACTGTTCATTTCTTTTCCCATGTTCTGTTGTTTTCTAGAGGTTTCCTCCATTTCATCTTGGATTTTTCAAATCTTTTCCTCAGCTGCTGTTATTCTGCTGCCTAGAATAGTTTTTCATGTCATCTACTATATTCTCCATTTCTGTTATTTCTGTTTGCAGTTTCTTCATTGTACTTTCTGTGCTTTGCTTATTGTGTTCTTGTTTATTTGCACTCATTACACATCCTCATCATGGTGACACTAGACATTTCAGAGGATTAACCAAGATGGTCGGTGTTGGTTGTGTCTTCTTTGTTATTGACTTTCCTCACTGAACTAATTGGGCTTCAACTCACCTTCAGCTTTGATTTTCCAGCGTTCCTGCTGTGCTGAAGGTGAACCTTGGTAGTTAAAGTCCCTGTCTGTCCCTGAGGGATTAAGTGGCAGTCCTTCTTCCCTGCCTGTCTTCACCCAGAAGCTGGAATAATTACTGTGAACGGTGGGAAATTTGCTGAGTAGCTCTGTCATGGTTTCTTGCTCAGAGAGATGTGGCCTGGGCTTATGAATATAGTGGAGGTCAAGTGTGAAGTATGCTAGGATTTACAGGAAGAGAGGAGATCTGTCTCTTCCTCTGAATAGGGATGGTGATGTTAGCTCCCCAAATCTCACCCTCACCTATAAGCATGGAAGAGCAAGCACAGTTGCAGGATATGTGGCTTGAACCCAGTCAGGATTTTATTTTAAAGTGTTTCAAACTTGTGGTAAGACATAGAAAATGACATAAAGATACCATCTCCCCAGGACACAATTTTAGAAGACACTAATATTTTATCACAATTGACTTCAGATTTTTCTAATTAAAAAATATAAAAGAGCTGAGAGATGCAATCAAAATACTATCTATTCATCCCATTTCCTGGGATTCAGGCATAGTTATTATACTTAAAGTTAGTTTATAATCTTCTTAGAAATAATTCTGTGCATTTTCTATGTATACATGTAAATTTTAGTTAAATATTTTAATGTTTCATAAATAATAGCTATAGAAGTAGCATTTGAGTAATTTATACTCATTCTGAATTCTGTTTTCAATATTGTGTAAGATTTATTAATGATAATATTATATCATTATCTACAGTTACTATATTATAATTTCATGTTAATTTTTACCTATTTATATAGTAAGCAAATTATATGAGTAAGCAAAACTTACTGATTAGCTACATATGAATGGTTAGACTATTTCTTTTTTTATTAATAAACAGTAGTACAAAGAAAATTCATATGAATTTGTTGTAATTCTTCTTGCTCTCTAGTTTTTCAATGTCTAGAAATAGATTTGTTCAATAATTAAATATTAATATCTTCAGCTTTTCAAGGAATTGCCAAATGTGTTCCAAAGTAGTTGTCATCAATATTTACTAGCACAAATGATATGCATGTCTATTTTTTCACTAACTAACCAATACAGTTATAAGACTGAAAATTTTGCCTAAATTTACTGCACTGTAGCATTGTCTTCCCGTTGTTCATTGATTTGCTTGAGCGAGCCCAGTAATGTCTCCATTGTGAGACTTGTCGTTACTGTGTTTGGCATATTGAATATGTCACGGGAAGCTTGCCAGGCTTTGCCTATATTTATTAATGGACAGTAAATAATACCTCATTAATGATTTAGTTTATCATTTAAGGTGCCATTCTTTTGGGGAAAATAAATAGTCACGTGGTGATACTCCATATGCTGGTGGTACTGACAAACAATGCCATGAGCTAGGCCAACAATTCATAGTGAGGAAAAGGGAACTGTAGAAGAAGGAAACAAAATTTTATTGGAGGACTAGAGAAATAGTGCAGTGAGTAGGTCACTTGCTTGAAAACGGCAAGTTCAGAGCCAGGAGTAAGCCCTGAGTACCACCAGTTGTAGCTCAAAAAAAAAGAAAAAATGCTTGGTGCATAATTAGCTATGACAGCCACTGCTTACTTTTTCAAAAACTTCCACTAACTTTTAATCACCAACTATTGACATATATTAGTTATAATCCTTCAGAATGACTAGAGATTTGTCCATTTTTCTTCATAAATGAGCAAATAATTTGGGCGTTCACTTAAATTATGATACTATGAATACAAGTTCAAGGGTACTCTTTTCAGGTGAGTTGGTTATTTTCAGTCTATATAATTGTTCACTTTATCTCTAAAGCTTTTGGACTTTTGCATCCTTTTATATCCATTTACTTTTGACTTTTGCATCATTTTGTATCTACTTACTTTCAAGCTTTCTGTTACTTTTGCTCTAGTGACTTTACTATACTAGACACAAATGGGATGTCTGGAATAGAGCTGGGGCTGGCCTTATGCTGTTGGATGCAGCAGTGTTGACAGATACTTGGACCACATCCAGTGGTGCTCAAGGAAACTAAATACTGGAGATGGAACTCAGGACATAATTCAGTGAACTCACTCCTTCCACTTTCTTTCTAGCCTCCTAATCCTTTTGTCAATAGGAATTTACTCTGTTCACTTTATGATTGTTATTTCAAATCGTAGGTACTTAATATATTTTGCCATCTTCTGATTTTCAATTGAATATTAATTTTTGCCCATGGATTTTTGTGGATATTGATCCTGTATTGGCATTTGTTTTTTAACTTGAGGGAATCTTTATGGCTCAGATTATGCAAATGTTCTTCCTAATTGATTCTGTGTTTGCTCTGACAGTCACCATAATCTTCTGTTGAATTCTTAGCCAGGAAACTCCAGAATTACATGAATAATATGAAATGAGACTCTAAACCCATAAGGCTCACAGGCATCAATTTTTCATGAGTCTTTCTTTTTACCCAATGCCTTGAGGGGTAAGTGACCTAGTCTTTTTCCTGCTTTATGCAACGTCTCCTCTCCAACTTTCTGCTTCATTTAGGATCGAAAACCTAGATGTTACCTTTTACATCTCAGAGCTTAAGAATGATCAGAATATTTCCTTAATGACTTCAATGTTCTTCTTTACCTTCATTTGTGACAATTGTTAATTTCCATTAATATTTTTTAAAAACTTGGCTAGGTATTAAAATGTATTATGTTTTATATACCTTTTAGGTTTGTTTATTTTTTGTTTTATTTTAGGGGCACACCCAGCAATGCTCAGGGATCACTCATTGCTCTACACTGAGGAATTACTCTTCACAGTGCTGGGAGTACTATGTGGGGTGCTGGGAATAGAATCCAGGTCTGATTCATGTAAGGCAAGTTTCTTACCCATTTACTCTGTCTCCAGCCCAATTTCTTTGTACACCATTTGTAACCTTAGATATTAAGATTATTTTTTATCATATCCTATTAAGCATGCTGTCAGAATTGCAGATCTACAGTTGTTCTTTGCTTGATGCTTAAGATAAGAGCAAGATGGAAAAGTCCATAGATTTTTATATTTCTCACTACCCACTGGAGTCTATTGGCTTGGATTTCATATTTCTGTATAACTAGAATCCTGCCTCTGAAGTTTGCATCTGCAATATAAAGTGATGATCTTTAAACTGTGGACCCAGAACCATCTTGTCTCAAAACCACTAGAGGGTCCAGAGAAATAGCATGGGGCTTACAGTACTAGCCTTTTATGCCACTGACCCTAGTTTGATTCCTAGTACTATATGACCTGTGGAATAATTCCAAGAGTGACTTTTGAGCACAGAGCCAGGAACCAGGAGCACTGTCACCTGTGGGTCAACTCCAACTGACTCCCCACCCCACCCCTGCACAAAAAAGTTAATATTTATAAATCTAAACTCAGACAAACTATTCTAAAGGTTTTCAGGTAAAACCTGGCCATTTTAAAATTTTTGTCTTTTTTGGGGGGGAACTTATCTGGCAGTACTCAGGGCTTATTCTTGGCAGGGATCACTCCTGGCAGTGGTTGGGAGACCGTATGGAATGCCAGGATCGAACCAAGGTTAGTCATGTGAAAGGCAATGAAAGAATCCGTATTAGGGCATCAAATTTTTGTGTACTTTAGCTAACTTGCAACATTGCTTTCTGTAAAACTGCTTGGCTGCTTTGCACCTGGGGGAGAGGGGACTTGGAAAGTGAACAGGGCATAACTTCTTTCTAAACCAAGTGTGACAGAATTCAGGTGTATTTACTGTTCCTGAAATGTATTGTCTCAGTAAAGCACCCTGCAGATTTGGGTAAAGGATAACTCAGGATGCGGGTGGTTGGGGGAAATTGCCCTTTCCTGGAATGTATTGTCTCACTAAAGCACCCTGCAGACTTGGGTAACTCAAAACGAGGATGGTCAAGGGAGATTACCTAAGGCTTAATGATTCCAGCTATAACCTTGCTTGTGCTGACAATCGATGTATGTAAATGCTGATCTTTGAATCTATAGGCTAAGGAGTGAGGTACTTTTAAATGGATTGGTTAAGAAAGTATATGTTGTTACAAATCTATTGGCTATGAAATGTGCGGGCTTTGCTGTAATGGCCAGTGAAGGCCTATATAAGATCCCCTTTGAAGAAGTTTGGGGCTCTCAGCCACTGCCCATTTTGGGGTATGCTGCGGAGCCCCAGCATGCTGGTCTAAATAAACCCCGTTTTTACTCCTGCAGGAATTGTGTCTATCTGGTCTCTCCACGCCTCCCAGGGCTAGGGAACTCCCAATCCCAACAGCAAGTACCCAACTCATTGTATTACCACACCAGCCCCATTTTAAACATTTTTGATGCAATTGCCTTAAAAACCAAAGTTTGATAGTTACTGTATTACAGGTATCATTTAACTTGATTAACATTCCTGGAGTGAAATCCTTTGTTTCCTCCAGAAAATAACTAAAATGCATTTCACACATAAACAGTTGTTGACTCAGCAGGTGTCAAAGATTCCGCTTAATTCTCATACTATCTACCCAGAAATAGCATCAGATTTCACAGGATTTTTTCTATGTCCTACAAAACTAATCTCTACTCCCACATACTTTAGATCCCTATCGTAAATTCTTGATGTCACCTAGACTTCAAGCTAGACCAGATATGAGTCAGAGATCCCAATGTACTCCTCTTCAGACCCAACTAATTGGCTAGAGAATCTCACAAAACACTGAGAAACATTTTACTTGCCAAATACCAGCACTTCTAATACTTCCAGTTTATTGTAAAACTCAAGATCAGCCAGATAAAAGAGCTGCATAAAACAACAGTTGGAAAAAGAGCATAGACATTATTTGCTCTCCCAATGCTCTCCCATCATTATATACTCACTTTCCAAGATCCCTATTCAAATTCTGTTCTTGAGATTTTAATGGATACATCATTGCATAAGTGTAATTGGTTAAACCATTGGCCACTTGGAATTTGTCTAACCTCCAACCCATCTCTGCATGCTAGAAGTGAAAGAGAGAAAAGTGAAAGTTTCAACCTTCTGATCATAGGGTTTGCTTCTGAGCAACCAACATTCACCTTTTACTGATTCTCAACATCAATGAATCACTAAAATAACAACAACAAAAAAGTAGCCAAAACTTGATGAATGTTCTCATCCCTTAGACATTTTGAAGTATTTTAGGAATATTGGGAATGGAAACTATATATTCTGTATTTGAAATAATAATTTCATAAAATATAAACCATAATATGATAAACAACGAGAGTATCTTGCCCACATGGCAAAGCCTGGCAAGCTACCAGTGACATATTCAATATGCCGAACACAGTAACAAGTCTCAAAATGGAGATGCTACTGGGCCTACTCAATATGATAAACATCACCAAATCGTGATGCCCTAAGTGACATGTCAATTACACTTGGTATAAGCCCTGTTTATCCTGGTAGCATGCTGAATATAAACTACACATAAGAATTGATCAACTGGGGCTGGAGCAATAGCACAGAGGGTAGGGCGTTTGCCTTACATGCAGCTGACCCGGGTTCGATTCCCAGCATCCCATATGGTCCGCTGAGCACTGCCAGGGGTGATTCCTGAGTGCAGAACCAGGAGTAAACCCTGTGCATCGCCAGGTGTGACCCAAAAAGAAAAAAAAAATTGATCAACTATCTTTAAATTTATGCAGAAGCAATACAATTGAGCAAGGTTGAAATTGTTATAAGGCAAATTGCAAAGTATTTTGTTCTTAACAAAACACATGAAAAGTTGAGGATAATAATCTCAAGAGTAAATTGGATTGTGAATTTTAATTGCCTGAACATTGAAATCAAGTCTTTAAACTTAGTGTCTAATGTCATTGACAGCCAGGATGAAGGGCCAATGAACCAATTTGGCACGGTCATTGTCTGTAACAGACATATGGTTGCTTGGGAGCCATCTTTAATTCTGTGATTGGTTTTCTCCAGAGGAGTCATGGGAGACAATTGGAGTTAATATGACAAGTTCTCTTATTTTTCATGCTGAAGGTAAGCATGTAATCATCTAGTTAGATGGGAATGACTCAAATTCCACACTAGAATCTAGAAAATGTTAGTATATGAGATATGTACTAAAAGTAAAAGTGAAGTAAAGGCCCTCCCGTTGATCATCGATTTTCTCGAGCGGGCCCAGTAACGTCTCCATTGGAGACTTTGTTGTTACTGTGTCTGGCATATTGAATACTCTCGGTAGCTTGCCGGGCTCTCCAAGGTAGCTTGCCGGGCTCTCCAATAAGGTAAAGGCCCTCACGTTGATCGTCGATTTGCTCGAGCGGGCCCAGTAACGTCTCCATTGGAGACTTTGTTGTTACTGTTTTTGGCATATCGAATACATCAGGGGTATCTTGCCAGGCTCTGCCATGTGGGCGAGATACTCTCGGTAGCTTGCTGGGCTCTCCAAGAGGGGAGATATGTACTAGGAAGGCAATTTCTGAAAAATGCTAAATATATTAATAACCATGCGCTAGATACTTCTTTTTAATTTCATGTAAATCTGTGAGAGAAGAGCTGAGAAAATAATGTGCCCAAACAACATTTCGGTAAGCATCAGGTTTAACCTTAGTACTTTCATTTGTGCTGTGCTCTTTTTAGAGTGAAAACATTATTAACCAAAAATCAACAACTGCACAGAAAGATATTTATATGTTAGAAAATATTTTCCAAGAGTACCTAGAATGAAAAAGCATGCATTCAAAGAACACAGAGCACTTAAAAATCAGTTAAGAGTATGATGCAGTAGAACAAAGAACAAAAACACTTGAATAGGTCACTCTAACTGTCCTCCCATTGTTCATCAATTTGCTCAAGCAGGCCCTGTAACATTGTGAGACTTGTTGTTACTGTGTTTGGCATACCGAATATGTATACGGGCAAGATACTCTTAGTAGCTTGCCGGGCTCTCCTAGAGGGGCGGAGGAATCGAACTTGGGTCGACTAGGTCAGCCACATGTAAGGCAAACATCCTACCTGCTGTGCTATGGCTCCAGCCTGTGTGTTTATCGGTAAACTCTTCTCTGTTTAGAGCCGACTACCTCCAGAACCAGTCACAACCATGCTGAGACCACTCTTCACATGCATGAAGGTACCAGCAGAGGAACAAAGGCATGCAGGTCCCAGGGCTGATATCTCCAAGCCTGCTTGGATGGGGGCTGAGCATCCTCCACCCAGATCCTCCATCTTTCAATAGGCGGGGTCACACACACCAACTGGCCCCCTGGTGCCATGTAATCTCATCAATGGCCAAGACCCAGAGACTATAAAACCTAGCTCCTGGAAGGGTTTTATCTTTTTTATCTCATCTTTTTTTTTTTTTTATCTCATTCTTACTTTGGACAACCTATGAATGTAACCTGCCCACGCAGCAGAGTCTGGCAAACTCCCCATGGCATACCCAATATGCCAAATACCAGTAACAATGATGGATCTCATTCTCCTAACCCTGAAAGAGCCTTGAATATGGCACTTTTTAAAAATCTCAGGGCTAGGACGAAGGAGACATTACTGGGGCCTGCTCAAGGCAAGCGAACAACAGGATGAATGTGATCTCCCATTATTCAACGAGTTGCTCAAGCCGGCCCAGTAACTTCTCCATTTTGAGACTTGTTACTGTGTTTGGCATATCAAATACGATATGGGTAGCTTGCTAGGCTTTGCCGTGCAGGTGAGATACTCTCGGTAGCTGGCCAGGCTCTCCAAGAGGGGCAGAGGAATCAAACTTGGGTTAGCCGGATCAGCCGCGTGCAAGGCAAATGCCCTACCAATGTGCTATTGCTCCAGCCCAATTCTGAAATATATAAAATTCTGTAAATATGCACAATTCTAGGCCATTTCCTAGGAATTCAAGATTTATGGAATGAGTCCAAAATATCTTTATTTAAAAACTTCCCTGGCAAGTTCTGACAAGCATCCCTGGTTTGGAATGTAAGTCTGACTTATAAAGTCTAGGAACTCAGTTTATAGAGTTCAAACCTTAAAACTAAATAATAAGTAATGAAAACATTTCATAAAGGTCAATCTTATCATGGATCTCTATCTGTCTGAGTTACTTTAGTCTTGTGCCTCTGGCAGAATTCTCTTTAGCTCAAGACAATCCTCATGGTTCTTGTTTGCTCTATTAGTTTCTTAAAGTTGGAAAAAAGACGAAAAGCACTTTCCTTGGCTCATGAAGTTCTTTAGTAATGTGCTAGGGTAGAACATTCTCTCCCAAATCATTTTTACTACCTGACTAAAAGCTTTTTGTCATATCCCACAAAATGGAGAACCACTCCTCAGCTTCAAATGTCCTATAAAGGGCCCAGTAAGTGAAGAATTACAGAAAAAAAAACACAGAAGAGGAGGTCCCCTGAGTCAAATTGGGGGCTCTGTGCCCGTCTACAACTCTATCACATTGTCCTGAGTTGCACTCAAACACCCTACTTTTCCTATCAGTGAGGTTCTGATTGGTGCAAGATTACTCAGAGGTCATTTTTCAGGGAAATGGCCAGAGAGATACAGAAATCATCCATGAAATCAATGAAAAATAAGCAATCACATCATTAGCAAGAACAAAGGGTTTCCCCTACCAGTGATCACTTTGAAATATTTCCATACTGCTGCAAAGATCAGATGTCCCCTTCTGAAGCTCTCCTTTTTGTGATCGATGAGGTAGAAACTGAGGAGGGGAACTGAGATGGAAACTCTCCATAGCTACAACCTCTGTTGTCGTGAAAGGCCAAGCAAGAGAGTGGGCTGGCAAGTGGGCAGACAGAATGACCGTTCAGGACCACATTAGGGTTTTTTATGAATTACACAAGGCCAAGTATGGGCAAAGGATTAATTATAAGACTCAGGAAACAAAGACGTGTAGCTTAGATATCAGTGCTCTATCCAGTCACTGCCCTAGCGGAGACCCACATTATGTGATAAATGGCAATGTACAGAACCAGATTACATTTGATTCATGTTTAATCATTTCTCTATCATCTTCTGCATCAGCGTGATATATGTTTCTGGCCTATTTTCATATCTCGAACTCTAACTTCTCTTGAAAATCTAATTACCATTACCTTGCTTTCTAACCCAATTCATCCTCTACTTAATTGTTCTGATTTTCAGTGACTTCTGCACACAGCGCAAATTCTTGAGTGCCTCTGAAGAAGATAGCCTTCTAGACAAATTCTCTCTACGCTCAATCAATAAGAATGAGTTGTCAGAAGCACTATTAAGTGTGGTCTATGAATGGCCAACATGAAAAGAGGTTGAGCCATATTTTTTTAAATCCTTAATAATTTAATAATTCAATATCTCAAATTATATTACTGCTCTAGCTCAAACTTTTTTTCATAATTTCATCATTTTATTTTATTTTTGGGAGGGTCGGTCACACCCAGCAATGCTCGGGGGTTCATATGGAATGCTAGAAATCGAACCTGGGTTGACTGCTTTCAGGGCAAACACCTACCTGCTGTACTATTGTTCTAGCCCCTTTCTCAAACTCTTTGATAGTAACTCGTTCTCGGGTTCTGTTTTGTGCTAACTGGGAAATTCTTGATGGAGCTAGAGCATCAAAGTGACTAACAAGGTACTTTCCCTAAAAAAATGTTGTCATTGAGGCTTTAAACATGACTCAACATTTCAACAAAGCCGTATGTTGGAATTTTCCCTGATATTCCTTCATTTCTTATTCCCAATGCATCCATTTTGTGTTTTTTTACCTTTTGTCTCAATTTACTAATAATTTGACATTCCAGCAAGAATTTGAGAGTGAAAAATTGTGGAACAAGTACAAAATTGTACCATCTGGAAACAACCAGGGTGGTGTTCACTATCCTACATGCCTGAATATCTAAAGTATCAAACATCCTGCAGATCCTCCTAAAACCACAGAAATGGCATCTGGAAAGTTACCTCTTATTTCTACCAATTGCCCTGAAGAGCTCTCGGAACAAGAGCAAGATTAAAAGTCTTTTTGCTTGTTTGTAATTAATTCCTGTTCCACCTTCAGTCTTTTGAATAGAATTATATCCACATCCTTATGCTAGAGATAGCTTTCATGAAATATCCCTGACTGCCGTCTTTGACATTCATGGATTACTCTCTATTAGAGATAATTTGTCCAGACCAGCTAACTCAGATCATCATCACTTTTTCTTACCTATTTCCATAATATCTAACCACAAAAATGTTTATCTATACTCATCACATAATCATAAGTTATGTCTGAACAACAAGGATTTTCATAGACAGTTTCATTGTATACTAATAGGAAACTTGTGAAGTCGTGTTAAGTCATTTTCACAGATGAAAAGGTGAATGAAAGAGTAGAAAAAGCAATTGATAACATCTAAATTATTCCTACTGTGACCTCAATACTCTGAATCAAATACAATACGCTTATCCAAAGATTTTATTTTTTTTATTTTTATTTTTATTTTTTTTGCTTTTTGGGTCACACCCGGCAATGCACAGGGATTACTCCTAGCTCTGTGCTCAGGAATTACCCCTGGCGGTGCTCAGGGGACCATATGGGATGCTGGGAATTGAACCCGGGTCGGCCACGTGCAAGGCAAATGCCTTACCCGCTATGCTATTGTTCCAGCCCCTATCCAAAGATTTTAAAGTAGCATTTTATAAAACAATTTGAGTCAGGACTCAACAATTTATTGAGAATTGGCTTCTTTGTTTATTGCATTTTTATAGGATTGACATAGTTATTTTAAGAGTTTTTCCCTGTGACCTGATGATCACAGCTGGATTACTCAAATTTTGCTTTGGATTTTAAGCACAATCCCAATCATAGCCAAATAAGTCCTTCAAGAGAGTTGTGAATCATTAATTTTCATCTGTCCTTTTGCCAAGGTCACCTGAATCTTGATATCTAAGCTCCCCACAGAAGAACAATCCCTGAATTCTCCTCTCTGATATTTTGATCCATATACCTTGGTATCCTTAAGATAATAACCCTGACATCTTTCCTAAATTGTTTGGTCTGAACCTATCAATTACTACCAAATTCCGTGCCATCCCAGTACATGCTAGATAGATAATGACCATGTTGATGCCCTTATATTCTAGATTGTTTTTGTTGCTGCCTTAAGTAATCTGTTCTCTTCTTTTGACTGGAGTCATTTTGATTAAAATGTGTCTAGATAGTTTTCCGTTTGAGTTCATTCCATTTGGCCAACTTATCAGAGCACAACTCTCCCTCCTTTGACTGGAGAAGTTCCCAGCTATTAATTTTCCACTGGTCATTCTGATTCTTCTTTTAGTTCTTCTTCTTCTAGTATGGACTGGAGCAATAGCACAGCGGGTAGGGCGTTCGCCTTACAAGCGGCCAACATGGCCGACGCGAGTTCGATTCCTCCGCCCCTCTCGGAGATCCCGGCAAGTTACCGAGAGTATTCGATATGCCAGACACAGTAACAACAAAGTCTCCAATGGAGACGTTACTGGGCCCGCTCGAGCAAATCGACGATCAACGGGAGGGCCTTTACCTTTACCTAGTATGTCTATGATTCAGAGGTTATTCCTTATGCCATTGTCTACTAAATAGCTTATATTTTCTTCATATTTCCACATCTTTCTATTGTCTCTTGTTTTTTAATTATATCTTCTGTTCTGTCTCCAAGCACACTGATTTGGTTTCCACCTTCCTCAATTCCGCTAGTCTGACTCATACCTGAATTCTTTAGCTCTTTCCATACCAGTGGAATGCAGTCTTCAAATTTAGTGTTATTTTTTCCTTTGAGCTGATTGAATTTCTCATCTAGTGCTTTATTCGCTTCACTTACCATTGAGGATTCTTTTGTTCTGAGGTCATCTTCTAACTGTGTTCATAATTTTGGTTGACTTGAGATCTTAGCCCCTCTTCTGTCCTTGTAATGCTAAAACCACTGAATTCCTTTGTGTGGGGGGGAGGGCGTTATTATTCTAATAAATTTTTGTGCTAAGGATGGAACTTCAAAGTTCCAGAATGTCTGAGCAGTGATTCAGTATGCTGTTCATGCTGTCTGGCTACTGTTTGTGCTTCTAGAGATTCCTGGCCACCAGGACTGCCTTGTGCAGAAGAGTCAAGGTGGTATGAACTTGGAAATTATAACAGGGGTAGGGTCATGGCAGAGGAAGTGCGTGGGGGAGGGCTGGGTCTACAGAAGACCTTATGGGTCACAGCAGGAGGCTTAAATATGTGGGGTAAGTAGAACAGAATAAGCTTCCTGGGGGATGGAGGTGGCAGAGACCGTGGTGAAGAAACGTCTGGTTCTGAAAGCTCCCCAGTGGTGTGAGAAGAAGTTCCCCTTCACCCAGAGATCAAATGATTGTGGCATCTTCTTCTATTTTCTTTTTCTTTCTTTCCAGTCACTATGGATTACAATACTGTCAATGGTCACGATCATGATCACAATCATCCTATTGTTCGTCGATTGCCTCGAGAAGGCACCAGTAATGTCTCGTTCTTTCTAGCCCTGAGATTTTAAAAAATGTTATATTCAAGGCTCTTTCAGGGTTAGGAGAATGAGACCCTTCATTGTTACTGGTATTTGGCATATTGGGTACACCACGAGGAGTTTGCCAGACTCTGCCATGTGGGCAGGTTACATTCAGTAGCCTGTTAGGTTGTCCAAAATAAGAATGAGATAATAAGATGTCGCGTGGCCGGGCACACTTCCGGGAGCTGGGTTTTATAGTCTCTGGGTCTTTGGTCTGTCAATGGTAGGGTTTCATAAATACTGCATCCCAACTCCACACCCCCTGTCAGAGTGTTTGTTTCCCTCTATTATTGTCTCAGGATCTCCCTTCAACCTCCCACACCCAATTCCCCCCCCCCCCACCCTCACCCGCCAACTCCTCACCATGGTTAACTGAGTTCTGTAAAAACAGTTTGCAGATTCTGTTGCTTTGGGCCATGTGTTATTCCTTTACTATGTTTCTTCATATCCCACATGAGAGAGATCACTCTGTATCTCTCTCCTACGTGATTTCACTCAGCATGATGCCCTCTAGCTCCATCCATGTAGCAGCAAATTACATGACCATCTTGTCTTATAACCAAGAAGTATCTCACTGTGTACTTGTACCATAGTTTCTTTATCCGGTCATCTGTTCTTGGACTCTAGGTTGGGTTGATTTTCGCATCTTGGTTACTCCTTCTCCTCATAAGTTGACTTTCATCTTCTGAGTCTACCTCAAAATGCATGTTTCTTCATTACTGTCTCTCAAAAAGAACTTCCCATTGCAATGTGAATGTAATGCACTACTGATTTTTCTGAAGTTCCCATTTTATCAAAGTTTTTGATCTGCTTAAATTTCCTTACTTCGAGCCTCTTCAGTCTAAACCTTTTCACTTAAAGTCTAGCTCTGACAGCTTTTTGTCAATAACTTTAAGCATTTCCTCAGTACCTGAAACTTGCCCTACTTTGTTAGACTATAAAATGCTTATCATGTTTATAATTTCTTATTTGTTTGTTTGTTTTTCCTTTTGGGGTGAGGGGTTAAGTCCTGGCTCTGCACTCAGGAATTACTCCTGGTGGTGCTCAGGGAACCATATGGGATGGCAGGGATTGAACCCAATCTGGCCGCCTGCAAGGCAAATGCCCTATCGTCTGTACTATTTATTGCTCCAGCAGGTAGGGCATTTGCCTTGCAGGCGGCCAACTTGGGCCAAAATTTATAAAAATTTATAATTTCTTAGCTGAGAATTATTTTTTATTTGTTTGCTTGTCTGATTCTACTTAAAAGTCTTCAAATCATCCCCTTTTTAATTTATGCTTACCTAAATGTTATTAAAAGTTACCTGAGTGGGAATGTGTATTTTGGTTGTTTTTGTTTGGGGGCTACAGCATTGATGCTCATGGGGTACTAGAGGGTCTGAGCTTGGGAGTCTCTCCTTGTAGTGCTTAAGATACCATTTAGTGCTTGGACCTTCTGCATGCAATACATCCATATCACCCTTTGAACAATTTTCTGTCCGTGAATAAGCATGTTTTATGTGGTATCTTTTTCTCCAGGATGGTATACAGAAATAGTGAGTTCAGGCTTGAGTGGTCATTTTTAGAGAGTCTATCAGAGGAGCCTCAAGAATTTTTTTTATTTCTGATATAACTTGCCCACACCATTGTGAACCTGTTTGGTGATTTTATCCAAAGAGTGATTTCAATATTCTAAAATTATTAATGCAAAATAATAGCTTCCTACATGAAAATTTACAGGTACTTTTTTTTTTTCTCAGAGGCCCCTTCACTGGAGCAAGGAGAACTGGTATCTGGATTTAAAAAAAAGAAAAAAAGAAAAAAAAACAGATGAGGCGATCCTTATAGAGATTGTCCTAGAAACCTACATTCACATCAAGATAGCTAGCTTTGTGAGAATGAGAAATAGTATAAATCCTCAGTTCAGAAGACTAAAATAAAGGTTAAAAGACAGATGTTAAGGAGAAGCTATAACTCAAATATTTTACTTGGACTAGGTTGGAGGAATCGTTCTGTTCTTTTTCATCTTACACATTCATGCTCTGGAAGCTTCCTTCCCATATATATTTCAAGTAAAATGGAACAAAATAAAAACTATGAATATTTATCATGTACAAGTCTCCTGGGGTAAATAAATGCTGCCATCGTAATTCCACTTATTTCTCCCAATAATCTTAGTAAACAGGTACTACATGTATAATAATCCGACAAACTGATCCATGGATAAAGGTCATCTGATCACATAGTTGCAGATATCAGTGGTGAGAGTCAGACTTAAATTTGTTCCTGAATCAGTGCCGTTAGCTAACATATGTACTAGCCTTTTGGCATACATTGCTGCCTACTACCATTTAATTTTCAGTCATTCTTGCAAATTTGCATTCAGGCATACATTAAATTACTAAGCAATTATGCATCGAGAACCTATCATATATGCCAATTTACACATAGGTTTAGGACATGATAAAGACTTGAAGGTGCAGTCTTGTGAAAAAAAGAGAGATTAAATAATATAAATAACCAAATGCATACTGTGTCAGAGTGATAGTGCTATGGAAGAAAGTAGGGCAGTTAAGTATAGGAACAGCCAGAGGAAAAAGAGGATTGTTACTGTTTTAAATCCGGCTGACTGGTGAAAGAGTTCAATGAGGAGGTGATGTAGAGCCTGAGGAAGGGAAGGTGAACCTGCAGTAGAAAGATCATTCCTGTCAGGTGGGGCCGCACCCCCACAAAGAGGAAGCAGAACTCAAGCTCGGGAGACAGAATTAAGGAACGAAGGGAGTGGGTGATGTGTCATATCACGGACCAGCACAGTCACCTTTGTTTTTATTCTGGAAGGAGGAAACGCCCACCCCACCCACCCTTTCCTGGGTTTGGAGTGGCAGAGCAAAGAGGATGATGTCACTATATGTGGTAGCTAGAACAGTTCGATGAGAGATTGTGATGGTTTAAAGGGGGACTTCCTAGACACCCTTAGCTCTAGAATATAGGTAGGAAAATTAAAGAAATAGAGGGAAGGGGTGGGAGAGAAGAGATGAATGAGAAGCAACTGTCGGCAGGGGTCAAAGGAATTTGCTAAGGAAAATTAGAGCTAAATATCCATATCATATCATCAACGATACTGAAATTATGAGGTGCAAACTTGAACAATAGAACATGAAAAGGTGCCTGGTAAGAGGGCCGGCTGAGGGGTAGGGGGGAATGGGAGGGAACCTGGGTTCATAGTGGAGAGAAATTGACACTGGTGGTGGGGTTCATGCTGGAACATTGTATGTCTAAAACCCAACTACGAATAACTTTGTATATCACAGTGATTCAATTTTAAAAAAATTTAAATATTTAAGAAATTCATCATGGCCGATGTCTTGAAAGCAAATTCTAGAACAGCAAAAAATATTTGAGTGTGTATTAGCAAAGCTCAATGAGAGCTTGCTGCCTGCTGCATCCAAAAGCCAAACTCTCAGCCTGACTTTAGCAAGAGGAAAAGGCTTTGATTGCAGATAGAAAGGCAAAGGAGGCAGAATCCAGGCTCAGACCCACGCTCTGAGCCTTGTGAAAAGGGTCATAACAAATGGGTATAAAGTGGGACTTGGAATGTCTACCTTGTCTATTTCTTGACAAACAGCAAGTAAACTTTAAGACAAACAAGACTAGAGCCAGAGGAATAATACAGTGGGTAAGATATCTGCTTTGCACTCAGCCAACGTGGAATTGATCCACAGCAACCCCACCAGTCCACCGGGAGTGACTCCTGAGTGAAAGCCACCAGGAGAATGCCCTGAGTACTGCTGGGGATAGCCAAAAGCACAAACCCAAAAGGAAGGTCTTGATGGAATCTCAGGGTAAGTCAGATACTGATGATGTGTTCTCTGACATCCTTCCTAAAAGGTAACTTTTAAGAGATCATAGCATATCGTATCTGTTTTGGAGGCAAGAGGATAGCAAAAATTCAAAAGAGGATAGGTCAGTGAGCTTCTGCTAATTTTCCCTTGCAGCAAATGAGTAGAAACATTTACCAGGTTGCAAAGCCATTCCTCCAATGGCTTTGAGTGTGAGAGTGTGAGAGAGCACAAACGTGTTGTTTAAGCCAGCTCATCCCTGACCACAGTTTCATTAGGATGCTTCGAGGCTGCTCTTGTCAGAGCTGGCCAACAGCAAGAGCAAGAGCGAGATCGATGATTTCTACCCCAGAGCAGCGCAGGGCCTAATAAGGTCTGGGAAAGTGACCTGACAGTGTTTGGGGCTCTGTTATTATCAGAATATGTCACACCTTGTCAGGCTCCAACAATAGTCACCAAGTTGGCAGCGGTTCTGCCTTCAGGGGAGGCCAGGAATACAAAGGGAGAGGATGTGTATCTGCTTTTAAGGACAAAGGAGGGGGGGCGGCCAGCCCCCCTCCTTGATTTGTAACTAACAGAAATTTACAAGAAGTCAGCACACTTATGTTCAACAGGGAGACTCTTGAGGAAGCATGAAGAAGAGATGTTCAGGGGATACAGCACTGGACAGGATGTCACTATTGTCTGTGCGGAGGGAGCCTCAGAAGAGATTTTATGCTTTTCTAGCAATGAACCAATCTGGCAACTTCCCTGTCTGGTTTTTGGTTTCGTTTAGAGTGTTTATGTTTTTTTTTTAAATGTGATTATTACTTTTAGAGCTTAGTTAATGGGGTCTCAGCAAGTGTTGGTGTTTATGGTTGTGATATACACAGCGGCTCCCTCTTTTTAAAAGTTGTTTTCAATTTTATTTTTATAAAATTAGAAAATATTAAATTATAAGACATAAAATTGTTCACAGTGATGTATTACATTCAACATTCCAACTCCAATCCCATCACCATTCCACCTTCCTACCACCATTATTTTCTATTTTCCCAACCACTACCCAAGCCTGCCCCCAAATGATTTATTTTGTGTTGCTTGTTATGATTAATGCGCTAAAAATGATCCCCAAAAAGAGTTTCTTTGAAGAAAGTGTGAGGAGATTATTGTATACCCTGGAGCCATTCAGCTCTTGTATAAGAGATCACTAACATGTTGTTGCAGGTTAAGCCTTGCCGCCGGTGACCTCTTATCCCCACCAAAGTGGCCCAGAGCTTCCAGCACTGTGCTTGTGCTCTTTCTAGTGCACCTTTTCATATCTGTTGGGGGAAAGGTGCCTTCAGCTCCAGGATATGCAGAGAGCTCGCTGGTCTGTGTGTGCCTAACTGGGGTCTGCTGGGGGACAGAGGACCATAGGTGAGACCTACCAGGTGTACACCAGCAGAGCGTGGCCTAATGGTGGACTTGCTCATTGTCACCACGCCACCCCTTACATCAGGTGATGGACTTGCTCATTGACACCCCTCTGGTCCAGATGAAAAGTTGCTTAACACTGCACAAACACCGCAGCTGGACTTACTCCATATCCTGCAAAAGTGTTTAGCTAAAACACTGGATTGTTTTGTCCTAAAGAATTTGTAAACCAGGGCTGGAGGGATAATCCAGTGGGTGGAGCATTTCCTTGCATGCAGTCAACCTGGGTTTGATCCCCAGCATCCCATATGGACCAATGAGTCCCATCAAGAATCATCCCTAAGCACAGAGCCAGGAGTAACTTCTGGCCATTTCCAGGTGTGACCTCTCCCCCAAAATAAAACACAAACCAAGAATTTGTAGGTGGAGTAGTGTTTTCTATTGAAGCAAGTGTTCCAAAGAAGTTTTAGACTGTCTGTTTTGATAGGATAAAGGGACCAAAATAATTTTTCTTTGGATGATGTTATTTGCACATGCATCTGTTTCATTGGAATCACCTGGCTGGGAACCCAGGCAATTGGGCTCAGTTGAATGCAAGAGACACAGGTGAGGAGGTTAGGAATGGTCATTTACTTAAATCAAATTTTTATTGCACAGCACTTTCCTCTCAAAGTGTCTGTTCCTATATCTGGATCGCCTGAATGTCCTCAAACCACATCCTAAACCCACTGATGAGAAGCTCTTTGGTTCTTTGGATGACTCTGATATAAACTCCTCCTCATCAAAGTGGCCCAGAGATTCCAGCACTGTGCTCATGCATGGGAAAAGCATGGGAAAAGCAAAAGCAAACACAGCCTTAGCTAGTTATTCTTTCTTCATGATTTATAATAAAAACTTAATGAGTTTTGGGCATCCTTCACGCCCTACCGAGGTCACGAGTTCCCCGACACAAGTGGCTTTCTGGCACGGCCATGGCTCCAGAGGCAAAAGGACTTAGTCCAGAACCTGACAGCTTGCAGCAGAAAAGTGAATGGTCCATGTGTTAAACTATGGTGAAATGCTTCCCTGGGAAGGAAAGGGTGTTTCTCCCTTCCGCCTTCCCCACCCCTGCCCCCCAGCAGCAAGGTGGCCGCTGCCTCAGAGCTTATAGGAAAGCCAGGTATGAGCCGGCAGTGACGGGGCAACTGCAGTCTCATGGGAAGGGGGGCAGTACCAGCTCATCCTTCACACCCTACCGAGGTCCTTCATGCTCTACTGAGGTCACGAGTTGCCCCCCAACGAGTGGCTCTACGGGACAGCCATAACACCAGATGCACAGAAACCAATCTCATAATTATCTGGCTCTTTGGAGAAATCCAAAATTATTATATGACATTATATGATTCTCATACCAGCTATAGAAAACAAAGTATTTCATAATGTCTTTTTGGCAATTCTGATTGTTGGGGGGAGGAATTCTAAACAATAATGGTGCATCTTTTGTCAAAATAACGAATGTAATCAATATAGAGAAGAGTTAAGCAGAAATCATCTGCCTCACAGGCATTAGGAGGGATGGGAAGGGGGTATATTGGAGTTCTTGGTGGTGAAAAATGAGTGCTGGTAAAGGGAAAGGTGTTTGATCATTGTATGACCAAGACTTAAACCTGAAAGCTTTGTAACTTTTCCCACAGTGATTCAATAACTAAATATAAGAAGAAAAAAAACTTAGTGAGTTTCTAATGTACATTATTAATAAAAAGGGTTTTAACATGAGTATTAAGAATATAATGTAAGAGTATTAGTCGTATTTTTCAGTGTTCCTTTTTAATTATTCATTTTTAATGTGATGGTCTTGCATGCAAAGAGTAATGGAAGAAAAGTGCGTAACAAAACATTACTTCTAATACTTTATTAGGTGATATCCATTCTCTTGATTGTTTTTTGTTTGTTTGTTTGTTTTAAAGTCTATCTTATGAGGAACTGCTATGCATTGTCAAAGTTAATTTATATTTATAGGATGTCTTAAATATCAACGCACAAGAGTGGGCTACAATTTTTTTCCATGTCTACCTGGAGGATAGGAAAAACTCCTGGGAAAATACTTGATTTCCTCTTACATACATTGAGAAGGTTTGCCACTGGCATTTTAGTTAGAATTAAAGAAATTACTGGGCTCCATAACTTTGGACAAGTCATCAGAGATGTAGCCAAAATCTGATCAGCTGAAAATCTCTAGTTAGCAGGAGTTCCCAGATTTATTTGCCCGACCTGCCTCTGTTCAGTAAACAAATCAGTGCTTCTCTCAAAATCTCCCTTCTTTAGATGAACAAAGAGAAAGTGCTCCCACTTTCTCAAGGCCCCCTATGATCCTTTTAGCATTGCTAGGGGATGGTATCAGCCATTTGGGGAAACACTAGTTTATTGGGCATTTTATAAAACCAAGAGGGATAGTTTACATCGACAAAATTCCTCAAGAATGTTACAAGGACATTACTGTGAGGGCAGACTGGTAGGGACAGCAAGTTCTCAGTTCTATTTCAAGAATTCACATGACAGAAAAGTCTCAGAATTTGTAGCTTGTAGAAAGAGCTTCAAAAGTGTAGTCTTAAGCAGAGGGAGCAGATAGTTACAGAGACTGCTCCAAGGAAGTTAGGGTTCTGACTGTTTATCCCCTTTCCATCATGAAGGGGCAAGTATTTAAAGGGAAAGGGAGGCTTGTAGATGGATCTTTTCTTCCAGGAAAGTTCAGCACTTTTCTCTGATTCAGATCATCCCTTTTTCTACCCTTCTTTGGTAAAAGTTGAAGTGTCATGATGGTTTCCAAAAGCAGAAATGCCTTCAGATTCAGAATGCTGATTTTTAAAATTTTTGTTTCTGGTTTTATTTGGCTGCATTGCACAGAGCCAACAGGCTTACTCTTGGCTCTGTGTTCAGGGATCACCATGGGGTGTTGCCCCCAAACAGAGAAACAAACAAGAAAAATTTTATATATATATATATAATTTATATATTTTAATTTATATATCATGACGATCATGACCATCCTGTTGTTCATCGATTACCTCGAGCAGGCCCCAGTAACGTCTCCTTTGTCCTAGCCCTAAGATTTTAAGAAGTGCCACATTCAAGGCTCTTTCAGGCTTAGGAGAATGAGACACATCATTGTTACTGGTATTTGGAATATTGGGTATGCCACGGGGAGTTTGCCAGACTCTGCCACGTGGGCAGGTTACATTTGGTAGCCTGCCAGGTTTGTCCAAAGTAAGAATGAGATAAAATGTCGTGTGACCGCGAATGTGGGGCTCCAAGGGGTCCCAGCAAGGACAGCCAGGCACCAGGGCAGGAGACTCTGCGCTGTTCTCTTCTGGGAGCTGGGTTTTATAGTCTCTGGGTCTTGGCCATTGATGGGATTACACGGTGCCAGGGGGCCAGTTGGTGGGTGTGACCCCTGCCTACTGGAATATGGAGGATCTGAGTGGAGGATGCTCAGCCCCGATCTGAGCAGGCTTGGAGATCTCAACCCCGGGACCTGCATGCCTTTGTTCCTCTGCCAGTACCTTCATGCATGGGAAAAGCATGGAAAATTTATATATAGACTTTATATAGTTTATTTATATGTATTTTATAAATTAAATTATATTAAATTATCATAAATTAAATTATATGTATACATATTTTATTGGGGTTTTTTCCCTGTTTGGGGTTTGAGGGCAACATCCTGTGATATTCAGGGCATACTTCTAGTTTTGAGTTCAAGGATCACCTCTGGTGGTGCTTAGAGGACCAGTTGTGTTCTGGGGATAGATTGCATACAAGGAAGGCACCTTATTCTTTGAACTGTCTCTCCAGTCTGTTAATGATATTTTAAACTGTCAGTATAATAAGCTAAATTTATTGAAATATAAATTGAACAGATAATCGTCATGAAAACTGTGCCTTTGGTAGAACTTTACAAGGAAGAAACTTCCAATCCCATCAAAAAAATGGGGGAGAAGAAATAAACAGAAATTTCCTCAAAGAAAAATACAAATGGCCGAAATACACATGAAAAAATGTTCTACATCATCATCAGGGATTTGCAAATCAAATCAGCAATGAGGTATCATCTCACACCACAGAGACTGGCACACAACAAAAAGTACAAAAGCAACCAATGCTGGTGTGGATGCAGGGAGAAAGGGACTTTTCTTCATTGTTGGTGGTAATGCCATCTGTTCCAACTTTTTTGGAAAACAATATGGGTAATCCTCAAAAAGCTAGGAATTGAGCCTCCATAAGACTTAGCAACACCATCTCTGGGAATATACTGGGGGCGTCCCAAAAATAAAACAGCAGAAATACTATCTGCACTTTGTATGCACAGAGAGAGAGAGAAAAGATTATTTGTTAAAGAAACTATGATACATCTACACAGTGGAATACTATTAATCTGTTAGGAAAAATGAAATTATGAAATTTGCCTATAAATGGGTAGACATGAAGAGTATCATATTGAATGAAATGAGTCAGAAGGAGGGAAATAGACATAGAATGATTGGACTCATTTGTTGGATATGAAAAAGTCATAATATGATACCAATACTCAAGTACATGGGCTGGAGCGATAGCACAGCGGTAGGACATTTGCCTTGCACACAACCAGCCTGGCCGAGCCAGGTTCGATTCCTCCACCCCTTTCGAAGAGCCCGGCAAGCTACCGAGAGTATCTCACCCACAAGGCAAAGCCTGGCAAGCTACCCGTGATGTATTCAATATGCCAAACACAGTAACACAAGTTTCAAAATGGAGATGTTACTGGGCCTGCTGGAGCAAATCAATGAACAATGGGAGGACAGTGATACAGTGATACAGTGATACTCAAATTCACAGAAACAAGGGCTAGGAGGATTGGTCCACAGTTGGAAGCCTGCCTCAGGTGCTGGGGGAGAAGGCAGTTAGGGTAGAGAAGTGACCACGATGACAAAGATAGTTGGAAATGATTGCTCTGGATAAGAACTGTGTGCTGAAAACAGGAACAGGTAAAGGAACAAACACTATAACTTCTCGGTACCTATATTGCAAGCTATAATGCTCAAAAGGAGGTGGGGAGAGAAAGAGAGAGAGAGAGAGAGAGAGAGAGAGAGAGAGAGAGAGAGTGCCATGGAGACAGACTGAAGGGAGGATGGTGGAAGAGACACTGGAGACATTGTGTGGGAAATGTACGCTGGTGGAGGGATGGGTGTTGGAACACTGCATGACTGAAACACAACCATGGACAGCTTTGTAACTCTGTATCTCAACTGTCACTGTCACTGTCCTCCGGTTGTTCATTGATTTGCTCGAGCAGACACAATAACATTGTGAGACTTGTTGTTGGTGTGTTTGGCATATGGATACATCACGGGTAGTTTGCCAGGATTTGCTGTGTGGGTGAGATACTCTCAATAGCATGCCGGGCTCTCTGAGAGGGACGGAGGAATCGAACTCGTGTCTGCCGGGTTGGCCACATGCAAGGCAAATGCCCTACCTGCTGTGCTATCACTCCAGCCCCTGTATCTCAAGGTGACTTATAAAATTTCTTTTTTAAAAAACAAAAATCAAAGAACTATGTCTTACCAAATTTGAACCAAAAGTAAATATAAAATTTAAGTATAGGTAAAGGCCCTCCCGTTGATCGTCGATTTGCTCGAGCGGGCCCAGTAACGTCTCCATTGGAGACTTTGTTGTTACTGTGTCTGGCATATCCAATACTCTCGGTAGCTTGCCGGGCTCTCCGAGAGGGGCAGAGGAATCGAACTCGGGTCGGCCATGTTGGCCGCTTGTAAGGCGAACGCTCTACCCGCTGTGCTATCGCTCCAAGTATACTAATTATAATTTTTTAATTGGAAATGTACTAAAAAAGTTTGCTCTTATAAAATGTCCAGTAAGTCTATACAGAGTTTCAGAGAATATAAAGTTTAGTGCTATTTAAACTATTTCAAGATAGAGAAAAGTATAACAGGAAATTTCAGCATATTCTATAAGGCTTAGATAATACGAGCATCTAAACTATAAAATTAGCATTAAATAAATTCACAAACCAATATTTATTTATGAAATAAAAAATACTAAATAAATATTATTAATAAATTTAATATAATGCATTATAAGTATAAAACATAAATGGAATTTTTCCCAAGAATGAAAAAGCATCTAATATTAGAAAAAATTATAAATGCAATTTCTCACAAAAACTTAAAATGCATTTCTTTAGAAAAACGTAAATTTATAATTTCATAAACTTGTTAGCACATTAAAGAACAGTACAATTGCTTTAATTAGTGTACTGATGATTAATACTCCTGAAATTTAAAAAAAATTCAGTATATTAATAACTTAAGAAACAAAAAACCTTATTATCTTAGATTGACAAAGACTTAAGCATTATTATAAAATCAAGATTTCTGACCTCCCACCCAGTAATGAGAAAAAAAAACAACTTATTCTCCTCCCTAGGTCAATTCATCTGACCAAATTTGAGTTTGCTTTGTTTTACCTTTTTGATTGAGGGGACCTCCCAAGCAAAATATACTTCTTAACCCCTATAAATAACCCTGCAACCCCAGATTAAGCCTGATTGGCCAATACTCAATAACCTTCTTTCCTTAGTCATAGCTTAACTTTGATTTACTGCTTCCACATGATTTACATGCCTATTTTGCAGCAAAATGGTGGTCAGTTGAACATCCAGTGACAAATGAAAACATCCCTTAATACCTCAAAGTTCACTTTTCAAAGTAAATTAAAGCCTAGGAGATCACAAGCTTTCACCTGGAATGCCTGACTTTTTATAAAATACACCTCACCTGGGATCTGCGCAATACTACAGTTGGTAGGGCATTTGCTTTTCCCATGGCCAACCAGGATTCAATCCCCAGCATCCAATATGGTCCCCCAACTCTGGCAGTAGTGATATCTGAGCAAGAGCCAGGAGTAAGCCCTGACCACCTCTGCATGTTGCCCCCAACCAAAATAAAATAAAGTGAAATAAAATGAAGTATGACCTTACTAGCTAGGAAATGACATATTCTCTATTGTCATGTCTGGCATCATATTGACCACATTGGTATGATGTCAGATTTGAATTCAGTAGCGACATTGGAATAATATCAGAATGAATTAATTTCTGTTATAGCCACTATGTTTAAGGATGGCCTAGTGAAATAAAATAAGAAAAGGAGGTTCATAACTTTGTTATTTGCTATGTTGTCTATCTACTTCAAGTGAAATCAAATGAGAAACATATATATTGACAAGAGTGCAAAAATAAATCCAGCTACAAATAAGAATCATAAAATTCCAGTATGTAACCATAACAACAATATTAAAACAATAAGAATACATTCAAAATGCTTGTAAGGGAACGAGGTTATCTGAAAATATTCAAGTCAAGAACTTAATGGAAAAAAATGAGAAATAATTCCTGTGAGTAGAAAACTTACTAAAAACTAGGAAGCTACTAAAAACAAAGAAATAAAGAAAGAGAAGAGAAGAGAAGAGATTCAATGAACATAAAGAATCCTAAAAAATAAATACTGTTTGCATTGTAGCAATTAATGTATGGTTAGAGGAAATGTATTAAAGTGAAGGATGAATGATGTCGTCAGCAAAGAAAAAACTGATTGGCTAGTCAAATGAGGAAAATTAGGATATTTTTACATAGAATGTGCAAAAACAAAAGTATGTACATCAAAGGCCTAAGTAGTAAAAGGGCACAAAATTTGGGGAAAGAGCTTATGATATCAGATTTACAATTGAAAAGAAATGGAAAAGACTGGAGCTTCAAAGTAAGTTATAATAAACAATAAATGATATTATAAACAAAATTTTAAAAACCAAGAGGGGAAAAGCATTATTTGTTAATGCTTTTTAATGTTTAATTATTAGTGTTTTATGTTTAGAAGATGAAGACTTATCCAAAATGAACTGATTTTTATAAATCCTTAGGAAGAGAACAGTGATAACCTAAAGTAAGGCAAATATGAAGAAAGAACACGTGCACAAAAATACAAAATAAAATAAAAAATTCATCTCCTTAGCTTTAGGGAAAAACAAAGCATCATATTATTTTTTGATGTGATGATAAAATGTCTTAACATATCATGAAATTTAAAGTAATAATTTTATTGACCAACTAAAAGATGACATACTGTTGATGTATAGATAGGCGAATTTCATTCCATCTTAATAGCAATATGATGTGGCATTAATGACAACAAATGACAAAATCTGACTTTAAAGGAAATGTATATACAAATATAAGAAAGTATCATCAATTTCTATTTTTCCCATTATGGTTTCGATGCTGTGATTTATGATATTGTTATTAATAAGGTTTCAGCCATGCCATGTTCTTGCTTCTCAGCCACCATCACTGTCAGCATCCTTCCACCAAAATCCCAAATTTTCCTCCCACCAACCCCACATTGCTCCCTTAGAAAAGTCCATTTTCTCCAAAATTTTGTTTTATTAAAAACCTTGATTTGCAAAGTTATTCATTCTTGGGTTTTAGACATACGGTGTTCCATTACCCGTCCCACCAACAGTGTCAACTTTCCAGCACCAGAATTCCAAGTTTTCCTCTTCCATCCCCACCCCCTCACTCCGATTCTGTCATCCTAACAGGTACCTTTTAAAGTTTAGTTACTAAAATTTGGTTCTCAGGATTTCAGTGTTGTTGATGAACAGTCCTCTTTTCTTTAGTTTAACTATTATAATCTGGGTCACATGCTCGCGGTAGTGTTGGCATGTGTGATTTGGGGCCCAAAGTCCGGGCCCCTCGAATGATGCCCTGTTTCCCTCAGCATATTTCTTCATCTCTGCTCCACCTCTATTCCCTATCCCCAACCCCCTGCTCCCGATATTCTCAATTCTATAAATCAGGGCTAAAGTTTGCTAACGTTAGATACCTCTCATTCCTTCAGTTTGCTGTTCTACAGATGAGTGAAGACATCTGGTATTTTTCCTTTTCCCTCTGACTTACTTCTCTTTCTATCCACGGTGCAGCATCTGCATTGCATTAAAATGTGAAATGCATTCACATTTCATCCAAAGATGAAAATGATTTTATCTTTTCTTAAAGCTATAGTATTCCATTGTGTTCATACACCACAGCTTCTTTATCTATTCATCTGTCATTGGACATGTGGGTTGTTTCCATATTCCATGGAATAGCGAATAGCAGTAGTACTGTGCTACTTTACTAAGAGCTTCAGTGAGCATCACTTGATCACTTGACTTCCCGTTAATTGTCGATTTGCTTGAGTGGGCACCAGTAACGTCTCCATTTGTCCCTGTCGCGTGCTAGTGTAGCCCAATGGCGTCTGTTCGCTCTAGGAACATGAAGAACCTCAAACCGATCGTTCATGATCTTGATGAAGAAGTATGACCATCTGGTAGGTGGGCGGCCACACACGGTCTTTTGACATCCCGTGGAATCCAGTCGGTAACAGCTCTAGTCCAGAGGTCATCTTTCAGTGAGCATAGGTACACCTAAATCTTTTTAAATTTATGGGGGTCTTTGTATAAGGGTAGATAATAAGAAGTGGGATCTCTGAGTCATATATAAGTCCATTCTTTTTTATTCTTAGTGTTTTGGGTTTTTACTGTTTTCCTAGAGGTTGAATAATATGACCAACCAATTCCCACCAGTAATAGGAAAAGGTTCTTGTGTCTCCTTCTACCCTCCAATGCTGTTTTCAGACTTTGTGCCATATTCCTTTCTCACTGATGTAAGATTGTATCTCATTGTCATTTTGGTTTACATTTCTCTTACAATAAGTGCTAAAGGAGCACTTTTTCGTATGTCTATACCTGCATATACTCTTCATGGATGTTTTCGTCCATCTTCTTGGCCCATTTTTTAAAATATAGTTCACGATCACCATTATTCTGTTGTTCGTCGATTGCCTCGAGCAGGCACCAGTAACATCTCCTTCTTCCTAGCCCTGAGATTTTAAAAGAGCCATATTCAGTGCTCTTTCAGAGCTAGGAGAATGAGACCCATCATTGTTACTGGTATTTGGCATATTGAGTACGACATGGGAAGTTTTCCAGACTCTGCTGTGTGGGCAAGATACTTTTGGTAACCTGCCAGGTTCTCCAAAGTAAAAACGAGATAATAAGATGTCCCAGGGCCTCAAATACAGCCACATGCTCTCGGTCTTGGCCATTGATGAGACCACCTGGTGCCGGCAGCAGCTGGTGGGTGTAAATCCTACCTAATGGAAGATGGGGGATCTGGGTGGAGATGGCCCAGTCCCGGTCCAAGCAGGCTTGGAGATCTCAGCCCCAGGACCCGCATGCCTGGGTTCCTCTGCCGGTTCCTTCATGCATAAGGCTTGTCCGCATATGTGGAGAGTAGTCTCAGCATGGCTGTGGCTGGTTCTGGAGGTCTTTGGCTTCTGGAGCTCTGCTCGAGGCAGGAAGGGAAACTCAACCTGCCCTCCAAGGGGCCCCGGTGAGGACAGCCAGGCGCGGGGGCAGGAGACTCTGCCAAAAAATATATAGTTATCAAAATTTAATTTATTCATTTTAATTTTAGAAAAGGAGGTGGAGAATGAGATTGGAGAAAGGAAGGGAGGAAAAGTGTTCACTTTTTGTTTCATATAATCCTATCTCATTAATATTTTAGTGTGAGAATCTATTGATGCATCACTTGTACATTTATTTATTTTTTAAATTACTTAGAGTTGGAACTAGTGTATATTTTTTAAAATACTAGCCTTGCAAATCAGATGTATTTATTTGAATTCATACTCATGTCAAATAAGTACATATCCCTGAATTAAAATTCAAATAATAAAATGGTTTTCTCTTCATTTGTCAGAAGTTAACTCTGGATCTGGTTTGCTCACAATTTTTTTTTCCTTTTTAATGAACATAAATTCAACATCCCTATTGAATCTCAGAGACTCCTTAGTTGTTCTTACTACATATGGCTTGCTAAATCAGACTTAAGTTAATTAAATTTGTTGTACAGATGATACAATTCTTTAGGCCATTAGGCTTAAGAGGATCTATTAAATACATAATTCTAAACTGTCAGATTCAAGAAGAAAATGGAGAGAAATTAGACTTGGATATGTTAGCAAATTATTTCTAAGCAAATTAAGGAAACTATTATCTATCCATTAATCCTGATTTTAATAAGCAAGTTAAAAAAATCCTCTGTAGTATATCCATAATGTTACTTGGCCAAATTCCAAAAAAGACTCAATGTTAATATTATATTCTTCTTTGCCTAAATCTCGACTGTAATTTAAATACCACTAAAGAAAAGTATAAAGGATCAAGATGAATACCACTAAAGTTGTGGGCAACCTCTGGCATATCAGATTTTATTTTATTCTTGCACAATTGTATTCTCATACCCACAACCCTATAATTCACCAATATATTAGTTAGCACTGTAGAACTATCCTCCCATTGTTCATCGATTTACTCAAGCAGGCACCAGTAATGTCTCCACTGTGAGACTTGTTACTGTTTTTGGCCTACGGAATATGCCCCGGGGAGCTTGCCAGGCTCTGCCATGCAATATATTAGATATCCCAATCAATTTCTTTTTTTTATTACAGAAACTGTTAGATTATTCTTCATCTTGAATTAAATATTTAAGTCCATCTCATGACTTGTTTTATTTATTTATTTATTTATTTTGCTTTTTGGGTCACACCCAGAAATACACAGGTGTTACTCCTGGCTCTGCACTTAGAAATTACCCCTGGCGGTGCTCAGGGGACCATATGGGATGATGGGAATCGAATCCAGGTTGGCCGCATGCAAGGCAAACGCCCTGCCCGCTGTGCTATCACTCCAGCCTCATGACTTGTTTTATTTAATGCAATTATTACTTTATTAATTTTTCTGTATGTAAGTGTGAACCACAATAAATTCTTATGATATTAAATTCATATGCAAGACAAGGACAAAATTGGTTATATCACATTATACATGGGGCTTATGTTTTTGTTGCTTGAGGGTCACACCCACTGGTGCTCAGGGCTTATTCCTGTTCTGGTTGCTCCTGGCTCACTCAGAGTACCTTATGGGGTTTTAGGGATCAAACATAGTTTGGCTGCATGCAAAGAAGATGCCCTATTCTCTATACTATTGCCCCAGTCCATAGGATATTTTTTTACAGTCAAGCTCATAGACAAACCAGGGGAAAATAGTGTGTTGAAGAATAACAAATCTTTAGCCTGGAATTACAAAACTGATTACCAAACAGTGTGGGGAAAGAAGATAAGGAAGGATGAAGACTGGACTAGAGGGGCCAGGGAGACAGTGGTGGAGCATCCTAGGCACTTTGGTGGGGGATAGGGAGTTACAGTAATTTTATTTATTTTATTTTATTTATTTTAATTTATTTTTTAAATACTCATCCCTCCACCAGTGCCCATTTCCCACCACCAAGGATCACAGTATCCCTCCCACCCCCCCTATGCCCCCATCCCACCCTGCCTCTCTGGCAGGGCATTCCCCTTTGTTCTCTCTCTCCTTTTGGGTGTTGTGGTTTGCAAAAGAGTTAAGCCTGATTTTCAGGGAGAAATGTTGGATGGTTTACTTTCCATTAGGAGGTGTCATGTGGCCGCATAAGCAGCCGCGCAGTTCGGAAAAAATGTCCTGGTACCCGTATGCCAGAGCTATGCTTGTAGGAGCTCATGGTCACTGGGGTTCCATCTGGAGAAGGCGGGACAGCAGAACCGACCCCATCTGGGACCTCCTGGTGATATCTGCTCTGTCTGGGACCTGGCTCATTCTCTGGGAGCTGTAGGGCCCTTCAGCCGGTTTTCTTCTTTGTTGCTGTGTGCTGTAAGATGGCAAGTTACAGCAATTTTATATGTCAAATTCACAAACTTTAACATTATTATAACCATCTTACCTAAACTACAATAATAAAAAAAACACACTCACTGAAGCAGGGGGCGAAAAACAGTGATTTCGAAGGACAAGTTATTCGTCGATTCGTTGATTGCCTCGAGCAGGCCCCAGTAACGTCTCTTTCATCCTAGCCCTGAGATTATATTCAAGGCTCTTTAGGAGAATGAGACCCATCATTGTTACTGGTATTTGGCATATTTGGTATGCCACGGGGAGTTTGCCAGACTCTGCCCTGTGGGCAGGCTACATTCGATAGCCTGCAAACATTCGATAGCCTGCAAGGACAAGAATTACAGGAAATGAGGAAGTGTTGGTAAAACACACAAAATCGTAGTTACAAGATAATTATGTTCTGAGTGTCTAATGTACAGCATAGACAATGGCTGCCTATATTTCCTTCTCAGGAAGATTTACTGAGAAGCTCCTGAAGTTGAAATCTCAAGTCTCGGAGGGGTCCTAGCAAGGAAATCATAACCATATCATCTCATGGAATTTTGAAAAGTGGAATACTTGGTCCATAAGTTTATTTTACTCTAATTCCTCCTCTCTTGGTATTTTGTCTTCTGTCTTGTAATGTTGAAGTAACTACAGGTGAGTTAGAGATCTGGGTAAGGTGGAAGCTAAATATGGAATATACTTAGATTGGACTTGTTTAAAAATGTTTGATTTTCCTTTATTTCTATGTGAATTTTTTAAGTTATTTTGGGGAGTTTGAGGGCGACACACTTCAGTACTCAGGAATGACCCCTGTCAGTGCTGAGGGGGACATAAGGTATTGGAGATCAAACCAGGATCCACAGCATCCAAGGTGAGTGTCTTACCTATCCTGGGTTATCTCTCTGACCCCTCTATAAATATCACTACACAATTAATAACAATATGTTCTTTTCTGATATTAAAAGAGTCAGCTCTCTAAATTTTATGGTTGTGCAGTTTATTAATATTAATAAATACTTTAACTTTGTATTTATAATTCTGTAATATTTTCCTTATAGGGCTAACTACAATGCAAAGATTTTTAACTATTTGTTGATGGGCTTAGGGTTCTAGAGTTAGTTCTCCTATTGTTTAGATAACACAAACATAATAGCACTGACTTTTATGGTTTTGATGTAAATTATTGCACTTTCAGCTCCCCTAAAATGCTCAAACCATTCACCACTATCTTTATGTGCCTTCTTTTCACCTCTTTCTTCCTGTTCTGCTCGAGAATCTCAGTTTTGTAATCACAGGTTAAGACGCAGAGCAAGGACTAGCATTACCCTCTCATGTTGTTTGGTTTTTGCTTCTTTGTTTTATAGATTTATTTTTCAGAGTTTTTGGATTATAGTTTAGACAGAATAATTACAATAATGTTGATACTGATGGTTTGACTAGATACATATGGACTTTCACCACCGACAAGTGACAGCCACCTGTTACCACTGTCCTATATTCTATCAAGTCACTTCTTTTTTTTAAAATTTGATTTTATTTTATTATTTTTTAAAATCACAGGTAAAATCAAGCTGTTCACTTCTTGAGTCATTTTTTTTCTTTTTTTTTTTTCATCAATTGCCTCGAGCAGGCCCCAGTAACGTCTCTTTCATCCTAGCCCTGAGATTATATTCAAGGCTCTTTAGGAGAATGAGACCCATCATTGTTACTGGTATTTGGCATATTTGGTACGCCACGGGGAGTTTGCCAGACTCTGCCCTGTGGGAAGGCTACATTCAATAGCCTGCAGTCATTAAGAAATTTAAAATATCTTCTAGGGCTAAAACTTATAGTAAGAAGTGGAAATAACATATTATAGATGATATTAAATAGATTTAATCTTCAATACCTTTGGTCAGAAGGCTGTATTACAATCACATTGACCCCAATATGGATTTTTCAGCATGAACATGATTTTCTTACCTTCCCCACTTTCCCTTGCTACTTGGGAATGCCAGTTCTGTAATCCAAGGCCAAGGGTTTGTCATTGTATAATCCTGCCTATTCATTGCTTTCATATTCATTGTGCAATACTGGATATCTGTTGCTTTCTGTCTCTATGCAGCACAGATAAGCAAGGTCATCTGTTCTTTGTCCTTCTCCCTCTGATTTACTTTATTTAGCAAAATACCCTCCAGTTCCACATAAGTTGAAGCAAACTGCAAGATTGCATCTTTTCTTATAACTGTACATTAATCCGGGCTGGAGTGATAACACAGCAGTAGGGCATTTGCCTTGCACGCAGCCAACATGGCCGACCTGAGTTCAATTCCTCCGCCCCTCTCAGACAGTCTGGCAAGCTACCGAAAATATCTCGCCTGCACGGCAGAGCCTGGCAAACTACCCATGATGTATTTGATATGCCAAACACAGTAACAACAAAGTCTCCAATGGAGACATTACTGGGCCCGCTCGAGCAAATCAATGAACAACGGGAGGACAGGACAGTGACAGTACATTAATCCATTTCTTATAGTTGCATGCAGTATACACATGCCACATGCAGTCACCTGTCTTTGGACATTTGGGTTGTACACCCACTGTATGAATTGATTCCTATTTCTGCCAGCAACAGAGCAAACAGAGTCAAGGAAAGATGATCAGGGAACTATTGGTTGATTGATTTGGAAACAAGGAAGAACTAGAAGAAAAGAATTTTTTTTTCACTTTCACATAGTCACTTTTTTAAAAAATCAACAATTTACCTAATATCATTATATAAATCAAACTAAATTCCATGCTAAACATCTGTATGGGTATATAAAATGCATCCACGTCCATCATACAATTACAGTATTCTCAATTCTCAGTTTTCCTGCAGCTAAAGGAAATCCAAACTCCTGGAATGAAATTTCTTTCTCACCGTGAATCATGTACTCTCTAAACATAGGAATAACTTGATGTTTCTATGTCATCCTTTTATTTCCTCATGCCTTTTTTGCCATTCTCATGTTTTTGTATTTCTTTGTGCCTTTGCACCCTTTAATTCCATATAACAAAAAAATCTTCTGCACCTACTTCGCAGTTTGAGAAAATGCTTTTGATTCTCAAAGATTCAGATACCTCACATATTTGTAGAAAATCTCTTGATCCTTTTGGCAAAATCAACATTTCCCAGCTTCTAAAAATATATACATTAATTTGCCATTATTTTATTATCACATAAGTCACTTTTATATGATTATGTATTTTAATTCCCTACTGAATTACATCAATTTCTGATTCTCTATATCTGGGTTTAATAAATAAGTGAATAAAATTATGTCTGAATTGGGGCTGGAGCAATAGCACAGCAGTTAGGGCATTTGCATTGCACAACTGGGGTTCGATTCCCAGTATCCCATATGTTCCTCCGAGCACTGCTAGGAGTAATTCCTAAATGCATGAACCAGAAGTAACCCCTGTGTATTGCTGGGTGTGACCCAAAAATATATATATATATATATATATATATATGTCTGGATTAACTAGATTTCATTGTCGTTTTTAAAAAATTACGAACATTTCACAAATTTGCATGTCGTCCTTGTGTTGGATCATCCCAATCTTCTCTGTATTGTTCCAATTTTAGTATATGTGCTGCCAAAGCGAACGCTATTATTTCTTTTATTTGATTTAAGCTAGAATTCTATATCACAGTTGTCTTTTTTTCTTGTTTTGGTGACATAAAACCTGAATTTTTGATTTCAGGGAAATGTACAATATTATCCCTAGAACTTAAAGAGAAAATCAAAGAACAGAAGTAGATGGGGTGGTTATAGTCAATGTATGCACATGTGATGACAGTTTTAAACCGGGACTTCTGCAGTAAAATCATCTGAACAAGTTCTTTCTTTTGCTTTCACTGTCATAATACAGTTTTATATCTCACAATTAAGACATTGCTAAGGGAGAATGAATATGGATCATGACAAAAAGATGATGACAGTTTCTAAGCTATTTAGTGCTTTTCAGATGCTGCTCTTCAGCCTTGGTCAGGGACGAACAGACAATGATGAGTGCAGGATAGTGTGACTGAAACAACATGAGTTTTGTAGTCAGACAGCACTAAGGTCACACTCCAGCTTCACATTATTCACGGAATGTCCTTGGACCAACTGTCAAACTTCGTACCTCACTTTACTGACCCCGACATAAGAATAACAGCTTCTAGTCGTGGACATCAATGTCTCCATCACAGAAAATGCTCTTTAATTCTATTTTCTTTTCTTTAAAATAAGAATCAGTGACTTATTTGCATATATATATATATATATAGGCAACTTTTTTAACATTGTGATGAATGCTATTGTAAATCAACTGACTTTCTCCTCACCTTAGTTTGTTAAATACTTCCAAATGTTGCTTTCTAGTAGCTCTGATATCTCTGAGAGCTCTGATTCTAAATATTGGCAATGTACAGAGCTAGAATTTCCTGTAATAGTCTCCCCTAATTCACTGTAACACTGTACTCCCATTGTTCATCGATTTTCTTGAGCAGGCACCAGTAATGTCTCCATTGTGAGACTGATTGTTTCTGTTTTTGGCATATAAAATATGCCATGACGAGCTTGTCAGGCTCTGCTATGTGGGTGGGATACTCTCGGTAGCTTGCTGGTCTCTCCTAGAGGGATGGAAAGTCAAACTCGGGTCAGCTGCGTGCAAGGCAAACACCCTACCAGCTGTGCTATCGCTCCAGCCCTGTCTCCTCTAATATAGTGCAAAAACAAAAAAATGCCCATTTTACAGACCTTAGATAAAAAACATTTCGAAGAGAAAGTTGTATGTATGCTTTGTGCTAATGGTGTAGTTATGATCAACATATAAATCCAAACACTTCATTCAGCTACAATCCAAAATATGCATTTTTTTCTTTCCATTTTCCAAATTGGTTTGGATTACTAGTATAGTGTCCTTTTGCTATTTTAGTGATAAAGCTTTTAATAATACTAGTGCACTTTTTAAAATTTTTATTTCAAAATAAATAACTGGAATATGGATAATCTATTACAGATTATAAGCAAATGAGTTTATTATGAACTTTTCCTCTTTATTAGAAAAAAATCAGTTAAGTGACAATCAATAATTTCAGAATTTTCCTGGAAAATTCTGCCAGAAAATGTTAGTGAAGGTGTAATATATATATATATATATATATATATATATATAGCTGTATATAGTATTTTATTAAAGCACCATGAGCACAGTATGACATTAGATAGTTTCTCTGCAATTTTGAAAGGTTAATTTAATTGTTGAGCAATATTTTAATTTATTCTAATTTGCCTCATTGGGATTCATCTCTCTAATAGTTTTGAACATCTTTGCATACATTGAAGGCTGTTAAAGTAAAGCCTTCTTAAAATAAAATACTCACTATGGACACTTTCACCATTTAAAATTTGAACCCCGTTGTTAGCAAAATGTCAAATACTTTAGAAATATTTGCATTAAAGGTCATTTTTCCTGCAATCTGTAGTCACCTTTTTCATGTTATGTCCTAGAAAATAAAACGTTCGCTTATTCCAAAGTCCTATTTTCTCTGCTAAATAAGATGCAGTCAAAATCTCTGTTGCCTTTTGTGAATGTGAAGGTGTTGCTAAGTAAATTCCTCATATTTCATTTTTTCTTTGCAAAGGCAAGTCAGACTTTTCTTTGCATCCCAAGAAAAGCTGCTGATTCACAAGAGCAGACATTGAAGTAGATTGTTACTATAGGGGCAAATGGCATGTTGCCACAGTGAGACGTTTTCATTACTTCCCATTCACCCCAGACTTCAGAGTTTTCCCACTGCCCATAAAGATCATTTCACATGAAGAAATAGAGCAACACAGGTAGGAGTGGAAGTTTGAAGAATACTTTTTAAGAATACTTTATGCAACTATGCCAGAGCTTATTGAACAAAATAAACAACAAAGTGATGGAAATTCTGAACACAGATTTTCCTGAGTTCTAAAACTAGCTCAGAATTCTAAAACCATATCTGAGTCACTGATCAGTCAAGCAGCCACGGTACTTTTATATTTTCAGTTGTTGGGAATGAGGGGTCACCTGGGTATGCTCAGGGCTACATGCTGTAACAGGCTTAAGCTCAGGATCTCACATGTGCAAGGCACCACCACTTGAACCATATCCCTGGCCTGCTGATGTGTATTTTCTATTGCTAGGATTGGAGTTTATAGAAACAGGAGCCTATCACAAAAAATATATATCAAAGTATAATTATCAAAAGTAAAATTATACTTCTCAGGCAAAATTAATATCAAATGTGCAAAATTCACCACTAAATCCAATTAGCAGGAGAACAAATAACATGTTAAGAATCATTTGGAAAACTTTTTGACACTAACATTTTTAGAGGACATTTATAAAGAAGTCTTAGAATTAGAGTTCTTATTTCAATTTTTTTTAAGCTCCTATTATGTTCCAACAAATTCTCTCTATATTTGGTTTTGCTCTTGGTCTAATGTCCTGGAGAGTATGAAAAGAGACACAGGCTTGTAAGAGCCTGGCAAAGGATGATGAAACAGCACATATACTTTTTAAAAACCATGACGTATTTTATTTGTGTATTTATTTTTGGCTTTTGAATTACACCCAGCTGTGCTCAGGGCTTACTCCTGGCTCTGCTCATGGGGGTCACTCTGGATGGGCTTGGAGACCCTATGAATGTATATATATGTATACGTATACATATTATATATATATACAAAATTTGTTCACATTTTCAGGAAAATCTTTTTTGTATCTACTATGTACGAAATAGCAGCAGAGGATGCTGGTGTTGAGTAAGATAGCACTCTTATCTGCACTGCTAACTTGTGAGTACAATCGTAGCTTTTTAATTTGGCCTCTCCTAGGTCCGTAATCATTTTAACTGTGTATAAAATTTAAATAAAGCAACAAGAACACAGAGATTCTATGTTGTAGATACATTTTTATTTGGGGCCTACACTTAGCTACTTCCTAGATTTGTCTGTTCCATGGAAACACAAAGAGGAATTTTGGAGTCAGAGATGAAGTTGCACCTGCCCCATCATCAGGCATCTCCTGTTACCTACCTGCCCTCTAGCCTTTGCTAGCTCCTCCATGGAAGCTGTTTTAACACTGCGAAGGCTTGTAATCCGGAAATCATTCTGTCTAGGCAAACTAGAATAGTTGGGTCTTGACATGTTTATGCACTGGTTGAATCTTCGACAGGCAAAGCACTAGAGATTCACCAGCAAACCCTCTCATCTGCCAGGCACAATGACCGCACTTAGTTCACAGCATTTCACAAGAGCACAAGTCAGTTCCTTCCACCAGCATTTTGCATCAGTCACAACTACCCAGGAGAAATGAAGTAGATTCTCACCAAGCACAGTACAATTGATCTTCTCCTGCTCTCTGTTGACTGTGGATCTGTTGTCCCTGCTCTTTCCTCTTTCCCTCAGTATTTTTGGCTTCTCCCCCACAGATCTCTTTTGTTCTCACCCTAGATGCTTCCTTTTCCAAGGATTCAACCATGAGTTCCCCAAAGGTTTGCATATTTAAGCATAGATCCTTCACATTTTCTTATTGGGCAAGAGTAAAGATTCTTATCCAATGTCCTTTTTCTTTTTTTTTTTTAATTTTTTTATTGAATCGCTATGAGATGCAGTTACAAAACTTTTATGTTTGAGTTTCAATCATGCAATGGTCGAACACCCATCCCTCCACCAGTGCACATTTTCCACCACCAATGTCCCCATTATCCCCACTCTCTCAACCCTTCCCTTGCCTCTATGGCAGACAATTTCCCCCATATTCTTTCTCTACTTTTGGGCATTATGATTAGCAATATAGTTACTGAGAGGCTATCACATCTGGTCCTTTATCTACTTTCAGCACGCATCTCCCATCCCGAACAAACCATCCAACCATCATTGACTTAGTGATCCCTTCTCTATCAATGTAATTTTTCTAACATACATGAAAAATATGTTTCCAAAGAATAGCTATTTAAATATCTGAGGCTAGAATCAAGGGCAGTTTTTCTTTGGTCAAATAGAGTGTGCATTTTTCGTTTGACTTTAAGAAATGCTAACTCTGAATACAAAAATCAGGGTCATTGCAAAAGGCACAAGAGGAAAATTGTAAAAGTAAAACTATAAAACTGAAGAGCTTCCCTGAGTGAAAAGAAGTTTCTGGGGGAAAATAATTGATTGCTAGAAGGAAAGAAGTTACAAAGATATCTGAAAATCTTTATTCAGATTCACAGATAAAACATGTATTTAATTCCCAAAAGCACATTTCTGAAGGTTCTAAGCTACTTAACATATGAGTTGGTATCAAACCCTACAAGATCCAAAATTATAACTTTGCTATCGTGACACAACAATATGTTCCAAAGCAATATTTGGTTACTCTCTTAACATAATTGACAGCTCGGCATATGCATCCTTTGACGGGTGATAATCACATGTAAAATTTATATCTTGGTATAGATTGGAGGAAGTGGATGAGTAGATAAAATAATTATTATACAGGGGTGGGGGAGACAATCTTATTTTGTGTACCACATAGTCGACAAGGAAAAACAAATCTGTCGCATAACTCTCTTACTCAAATCCTTCAGGAAGTTCCTATAGAAAGACAGAGATCCCCTACTGCCTAGAGAGAAATGTTTGATCTAACTCACTGATTTTTATCTAACAAAAAGTTGGATACTCCTTGTTCTGCAAGAAGACATTTGGCCAAGTCTAATAACATTCATAACTGCCATTACTCATTGGCAAGGAAGTCTCTGAAATCTAGAAGATAGAAGCCAAAGATGCTGCTAACATCCCACACAGGAGAGATTTCTATGACAAAGAATCCTCTAACCTATATGTCAATAGTTCTGAGCTGAAGAAACCTAAATTCTGATTCTAGCATCTTTCTTTTGGCTTGAGGAGAAGATTTGGACCACACCAGGCAGTGTTCAGGAGGTTATGCCCGACTCTGTCTGACGTCACTCCCAATGCTTGGGGGTCCATGTGGTGTCTGGAATTAAAACTGATACCTCTTACTTTTGTTCTATCCTTTGGTTTTTCTTTTCTTTATTTCGAAGTTAGCCCCTATGTACTTTCTGGGTTCCTTTTGTACTCTTCAGCCATCGTGTCTTTCTTTGCTATACCTCTGAAACTGCCCTTCTTTCCATTCCTGCAATGAGCCTGTACAAAATTCATTTAATCATATTGTTTCCTCTCCTAGAAGATTCTCCCAAGAACCTTTTCTTTACCTTATGGAAAAGCATTGGAAGCATCTGAACCTTTTAGATCCAATAGCCCTGTAATATAGTTTGTTTGCATCCTATATATTTCCTTTACAGGAAAATTTTAACTTCTACATAGTTTAAAATGATGTATTTGTTCAACTACTTTATTAATATTTGGGTCCTTCCTTAGCCTCCTCAAAAGAAAGACCTTGTTTCTTTGCTCACCTTGAAACCCTTAATACAACATAGTCCCATAGTCCCAACATAACCGGGAAATTTTTAATGAATTCCTTTAAAGTAGACTATAGACCAAACATAATTGCCACTCAATGCCTCTTTTGCAAACCACAGCACCCAAAAGGAGGGAGAGAACAAAAGGGAATGCCCTGCCACAGAGGCAAGGTGGGATAGGAGGGGTGTGGGGTGGGAGGGATACTGGGTTCTGTGGGGGTTGGAAATGGGCACTGGTGGAGGGATGGGTACTCGATCATTGTATAATTGAAACCCAAGCACAAAATTTTTTAAGTCTACAACTGTACCTCATGGTGTTTCACTAATAAAAATTTAAAAAAAAATAAACATCCAAGAACATTGCTAGAACAAGTAAAAACATATTATACAAAATGATAAGGATGCCTATTATTTAACTTTCGTAGCCCTTCACAATTCCAAAATAGGCACAGATGATTTGGGCCTGGGAATTTTTATATATCTTCAAATTTTGCTATACAAGAGGTAGTTATTTGTGTTTCAATGGATCTCTACTTCTGGTTGGAAAGTATATTGACAATACATCTGGACAGATTATTCTCAAGTTCACAATTACTTCTCAGTCTCAAATATTCTTAGACTAAATTTATCTGTTCCACCTGTGTGGTATTCTGCTTCAAAACTTCTGTGTGCTGTCATGCCCATTAGATGGGAAAGGTTTAAAAGCTTTTCCATTGGCAAGCCCCAGTTTAAATGCAAGCTCATCTTGCATATTAAGCACAGTTGTCCTGCTTCATTCCTGGAAGTTGTGAAAGAAAAATAACAGTCAATATTCATAATGAAAAGTTTCTAAATGTTTGCTGTTTATGTGTTAAATGCTTTGTAAGAATCATATTATTCTTGAAGCACCTTCATGAAAGAAGTACTTTGTTTTTAATTTTCCTACAGACAGGGCAGGAACTGAGTCCTTGTCAAAGGGTTTCTAGATACATCATGAGGAAGTCAAGATACCCACTTAGATTTGTCTGATTTCAAAGTTTATGGTTGAAAAGTTTCCAGAGTGGAGCATGCAGAGAGAAAAGAGAACTAGAAAATACAGAAAGCTGTCATCTGCTTCCATCAGGGACACTTCTGTCTTAAAAAATTTTTGCAGAACTTACTGCTTTCTCATTCAAAACTATCATGACTAGGTAAGCACAGTCTCTAGAAACTTCTGAGCACATTAAAGAGTGTCACTGGTAGGGTGAAACCAGGAAGAACTGGGGGGCTCACCATAATTAGGAATAGATAACCACAGATATTTGGAACTTAATCTTGAACTACAAAACTGAGATTACCAACTGGGGGTGGGGGGCAGGAAGAAGACATAGACTTAAAGTGACATAAGAATGGTGATAGGAAAAAAAAAGAATGGTGATAGAAGGTCTAGGATATCTTATGGTGGTGAGGTGAGTAACTGCATACCTCAAAATGATAAATTTTAATACTACTTAGATCATGTGATGTAAACTTTAATAATAAGTCTTTAAAAATTAGGACCTTGATAATAAGCATATGAAAAATTATTAGTCATCAATTTACATCAGTTGAACAGATCAAAACAACCATAAGTTCTCACCTCCTACCAGTGAGAATGGAATATAAAAAACCCTGAAGACAACATGTCATGATGTCAGAAGTGTGGTGAAAAAGTAATCCACATTGTTGGTGGGCATAGAGTCTGGTCCAGTCTTTGTAGAAAACTATCATTATCACTATCACCCCGTTGTTCTTTAATTTACTTGAGTGGGCCCAGTAACGTCTCCATTCGTCCCTGTCACATGCAAGTGTAGCCCGATGATATATTGGGGGCTCCTTCAGGGTCAGGGGAATGAGGACCATTCATTGTTACTGTTTTTGATATATCGAGTACGCCACGGGTAGCTTATCAGGCTCTGTAGAAAATAAAGAGATTTCTCAAAAAAGTAAGAAGCCAGCTCCCATATGACCCAACTATCCCACATCTAGGCAGAAAATGCTCCAAACACAAAATCATTAATTTGAAAAAATATATGTATGCTTCTGTTCATTGAAGCATTTAGTATAATAGCAAGGATGTGTATTATATGTGCAGATATATATATTTAATTACATAGTGTAAAGCAACCCAAATGTCCAACCACAGATGAGTGGATAAGGAAGTTGTAACATATATACACAGTGGAATACTATGCGGCCACAGTAAAAAATAAAGTCATGCAGTTCACTACTACTTGTATTGAACTGGAGTATGTGAGTAAAATAAATCAGAAAGAGAAGAACAAATACTGGATGATCATAAATCTGTGTGTGGTATACAGAGAAGTAAATCAAGTGTATGGACATTTTCAATTGATAATACACCTTGGTCACTAGATTAAAGACCTAAGAATATCAGGTTGGGCTTATCGAGTGGAAATTATGAGTGGACTAGAAGTAGCAGAGGGAAATAGTTGAACATTCCAAGGCACATTTGAAGTGGTTAAAGTGATGTAGTAGTAGAAACAAAAACCATAACTGTCGTTCAACAAATACGGGGAAGAAGGATGAGTGAAAGGAAGATTGGACTAGAGGTGGCATAAAGACAGGGTAAGATTGTCAAGGGAACTTTATACATCAACTACATAAATGTAAGCACTATTGTAACCTTTTTACCTAAACTGTAATTTAAAAAATATTATTGAGGGTTTTGCCTACATTTTCTTTCATGTACCTTATGGATTCAGATCTGATGTTGAGGTCTTTAATCTATTTTGACCTGAATTTTGTGCATGGCATTAGATAGAGGTCAAGTTCATTTTTTTACATGTAGCTGTTCAGTTTTCCCAGCACCATTTGTTGAAGAGACTTTCCCTGCTCCGTGTTCTCCAAAACCATTTCCTCTCCAACATTTTTGTGCTGAATAAGAAAACATGCTACCGCTTAACAACAGAATCAAACAATTAGAATTTAAGTTACAAAATGAATATCAACCAGTGTCCTTGTGAAAATTTCTAAATGGCAAAATTAAACGACAAGTAGAGTCTCTATGATATAAATCACTGGTGCTTGGGCGAAATTATCCTGTCATGCTCTGAGGACCTAAAGCAGGGTAACATATTGACTGGGAAGATAGGAACAACCTGAAATAATATATGGAAGTAAAATGATATCAATAAACAGAGTTTGAATTAAATCATCTCCATGTGGAAGCCAGCCCCTATTAAAAGACTCTCACCTCTTGCATTGCTTTGTATAGCTGAAGCTACAATATGACGTTAACTTAGAAAAGAGTGCAAAATACAATGTTTTATTTTGTTTTGGAAAAAAAATAAGTTTTTCCAAAGGGTGAATCCTAACACTCTGTTGCTAGTGTATTATGAACCTAAGAACACTAAAAATGTTAATTAATGTGGAGAGCAAAATAAACCTCTGTGAAAAGGAGTTCACCTGGACATAGTAACTGTTAATAATTTTTCCAAGAAATTTCAAAAAGAATTTAATTCTTCTTACCCAGAAAAGCAGCTAGAGATTTTCATTAACCTCATGAGAGAATCAACCGCTTTCTTAACTCTATCATTTCCTGAGCACATGTTTGCAAAAGTCTTTATTATATTCCACGCACTTTGGGTAAACTATGGGGATAAATCAGTGAATAAGTCTGGCACATATTTGACGGTGAAGATGTAAGTTATCAAAAATATGCAGAACCAATCCAGAGCATTTGTTTCAAAGGGTTATGTGTGGGCTGCTTTCTAGGAATTGTTTCACTCTGTAGAATGCGGGAGCGATAGCACAGCGGTAGGGTATTTGCCTTGCGTACTGCCGGCCTGGCCGAGCCGGGTTCGATTCCTCCTCCCCTCTTGAGGGCCCAGCAAGCTATTGAGAGTATCTCACCCACACGGCAAAGTATGGCAAGCTCCCCGTGACATATTTGATATGCCAAACACAGTAACAACAAGTCTCACGATGGAGACGTTACTGGGCCCTCTCAAGCAAATCGATGAACAACAGGAGGACCGTGACTTAGGATACTTACCAGACATAGTGTTGTGTTCCAGGTATTTGGGGAGATCAAAGCAGATGTGGTCTCTGCTTTCTAAGTGAATCAAATGAATCATAATCATCCATGAACTGGCAGCAGTAATCAAGCATTGATGGTTAGGCTGGTGTTTCTGTTCAATAAAGAACAAGGGATGCTTAATGTGTATTATTCTTCAGATGAGATTTTAATGGAAGAACAGTGACACTAACATGATTCAATGATGGCCCCAATTTCCTGGCATATCATATTTATTCAACTATGCTCTGAGTAGAAATCATGCCACTATGGATTCATACTGAGTGAATTTTGAAGTCTCATTTGGAATATAAAGGAAAAGAATCATTTCCTTCTTCATAAATAAGTGGGTAGCTTTGAATCAAACTTTCAGCCTCTCATAAGATGTGGGTAGAACAAGGATGGACATGGGCACCACTAAAGAGACAGAGATACCAGGGATCCTGTTCATCTGAATTGATCCTGCTGCATCTCTCTTGATAAAGATAGAAATAACACATACCCTGGGATTCAGAGGAATTATTTCTTCTTCAAATGACCTGCCGAGATAATAAAATGTTAGAACTGTGACATTATTGTTCCTTCTGGCCCTTCTATTGGTTCCTGTTGAATGAATTGCCACTCCTCATTGTTTAAAATAATTATTTTAGTTAGAAAATGTTAATGATTGGGATTAAGTTGTACAATGTTCCAACACCTGTCCCTTCATCAGTGTACATTTCCCACCACCAGTGTCCCCAGTTTCACTCCCACCCACCCCACCATACCACCACCTGCCTTCTTCTCTATGTCACTTGCATCTCTCTCTCTCTCTCTCTCTCTCTCTCTCTCTCTCTCTTTCTCTCTCTCTCTCTCTCTCTCTCCTTTTGGGCATTATGTCTTGCAGTACAGATACTGAAAGGTTATCAGGTATATCCCTTTACCTACTTTCAACACTCAGTTCTTGTCCAGTATAATCCCAACTATTATTATCATACTGATCCATTCTCTATCTTACCTACCCTCTGCTCCACACACACTTGTGACAAGCTTCCAACCATTGACCAGTCCTCCTGGTCCCTGTTTATCCTGGCCTTGGATATTAGCCTCATACTATATTTTTATATGCCACAAATTAGTGCAGTCATTCTATATCTGTCCCACTTCTTCTGACTTATTTCACTCAGCGTGATACTTCTCCATGTCCATCTATTTTTAAAAAAAATTTCATGACTTCATTTCTCCTAAAAGCTGTGTAATATTCCATTGTGTAGTTATATGATAATTTATGCATATTTGGGGAGGCAGAAATTACAGCAGAAATTCCATCTGCACTTCTATGTTAATTGAAACTTTATTCACAATGCAGAATCTGTGAACAACCTAAGTACCTGAGAACAGATAATTGGCTAAAGAAACTATGGTAGCTCCAATGGCCACTGTTCTAAGGTACTTTGTGATCATCTTTTACAATATGTTGACAGTTTTTCCAAGTGTTACTTTCAAGTACAAAATCTTAATATCTAAACAGTGTAAAATCAACGTTACCTCCAGTAAGAAATTAGATCCTTTAATTCTGACAAAATTCTATTGAGAAAAAATGTCCTCTTATCCCAGAATTATAGATGTGAACATGGAAATGTAGTGAGTGTTAATCATTTTACAGTTACATAGCTAGTAAGTGACAACGTTGGAATACGAAATCAGATTTCACTACATTGCTTCTTAGAAATATATAGGAAACACACAATAAAACTCAGTCATTTCTCTCCATCACCAACTTCTGTAGGCTCTGATATGATATGTATTAGAATCACCAAAGGGAACTTTAAAAGCTGAGGCCTTTCAAAAGGTATTCAGTATTTGATTTTCTGATCCGGTTCCATTGGAAGCAACTGTAATATATAGATGTGACAATTGTGGTGTTGTCATCTATCTTCTCCTCCCATTTCCAGGCCCCCATTATATTGATTATTGGCTATCCCACAAAAATACCTGCTCAATCTCACTCTCATAGAAATTAATTCTTAGTTAACTAGGTTATCTTTTCTAAAGTTAGAATATAAGGAGCATAATTCCTGCAAAGAACTCTTATTTAAGAATCATTGTTTTTGTCAGTCAGGTGCTACTTATTGAATGTGACAGACCAAACCTCTTCTTTTGTAAAGTAAGTTAGAATCAAAATGTGACTTTTATATACTATGTCTCATGGAACAAACAAAAGTCATTTATGTTACATTTACATCAGTGAAACCTATTTTATGTTTAAATTTAAACTAATAAAATGATTTATATTTAAGTTAAAATTTTAGCTCATAGTTCAACTAATATATAATATTAAATAATTTCTTATTCAGTTCTGATCTATACAGACCCATTTTAAGTACTCAGTAATCTCATGTGGCAAGTAACTACCATATAAACAGCACCAAGTTGGAACATTTTAACATTAAAAGAAGTTCTATAGCAAAGTATTGATCCTATGCTTAAGCAGAATCAGTTGTTTAAAGACACCTTTTTATTTTCACCATCTTGAAATGAAGGTACTCCAAAATGTATAGCTAAAAATATTTTTTCTATCACTGAGCTTAATTTTCTTATAAAAATTTCAGAATCCTTTGACTGACAATGCAAAATTCAAACAATTGTAAGTAAAGGAAGTCATTTCAAGTTTAAAGTTAGGTATCTTGTGAGGTTTTGACACTACCCCCCCTTTAAATTATCATTGTCAAGGCATATAAGCTCTGGGTTTTGTTACTATTTGGGATTGCACCCATACCTTAATGCTTTCTAGGCTAAATTCCAGAACAAATATGTCCCGTGGTTGTCCCATTTAGTAAAGTAAAGTAAAGTAAAGTAAAGTAAGGCCCTCCCGTTGATCATCGATTTGCTCGAGCGGGCCCAGTAACGTCTCCATTGGAGACTTTGTTGTTACTGTGTCTGGCATATTGAGTACTCTCCGTAGCTTGCCGGGCTCTCTGGAGGAATCGAACTTGGGTCGGCCATGTTGGCTGCGTGCAAGGCAAACGCCCTACCCGCTGTGCTATCGCTCCAGTCCCATTTAATAATGGTTTCATGTGTGTGTGTTTGTGGTATTAAGACTAAGGTGGTAGGATAAAAGGAAAGAGCAAGAAATTGCAGATGAGGATGTGGAGACCAGGGTTTTCCTTGGTGCTTCTTGAATGACAATCTAGAGAAATTTTCTACAATAATCAGGAATACATGTGTAGATCTATGGTTGAGTTCTCAATGCCATTTAAAGGGAGAAAAAGAAAAGAAACTTCCACTATCAGTTAAATAACCAAAATGTCAGCAAAATCTGAACAATTGTTTTCATGAAGCCATCCATTTGGAGTGGTTGTCGGGAAGAAGCAGATTACTAGTATTTTGTGTTTTGAAACCATTTATGCAAAACGTGGGTCATCCAACGGCTTCTTTGAATCATAGAAAATCCACGTTTTCTGAATCCCAGACAACACTCTGTTGATGAAACTGTTCCTTATGATTGGCACAGTCACTGCATGGCTTCAGTTTGCTGCTCTGTTGGTAAGTGGGAGCTGCTAAAGCTGTCTCATCAAATGCCTCCTGGACTCACAGAATCTTTCACTGAAGTTCTCTCTGGAAAGACATGAATCATTCTTTTGTTATTGCATAATCTGATTGACAAGACTAACATGAATAGCATCTTTTGCATCAAAGAATTTAGGCACTGTTTGTCTTGTCATGATTCCTGGGAGCTTCAGAAAGGCCTCCCTATCCAGCAGCCACAAAGAAAGCCACATGGGGCAGAGAGATACAATTTATGAGGCATGGGTACAGTTATTCAGGTATCACAATGCATTTTCTCAGCGTGGAAGGTGTTTCCTGCTAAGGGAACAGGGGTGCATACTAAAACACTGAAGCTGCCGAAGACCTTTCAAAGACAGCTATTTCTGTTCTCACCCTATTTTCCTACTCTCTACCACTTTATATAAAAAGCAAGACATTTTTTTCAACAGAAATTATTATTAAAAATCTGTTTGGAGGATCCTCCCAGGATGGGAGATGCATTTTGAAAGTAGACTATGGACCTAACATGATTGTCACTCAGTGCCTCTTTTGCAGACCACAACACCCAAAAGGAGAGAGAAAACAAAAGGGTATGTCCTACCACAGAGGCAGGGTGGGATGGGGGTGATGGGGGTAGGAGGGATACTGGGATCCATGGTGGTGGAAAATGGACACTGGTGGAGGGATGGGTATTTGATCATTGTGTAATCGAAACCCAAGCACAAAGATTTGTAAGTCTCCAACTGCAACTCATGGTGTTTCACTAATAAAACAAAAATCAAGATTTAAAAAAAAATCTGTAAGGCGGGGGTCTAAGTAATAGTCCAGCTGGTAGGGAAGTTGCATTGCACGCAGCCAATCCAGGTTCGATTCCTGGTATCCCATAGAGTCCCCTGAGCACCACCAGGAGCAGTTCCTGAGTGCAGAGCCAGGAGTAAGCCCTGATCTTTTCCAGTGACTCCCACCTCCCCGCCAAAAAAATCTATATGACAAAAAAGCCAGAATTATGGCCTTATGCTTTTCTCTCCCCACTCTCAGAAGTAAGACAGTTCTGTGCATCAGCTTCAGAAATGGTGTGTGACTAAGAAATCACAATTCAGAGGCAATAAACTAGTCATGTAACCTCTTAAAACTAGAATGTTTTCATGATGACCTCACTGATCTGTGGTATGTAGAATACTTGGACGAGAAAACATGATGTAGTGAGTGATGGTGGCAGGAGGAGGGGGGAAGATGCCTGGATCAGGCTTGATCGCAGAGAATAGGAAGGAGAAGGATAGAGAAGGAAAGAAATCAGGGAGGAAAAAATGAGAAAGGAAAGTAATGGGAGAACATGGGTCAGAGGCCTGGGAAACAGCTGACGTGAAGTGTGGTAGAACTGTATATCCAGAACACTGACTCAACAACACTGAATCTGTGAGATCTAAACTACAAACACTGAACTTCAAAATGTTCTTATCAAGGTGGCAGGTAGGAGGGACGGGACAGGAGAGATGGGGCATGGTGGTGAGTGGAGAGAGCGTGGGAACACTGGTGGAGGAAAATGGACATTAATGGTGGGATTGGTGCTAGATATTGCATGCCTAGAATCATCTATCAATAGCTTTGTAATTCATGACCCTGCAATCAAATCAATTAATCACTTAATCACTTAACTTCCTTTTAGTCGTCGATTGGCTCGAGCGGGCACCAATAACGTCTCCATTTGTCCCTGTCGCGTGCTAGTGTAGCCCAATGGCATCTGTTCGCTCCGGGAACATGAAGGGCCTCAAACCGATCGTTCATGATCTTGACGAAGAAGTCTGACCATCTGGAAGGTGGGCGGCCACGTGGTCTTTTGACATCCCGTGGAATCCAGTCGGTTACAGCTCTAGTCCAGCGGTCGTCTTTAAATCTCATTATGTGACCAGCCCATCTGATTTTTGACACCTTGGCAAATGAGACAGCGTCCCTGATTCTTGATCGTGGACAGATGTCAGAACTCCGGATTCTCTCTCTCATTTGAGTGAAACGTGATATTCCAAGCATAGCTCTTTCTATTCTTCTTTGGGAGACCTGAATAGCGTTCTCATCTTGTTTGCATAGGGCCCAGGTCTCTGAGGCATATGTTAATGCAGGAAGAACAGTGGAATCAAAGAGATGTGCCCAGAGCCGAAGGTTCTTCGTCCTCTTAGCTATTTCTTCGACGTTCTTGAAGGCGTTCCAAGCCGCTCTCTTCCTCCTGCGCAGCTCGGGTGCCAGGTCATTTCTCATGTTGACCTCTCGACCTAGGTACACATAGCTGTTGCATTCGAAGATGGTCGTTCCATTGAGAGCGAATGGGGCGTCAGGAACAAGGCTGTTTCTCATAAACATTGTCTTCATAAGATTCAGCTGTAGTCCTACCTTTCCACACTCACGGTCAAAGTCGGCCAGCATTTGTGCCACTTGGCTGATGTTTGGTGTTATTAAAACAATGTCATCAGCAAAGCGGAGGTGGTGTAGTTGCCGACCATCTATCTTCACTCCCATTCCTTCCCATTCCAGTCGTCGCATGATGTTCTCGAGGGTGGCACTGAAGAGTTTCGGTGAAATGGTATCACCCTGCCGCACCCCTCTCTTGACATCAACGATCACTTCTTTGTAGAATGGTGAGATCCTGGTAGTGAATCCGCAATACAGCTCACGGAGGATCCTGATGTATTGGGCTTGAATGCCCTGATTGGCTAGGGCTTCAATGACCGCTTCTGTCTCAACAGAATCAAAGGCCTTCTTTAAATCAATGAACGTTACACAGAGCGGCATCTTGAACTCCCGAGAAACCTCAATGAGCTTGGTTATTGTGTGGATATGGTCGATGGTGCTGAATCCTTTGCGGAACCCGGCTTGCTCGCATGGTTGTCCTTCATCTAGTGTTCTGCCAATCCTATTTAGGATGACTCAAGTGAACAACTTGTAGATGACAGACAATAGGCAGATCGGGCGATAGTTGCCAATGTCATGGATGTCTCCCTTCTTGAACAGTAGTACGGTCCTGCTGGTTTTCCATTGGGACGGAAACTTGCATTCAGACAGGTAGCGAGTGAAGAGCCGAGTCAGTGTATTGATGAGTACTGACGGCAGGTTCTTCAGGTGTTCAGGTCTGACCTTGTCTGGGCCGGGTGCTGTTTGTTTCTTTACCGAAGAAATGGCGTGTCAGATTTCGGAAGGGAGAATGTTGGGAACGACATATCCATCCTGTGGAATTTGGTATGTCGGCAAGTGGACATGGCTATCGAAGAGATTTGAGTAGAAGTCATGGATAATCTTCTCCATTGCCATTCTGGAGGATGTGATGGATCCATCAGGACGTCGGAGGACAGTCATCTTGGTCTTATAATTGGCGAAGGACAGGTGGGCGTTACAAATACTTTTCCTGGCTTCTGCCGCATCTACCAGTACTTCTGCTCTTCTCTCTTTGAGGTCTTCCTTGATCGCATCTCTGCACTGCTTTGCGAGCTCGGACGTTAGCTTGCAGTTGCCTGAGGCATGCGCCAAACCATGCTGGCGAATTAGCTCAAGAGTTTTCGAAGATAGGCGATTTTTTGTGGCTATCTCTCTCTTGGCGTTCCTCACACATTCATGGAGGTGCTGAACCAGTCGATCGTATTCCTCGTCAATGTTGTCAACAATGGCATCTTCCCATGTTGCCGCAATAGTACCAAAGAGTTCCCAGTTGGTGGTCATTTGGGAGTTCTCTTTTTGAACTTTGCAGCCCTTTCTCTCCGCTCTGTGAAGCAGAATTTTGCACGAAGGAGATGGTGGTCCGATCCCGTTCGAAATTTTGGGACAACAGCGACATCAGTCAGGCAAAACCGTTGATTGAATATGATGTGGTCTATTTCATTGTGGAATCGCCCACAGGGAGACTCCCATGTCCATCGTTTAAATTCTGCCTTCTGGAACTGTGAGTTACCATGGATGGTCTTGGTCGACATGATGAACTCAGACAGTCTCTCACCCTGTTCGTTTCATTCTAGGCCATGGGTCCCGATGTGCAGTTCTTCAGGTGATCTTCTCAGTCCTATCTTGGCATTAAAATCACCCACAATGATCTTGTAGAAGGTGTGGTCTTCTTTATAGAACTTCTCTAGCTCCTTGTAGAACTTCTCGATTTCTCTTTCATCATAATGACTTCCACTCTCGACACTACTTCCACTACCCCGCCGTCGCCACACTCCAGGACGCTTTCCAAACCCGCGTGGCCGCTCCGGCCGAGACCCACGACTGAAGACCCACAGAACAAGATAAGCGGAACTCTCTGAGACCTTGAACTCCAGGCTCGGCGGACCCAGGGACAGAGCTTCTCTGCTTGCTCCCACCACAGGTGACAAAGGGATTCTAATCAGGAGCCCCACCCTACCCTGCCCTGTCTGCTTCCATCAAACATGCAGGGATCGAATTGCGCACAGGATACCCACCCTACCCAGATAAATACCCCACTGGCAGACTTCCACTCTCAACACTACTTCCACTACCCAGCCGTCACCACACTCCAGGATGCTTTCCGGACCCGTGCGGCCGAAAGCGGCCGTGCGACACATCATAAGACACTAAATACCCATCTTCTGGAATTGTCGTACCATATTTGATAGGGTTCAAATATGGTAACACCTACAAGGGTGATTAGAGGTCGCTCCAAAAGCCTCTATCCCTCTCGGAAAAACTGGCAAGCTACCGAGAGTATTCCGCCTGCACGGAAGAGCCTGGCAAGCTAGCCGCTGTGTATTCAATATGCCAAAACCAGTAACTACAACTGGTCTCATTCACCTGACCCTGAAGGCTTCACCGACATGGCAGCACTGAGAAGGATGAGAAAGGAGAGGCCGACAAAATCTCAAGGCCGACCTAGGCTGCCACAACGAAGGAAGACAAAAATGATCGTCTGTACTTTCAACGCACGTACGCTAGCATCAGATGCATCCATCGAGGACCTGATGGTACAAGCGTGAATGATCAAGTATGACATCATTGGTCTGACCGAGACAAGAAGGCCCGAATCTCACCATGCCGTTTTCGACACTGGAGTAGAATTGTTCCTCGGAACATGCGATAAAAGAGGTGTTGGAGGCATCGGTGTCCTTGTCAACACAAACTTGGCCAAGAGCATTGATTCATTCGAATGCCTAACAACCCAAATCGGACGTTTACATTTGAATAGATGTGACTCACTGCCTGCAGTTTCTATCTTCGTTGTCTACGCACCATATCAATTATTTTGTAAAAAAAAAAAAAACTAGTGTTTTAAGGGGTGGAGTATAGCAAGAAAGGTGCTTGCCTTGCATACCACCAACCCAGTTCAGTCCCCTGCATCCCATATGAAATGGGCCTATTTCAGGGCCCTGATATGGCAGGAGTGAGCCCTGAGCCTCCAGGAGTGATTCTGCAGTACAGAGTCAAGAGTGACCCATGAACATTGCTGGGTGTGGCCCCAAACAAACAAACAAAACTCTAATGTTTTAATCATCAAAGGAACTATGAAATATTACTGTAAGGGTTTCAATGAATAATAAATGAGAAAAAAATAGTTGGAGTTGGAATTGCATATGGCAAAGTGCTGGAATTTGGTCTACAAACAATGCTGGATTTGAGTTTGAGTGTTAGCTGCACCATTCCTTTGTTGCATGGTCTTGGACAAATTGGAAAAACTGAGAACGTAAGGAGAAACACATGGAGCATAGTGTCTGGCACAAAAGGAAGTCTCAGTTCTTCATCCCTGTTTTATTTTCTTTTATAGTCGTTATAAAATGCATGTGAACATATCTAGTACAATGCATTTTAGTATATGTGAACATATCTAGTACAATGCATTAGTATATGTGAACATATCTTGTAGAATGCATTTTAGTATACACCTCATGATTGAGACTATTTTTATTTTTATGATCATTTGAAAAACATTCCCACACAAGACACAGTATGAACAAACAATTTAATTATATCTGATTTTTCAGTAAAACATCAGTGCACTTTACTTCAAAAATGTATATATATACCCATATCTTACAAGGTAACAATGCTGTGACTGAAACATAAAAGGTACATTTTCTATTTCTATTTTATTTGCTTGCCATCTTCTTAACTATATTAAAGAGTTCATATTAAAATGTTGAGTCATAAGAAAATAATCCAACCCAGGAACGGTATGTAATCTTCTAGCACAGGAAGCAAAAAGCATATGATCAGAGACTCCAGGAATAGTGTCATTATATTACCACTACTGTCACTGTCACTGTCCTCCCGTTGTTCATCGATTTGCTCAAGTGGACAATCTTCAAACACAAGAAAACTGTGCATTTAAGTGTTAATCTGATGCTTAATTTTTTCTTGTTTAATTTTCTCATTAAATGTTTCACCCACATGTATTTTCCATTTTCTAATGGAAATACTCCAGGATTTCTGCGACCGAGAATTATATGATTGGAAATAGTTAAAGTAATCCGTACTGAGGGGGAAATATTAGTAGAATTGACTCAAAAGATTAAAAATAAAACTCTGCACAAATAAACAATATGCAAAAATTATAAATCAATTGTATAGTATCTTTTTTATGTAAAAATAAACCAAATGCCTAATAAGAGGAAAATGCATAAACAAATTGAAGTATAGTCCTACAATGACAACTGCTTTGCTTGCAATGGAGGGAAATGAACTACTGGTACAAACAACATATAGATGAATCTCAAAATAATTATGTTGATCAAAATTTTATTTTAACAGAAACAAGTGCACATAGTATAGATCCTATTTCTATGAAATTCTAGGACATGAAAATTTCTTCATGGTGATGGAAATCAGAAAACAATTGCCTTGGGGGCTGTACAATAGGACAGTAGGTCATGCACTTGCCTTGCTTGAAGCCAGCGGGGTTAGAGTTCCAGCATCCCATGGGGTCTCCCGAGCACTGTCAGGAGTAATGCCTAAGTGCAAAGCCAGGAGTAAGCCCTGAGCACCTTAAGGTGTGGCCTCCCCCCCCCCAAAAAAAAAGAAAAACAATTGTCTTTGGGAAGAACAATTCACTGGAGCAAAAAAAAACTGTGAAGGGTTTACTGGAGTTCATAGAAATAGGTTACATCTTGGTTCAGATAGCCATTTCATGATGCATATACTCTTAAATACCCATGAAGGATGTCTCTCAACTTGCAGACTTTAAAAGCTCAAGAGTGAGTCTTGTGGACATGTGATATTTGGCTAGTATAATCATTTCAAACTTTTTTGAGTTTGAAAGTACTTGCTAGCTGTAACAGTAACACCTTCATCTTTTTTTATTACATTACACATGGAACTTCACACACTTAGGTTTCCTTTTTAGCACCTGAATGTATTTTAGTATATAACTCGTAATTGAAACTATTTTCATGGTCATTTGAAAAACATTCCCACACAAGACACAGTATGAATAACTAATTTAATTATATCTGATTTTTCAGTAAAACATCAGTGCACTTTACTTCAAAAAAGGATATATATATATATATATATATCCATGTCTTACAAGGTAACACAGTAATATGTAGGTGCTCTGTGAGATCACTGAAATTGATAGAACTGGTATTGTAGGGGTATAAATACTATGAAAAACAAGGTTTACTGGACCCCAAAGGAAAAATGTCCTGTCCAGTAGGAGCTGGAGAAGTGATTTGAAGTTTATTAAAGCCCAACAAAGTCCAATTCAATATCAGTCCCACAGTTTCAACAATTTGAAGTCCAATTCAATATCAGTCCCACAGTTTCAGTGTCCAATTCAATATCAGTCCCACAGTTTCAACCCACAGTTTCAACAATTTTTGTGTTCTGTGATGCTCTTTGAATGAATAAGGGTGAAGTGGGTGGGCATGGGGAGAGAATCCCAGTTTTCCTTTTTCGAAATTCTCTTTCCTCTAGTTTATTTTGTAACTGACTTCTACTGACACTTTTACAACATTTTTTTTATAAATTATAAAGATCATTCGAATTGAAAATTGGCTTTTCTTGAAATGGTTAAACAAGTTGTTGGGTTTGCTAATTCTTTCCTGTTAGTGAATTCTTTGGAAGGGGGGGTTACACCTGGAGATCCTCAGGTCCTATATCTGGCTCTGTGACGAGATATCATTCCAGGTAGTGCTTGGGAAAGCAAACACAGTGCACAGGGATCATATTCTCAGATTCCAACCCGGGTGAACAGTGTGCAAAATAAGCACTTTAACTCTTTTTTTAAAATTTTTATTAGTGAAACACCATGAGGTACAATTGTAGACTTAAAATTTTTGTGCTTGGGTTTCAACTATACAATGATCAAGTACCCATCCCTCCACCAGTGCCCATTTCCCACCACCACGGATCCCAGTATCCCTCCCATTCCCCATCCCCCCTGTCCCACCCTGCCTCTGTAGCAAGGCATTCCCTTTTGTTCTAGCACCTTAACTCTTATATTATCTCTACAGCCCTGTAAATAAAACCTTCATTTGGAGAAACAAACATTACTTGAAAATGGACTTCATTCTACTTTTTAATTTATTTACTTTGTCCCTCTTCTTCTGGAGCTGCAAAGTTGCGAAAGCTAGTAGCTGTTACATGATCTGTTAGCTGCCAGTTACTACCATGTAAGTTTGTTAGGGGCTACAGGAAACCAGGTTCAGGATTTTCAAACTAATCATATCTGAATCTCAGTTGGTTTAGGGATTTTGTTTTCTTTTTATTATTTTGGGGGTGCCTCATGCAGAAATGCTTGGGGGACCATGAGGTACAGGAATTAAACCCAGAACTACACATGTAAAGATAAGTCACCAGCCCTTTAAGCTCTCTTTCCTTATCTGGAGTTTTATCTCAATCTTAGACATCAACTTGCAATTTCTAATATTAATATGAATACAATATAAAAAATTAACAATAAATGACTCTGGTCGTAAGTCACCTATGTTTCCAAATTCAAATGAACTCTACAGTTATGTTTTAAAGACAATTTGGGGGTTAAACCAGAACTTAAAAATTAAACATGAACTATACCTTAGTGTGATGTAAGTACATTCTTTATATTTTCTATCAAAGTTTCCTAATCACCCCCTCTTTCCAATGAGTAAAATTGGGCAGATGAATCATGGACCACTTAGAAAAATTAGTTGTTAGCAGTGTCATAATACTAATAAAGCATTTAGCTTAGTGCTCAATAAAAAATGGAAGCTGTCATTATTCTTCATAGCTGCTTAATTATTATTATAGTCATCAAGACATTACACAACTGTTTAATGGTTGTTTTGTTCTTTTTGATTATTGCCATATGAGCCAGTGAAATTCATCTGCAGAAGAACTATGCTAAATATGAAAATGACTAAAGATAGTAAGCAACTAAAGAGAACTTACCAGTGGATAACCAACAGGCGAGTGTTCAGGGTATTAAAACAGGGACCGAGCAGGATTGTTGCTGCTTGGATTATTACTCACCAGCTGGGTTTTCTACAACCAGTGATGGCCTGTAGGTTCCAATTGTCAAAGAGGAATCCACACCTTCTGTTACTCAATGCTATTACTGATTTCAGTTCAGTAATAAGAAATAAAGTTATTTGGTGGAGATTTTGCAACACAGTTTTATGCCCCACATTTCTAATCTTTTATTTGTAAGATAAAGTATGTGGCATATTACTTACATAATTGCACAGAGAAATCATTTGCTTTAACTATATATTATAGTTACTCTGGGTTGAATCCTACCCAGAAAGGGAGATTGGATCAATTACTATGTAAAGATTTCTTCTGACTCAGAATTCTATGAATTTACAAGGAAAGATCCAAAACAGTTCTAACAATATTTTAACAGTTGGCATTATACCTGTCATCAGTGACTAAGTTCCATAGTTACTAATGTTTTTTCTTATTCTAGAAACAGAGAGAATGCAGTGAACTCTAATTGTGGCTGCTTGAATTCAATCCATACCTTAATTGATGAACATGAAACATAGCTGGAAAAAACGATTAGTCTGTTTTAGAAGTAGATAATTTTTTGTCTTTAATAATCTGTTAGTGACAAAGCTCAAAACTATATTTAAAAGAATTTGACAGTCCAAATTAACCAAATTTATCTTACTATTTCACAAATTATGAAATGATTTAAAATTTTTAATTGCAATGAAGTCAAGATACAGCTTAGAAACATTGACATCTTAAAAGTGCCGATGATCTTAAGATAAACATGATAGAGTGAGGTAAAAACCTCTTGAAAAGATCATGACTAGAGATATAGTATAAAAGGGAAGGTGCTTTCATGGTGTTTCACTAATAAAAATATTTTTAAAATTTTGGGGGGGGTAAAAAAATAAAAGAGTAAATTAAAAGAAAAAGGTAAGGTAAGGTGCTTGCCTTGCCTGTGGCTGACCAAGGCTCAATCCCTAACCCCCCCAGAAGCATCTCCAGGACAGACACTGGGTGTGAGTCCCAAGAACCTCCAGGTGTGACCCAAAAGAAAAATAAAAGGAAGAAAACTTAAGCATCAGTACACATCAAATCTGATGAAACTTGGGTCAGTGCTCAGGGATGTAATATGGCTGTAAATGTGAACATTCTGCAGAGTGTTCCATTTAACCTACTCTTTCTTGCATTAAATTGCTTTTATGGATAATTAACGAGATCAGAAAAATTTTAGTGTAGATAAAGCACAGCATAGCACAATGATTAAGAATATAGACTTCAGAGAAGGATTTTCTGGCTATACAAATCTAGCACAATTCTTTCTTTCTGCATCATTGTTTCTTTTTTTCTAAAATGGAGATATTGAAATTAAATTCTGCCTCATTGGCACATGAAATAATTAAATAAGATTATTCACTTGAGAGTTTAGCCTATTGCCTGACACCTATATAAATAATAGCTACAATTTGAAAGGTAATATAATATTATTTTTCCCAATGTTTTCGGTTAGAAGCCATAGTTAGGAAGCAAAGGTCAAGGACTGTGTCATCTGTGGTGGAGACAGATGATATTTATTGAACTGAAAACTGAATAGAAAGGTGAAATAGAATTTATCCCAAGTTGAGGGTTCTTACGCCTCACAACTTATTCCCTCATTTATAATAACTTAATGTTGCTCAGTAAATGATTTGAGCCTAGGAAAGGAATTCTTTCACTAATCACTGTCAAATTACAATTTGGGGCCATTATTTAAATTCAAATTTTACCTGTTATCAAAACTGAAAATTTGGACTAGAATCAAATGCTTCAATTCATGTAGTATGCTTGTGTCATGCTTTGCTTTATATGTTTTAACTTCTAGGTCAAGGTAGTAAATATTGCTAAGGCAACCAATGATTTTCTAGGTGTTTTTAAAGGCCTTGTACAATGCTAAAATCAAATTGAAAATGCACAGGAGTACAAAACTGTGAGATCATATGAAAATACCATTAATATGCTAATGTCTTAAATGCCAGTGTTAGTGTTTCATTTTCTTCACAAATCATAACAATGACTATGAATAATTCTTTTTTTGAAAGAACAGCAGTTGGTTAATATTCTCTAATAATGCTGCAGGATTTCTTTATATACAAATCTGAAAGTGGAAACTTTCCAACAGAAAATTCCTTAAGCTCTGGCATGTTGTGTCCAAGATGCTTAACATATGTTTCACTCAAAAGTATGATGGCTTTTGAAGATAAGTGAATTTATCAAAGACTGAATCATTTATTCATGTAGTTTCACCCAAACATTTTCATTTTAGTAATTTTTATTTCAAAGAGTTATCTTCACCCTGCTAAACACATCATTGCCATAAGAGAAAAAAGCAAATATTTAAGACCAGTATCTCATTTAATTCAGAATATAACAGCATCAATTAGAGAGAAATTTAGCAAGTTGAAAAATCCAAATTCAAGTGCTTCATGGTTGTCTCACCATGGGCAACCCTTTTCAGCTATTCATCTTCAAAATTAAGCCCCATCAGGACGCTCTTCTCAAAATATACAGCTCCCAGGAAGCTGTCACTCCCATTACTAGGCTATAAACCACAATAGACATTTGGTTTAGACTTATGCAGTTATTTAACAAATAAGAACTTTGTTAAATTTTATTATGTGCTATCCATCCCCAAAGCGGGACAATCATATTTAAGGTTTCATTTATGAATCATAATACTAATCAAAATTCAGCACTTATACTTTTTATATGAAATTTTGTTGAGGGGTTCAGCAAGGTGATACCATTTCACTGAAATTCTTCAGTGCCACCCTCATAAACATCATGCAACGACTGGAATGGAAAGGAATGGGAGTGAAGATAGACGGTCAACAACTACACCACCTCCACTTTGCTGATGACATCGCTCTAATAACACCAAACATTAGCCAAGCAGCACAAATACTGGCCAACTTCGAACATGAGTGTGGAAAGGTCAGACTGCAGCTGAATCTCACAAAGACAATGTTTATGAGAAACAGTCTCGTTCCTGACGTTCCATTCATTTTCAATGGGATGAACATCTCCAAATGCAACAGTTATGTGTACCTAGGTCAAGAAGTCAACATGATGAATGACCTGGCACCTGAGTTGCACAGGAGTAAGAGAGCAGCTTGAAACACCTTCCAGAACGTCCAAGAAACAGCTAAGAGGTCAAAGAACCTCCGGCTCCAGGCACATCTCTTTGATTCCACTGTTTTTCCTGCATTAACATACGCCTCAGAGACCTGGGCCCTACGAAAACAGGATGAGAATGCTATTCGGGTCTCCCAGAGAGGAATGGAAATAGAGTTATGCTTGGAGTATCATGTTTCACTCAAATGAAAGAAAGAATCCAAAGTTCCGACCTCCGTCAATGGTCAAGAATCAGGGATGCTGTCTCGTTTGCCAAGGCGTCGAAAATCAGACGGACTGGACATGTAATGAGATTTGGAGACGACCGCTAGACTAGAGCTGTTACAAACTGGATTCCAAGGGACATCAAAAGACTGCGTGGCCACCCACCTACAAGATGGTCAGACTTCTTCATCAAGACCCTTAACGATCGGTTTGAGGCTCTTCGTGTACCTAGAAAGAGCAGACACCACTGGGCTACACTAGCACGCGACAGGGACAAATGGAGATGTTACTGGCGCTGGCTCAAGAAAATCAATGAGTAACAGGATGTCAAGTGATCAAGTGATCAAGTGATGAAATTTTTAAGAATTTACAATTCTTTTCATCACTTAGATCCACAGGTTCATTTATGCACATTCAGTATCTTATAACCCTGTAACTTAGATTTTTCTGCTTTAACAAAGAAAAACAGGTTATTTTTAGCAGCATCTTTGAGATTAGTTTTTTCCTTCAAATTATAAATTACTAAAATGTTCAATGTTATTTTTTGTTGCTGAAATCTATCATTTCTGGAGCTATTATTGGATCGTGATCTGGGGTAAGTAAGTGCTTAAATAGACCCTACAATCCTATGAAGTAGTTCTGTTTCTTTAAGCCAGTGAGAATTGAAGTATTCCCAATAAAAGTTGGTCATGAGATCATAATCTGAAGACTAAGATTCAAACTCAAGATGGTTATGTATACCGAGAAAATGAATTTGATATGTTTTAAATGCCACAAGCATTAGGCACCACAGAAAGGTCCTTGGCCAGGGAGAGAAAACCTGTATGCTGAATGAACCCAAACACCTTACAAGAATTACAAATCCTCCAGGCCACAATAACCCTGAGTCCAGTTGGCATTAAGACCCTTGATGCTTTTGTCTTTACAAGTGCCAGGGCCATACTCTGCCACTCTCAGGTCAATAGCATATTGTCCTTCTTGCTGTTCCAAGAGAACATCTGATAAAGTCGCTCTCTGCATCCCTTTTGGCTTACACTGAGTCATTCCCCTGGAACTCTATCTCTCCCCTCCAACTGCCCATGTTCCTTTTATGTTGCCCTAGCCGCCATGCTTTGGGGCAACATGCATGGATCCCTAGGCTTGAACCACTGATAGGATTCAGGCCTCGTTCTCCATAAGCTCTGGTTTTCCCTGCCAAAGCGTTCTGTTTTCTCTCACAAGAGAAAGCGAAATTTAAACTTAGGTTAAGTTCCCCTGAGGTAGAAACTGGAACCAGGACTCAACACAGAGAGACGCTTTGGGAGCAACTCAGGCAGCAGAAGGAAGGGAGGACAAGGAGGAAGAGAAATCCAGTCATGGTTTCCATGAGCAATGGGATTTCTTACTAGGAGCTCTCTGGAGAACTATGCTGAATTCATTTCAGAATTGTCCTTGCAATCAATGGGACACGGCAACATAAACTATTTCACTTTAAAATAATATGTGTATCCGGCACCGTTAACTACACTACTTCATACATAAAACATTCCAACACCACTCTCTCCATAGCATGTCCACTTCCCTCCACCATCCCAAGGTCCCCACCCCTCCCTCTGTGATGGCTTTCAACTAAAGATCATTTCTCAACTCCTGCTACCTTTGGCCATTTGTTATTGCTTAGCTATTCGTCTTTATATCCAGCATAGGAAAGGGACCATTCTGAGCCTGTCCTTCTCCTAACTCCAATCAGTATAATACTCTACAGATTCACTCGCTTAGCAAGAACTTGCCTGATTTCATCTTACAGGTGCTGTATATTCCGTTGTGTACCACAGTTTGTTTAGTCATTTGTTCTTGGACACTCTGTTAGTTTCATACCTCGGCTGTTATAAACAGTTCTGGGTCATCAATTTTAGAGGAGATTGGGAACACCCAGCAATACTCAATGGTTGCTCCTCGCTCTGTGCTCAGGAACTACTTTGGCAGTGCTCAGGGGACCAGTTGGATTCCAGGAATTGAACCCAGGTCAGTTCCATACAAGGCAAATGCCCTCCCCACCGTATGTCACTCTGGCTCTAACTAGCCACTACTGATTGAGAAATTTCTCTAAGAACCTGAGCTCCATACCTTTCAGAGGAGCCAGTTTCCAGGGATGTGTTAAGGTTAGAAGCCACCAGCAGATATGGGCTATATAAAACTTCCTGTGGAAAACAGAGAACACCTCTTTGCAGAGAAAGCTGTCTACCTCACATACTTGTCAGGGATGGAAATTGCTGACTTTTTAAAAAATATATTTATTCATCTGCCTCTCACTAAGCTGTGCACTTTTCACCTTTGAGAAGAAAATGTTGTCCCCTAGTGTCTCCTAAGCCCCTGAGGTTTTGTTGTTGGGCAATCGCTGTGGCTGCATTTCAGTAATGGAATAGCTGGCACTGGAGAGACAGCGCGAAGGACTAAGTGCACGTTTTGCGTGCAGGAGGCTCTGGATCGATCCCCGGCTCTGCATGGTCCCTGGAGAGCTGCTGGGGGCAAGCCCGAGCATGGTGCCAAGCACTCTAGAGTATGTCCCAAAAAACTAAAACAAAACTAAAGAGACTTGAAGCTTGCCTGCTACTCCTTCCCTTTATGTTCATTGGGAGAAGAAATTCCAGCATCTTCTCTGTGTTTTATCGCTTTGCAAAATGAGTTTCTCTAAGCAAGTTCTCATTCTCTATGTTGCAGTCTCTTGAGTTTAGGGCAGGGTATAGAACACATGGGAGATTTTAGGAGCTTCAGTATCCGTGAAATAATTTGCTTCATTTCCTGGTTAGTGTCTTGTGTGTACGAAGCACCTCTAATCCTTCTAAAACTTACTCGAACTCACTATTTTACCCTAAGAAGAAAAAAAATGAGGGGACAGAGAGATAGTAAAACATTTAGGATGCTTGTCTCGCATGGGGCAGACCTAGGTTTAACCCCCAGCATCTCATGTAGTCCCCTGAAAGCCACCAGGACTGATTCCTGAGCAGAGAGCCAGGAGTAAACACTGAAGACACCTTCAAAAATCAGAAGCTAAAAGTCTCACAAAGATCCTTGTTCTCACTGTCTTTTAAATTCTGGACACAGTAATTACCTTGAGAGACACAGAGAGAGTTCATCAAATCTCATAAAAGTTACATATAAATTTTCCATCTTCCCCTTTCGTCTGATCGAATGCAATTTTTTAAAAAATAATTTTTGGAGAACCAGGCAAGTTATCGAGAGTATCTCACCCGCACGGCAAAGCCTGGCAAGCTACTCGTGACATATTGGATATGCCAAACACAGTAACAACAAGTCTCACAACGGAGATGTTACTGGGCTCACTCAAGCAAATCAATGAACAATGGGAGCACAGTGCTGTCCTCCCGTTGTTCATCGATTTGCTCGATCGGGCCCCGTAATGTCTCCATTGTGAGACTTCTTGTTACTGTGCTTGGCATGTTGAATACTCTCAGTAGCTTGCCAGGCTCTCCAAGAGGGGCAGAGGAATCGAACCCAGCTCGGCCGGGCTGGCTGCGTGCAAGGCAAACACCCTACCGCTGGTACCTAAAATGCACTGGAGAGACAGCATGAAAGACTGAGTGCATGCTTTGCATGCAGGAAGCCCTGGATCAATCCTGGATCAATCTGTCTGGTCCTGGAGAGCTCCTGGGGGTCCCACAATATAACAAGCTCATTGAGGTTTCTCGGGAGTTCAAGATGCCGCTCTGTCTAACGTTTATTGATTTAAAGAAGGCCTTTGATTCTGTTGAGACTGAAGCGGTCATCGAAGCCCTAGCCAAACAGGGTGTTCAAACTCAATACCAGGATCCTATGTGAGCTGTATTATGGATTCACTACCAGGATCTCACCATTCTACAAGGAAGTGATTATCCATGTCAAGAGAGGGGTTCATCACGGTGATACCATTTCACTGAAACTCTTCTGTGCCACCCTCAAAAACGTCATGCGACGACTGGAATGGAAAGGAATGGGAGTAAAGATAGACTGTCGGCAACTATACCACCTCTGCTTTGCTGATGACATCATTCTAATAACACCAAACATTAGCCAAGCGGCACAAATGCTGGCCGACTTTGATTATGAGCATGGAAAGGTCAGATTACAGCTGAGTCTCATGAAAACAATGTTTATGAGAAATGGTCTTGTTCCTGACATTCCATTCTCAATGGAACGAACATCTCCAAGTATAACAGTTATATGTACCTGGATCGAGAAGTCAACGTGATGAATGACCTGAGTTGCACAGGAGGAAGAGAGTGGCTTGGAACACCTTCAAGGGCATCAAAGAAATAGCTAAGAGGATGATGAACTTTCGGGTCTGGGCACATCTCTTTGATTCCACCATTCTTCCTGCATTAACATATGCCTCAGAGACCTGGGTCCTATGAAAACAGGATGAGAACACTATTTGGGTCTCCCAAAGAAGAATCGAAAAAGCTATGCTTCACTCAAATGATAGAAAGAATTCAGAGTTCCGACCTCAATCAAAGGTCAAGAATAAGGGATGCTGTCTTGTTTGCCAAGGCAACAAAAATCAGATGGGCTGGACACGTAATGTGATTTGGAGATGATCGTTGGACTAGAGCCATTACCACCTGGATTCCATGGGACGTCAAAAGATCGCATAGCCGCCCACCTACAAGATAGTCAGACTTCTTCGGCAAGACCCCGAACAATCGGTTTGAGGCTCTTCATGTTTCTGGAGTGAGCAGACGCCACTGGGCTACACTAGCACACGACAGGGACAAATGGAGACGTTAATGGTGCCCACTCAAGCAAATCCATGAGTAAAGGGATGTCAAGTGATCAAGTGATCAAAATGAACAAGAAACTTTTACCGTAGCATATTTCAGTTCCCCCTCACAACTTTCGAACATGGACATCGTCCCTTCTCGACTAAAGCAGTTGGCTAGTGTGGAAAGTGAGTGTTGGTCTGTCTTTCAGTTCTGAACCCTCCAACAGCTAGTGCATAAAAGGAATGTAGCTGCCTAGTGTGGGAGAGGTGAGCCCCTTTTAGTGAAAAATTAATACCAGGGGTCTGATATGTGCTGGAGTTTCAGTGGAGCTCAATACAGTGCTGTGGCTCACCTTGAGGATTTATTTGAAAGCTACCTGGAAATTCCCATGACTTTTTTAAATATAAAGAATTAAAAGCTCCTTGGGAAAAGTCACATAGCTCTCCTAACTGTACTTGCTAAATCCATTAGCAAACTGAGCCCGGGGCTGAATGTAACACATAAGGAAAATCAGGTGAACCAGCCAAAGAATTGTGCGGTGAACCCATAAAATTGTGAAAATTAAAAGCTCCTTTTTATATATAAAGCCATTCCGTGATGGGCAATAAAATGGCAACTGATAGAGATCTTGAAACCTATAAGGGCAGTAGGATGGGTAATGAATTTGTTCTGATAGATCTGCCTTTTGCCTGAATAATGATATTATTTGAAAAGGTAAATAGACTATAAAATATTTATTGTCAGGAGAATATGAAACCTTATTTATGCTAAACATGCTGGAGGGGACAGAGGAGAGATGGGCTTAGTAACTTAGAATGTCTGCTGAGCATAAGAGCGCAAGTTCAATTCTTGGTGTTGCCATATGCGCTGAGTTCAGTCCTGGAAGCTCTTTCTTTTGTACCTGGCAGCCCTTATACTTTTGATCCCTGATATCCTAAGCAATTTCCAGCCACACTGCAGCCATTTGTGTGGAACACCACAGCTAGAGGACTTCAATCCCAGTGAGTACTCCACTGAGAGGTGTGGGAGCACCATGACTAGGAAGGGTGGTCCCTAGTAAGCACCTGTATAACAACAACAGGCTAGGAAGTGTGGTCCCTGGTGAGTCCTGTGTAAAAAATACAGACCATAGCATGAATGAGCCCCACAACTAGACCCTGAACAGTCCTGCATGCAAGCCCCACAGTGAACAGAGTGCAACCACAACTGGTATTCACTGAATATTATGCAGGTGCCCCTTGGAGCATGTGTGTCATCTCTGGTCGACAATGAAGGGGAGGGAGAAAACAAATAAAGAAAAGAATCAGAATAAAATGAACAAAGGACTTGCAGCAAATTGCTTTGCATGCAGCTGACCTGGTTCAGTTCCCGAGAACTGACGGTGATGAGAGGCCCTTCTGTTCAGAACCAGGAAGTGTCCCCTCAGCAAAGAAAAACTGTAGTCTAATTCCTAATTCCTCCCCAGCAAGGAATAAGAAAAAGGATTAATCCTTGTCTCTGCCTCTAACACTCCTTTGCCTGCCCCAAAGTTTATGCCAGATTTTGTCAGATGAATAAATAACTCAGGACTAACCCAATTACCACCTTAGACATAAGATATATCTACAAGGCACTTCTGAAATAAAGTCGGGGTACGGGAAATAGAATACAGGGGAAATACTCACCTAGAGAGAAATGATTAGGGCTGGGCACCCTTATCTCTGTTCTTTCCTGATGATTCTCCAGAAAATTCCCCATCCCATCACAGCATATGTAGGTTACAATTACCATTTTTGCTCAATGTTGTGGGTACTTTGCTTCCCTAAGGAGAACACCCAACCCTGAGCAGAACTTATACAGAACAGGGTGTGAAAGAAATACTATGGGAGGCAATAAGAAGCAGAGTTAGAAAAAAGTAAGCTAGCATGGTGCATTCCTTTGGGAGAAGGTTAAAAAGTGAGTGTGGGCAGTAAAACAGTTTCTGATGCCCATTGTCATCTGTAATTGGATTTTTTTGAAAACAAGTTTTAATTTCAAAAAGTTTCTGCCAGTTCTCAGGGGTTTTGAATCTTCTCTCTTGGTCAGTTCTTTTATGTTTTTCAGAAAATGTAGTTTTATGAAATAACCAAGTTCACAGTAGATTTATTTCTTTTCTTTAAGAAATTGCCTTTCATGTTGATTGCATAAGAGTTAGGTGATGCATTGAAAGAAGCTAAAAAGTTCACACAAATTGGAAATTTTAAAATTGTATTCATTTTCTTCGTCTTTGGAAAGATCTAGAGAGCAACCAGTTTCAACTTAACTGGAGGCCTATATGAAAACTGTAGAAGAATGAGTTTTTAGTCAATTTTATTATTTCTCTAACTGGAACTTTTTTTTAAGCCTTCTAAAAATTAATTGGGTGTTTACAGCATAGTTCACAGGTCCATCAGAATAAGATAATAGAATAAACATTTGTTGAACCAATGGACCAATTAATAATAATGGATTGAAGAAAAATAACAAAAAGTCAAAACTCTTAGCAAAATTATTATTTTTGATATTACATTATTCAGAAAATTTTTGCTATTATTATTGGGGGGAGGGCACACTTGACACTGTCCAGCCCTTACTCCTGCCTCTGTTATTAGGGAAAACTCTAGAAAGTGTTTAGATAACCATATGGGAGGTCAGGGATAAGACTTAGGTCAGTTAAGTGCAAAGCAAGAAACTTACCCAGTGTACTATCACTCCAGCCACTAATCATAAGTTCTGGTCACAAGTGCATGAATCATAAATCACAAGTTACCTGTAAAATGCTGGTAATGCTGAGGCTAGATTGGCAACTAACACTAATTTTGGTGTTAAGCATATTCCAAGCAATCTGTATTTACCAATGCATTTGATTCTCGGTACTGTGAGATTAATAGTCATAACTGGTTCCATTTTACAGATGAGGCCACTGAGAAATAGAAAGGTAGATGACTTTCCATAGTTCATAATAGTTGAAAAGTGGCAGCTCTGAACCCAGATGATCTTGCTTAATGCCCAGCTTTTAGCTATTAGTCGGTTCTTTTACCAATGTTGCCTAATAAGTTAGTGATAAAATCAGAAAAGATGCAATTTGCTCTAAGAAAAAGTGTGTTTTAATAAAAAGACAGGATCCCACGCATATTTACAATAAAGAATGATAAGACATAAGTGTGGCATGCAGGGGATCTCACAGAAGCAGTGAGGAAGTTAATCAGACTGTGATTAGAAAGCCCTTGATGGTAAACAGGAATTAACTATGCCAATAGGGAACAAAGGCTGATACTTCAAGTATGGAGAAGGCATTTGCAAAGACATTGAAGTCATAAAATCAGAAAACTGAAGTGAAAAATAATTTAGAAAATTTGCAGTAAAGGACTGAGAGTACTGAAAGACTGGGCAGAAGAATTAAACAGATTATAAGATCATGAAGAACTTTGTAAACCATACTGAAGATTTACAGTTCTTTTTAATCTTTATACACTTCAGGACCAGACCAGCATTCATTTTCAACAGGCAGTTGAAAACCAGTGGATATATTGTAGATTACTCTACCAGCCTTTGCAGAATTTTACAGAAATGTATTTCTATCCAATTCTTTTTCTTTTTAGGTCACATCCAGTGATGTTCAGGGGTTACTCCTGGCTCTGCACTCAGGAATTACTCCTGGCTGTGCTGGGGAGCCATATGGAATTGGGAATCGAACCTGGCTCTGCCTCATGCAAGGCAAATGCCATACCCGCTGTGCTATTGCTCCAGCCCCTCTATCAGATTTTTAATAGAGACTTTGTAAGATTCTTTTAGAAAAGATCCTTTAGTGGTGTGGATAACAGTTAAGAAAGGGAAAAGAGTTATAGGAAGATATTTGGAGACTTTTGTATTAAATTCAGGGAAATGATGAGGGCATTGGTTTTTAAATATACTGCTAGTTTTCACTTTGGCTGTGGAGAATTAATCATTCCATGGTATAAGTCTCTATTTCCCATGACTTTCAATTACTTCTTAGTACAATTAACACACAGCACTATATAAGCTCAAGTATGACTTTAGATTTGTACATATTATGAATTGTATATATTATATATTATTAAGAAGTGTAATGAAGGTCCATTTCCCTACATGATTATAATTTTTCATTGTGAGACCTTTAAAGATATATTCTCTAAGCAAGTCTTTCCCCGTAACTATGGTTTTTTTTATTTTTATTTGTATTTAGGCCCCATATAAAAGTGATTTTACATAGGAAATGTTCTTATGCAACTTACTTCTCTTAAAATAATATTTTTAAAGTTTTCCTACCTATCTTTCTGTATGTACATGTATATATAGGTGTGTGTATATATATATATATGTGTGTGTGTGTATGTATATATGGATAGTTTTCAGCCATTAAAAAAATTAAAATCATGCCATTTGTGATGACTTAGGTGAACCTTAAGAGGATGGAAGTGAGAAAGAGAAAAAAATGCCTATATGCTTTTCAAATTAGCATTTTTGTTTTCATCAACTCAGTGCACAGCAGTGAATTTTCTGGATCATAACTATTCCAAAGTGATTGCACCCTTTATATCCACACAAGTAATACACATTTCCTATTTTCCACATCCTCACCAATATCTGTGACTTCTTGTTTTTTTTTATATAACAGCCATTTTAATATCTGAGTTGATAGTTCATTGTGGTTTTGATTAGCTTTTTCCCAATGTTTAATGATGCTATTTTCATGTACCCAAGTTCTTTTGGAAGAAAAATGACCTTTCAGATCTATTGAATTAGCATTTATAAAAATAATTTTATTTTATAAACCTTGACATTTATATCACTTCAATATCTTTCTATAGGAACTGAAGAGATAGTACAATTGAAAAGACACTTGTCTTGCATGCAGCTGACCCAGGTTTAATCCCTGACCCCCAAATGGTGCCCTGAACTCTGTCAGGAGCAATTGCTGAGCATAGAGCCAGGCAAAATCTCTGAGCACCACTAGGTGTGACTCCCAAACGATACAAAACAAATCTTTCTATAAAGGCCCTCCCGTTGATCGTCGATTTGCTCGAGCGGGCCCAGTAACGTCTCCATTGGAGACTTTGTTGTTACTGTGTTTGGCATATCGAATACTCTCGGTAGCTTGCCGGGCTCTCCGAGAAGGGCAGAGGAATCGAACTCGGGTCGGCCATGTTGGCCGCTTGTAAGACGAACGCCCTACCGCTGTGCTATCGCAATTGCAGATGGTCGTATAAATATCCAAATATCTAGACTTTATGTAGTAAATGCTTGCCAGTCTTTCCGAGAGGGATAGAGGCTTTTGGGGCGACCTCTAATCGCCCTTTAGGTATTACCATATTTGAACCCTATCAAATATGGTACAACAATTTCGGAAGATGGGTATTTAGTGTCTTATGATGTGTCGCGTGCGGCCGCGCTGGCCCGGAAAGCGTCCTGGAGTGTGGCCGCGGCTGGGTAGTGGAGGAAATGTCGATAGTGGAAGTCTGCCAGTGGGGTAATTTATCTCGGTAGGGTGGGTCTTCTGTGCGCAATCCGATCCCTGGGTGGTTGGTGGAAGCAGACAGGGCAGGGTAGGGTGGGGCTCCTGATTAGAATCCCTTTGTCACCTGTGGTTGGTGGGAGCAAGCAGAGAATCTCTGTCCCTGAGTCCGCCGAGCCTGGAGTTCAAGGTGTCAGAGAGTTCTGCTTATCTTGTTCTGTGGGTCTTCAGTCGTGCGTGAGTCTCGGCCGGAGCTGCCACGCGGGTCCAGAAAGCGTTCAAGAGTATTCCGCCTGCACGGAAGAGCCTGGCAAGCTATCCGTTGTGTATTCGATATGCCAAAACCAGTAACTACAACTGGTCTCATTCACCTGACCCTGAAGGCTTCACCGACATGGCAGCACTGAGAAGGATGAGAAAGGAGAGGCCGACAAAATCTCAAGACCGAACTAGGCTGCCACAACGAAGGAAGACAAAAATGATCGTCAGTACTTTCAATGCACGTAGGCTAGCATCAGATACATCCATCGAGGACCTGATGGTACAAGCGCGAATGATCAAATACGACATCATTGGTCTGACAGAGACAAGAAGGCATGAATCTCACCATGCCATTTTTGACACTGGAGAAGAATTGTTCCTCGGAACATGCGATAAAAGAGGTGTTGGAGGCATCGGTGTCCTTGTCAACACAAACTTGGACAAGAGCATTGATTCATTCGAATGCCTAACAACCCGAATTAGATGTTTACATTTGAATAGATGTGGCTCAATGCCTGCAGTTTCTATCTTCCTTGTCTACGCACTAACATCTCATTATGATGAAAGAGAAATCAAGAAGTTCTACAAGGAGCTGGAGAAGTTCTATAAAGAAGACCACACCTTCTACAAGATCATTGTGGGTGATTTTAATGCCAAGATAGGACTGAGAAGATCAGCTGAAGAACTTCACATCGGAACCCATGGCCTAGAATGGAACGAACAGGGTGAGAGACTGTCTGAGTTCATCATGTCGACCAAGACCATCAATGGTAACTCACAGTTCCAGAAGGCAGAATCTAAACGTTGGACATGGGAGTCTCCCGGTGGACGAATCCACAACGAAATAGACCACATCATATTCAATCGACGGTTTTGCCTGACCGATGTCTCTGTTGTCCCAAAATTCCGAACAGGATCGGACCACCGTCTCCTTTATGCAAAATTCTACTTAACAGAGCGGAGAGAAAGGGCTGCAACGTTCAAAAAGAGAACTCCCAGAATGACCACCAACTGGGAACTCTTTGGCACTATTGCGGCAACATGGAAAGATGCCATTGTTGACAACATTGACGAGGAATACGATCGACTGGTTCAGCACCTCCATAAATGTGTAAGGAACGCCAAGAGAGAGATAGCCACAAAAAAAACGCCTGTCTTCGAAAACTCTTGAGCTAATTCGACAGCGTGGTTTGGCGCATGCCTCAGGCAACCACAAGCTAAGGTCCGAGCTCGCAAAGCAGTGTAGAGATGTGATCAAGGAAGACCTCAAAGAGAGAAGAGCAGAAATGCTAGTAGATGCGGCAGAAGCCGGAAAAAGTATTCGTAACGCCCGCCTGTCCTTCGCCAACTACAAGACCAAGATGACTGCACTCCGATGTCCTGATGGATCCATCACATCCTCCAGAATGGCAATGGAGAAGATTATCCATGAATTCTACTCAAATCTCTTCGATAGCCATGTCTACTTGCCGACATACCAAATTCCACAGGATGGATATGTCGTTCTCAACGTTCTCCCTTCCGAAATCTGACACGCCATTTCGTCAGTAAAGAAGCAAACAGCACCCGGCCCAGACAAGGTCAGACCTGAACACCTGAAGAACCTGCCATCAGTACTCATCAATACACTGGCTCGGCTCTTCATTCGCTACCTGTCTGGATGCAAGGTTCCGTCCCAATGGAAAACCAGCAGGACCGTACTACTGTTCAAGAAGGGAGACATCCATGACATTGGCAACTATTGCCCGATCTGCCTATTGTCTGTCATCTACAAGTTGTTCACTCGAGTCATCCTAAATAGGATTGGCAGAACACTAGATGAAGGACAACCATGTGAGCAACCCGGGTTCCGCAAAGGATTCAGCACCATCAACCATATCCACATGATAACCAAGCTCATTGAGGTTTCTCGGGAGTTCAAGATGCCGCTCTGTCTAACTTTCATTGATTTAAAGAAGGCCTTTGATTCTGTTGAGATGGAAGTGGTCATTGAAGCCCTAGCCAATCAGGGCATTCAAGCCCAAAACATCAAGATCCTCCGTGAGCTGTATTGCAGATTCACTACCAGGATCTCACCATTCTACAAAGAAGTGATCATTGATGTCAAGAGAGGGGTGCGGCAGGGTGATACCATTTCACCGAAATTCTTCAGTGCCACCCTCGAGAACATCATGCGACGACTGGAATGGGAAGGAATGGGAGTGAAGATAGATGGTTGGCAACTACATCACCTCCGCTTTGCTGATGACATTGTTTTAATAGCACCAAACATCAGCCAAGCGGCACAAATGCTGGCCAACTTTGACTGTGAGTGAGGAAAGATCGGACTACAACTGAATGTTATGAAGACAATGTTTATGAGAAACAGCTTCATTCCTGATGCCCCATTTGCTCTCAATGGAACGACCATCTCCGAATGCAACAGCTCTGTGTACGTAGGTTGAGAAGTCAACATGACAAATGACCTGGCACCCGAGCTGCGCAGGAGGAAGAGAGCGTCTTGGAACACCTTCAAGAACGTCGAAGAAATAGCTAAGAGGACGAAGAACCTCCGGCTCCGGAGGTTCCACTGTTCTTCCTACATTAACATATGCCTCAGAGACCTGGGCCCTACGCAAACAGGATGAGAACGCTATTCAGGTCTCCCAAAGAAAAATAGAAAGAGCTATGCTTGGAATATCACGTTTCACTCAAATGAGAGAAAGAATCTGGAGTTCCGACATCCGTCGACGATCAAGAATCAAGGATGCTGTCTTGTTTCCCAAGGTGTCAAAAATCAGATGGGCTGGTCATGTAATGAGATTTAAAGACGACCACTGGACTAGAGCTGTTACTGACTGGATTCCACGGGATGTCAAAAGACCACGTGGCCGCCCACCTACCAGATGGTCAGACTTCTTCCTCAAGATCATGAATGATCGGTTTGAGGCTCTTCATGTTCCCAGAGCAAACAGATGCCATTGGGCTACACTAGCATGCAACAGGAACAAATGGAGACGTTACTGGCGCCCACTCAAGCAAATCGAAGACTAACGGGAAGTTAAGTGATTAAGTGATGTAGTAAATGCAGTACTTTAACCAGGCGGAAGCATTCTTGTGCTTTTATTTCTTGAATTTTGTTTCTGCCATTTCATTTGTGCTTAGGGGCCTGGGAATCACCTGAGAACACAGTGTTCAGGGGCCAGATGGTGTTGGAGACTGAAAAAGAGTGTTGTTAGCACCAAAGTGGACTTATTCCTGCTCAGTAGGTTCTTGAGAATTGTATGAAAGATCTGTATATGAAACTCAGATGCGTAAATTTAAGTTTATCATACAGTTTAAATAGAAGGGTCTAGGTTCCACCCCAATGTCCAGTCTTCTCCTTTCCCCTTGTTTGATGTCACTCCTTCTGTCCAGATCACAGTGTCCTAAATCCTGTCCTTCCAACCTGCCCTAAATCCTGTCCCTCCAACCTGCCCTAAATCCTGTCCCTCCAATCTGCCCTAAATCCTGTCCCTCCAACCTGCCCTAAATCCTGTCCCTTCAACCTGCCTGCGGCAGTGTTCAATGACTATGCCTTGTCTCACACCATTCATCCAGCATACACATTCCTAATCTGGAATCTGAAGCTGGAGCCTTGTGACTGAGGCCTTTGTTGCGACTGATGCTCTGTCACCTGTTGCTGGACCTCTCTAGGACTGTCCCCCAGCAACTCCCTGTCACCGGCACTCTCCTTAGCATCCAGCCACAGGCATGAACACATGAGCAAGAACCCTGCGGTCCTGCTTTCTGTTTGGGTATAGGTAATGGGTCAAAAAGAGATGGGGGGTGCAGTGCGATAGTACAGTGGGTAGGGCGATTGTTTGCCTTGTAAGCAGCTTACCCGGGTTCAATCCCTGATATCCCATGTGGTTCCAGGAGCGCCAGGAGTAATTCCTGAGAACACGGCCAGGAGTAACTCCTGAGCATTGCTGGATATGACCCAAAACAACAAAAGGAAAAAAAGGCTTTACCTGCTGGGAATTTTCTTCATATCCTGCCACCATCACCACCACAACCACCCATTATCTATTTTTGACTAGATACTTTTGGCAGGTGAGATTTAAAATGACCAATTAAGTTAACTAGCTCACCCGGCTCCCCTCCTTCCACTATCACCAGATCATTGTGTCACACAGCTAAGTGTGAGCTCCACTCCAGCTCCAGTTGAAGCATCCTTGCAGGTCCTTATATTAGCCTTTCAAACTAATGGCTCAGGCACCCGTTTATGATGAAAACCCTTGCAAAAATGGGTATAGAGGGGAATTTCCTCAATATAGTTAAAGCATCTACCACAAGCCTACAGCAAGCATCATCCTCAATGGGGAAAAACTGAGAGCCTTCCCTCTAAGATCATGGACAAGGCAAGGATGCCCACTCTCTCCACTGCTGTTCAATATAATACTGGAAGTACTTGCAATAGCGATTAGGCAAGAAAGGGATATTAAGGGCATCCAGGTAGGAAAGGAAGAAATCAAGCTGTCACTATTCGCAGATGATGTGATACTATACTTAGAGAACCCTTAAACCTCTACCAAGAAATTCCTAGTAATAATAGACTTGTATAGTAAAGTTGCAGGCTTGATCACTTGATCACTTGGCTTCCTGTTAATCGTCAATTTGTTCAAGCGGGCGCCAGTAACGTCTCCATTTGTCCCTGTCCTGTGCTAGTGTAGCCCAGTGGCATCTGTTCGCTCTAGGAAAATGAAGAGCCTCAAACCGATCATTCATGATCTTGATGAAGAAATCTGACCGTCTTGTAGGTGGGCAGCCACGTGGTATTTTGACATCCCGTGGAATCCAGTCGGTAACAGCTCTAGTCCAGCGGTCATCTTTAAATCTCATTACGTGACCAGCCCATCTGATTTTTGACACCTTGGGAAACAAGACAGCGTCCTTGATTCTTGATCATCGACGGAGGTCAGAACTCCGAATTCTTTCTCTCATTTGAGTGAAACGTGATATTCTAAGCATAGCTCTTTCAATTCCTCTTTGGGAGATCCGAATAGCATTCTCATCCTGTTTGCGTAGGGCCCAGGTCTCTGAGGCGTATGTTAATGCAGGAAGAACAGTGGAATCAAAGAGATGTGCCTGGAACCGGAGGTTCTTCATCCTCTTAGCTATTTCTTTGATGCTCTTGAAGGCATTCTAAGCTGCTCTCTTCCTCCTGCGCAGCTCAGGTGCCAGGTCATTTGTCATGTAGACTTCTCGACCTACGTACACATAGCTATTGCATTCAGAGATGGTCGTTCCATTGAGAACAAATGGAGCGTCAGGAACGAGGCTGTTTCTCATAAACATTGTCTTCATAACATTCAGTTGTAGTCTGATCTTTCCTCACTCACAGTCAAAGTCGGCCAGCATTTGTGCTGCTTGGCTGATTGACTAGATATTTTTGACTAGATACTTTTGGCAGGTGAGATTTAAAATGACCAATTAAGTTAACTAGCTCACCCGGCTCCCCTCCTTCCACTTTCGTGTTATTAAAACAATGTCATCAGCAAAGCGGAGGTGCTATCTTCACTCCCATTCCTTCCCATTCCAGTCGTCGTATGATGTTCTCAAGGGTGGTACTGAAGAGTTTCGGTGAAATGGTATCACCCTGCCGAACACCTGTCTTGATATCGATGATTACTTCTTTGTAGAATGGTGAGATCCTGGTGGTGAATCGATAATAAAGCTCACGGAGGATCCTCATGTATTGAGTTTGAATGCCCTGATTGGCTAGGGCTTCAATGACCGCTACCGTCTGAACAGAATCAAAGGCCTTCTTTAAATCAATGAGTGTTAGACAGAGCGGCATCTTGAACTCCCGAGAAACCTCAATGAGCTTAGTTATCATGTGGATATGGCTGATGGTGCTGAATCCTTTGCGGAACCCTGCTTGCTCGCATGGTTGTCCTTCATCTAGTGTTCTGCCAATCCTATTTAGGATGACTCGAGTGAACAACTTGTAGATGACAGACAATAGGCAGATTGGGCAATAGTTGCCAATGTCATGGTTGTCTCCCTTCTTGAACAGTAGTACGGTCCTGCTGGTTTTCCATTGGGACGTAACCTTGCATTCAGACAGGTAGCGTGTGAAGAGCTGAGCCAGTGTATTGATGAGTACTGATGGCAGGTTCTTCAGGTGTTCAGGTCTGACCTTGTCTGGGCCGAGTGCTGTTCATTTCTTTACTGACGAAATGGCGTGTCGGATTTTGGAAGGGAGAACGTTGGGAACGACATATCCATCCTGTAGAATTTGGTATGTCGGCAAGTAGACATGGCTATCGAAGAGATTTGAGTAGAAGTCATGGATAATCTTCTCCATTGTCGTTCTGAAAAATGTGATAGATCCATCAGGACGTCGGAGGGCAGTCATCTTGGTTTTATAGTTGGCAAAGGACAGGCGGGTGTTACGAATACTTTTCCTGGCTTCTGCCGCATCTATCAGCACTTCTGCTCTTCTCTCTTTGAGGTCTTCCTTGATCGCATCTCTGTACTGCTTTGCAAGCCTGGACGTTCTCTTGCGGTTGCCTGAGACATGCGCCAAACCACGTTGGCGAATTAGCTCAAGAGTTTTCGAAGACAGGCATTTTTTTGTGGCTATCTCTCTCTTGGCGTTCCTCGCACAATCATGGAGGTGCTGAACCAGTCGATCGTATTCCTCGTCAATGTTGTCAACAATGGCACCTTCCCATGTTGCACCAATAGTGCCAAAGAGCTCCCAGTTGGTGGTCATTCTGGGAGTTCTCTTTTTAAACTTTGCAGCCCTTTGTCTCCGCTCTGTGAAGTAGAATTTTGCATAAAGGAGACGGTGGTCTGATCTCATTAGGAATTTTGGGACAACAGCGACATCAGTCAGGCAAAACCGTCAATTGAATATGATGTGGTCTATTTCGTTGTGGAATCGTCCACCGGGAGACTCCCATGTCCAACGTTTAGATTCTGCCTTCTGGAACTGTGAGTTACCAGTGATGGTCTTGGTCGACATGATGAACTCAGACAGTCTCTCACCCTGTTCGTTCCATTCTAGGTCATGGGTCTCCATGTGAAGTACTTCAGCTGATCTTCTCGGCCCTATCTTGGCATTAAAGTCACCCACAATGATCTTGTAGAAAGTGTGGTCTTCTTTATAGAACTTCTCCAGCTCCTTGTAGAACTTCTCAATTTCTCCTTCATCATAGTTTGATGTTGGTGCATAGACAACAAAGATAGAATCTGCTGGCAGTGAGCCACATCTATTCAAATGTAAACGTAAAGTCAAATGTAAATGGAAAGTATCATGCTAAGTGAAATGAGTCAGAAAGAGAGGAACAGACATAGAAAGATTGCATTCATCTGGGGAACATAAAGTAACAAAATAGGACACTAACGCCCAAGAGTAAAAGGTAAAGGTAAAGGTAAAGGCCCTCCCGTTGATCGTAGATTTGCTCAAGCGGGCCCAGTAATGTCTCCATCGGAGACTTTGTTGTTACTGTGTCTGGCATATCGAATACTCTCGGTAGCTTGCCGGGCTCTCCGAGAGGGGCGGAGGAATCGAACTCGGGTCGGCCATGTTGGCCGCTTGTAAGGCGAATGCCCTACCGCTGTGCTATTGCTCCAGCCCAAGAGTAGCCGAGATAAGTACCAGGAGGTTCACTCCATGGCTTGGAGGCTAGCCGCACACACTAAGGAAAAAAGCAGCTCAGGTAGGGAAGGGAGCACCAAATAAAGGGTGGTGAGAGGATCCTTTCAGGATGGGAGCTGCATGCTAAAAGTAGACTATAGACTGAACATGATAGCCACTCAATGCCTCTTTTGCAAAACACAGCAGTCAAAGGGAGAGAGAGAACAAAACAAAATGCCCTGCCACAGGGGCGTCGGGGAGGTGGGGGTGGTGGGAGGGATACTGGGATAATTGGTGGTGGAGAATGGGCACTGGTGGTGGGATGGGTACTCGATCTTTGTATAACTGAAACCCAAGCACAAAATTTGTAAGTCTGCAACTGTACCTCATGGTGTTTCACTAATAAAAATTTTTAAAAAATAATGACTGAGGATTCATAGGTGAATCTCAAAATGTAAGGCATTGTACTATTCAGAAATAATAACCAAATATTTCATTTTTGATCACTGAATATGGGAAAAAATGTGGGGAAGGTATAGATTATAGCAGCAGCCTTTTTCCTCCTTTGCTTTGTTTTGCTCCAGGTTCATAATAAACTTCCATTTGATTTATTTATATATTGAGGGCAGAAAACAACCTTTGTCTTTGTTTAATTTCATTCTTCCCAGATGAATACTATGCATTTTGTTCTTCATGCTGGCTGCCTGCCACAGAGAGGGAGAGAGAGAACTATTATGATTAGTACATGGAGAGCAGAATTTCTTATAGTTGTCAAAATAACAGTTTAAAATGTGATAAAAATTAATGTGAAAGGAGTTGTGCTCTGATAGTAAATGAAATTCATTAAATGTATCTTAAATAGCATTAATCCACTTTTATGTTACAAAAGAGATAGAGTATCCTCCCAAATGCTTCCTAGCATCCAAGAATAAGTGGAGAGAATCTGTTGTTTATTTGTTTGTTGTGACTGCGCCCAGAGCTTACTCCTAGTTCCATGTTCAGGGATCACTCCTCAAAAGGCTCAGCGGACCATATGTGGCGCTGGGATCGAATCCTGGTTGTCTGTGTGCAAGGCAAGCACCCTACCTGCTGTACTATTGCTTTAACCTTTAGAATATGTCCTTAAATCTCAAGGTTTTATCCATTTATATTACTCAATTAAGTCCTTATTGTCACAGAAGTTTGTTATTCATGGTTATTCAAAGTAGTAATGTTTAATTTGTTATGTAAAGGCCACATACCTCAAGAAATTTGTATTCTCTGAAATCATTTATGGCCCCCAGGACTTAAATGTTGCAGCTAGATTGAATGACAAAAGATGAATGGATGTTTGGATAGATAGATAGATAGATAGATAGATAGATAGATAATAGATAGATAGATAGATAGATAGATAGATAGAACGGTCCTTTCTTTGTTCATCAATTTGCTCGAGCGGGCCCAGTAACATCTCCCTTGTGAGATTTGTTGTTACTGTTTTTGCTATATCCAATATATTACAGGTATCTTGCCAGACTTTGCCGTGTGGGAGAGATATTCTCGGTAGTTTGTCAAGCTCTCTGAGAAGGGCAGAGGAATCGAACCTGCTAGGCCAAGTAGGCTTGGTGCAAGGCAAACACCCTACCGCTGTGCTATTGATCCAGCCCATAGATAGATAGATAGATAGATAGATAGATAGATAGATAGATAGATAGATAGTGATGATGATGATGATAGATAGATAGATATTATAACTAAGTTAGTTAATGGGGAAGATTTGGTAAACTTTTTATATACTGAACTCTTTATTATCTGCTCAAATTCAAATACTACTTCTACTATCACTTACAGATTCATTTGAATGAGGACTAGCATTTTTTTCTGATAAAGTGTCATTAATATGGATTTCAATCTTGGCACATATTTGTAGCAATTTAAGAGGTCTAAACTGAGGGGTTGGAGAGATAGCACAGCAGGTAAAGTCTTGCAATTGACTGACCAGGTTTAATCCCTGATCCCCTGAACCCCACAAGTAATGATCCCTGCATACTGCCAAGTGTGAAGCCCTCTCAACCTCCAAATAGAGCTCTGATCAATCTAAGCTGAAATAGCTGTCACTTCAATTTTACTAGCTTTCTTCACAAAAAGTAAAATAATTTCCCAATCAGCTTGTCTTTATTACTTTTGAATGCTTTGAAAGTTTATTCAAGTCACTAAGAATTTTCAAGTGATCTGCTTCAGTGCTTTCCTGACTTTAAATTTATTAATCCCAAGAATTAAATTTTTCTTGAAGGGTGGTTTGTTGACAATAAATTCTTTTCTTTTTTGGAAGACAGTTTAATTGTTTATTTGTAGAGTTCTTTAATCTTTCTTCTAATCTGAGTAACAGCATAGCTGGGTGAAATATTTTTGGTTGGAGGTTTTTTTCTATTTAGTGTTTTGTGTATGTCATTCTCTCTTCTAGCCTGTGGAGTTTGTGCTGATAATTTGCTAATAATTTTATCAGGGTTACTTTATATGTGACTCTGTTTATCTCTTGCTGCTCTTAATGTTCCTTCTTGATCTTTGAATTTTGCCATTTATATTACAATGTGTCTTGGGGTATGTCTGGGTTTATTTTTCTAGAACTTTGAGCTTTTTACTTCTGCATATGAAAGATTCTCAACTATTTTTCCTGCAAATAAGAATTCTGCCTCTTTGTCTGTCTCTTCTCCTTCTGAAAAACCTTTGATGTAAATGCAGTTCTACATGAAGGGTGGTTTTCTGGAAATAACATTTTTTTCTTAAAATTCAGTTTGTTATGTTCTCTTCATTATTTTTCATTCAATTTTTTTCTTTTGCTGGTATTTTTAGATGGTTTTCACTATCTTACCTTTATATTCATTGACTTGATTTTTGCCTTTTCCCATCCTGCTGTGAGCTATTCTATTAGTCTTTCCTTTTCAGTTATTATATTCTTCTGCTCTAAAATGTTCACATTTGATCTTTTTTCATGCTTTGTCTCATTTTGTCTGTGTTAAAATCCTCTTACACCAATCTCATTTCAGTGATCATCATTAGAATCACTGAAAGTCTCTAGGTAACTTGCAGAGCTCCGTTGTATTAGGAATTCTTTTCAGGCTGTTTTGACAGCATCTAACGGTGTGGGTTAATTCCTGTAACCCCATTATGTTTGGTGATCCTCAGGACCCTGGGTGGGGCTGAAGCCCCCTGCTCAAGTGGAACAGAGTGGATAGCAGGGGCTTTATAAAGCAGGTACTCAGCATCACCTATGCTCCATGTTTAAGGAAGTATTGACAAATGATGGAGGGGTCAAGGTTGCAAGTGCTCGGCAGCTCCCAGGATATTGTGCTCAAGAAATGGCTGCAGAACTTGTTCTGAAGTGGGATTAGCAAGAGACTGATACCTCACTCCTAGCTCGGAAAAAGCACATGATTCGGAACACACAGGAAGCAGAGTCTTGCTGGGGGGGGGGGGGGGGGATAGGGACGGGGGCGGGGGGGCAGGGTGTGGAAATTTCCTCAGGAACTTTCCTCAGGGCTGAGGAAGTGGAGAGTGAGAGATATGTGGCATTTCCCAGACAAATAGTGAATGATGGCACCTGCCAGTGGCACTCAGCCATTGTTTCTACACTGTAGTTTCTCGTTTCTAGAACATATCAGAGGTCAAGCATTAGGTACAATTATCCTTTTGTCCCCTGGGTTAAATTTGCACACTCTAGAAGTTTATTCTAGTTGTACTTTGCATCTCTATGGTTAAGTTTCTTTCCTGGCAAGGATTTCTCTGCCTTCAATTCAGGTGGGCACTTTTCTATTTTATTTTTTTTCTGTTTTTGGAGGAGAAGCTTTCTCTATCAAGGTCTCAGGTCAATGTCTGTGTACATAAATCCATATTTTCAGTGTACAATTACTATTTCAGTGTACATTATTGTGATTAAAAGAGGAAGGAAACAAATATTCCCCCACTGAGTTTCTAATCCCTCGCAGCATAACTTAATTCGTACAGTAAATTGAATGATAGAGAAGTTCATTCGATTTTTGCCCTTAAGATTCTAAAAGAAACACTGCTAGAATCCATGTTTTAGGCTTTTACTTGGTGTAGAAGAAAAGGAATCTAGGCGACTTTCTCTCATTCCCAATTTTGAACCTCCTGGGATTACCTGTGATCACGTGAGCGTTCTCACCTCCAGAGTTTATGAGCAACAATAGATTTTGTGAGTACAGACACAGTTCAGAAGTAGAATGGTAGAACTGAGAGTTAGCTTGCTCTGCAGTTGAGAAGACTTGAACTGGAGAACAAATTAAGCCATCAGTTTGAAAAATCCATCCAACAAAGCTGTCCAGAGCGTCACTGGGCAGCCTACTGACTATCTGTGGGAGAGTCCAGCATCTGATGAAGCCTCCTCAGAACACTTTCTTTCTGCCAAGTTCAGCCTGGCCTTTTCCCAGAATAATATGAAATATGCCAAGGGAGGCCTTGACCTCCTTTCTGAATCCTATTAAAGGACAATTCACTTTTTTCCCCCTTCGTAGTCCAGTTTCAGAGCAGCAAGCATTCAGGATAAGAAAAGATGCGGGAGAGAGAGACGAGGCAGGATGCTTCATGCTCAAAGTTTTCTAATTTTCAATATAGCAATTGAATTTTTAAGTTTTATAGATAAATTTCAACATGACAACACTTTTAAATTTCAGTGTAGTCTGGTTTTACAAATCTTAATTAGGTTACCATATCTTTATTCTATGCTACACAAGACTGCTTCAAGTATTTAAAGACACATTAAACAAAGTAAAAAATACCTCTAAATTTTTTTTTATTGAATCACCATGAGATAGCCCATTACAAAGCTGGCTATGATTGGGATTCAATAATACAGTGTTTCAACACTCATCCCTTACCCAGTGGTACATTTCCAGCACCAGTGTCCCCAGATTCCATCCCACACTCCCCAACTCCCCACTCCCACCAGCCTACCTCTGTATCAGGCACATTCTCTCTCTCTCTCTCTCTCTCTCTCTCTCTCTCTCTCTCTCTCTCTCTCTCTCTCTCCTATTTTCAGAATTATTGTCATAACTGATCCCTTCCCCTTCTCTATCTTCCTTACCCTCCTCTCCACACACACACAAGTGGTAGATTCCAATGATTCCAATGTTGACCAGTCCTCCTGGCCTCTGTTTTCATTGGCCTTAGATATTAGTCATAATTTTTTTTTATTTACCACAAATGAAATGCAGTCATTCTATATCTGTCTCTCTGCTTCTGACTCGTTTCACTCAGCGTGATACTCTCCATGGCCATCCATTTGTAGGCAAGTTTTTTGACTTCATTTTTCCTAACAGGTGAATAATATCCCATTGTGTAGATGTACCATAGTTTATCAGGTTGTCTGCTCTCACACACTCAGGTTGTTTCCCAAATTCTGGAAACAAAATCTGGAAATAAAAAGACCAAACATTGTGAATAGTGCCCCAATGAATATAGAATACAGATGGTGTTTCTACTGTGTGTTTTTTGGACTCTCAGGGTATATTCCCAGAACTGGTATTGCAAAGTCAAATGGGAGCTCATTTTCTAGTATTTTGAGAAATATCCATAGTAGTTTCCAAAAATGACAGGTAATAAAAAACACAATTTTAATTAATTCTTTTCAGTGCGGTTTTACATATATTATTTCAAATGACCCTTACCTCTCAAATTGAGAAAAAAATAGCTCAGGCATTAATATTTCTAAATATTCACTTGTTAATATTTATAAGTGGGGATAAAATGCATAGTGAGGTTACATAACAGACTCATGACGTGACAGAGCTAACCCTAGGTTCTTCTCATCATTGCTAGTTTAATGCTCTCTCCTCATTAGCCCTCAAATCACTCAATTTAATACTTTATTTTTATGTAACCCCTTTTTTTCTATTTTGAGAAACTCCAAGTGATACCCATTGCTTACTCACGGCTCTGTGCCCAGTAATCACTCCTGATAATGCTCAGGGGGCCAGATGGGATGCCAGGGATTGAACTCATGTCTGCCTCATGCAAGGCAAGTGTCTTGTTCACCCTACTATCTCTCCAGCCCAGGTTTATGTAATTTTGACTATAAATTGTGTGCAGAAGTAAACAAATGCGGGACCAAAGTCTATTTTTCTATTTAAAGTCAGTTTCTGAAATTAATTTTATTTAATTTTTATGAGTATCTTAAAGCTATGTAGAACTTCTCAATTTCTCCTTCATCATAATTGGATGTTGGTGCATATATAATGAAGATAGAAACTGCTGGCAGTGAGCCACATCTATTCAAGTAATAATCTTCCAATTCGGATTGTTAGGCATTTGAATGAATCAATGCTTATGGCCAACTTCGTGTTGACAAGGACACCGATGCCTCTGACACCTCTTTTATCTCATGTTCCGAGGAACAGTTCTTCTCCAGTATCAAAAACAGTGTGATGTGATTGATGCCTTCTTGTCTCAGTCAGACCAATGATGTCGTACTTGATCTTTCACACTTGTACCATCAGGTCCTCAATGGATGCATCTGATGCTATCATGCGTGCATTGAAAGTACAATCATTTTTGTCTTTCTTCATTTTGGCAGCCTAGTTTGGCCTTCAGATTTTATCAGCGTCTCCTTCATTATCCTTCTCAATGCTGCCATATTGGTGATGCCATCAGGGTCAGGGGAATGAGACCCATTGTAATTACTGGTTTGGGCATATCGAATACACAATGGATAGCTTGCCAGACTCTGCCATGTGGGTGGAATACTCTCGGTAGTTTGCAAGGGTCTCCAAGAGGGATAGAGGCTTTGGGGGTGGCCTCTAATTACCCGTGTAGGTGTTCCCATGGTTCATACCATATTTGAACCCGATCAAATATGGTGTGTCAATTCTGGAAGATGGGTATTAAGTATCTTATAATGTGTCTGGAAAGCGTCCTGGAGCATGGCGGTGGCTGGGTAATGGAGGTAGTGGAGGTAGTAGAGGTATGCTGGTGAGATATTTATCTGGTACCTGTAGGGTTAGAGGGGATTTTCTGTGTGCAATTCAATCCCTGGGCCTCTAGCAGTTGGTGGAAGCAGACAGGGCAGGGTAGGGTGGAGCTACTGGTTTTAATCAGTTCATCACCTGTGGTTGGTGGGAGCAGGCAGAGAATCTCTGTCCCAGGGTCCATTAAGCCTGGAGTCCAAGGTCTCAAAATTCCACTTATCTTGTTCTGTGGGGCTTCAGTTGTGTGTGATTTTGGGCCAGAGCGTTGGGAAAGCATCCTATCACCCGATCTGCCTATTGTCTGTCATCTACAAGCTGTTCACTCGAGTCATCCTGAATAGGATTGGCAGAACACTAGATGAAGGACAACCATGCGAGCAAGCCAGGTTCTGCAAAGGATTCAGCACCATCGACCATATCCACACAATAACTAAGCTCATTGAGGTTTCTCGGAAGTTCAAGATGTGCTCTGTCTAACGTTCATTGATTTAAAGAAGGCCTTTGATTCTGTTGAGATGGAAGTGGTCATTAAAGCCCTAGCCAATCAGAGCATTCAAACTCAATACATCAGGATCTTCCGTGAGCTGTATTGTGGATTCACTACCAGGATCTCACCATTCTACAGGGAGGTGGTCATTGAAGTCAAGAGAGGGGTTCAGCAGGATGATACCATTTCACCGAAACTCTTCAGTGCCACCCTCAAAAACGACTGGAATGGGAAGTAATGGGAGTGAAGATAGATGGTCGGCAGCTATACCACCTCCACTTTGCTGATAACATCATTCTAATAACACCAAACATTAGCCAAGCGGCACAAATGCTGGCTAACTTCAACTGTGAGTGTGGAAAGGTCAGACTACAGCTGAATCTCATGAAGACAATGTTTATGAGAAACAGTCTCATTCCTGACGCTCCATTAGCTCTCAATGGAACGACCATCTCCGAATGCAACAGCTGTGTGTACCTAGGTCAAGAAGTCAACATGATGAATGACCTGGCACCTGAGTTGCGCAGGAGGAAGAGAGCAGCTTGGAACGCCTTCAAGAGCATCCAAGAAATAGCAAAGAGGATGGAGAGCCTCTTGCTCCAGGCACATCTCTTTGATTCCACTGTTCTTTCTGCATTAACATACACCTGGGCGCTATGCAAACAGTATGAGAACGGTATTGGGTCTCCCAAAGAGGAATCAAAAGAGCTATGCTTGGAGGATCACATTTCACTCAAATGAGAGAAAGAATCCGGAGTTCCGCCCTCCGTCGATGGTCAAGAATCAGGGACACTGTCTCATTTGCCAGGGCGTCGAAAATCAGATGGGCTGGACACGTAATGAGATTTGGAGGCGACCGCTGGACTAGAGTCGTTACCGACTGGATTCCACGGGACGTCAAAAGACTATGTGGCCACCCACCTATGAGATGGTCAGACTTCTTTGCCAAGACCCTGATCAATTGGTTTGAGGCTCTTAGTGTTCCTGGAATGAACAGACGCCATTGGGCTACACTAGCATGTGACAGGGACAAATGGAGACGTTACTGGTGCCCACTCGAGCAAATCGATGATTAACGGGAAGTCAAGTGATCAAGTGTTCAAGATCTTAAAGCTATAAGCTTTCAGAGATATTGACCTAAAAATATTGGGTACATTTTTTAGTTCTCTTATTTTCTATAAACACTTTCCAACTTAGTTTTTCTAATATCCCAGTACTCCTTCTTTTCAAGATTGAAAGAGTGCTATCGTCAAGTTATAAATTACTTTGTACATGGTAATAATACTCAGTAATTTTAAAGATTTGTTGCTTTATTTATTCACTTGAGATATAAGGTATTATGTAATTTCTAGTTGTATTCTTACCTTTTAATTATTTGCCTTTGCATTAGGAATTTAAGTTTGTATTTTCTAGATCCAAGATCCTACCTACGTATGAATTGCTGTTTTAACCTAACACTATTTTTCCACAATTATTATCCATAGAAAAAGCAAAAAAAGAAAAATGGAATATATAATGACAAAGTAATCACACATTGAAATCATGTTGGGTTATACAAGGTATTATCCTTCTTCCTTTTGCTTAAAAAAATTGGAGTACAGTGTTTTAGGATTCTCCACATGATTAAACTGTCCCCTGATGGATAGTTCCTACAATTCAGTTTCTCTTGGTTTTTTTTTTTTGAGGGCATTCTTGGAAAAGGCATTCTTGCTTTTTTTGAGGTATATATATATATATATATATATATATCAAACAATTCCTATCTACTTGCATACATTAGATTTGAACATGTAAGAGATTTACTATGGGTTGTTATAGTATAATTGCTTTGGCCACTTCCATATTGTCAAATACCTTTCTATTCATAGGTAATTTGTAGAAGAAAAGTGTGGACATCACACTTAATGATTTGTGTGTGTATGTGTTTCTCTAATATCTTCTGGTAAGAGGTTTTATCTTCATTTAATTAATGAAAAGTCCTGCTAAGGACTCTGTGATAGTCAGTTAACTCATACTTTCCCCATCAAAGACAGACCACTCCATGGTTTGACCTAAATCTCCTCGGAATCTCAAACATAGATATAGTCTTTATTATAAAATACTTATTTACATTGACTACGTTATATTATATACACACATATGTATGTGTAGGAATATATATACATATAAAATTTTAGGACTCTTAAGAATTGATTATTTCAATAATATTTCTTTTCTTACGAAGCATTGATAGAAGAATCAGTTTAACTACAGCAATGCTGACGTTTCTAGTTCTATTTCTCTTATTGCTTCATTGTTGAGAGATTTTGAAACTATTTTTCTAACATACAGATATGATGAAAGCTACAGCATCTTCATAGAGGTGATTCAGTGCTCAGGAGAGCATGAAAGAGAAGAGGCAAATAAATATTGCTTTTGATAATATTTTAGTAAAAAGGTTCAGTCATCATTGTTATGAGGTAAGGGAGTCCATGCCTCTCTATTAAGTTATTCCTTAAGGAAAGACCAATATCAAGAACAAGAACATTTTTTCTGCTTTGACACTATGAATAATACTCTCATGCTTATGATGAGCAAGTTAATCAGAGTGGCTGTGGGAGGTTTTCCGGTCCCTAGGCATTCTCTTTCACATGTACCTAACATTGTGACATGATGCAATGTTTCTCCCATGTTTGCAAATGCAGTGGGATGAAAACTTTTCTTCCCCAGTGTGCCTGACTCCCCTTCTCTATGCCCCTCCACTATATGTCAGATGTAGGAAGTAGAAGTTTGGGGAGCAAGGGAGGAAATGAAACAGTTATGGACAGTCGTTGATTTTAATTTATTTGAGAATAACTTACACAATGAGAAATTTCTCAAGATACAACATAGCTATAAATCTTCCCTGTCCTTGCATCTTAAATGTTTGGGGGAACTGATGAACTAACATGTCTTATGGCACACAAAGGACCAGTTTAATCTTTTTGAGATCTTTATTCCATCCTTAATGTGATATACTTTAAGAGTAATAATATATAATTAGTTTTGCAGGGATGTACATTGCAGTAGAAACTAGATGATCAGTAGCTGCTGGCTCTACTGGAATGAAGGAGTGAACAAGGGAGAGTGATGGGTGAAGAATCTTGAATATTTTGTTCTCTGCAGTATCCTCCAGCAGAGATGCCAAAAATGAAAGAGGTTAGATATATTGAACAATGCTGATTAAATGAAAGACAAAAGGTTCCAAATCCAGACCTCATCTTTTCTGTGCTAACACAGTATCCCAGACTGTGACTCTGGAAACTTTTTCAGTGTCCTGTCCTCAATACCCACATCTGTCTCTCCTCACCACTCTCTTACCCAGTATTTTCAACCTCAGCACTGTATTTCATGGGATTTGTTTTGCTTCCTTTTTAGCTTCCTTCCTCCTCCTCCTCCTCCTCCTCCTCCTCCTCCTCCTCCTCCTCCTTCTCCTTGTGTAGAATCTTTCTTCTCCATTACTCCGTGACAATGAACCCAGGGACCAAAACTCAATTAGATTAATATTTATATAAACAAATAGAAACAGAATATAAAAACCAATGTTTCTAAAAACTACAAACTTCTTACCTGGGAGAATCTATGTTTCTTTAATCCAATTAAAAATAAATGTACAATGGACCTCTACCTAGGAAGTAGCACATGCCTGGGAGCGATCTCAGTAGTATCTCATCTACTTTTCCTAGTCAATCTGAATTATGCTAGGTGAAGGCAGCCATCTATCTGCTTTCAGGAAGAATGCAGTTATATAGATAACAAGCTATTTCAGATCATAAATTTCCTTCTATATCATTACATTGTATCAAGCTTTGTTACATTGTGTAAATACAATTTAAATCATCCCCACTTTCATGAAAATGTAAACTATTAGGTGAATAATTAGGCACTGTATAGGTCTAAGCATGCCCCCAGTGGATCCTTTTTATTTCTGTTTCTGAAATTATAAACGTTATACCTTTTTTAAAAAATCCAATTCAGAATTATTACACCTTTTAGTCAGAAATCAATATTTTAGAATCTGTCAGAGGATCAGCATTTTTCTTACAAGCATCCATCTCTTTCACTTTCAGCTGTGTTGGTTTTGAGTTTTCTGCCTTCTTTTTTCAACATGATGTCAAATGATTTCTCCTTGGCCATGTTTCCAGGTTCTGTATCTAATTATGCCATTAATGCTAGTATAGAATCTGAATCAGCAACTAAAATATCCTAGATACCTCCGGAGAAGATTTTGGCATAAAGTTTGAAGGCTTTGTCAAACCCATATTTAAGGCTGTCTCTTCTAATTACTAGAAATTTCCGACTGGTGTTAGGTTCAATCCCAATGGGAGAGAGAACGTATTACACAGCAATTTCAGTTCATGGCCAGTAGTCATGGCAACGCCAAAGGATAAATCTTAAAATAAAGAATATTATCCAAGGGCAAGAGTTTATATCTTGTTGCCAGATGTTTCTTGGTTTCATTTCTCGAAATAAATACGCTGAAAAGCTTTACAAATATATTTCAAAAGGTTTTTTTAATATTTTTAAAATAAAAACTTAGAACATGTGTTTTAAATATCACTATATGGAAAATATCCCTTAAAGCTTTTTTGATTCATTTTCAGTTTTTCACTCGGGAATTACCTAGCAAGTCATTCACATAGCTAATAAATGCTGACTGAACCCTAGGTATATGCCAGACACCATGCTAAATATTGAGAAGTCAGAGATCACTTTCTGTTACTACAAATTTGGAGATGAGATGGCACTTTATATGAAGACTTGGGAGAATTTTTATTTGCTATATTTGTGATAAATCCATGTTAATAAAGTATATTTTAATGAGTAATGTAATGAAAGAGATAATCGATCTTTTTTACAGTACCTATAAAATAGGAACCATATTGGCATATTTCTATGTCTTAATTTATAAGCTGATATTTATTAGCCTTTATTTCTCTGCTAAACTAGCAATTTTTATACTTTGGTACATTTATCCTTGGTGACAAATTACTATCTAGCTTACAGATAATATTGAGGATTGGAAAAATGTAACAATCAGTAAAGTGTAGTACAGTGGGGCCCAAACACTTTGCTCTTCTGCTCCTTCTCCCTCTCTCTCTTACTCTCTGTCTCTCCCTCTTTCTCTCTGTCTCTCCTCTCTCTTTCTCCTTTCTACTCCCTCCACATTCCCTGTTTTATCCTCTCTCAGTCTCTTTCACTTATGACCCTTTTTCTATCTCACCTTATTCCCCATCTGAACATCAAACTATAAAATAATTGAAAAATTCAAAAAAAATAGCTCAACATCCTCTCCAATGCTCAATTCTTTGACTTCCAATATCCTGATGAACATTTCCACTTGGGATGTTGCCAGTATTCCCAAATAAACATGTATAAAATTCTACTGACTTGAATATAAACATAATTCTCTCCTAGTTCTACTTCCTACAATATGTATTTTTAGTCTATCAACAGGTAATTCAACTCCTTTCTTATACCTGTTTATAATCACTCACTTTTGCTAAGTACCTTTCTTTCTGCATAGTCATATCTCACAATAGTTAGGGATTCTATCATTTCATGCCTTTATTATGAACTTTCAACTGATTGTCTTCCCTCCTAGCTTCCTTGTTTCTGTTCTGTCTGCATTCTATTGCTAAATTAATTTTCTTTCGCCGGATGTCTTGCCAAAGTCAAGGGTAATAATGGAATTTGTAGATTTCCTGAACCACTCTCATAACTAAGAACATGTTCCTATGTTGTATTTACTCTAGATACACCTAAGAGTTTATATCATATCGTGTAGTATCTATTATTTGAAGAGTCCTAAGAATAAATTAAGCCACAGATCCTAAAATTCATCATCCCCATGCTAAAATATTTGATGAAATATTATCAAGATTATTAAAGGGAAATGATTATAGAACATAGGAAAAGTGTGGTATTGAAAATATTATGAAATTCAACACAAAATAAAAGGATGAGATGTTGGCCACAAATGTTGCCTACAGCATATTTTTTTGTGTCTGATGAATTTAACTAAATACCTTATTCACTTAGAACGCATTTCAGTAAATAACCTCATCGTCTTTATTGAAACTCACTTCATATATGCTTAAAAGTTTATAAAGTACTTTAGGCAAAGTGTTTTTTTGATGTTTACTACAATTCATATATGAGAAAATGGATTCTTCAGAGGATGTCTACCAGGAAGTTATCTTCAAAGCTAAACTTTAGATCTGATAGTTTTCAAAACAACAAAAAATTTCCCCAAAGGCTTATTAGAAACCACTCCTCAATATTACAGATCCTGAATAAATTTTCAAATTTAGTGTGTGAGAATAAAAGCATTCATTTTAGAAAACAACAAACTTTCCCCTTTAAGTAGTAACTGTGCCAGCACACTGACCTTCACTTTGGACCTTGACACTTTTCTTTCTTCTTCCTTAACTTGTTCTTGATTTTTATTAGATCCCAAAATCCCTTTATTCTGGGAGGGATTAAAAGACTAATAGCAGCTTTAATCCAAATACATGAAGTACTAACCTTTAAAGGTTCACCCCATGAAATGTTGCTGTCTTTCTGTCTGACCTTTTATGCCTAAACTCTAAGTCAACACATAGAGCATGCCATTCGACTTGTTAATGTTACAAATCTCTTTTCTTTTCCAAAGGAATACCAAACAATTGGAACAGCACACAAATGAGTGCCACTGGAATACCCTTCCCAGTTCAGGGCGTTTTAGAGGCATAGGTATGCTCAAACCTCAGAGCACTCATAGACATCATAAACTTTCATCCAGTGATTTGATACTAATTATTTATTATTTTGTTTTTTGGACATACCTGGTGATACTCAGGCCTTGTTCCAGACTCTGCTGAGAGATCACTCCTAGAAGGGTTCAAGGGACCAGATAAGGTGAAGGGGATTGAATCCAGATTGACTGTGTGTAAGGCAAGTACTCTACCCACTGTACTATCTCTCTGGCCCCTTGATGCTTATTTATTTTAAGCTTTCATTGTCTTACACATTGTTTCAGTAGCATCCTATCAAGTGAAATGTTGACTTCAGCCCATACTGCAAGCAGTGAGGTAAAATATCATGAGATAGATTATGTAGATATAATATCTCTCTATATAGATATACCCATATAAATACATAAATAAAGCATTCAGGAAAAATATGCTGCAGAGATATGCACTATGTCAACTAAGGGTCATATTATGCTCCAGAGTATTCTAAAACATATAAGGAAGAATAGTCCAGGAAGGAAATAATTAGATTCAATACAACACAGGGCTGAAGGATCAACACAGGAATTGGTACATTAATTGTGCATGCTTTTATAGATATTTTAAGACAATAGAACTATGTAATAATGATTGATAAGAATTATTGCTGGTTTTTTCAATGTGAAATGAGTGTTATCCTCCTAAGCACCACTGAAATATTTAAATTCAAATGTGTGGAGTATACAAAAATAGAGATTTGTTTTAATTCTGAGAATACTGCTAGAGTAATAGAGCACTGGAAGTATCTTAATTTTAGAATTGTGATAAACCCCAAACTACAATCTAATACTAGTATGTGTATTATACATATGTCTCCAGAGACAAAAATTACTTCTGAAATCCTTTGTAACAGTTATATCTTATTATACATGCCATTAAGTCTATTTGATATGGCTTCCTAAATTTGAGTTGTAGGGAAAACTCCTAATTATACCTCAGTACCTACTTTTTACCTTTCTGGCCCATTGTAGACCTGTTTGAGGTTTTTGTTTGTTTGTTTGTTTTTCTTTTTAAAATTTTTTTATTAGTGAATCTCTGTGAGGTACAGTTACAGACTTACAAACTTTCGTACTTGCATTTCAGTCATACAATGGTCGAGTACTCATCCCTCCACCAGTGCCCATTTTCCACCACCAATGGTCCCAGCATCCCTCCCACCAACCCAATCCTGTCCCCTCCATTCCACCCCGCCCTCTGTGGCAGGGCATTTCCTTTTGCTCTCTCTCTCCTTTTGGGTATTGTGATTTGCAGTAGAGGTATTAAGTGGCCATCATGTTCGGTCTATAGTCTACTTTCAGCCCACATCTCCCATCCCGAGCGGGCCCTCCTAGCACCCTTTACTTGGTGGTCCCTTCTCTATCTGAGCTGCCTTTCCCCCAGCATGTGAGGTCGGCTTCTACGCTGTGGAGTAATCCTCCTGGTACTTATCTCTGCTGCTCTTGGGTGTTAGTCTCCCATTCTTTAGATTCCACAAATGAGTGCAATCTTTCTATGTCGTCCCTCTCTTTCTGACTCATTTCACTTAACATGGTTCTTTCCATGTTGATCCACCTATCTGCAAATGTCATGACTTCATCTTTTCTAACAGACCTGTTTGAGTGTTAAGTGGGTATGGCTGCCCGAGCTAGAAACTATTTTCCTTTCCATGAGGCATTACATGGTCATATCAAAAAAGTTCAGCAAAGGATGAGGGTGTTGACGTGAGAAGCTTCTGCTTAGCTGCCTTCCTCTTTCCCCTTTCCCACCGGCTAATGAAATCGGGTGATTAAAGAACGTCAAAGCATGTACTGAGATTGGGAGATCTAATTACTTCTCTACTGTCTATAAAGGACAAATACATTTCTATTGTATTAAATCACAAATGGGCCATTTTAGTAGCTTTGACTGCAGGGAAGCAGAGAGGATGATCATAAATGAGACCGATGAATGAATTTCACTAAACAGAAAAGCATCAAGGGTATGATGCTGATTTATTAAACTCCAAATTTCCTTTTGTTTTGTTTTTGCTTTGGGAGCCCATACACAGGAGTGCACAGGCTTTACTCCTGGCTCTGCACTCAGGGAATACTCCTTGTGGCAGGTATGCTACGTATTGAACCCAGGTCAGTCACATGTAACATGCACCAAACCTGCTATAATGTTGCACTAATCTCAATATAGCACATAATTATGGAGCTAGAATTTGAAATTCAGATCCAGAGAGACTGTGTATCCCACCTTCCTATTTAAGATCACTGTATTTTTTAAGGGCCGGAGCAATAGCACAGCAGGTAGGGCATTTCCCTTGCATGCAGAGGACCCGGGTTCAATTCCTCTGCACCTTTAGGGAGCCCAGCAAGGAACCGAGAGTATCCTGCCCACATGGCAAAGCCTGGCAAGCTCCCCAAGACATATTGAATATTCCAAAAACAGTAAAAATGGGGCTGGAGCAATAGCACAGTGGGTAGAGTGCTTGCCTTGCATGCAGCCAACCCAGGTTCGATTCCCAGCATGCCATACGGTTCTCTGAGCACCGCCAGGGTTAATTCCTGAGCGCAGAGCCAGGAGTAACCCCTGTGCATTGCCGGGTGTGACCCAAAAAGGAAAAAAAATACCCAGTAACAACAAGTCTCACAATGGAGACGTTACTGGTGCCCGTTTGAGCAAATGGATGAACAATGGGAGGACAGTCAACAGTGCTACAGTGCCACAGTATTTTTTAAAAGTGAGAAGTTATAGAACAAATTGCCTTTTTTCCCTTTTCGCAGTCACATCTCAAAGATACAGAAGTTGTCAAGCATGAATATGAGCTTCTGTTGACACTAGTATGCTTGAACCTAATTGGAAGGGATAAAGATGAAGAGAAATTAGTTCATGACAGACATTTCCTTTAACTAAAGAAGACTTAATTTACTTAATGTGAAAGTATATGGATGGAATGAAATGATTTTGGAAAAAAATCATGAAGAGGTATACATGTGTCTCCACACACTTGGATACTTGGGCTTGACACTTAACAATCAGCAAATATAAAGTGGCAGCAGGCAGGCTTCTTCCTGCATGCATATTAACACACATATTTCAAAAGCTGCCTGATTCTTTGCTGTTTTGCTTCCATCAGGCTTCTTGAAGAAAACCATTCCTCACTTATTTAAGACTATTCACCTCATTATGTGTGTCATCCAGTTAGGTAGGAAAACTGTAAGCGTTGTCAAGAGTATCTGTGCCAGTACCCAAAAGAAGAGAGAGAGAACAAGGGGGAATACCCTGCCACAGAGGCAGGATGGGACGGGGGGGGGGGGATGAGGGGGAGTGCTGGGACCCGTGGGGATGGATGACGGGCACTGGTGGAGGGATGGGCACTTGATCATTGTATAACTGAAACCCAAGCACAAGCACAAAATTTGTGGGCCTATAACTGTGCCTCATGGTTTTTCACTAATAAAAAAAGAAAAAAAAATACCTAGCTGTTAAAAATACAAGGAAAAGGTCCTACATGTTATTGCATGGACACATTAAATCATACTTTAAAATGTTAAAAAAAAAAGAGTATCTGTGCCGAGAAAAGAGAGTCTTTAGCAAAGCTTCTGGTTTGTCCATTTGAATGAATCATAAAATATGTAGCCTGGTATAGGAAATGATTTTTAACAGATATGTTTCAAAAGAAAGTAAGCAAATTTCATGAATATTTAAATATAGTATAGCTTTAAAGTCAAATCATATGTATTATTTTCATGAACCTCTAAATTTCATAAACCTCCACAAAATATATTGTATATATTATTATCGTAACAATTTATATTTTTTCATTTTACTTGTTTCTCAACTTATTAAAGAAAACTTAAAAACAAAAGCTAAAAAATAGTTTAGTTTATTTATTCCAAACACGATGTATATTGTTCTTGTTGTAATTCTTATTATTTTAGTGAATTATTTATTTATTTATCTTAATTTTTATTAGTGAAACACCATGACGTACAGTTGTAGACTGACAAATTTTTGTACTTGGATTTCAGTTATACAATGATCGAATACCCATCCCTCCACCAGTGCCCATTCTCTACCACCACTGATCCCAGTATCCCTTCCACCCCTCATCCCCCAAAAGATGAAGTCATGAAATTTATATACAAGTGGTACTACATGGAAAGTATCATGCTAAGCGAAATGAGTCAGAAAGAGAGGGACAGACATAGAAAGATTGCATTCATCCGGGGAACATAAAGTAACAAAATAGGAGACTAACACCCAAGAATAGCAGAGATAAGTACCAGGAGGATTACTCCATGGTTTTGAGACCAGCAGCACACGCTAGGGGAAAAGGCAGCTCAGAGAGAGAAGGAAGCACCAAATAAAGGGTGTTGGGAGGTTTCTCCCAGGATGGGAGATGCATGATGAGAGTAGACTATAGTCCGAACATGGTTGCCACTTAATGTCCCTTTTGCAAACCACAGCACTCAAAAGGAGAGTAATTCTTAGTTTTTTAAGGTTGTTTCTTTTTTTCTGACTTAGGGCTACACCCAGCAATGCTCAGGGGTTACTCCTGGCTCTGCACTTTTGGTGATGCTCAGGCGACCATCTAGGATTCAATGGATCAACCCAGGTATACCGCATACAAGGAAGGCACCGTACCCGCTGAACTGTCGTTCTGGTCCTGGTTGTCCTTACTTTATTGTTTGTTTCTTTGGTTTTCGGGGGGCCTCACATATTAGTGCTCAGGGCTTACTATCTATACTCTATATGAAAGGGGTCGAGAGAACCATATGGGGTGTCTAAGACCGAATCCGGCGGGCTGTGTGCAAGGAAAGCATCCTACTGTACTATCTCCCCAGCCCCATGGCTCTTACTTTTTAAAGATAGTAGAGGGGCTGGAATGATAGTACAGTGGGTAGAGAATTTGCCTTGCACGCAGACAATCTGGGTTCGATCCCCGGCATCCCATATGATCTCCCAGCATTGCCAAGAATGATTCCTGAGTGCAGAACCAGGAGTAACCCCTGAGTTTCACTGGGTATGACCCAAAAGGCAAAAAATTCTAAATAATACAATGTTCTAACATTTTCTAGAAACAATCACAAAAACATGACAATGTTTCCTTAGCTTTTAATCGTTTTTAACCTTTTTTTAGCGTCTTATAAATATTTTTATCAGCAATATTTATTTCACTTATTATTTTTCCCATTATTTTAAAAGCATATCCTTCGCTGGACTGCTTTTGAAACCTCCTTTCATGTGTGCTGTGTCCCTTCTATTATGTAATTTTCTATTACTTCCTGGCTGGCTCTATTGGAAATAACAGATACCTGTTATCTGATTTTAGAAGCTATTCATTTCTTCTTCTGAAATATCGGCATTGTCTGCAAGCACAGCAAAATCAGCCCTATTTTTCTCATTATTCTATTTGACGGAAATGTCAATTTTCTAGGGGAAAAGTGACCACAGCAGCATGCACTTGTAAAAGCAATGCCCAGGAGGTGGCAGCAATTTTCAGAATTTCAGTACATTTCCACCCATTAAAATACACTTTATATATGTCCTTCTGGCTAACTAGCTCAGCTTTTAGTACTCCCTTAATGTATCTCTTACACCAATGACTGTCCCCTTTCCCTTCCTCAATGCCACTAGAAGCAAGGAAACATGTGTCGGTCTCATCAGCCCATCACTGCTCCCTGTCCAAATGCTGCCTTCAGGGTTGATCAGCCTTGTCTCTTCTTACCTTAGTTCTAAAACTATGTTACATGGAAAGTATCATGCTAAGTGAAATGAGTCAGAAAGAGAGGGATAGACATAGAAAGATTGCATTCATAAAGTAAAAAAATAGGAGACTAACACCCAAGAGTAGCCGAGATTAGTACCAGGAATTTTGCTCCATGGCTTGGAGGCCAGTCACAGATGCTAGGGATAAAGGGAGCTCAGATAGAGAAGGGAGCACCAAATAAAGGGTGTTGGGAGGATCCTCCCAGGATGGCAGAAGCATGCTGAAAGTAGACTATAGACCGAACATGATTGTCACCCATTGCCTCTTTTGCAAACCACATCACCCAAAAGGAGAGAGAGAACAAAAGGGAATGCCCTGCCACAGAGGCAGGGTGGGATGGGGGGATGGGGGGGTGGGAGGGATACTGGGATCCGTGGTGGTGAGAAATGGGCACTGGTGGAGGGATGGGTACTTGATCATTGTATAACTGAAACCCAAGCACAAAAATTTGTAAGTCTATAACTGTAACTCATGGTGTTTCACTAATAAAAATTTTTAAAAGGCCCTCCCGTTGATCGTCGATTTGCTCGAGCGGGCCCAGTAACGTCTCCATTGGAGACTTTGTCGTTACTGTGTCTGGCATATCTATGTGACAAATTATTTTGATCCTTGCTCAAGTGAGTGACTGTCACTCTCCCCATCGTATGAATTTAAATAATTTTAATTTCTGTTTTCTGCTGTTGCTGCAATATTTTCTGGCATTATAAATACATAACAAACATTTTATGATATAAGTGTGTATAAGAATATATATAGGTACAAACATATAATAGAATCATATATATGCATATGTGTGTGTGTGTGTGTGTGTGTTCTTAAAACCCATGTAAGTTCCTAAGTGGTAGAGCAATAGTAGCATATTTTACTCAGCAAATGAGCTCTGGAAAGATTTCTGGGTCGGGGGCTGATTCCTAGAAAGACCAAGCTATGATTTAGAAGCTTGGAATTTTTAGCCTCTCTTCCTCTTCCATTCTCTAGAGAGGGGAGGGAGGCTGGAAATATAATAAATAATTAATTGTGACAGGGTTGGAGAGACAGTACAGTGGGTGAGGTGCTTGTTTTGCATGCATCAACAACAGGTTCCATTCCCAGAGTCCCACATTATCCCACAAGCACCAACAGGAGTAATTTCTGAGTTCGAAACCAGGAGTAACCCCTGAACATTGAAAGGTGCGAACTAATAACTTTTTAAAAAATGATCATGCTGATATGAGGAAGTTTTCATTAAATGGCAGTAGTTTAAGATTCCAACAGCTTCTAGGGTACATAGCCACATATTGGGGTAACTTTTGAGAAATATGTTTCTAACTCAGAAACTTTTGGACCTTCACTTGCCTGTTTATCTGTATTGTTTACCTTATCCTTTAATAAATCAGCAAACATAAATGAATGTTTTCCTTATTAGTTAGATCTTTCCTAACCAAATTTATAGCCAAATCAACAGAGGTGTGGGTTATCTGGGGACCCATGAATTTCAATTGGTATCTGAAAAGGATGTAGAAGTCTTCTAGGACTTTCATCTTAACCGATAGAATCTTATTTTATCTCTGGATAATATTAGAATAGCATTAAATCATACAACTGGTTGTTTTGAGCGGGGAACATCTTGGTGTGGGGAAATTCACAACTGGAACTAGAAGATTTATGAGCATGGGAGGAATTCGAAAGCAAATGAAGAATATTGGAGGAAGGATTGAGTCTTTCTAAGATAGAAAGCTGACATCTAGAGAGAGGGAGACTTTTCTCTAGGACATCAATATAGAGACTTATTTTTAAATAAGACTTTTATTTCTTTGAAAAGAAAATACCTTATCTTTTTAATCCTTCTGTGTTCACTGTACCAAAAGAAGGCTTTTCCCCACTCTTTTTATCTATCAGTATCTCAAGAGTTAATACATTAAATGTTTGAGTCTTTTAAAGGAGAAATAATGTCAGTTATTTGGGATCATGTGGCAATTATAATACATTATTCACTGTATCACTGTCACTGTCATCCCGTTGTTCATCAATTTGCTCAAGCAGGAGCTAGTAATGTCTCCATTAATCCTAGACCTGAGATCTTAGCAGCCTCTCTTTACTCGTCCTTCCCAATGGTGCTGCGTTAGAGGCTCTTTCAGGGTCAGAGGAATGAGACCCATCATTACGTTAATATTATTAATACATTAATTAATATTATTAATACATAGTAAATTACATTAATACATTTTAGAAACCATGATTTTCAAATAAGTTCTGCAGTTTCAAGACCTCTTTTACCAATGGAATGCATACATATATATGTATATATATATATATATGCAGGTTTATATACAGTTTTGCTCACAAGCAAAACTAAACGAAATTCTGGTTGGGGAAACGAAGATTCACAGACTTTAAGCTAGATGCCTGCTGTCCCACTCACACTCCAAAGTGATCCCCAAGACACCCCCAGAGTTCCCAGATTTCACCAAAAACAACATGAAGACTGTCATTCTGGCTTAATTCTTAAGAATCCTAGAGCAAATTTAAATTGTGTAAAAAGCAAAGTATAGCAAATATCTAAGGGCACACTTTAAATAGTTTATAGTCAAGATTAGATCGGGCCATGTCAAAGCTGTCTCTTTATTTCCTCTCAGACAAACGTTACCCAAGCCCTCAAGTCTTTGTAGCTTATTCTTGGACCACATACCCTGAAGGATAGAAGCTGAAGGAATGATGCTCTTCCAATATCATTATTCCATTGAGACTGGGTGTGAGTTGCAGTGTATTTCACATAGAATGTCTGAGAAGGGACCACTATGACTATGATAGTTGGAAATGATTAACTTGAGCAAGACTGATTGCTGAAAGGAGGAAAAAGGGATATATGCATGATAACCCTTCAGTACCTGTATTGCCAACCAAAAAGACAGATTGACGGGACATTGGTGGTGGGAAATGTACACTGAAGGATAGGTATTGGAATATGGTACGACTGAAATACATTCATGAACAACTTTGTAACTTGTAGCTCATGGTGATTCAATTAGAAAAAAAATCCAAAAACTCAAATGTTCATTTCCTTTCACTGAGAAGCTCTCAACCATATCTCCGTATCAGTATTTCCCAGAAAACTTTCTAGAAACAGCACAGGTCTTGAATATGAAAAAAATGAGAAGCAAGCCTGGACATCTGCTTCTAGAACCCAGCCCCAGATGAAATTTTGAGAAATCATAATAATAAAAATAAAATAATAAATAATATTTTAAAATATATTTTCCCTTTTTATTTATTTATTTTAGCAGGTAAGGCATTTGCCTTGCACTCAGCAGACACGGGTTCTATTCCTCCGATCCTCTCAGAGCCCTGCAAGCTATGGAGAGTATCCTGCCCCCACGGCAGAGCCTGGCAAGTTTCCCGTGACATATTTGATATGCCAAAAAAGGTAACAACAAGTCTCACAATGGAGATGTTACTGGTGCCTGCTTGAGCAAATTGATGAACAACCAGAGGACAGTGCTACAATGCTATTTTTTATTTATTTTTTGTTTTGTTTTGATTAGGGGCTACACCTGGGGTGCTCAAATATTATTCCTGTTTGTGCTTAGGAATCACTCCTGATGGTGCTTTGAACCTATATGGAGTCCCAGAGATCTAAGTGGGTTATCCATGTATAAGGCAAGAACTTTACCTGCTATGATATATCTCTGGCCCTTGTCCTAAACACTTTTAAAAATAATAGTATCAGCGCCAGAGTGATAGTACAGCAGGCAGGGCATTTGCCTTGCACGTGGCCATGCGAGTTTGATCCCCGGCATCCCATAGGGTCCCCCAAGCACCTCCAGGGGTAATTCCCGGGTGCAGAGCCAGGAGCAAACCCCTGAGCATCTCCGGGTGTGACCCAGAAAACAAAACCAAAAATAAAATAAAATAAAATAAAATAATAATGTGCTTACTCTTACTCTACTTGCAGACTTAGGCTTCTATCTGACTTGTACACCTCCATTCTATTTGTATTTTATACATAAATAAAAGTTTCTTTCTACAGTTCACTTATTAGATGTTTAAAGCTTTAAATGGGTGCCATTGACTTCGGGGAAAAGTCTAAACTCATTGCCACTGGCCTTGATATGTCTGAAAATCCTGCTTCTTCCATTCCACCTTTCATAAACCATTTTCAATTTTTCTAGCTATTCCCTGAGCCACTTTATTCTCTATAACCTTGCTCATTTTCTATCAACTGATACTAAATATAGTTTCCTGAAAGTACCAGGATATTTACAACCCTTAACCTATGTACACAATGCTACCTTTCTATGCAAAACCATTTATCCAAAGAACAGAAACTTTACATTTACATGAATAATTTTCTGTACATATATTTTCATTCAACAAAGATAACAACTCCTCTGTGTATGTTTCTTAATAATTTGCCCCTGTCCTAACCCAGGCAGAATTATACCTACTTTCTATTACTTTGCTTGAATTACATATATGTAAGTGTGTAGAGTTAAATATATTTCCAGCTTGGTTATGACAAGCTGACATAAAATTTCTTGAAAAAAATAATTTTATTTAAAAAGATAGTCCCCGCACATATAAGAGTATCAAAATAGTGGAAAGTTTATATTTTTCACTCATATACCCAAACTTTTTGAATGTCTAATTGGTGTTGGGTACGGTTCTTTAGACACTCATGGTATAAAAGTGAACTAAAGAGGTAAAATATCTGATTTTATGAAGTTGATGTGCTCAATGGGAGATTATAGAAAGAATGTACAAATGTTAGTTAAATGGTGACAAATGATATTTAATAAACAAATGATGGTTGTTTGGACATTTTCCCTAGTCCTTTCTTTGCATTATAATTTCTTATTAGACCATCAACTTATTGGGGGAAGTTTTAAAGTTGGTTCCCTGAATTAAATACAGAGCTAGATTTAAAAAAATATATTACCTAAGTATTTTTCAGCAAAAGAAATGAATAACTGTTCTGACAGTAACTTTTTATAAAAAGAATCAATTATCATCTTTGGAAATGCATTTGACAGAGATAAAAGTATAGCTATTCTTGTCTTGTCTGCATTTAGCCGAATAGTGTTGTCTTCTAGATAGCATCTGACAGTTTACAGAAGTTTAAAAGAAATTTTTATATTCCTTATGGATGTGTACATATCTTTGCATTCACCATAAAGGCACATTCTAAGGAGTGCTCATCATATCTTCCTGTATGTTATTCTCCTCCCATGTCATCTACGCCAAGTCTCTGTTGGCTGAAATCTGGTATTGGGTGGCCGTACCCCTAACACAGGAGAGATGACAGAGACCACTGGTAGTGGCTGTGCTGGCCAAAGAGATTCTCTTTGCCATGAATTGAGATGGTATGAGCGGCAGCATATGGTTTCCTCTACTAATATATTTCTAATTTAAAATAAACGGGAGCTGTGGTGTGAGGAGAGAGAATTTAGATGTCTGAGGTAATTTAAGGGATTTACATGGGAAAGTGCATAGGGGAATTGAAGTGGAGAAGACGCACACACACACACACACACACACACACACACACACACACACACACACACACTGCCATTACACACACACAGGCACACAGGAGAGAAGGAGGGTAGGTTAGCTGGAGAATTGGCAAGGATTAAGTTTGATGGTACTCTTTCATTTTCTGATGAGAATCTCTTTCACTGAAACACCATTTGGATAAATACAAGGATAAATAAAAATGCTGGTTAAGGTATTTAGATATCTCCTCTAATTACTTTTCCTCTCCAACTAAAGAAGGATATTTTGTTTTATTCTTTGGTCATGGGTAGTTTCAGTATATTGAAGAGAATTTTAAAGCAGCTTTGTCTTTGTGAGTTGTCACTGTTACACACACTTGTTGAGGCAATTACCTTGATGCTCTTAGAACAACCTAGGTTAGATCTATCAGTCAAGGTTAATTGCAATTAAAATATATAGTCATTTTCCTGGAAACAGTGCCTATACATTTGGGTAGCTGACCGAGAAATATCTTTATATTTCTAACTGTATTAACTCACACAGGTCTCAATTCATGGGAAAGAGAATCTCTTAGACCAGCATGGAACAGAAATATAGCAATGGTCTCTGTCAACTCTACTGCGTTAGGGTAATAGCCACCCAATACCAAACTTCAGCCAACAAAGACTTGGTCTAAGCAACATGGGAGGAGAATAACTTACATATTATTTACATACTGACTTTTACCTGAGAACACACTAACACAAAAAACTCACTTGTAATCTGAATATGTAAAATCACTGGAGAGGAAGAATTAAAATAAACGTAACCCAACTTAAGATGCAATAATGACAGAATATGATATTTGTCATCATTGAACTGTTTTTATTGTATTATGTGCTCTTACATTAACATTCCAAGGCAAACATACATTCCCACTATATAGGGTAAAAAAAGTTTATTGCACTCTTTTGATATTCTTTTAAATTCTAACCATCTGGAATGCTGAAATTATAGGTAGTCTTCAAGATTAATATGGCTCCTAATTTAATAGATGAGAAAAATTAAACCCAGAAAATTAAAATGATGTCTAGTTCTCTGTTCTTTCGTTAGTTTATTCATGTACTTTAATTTGTTTTAACCTAGTTTTTCCTCTTCTGTGTAAAACAATGTAAAACAAAGTAGCGAGCAAAATTCAGTGTTCTAAACCAGCAATAGTTCTTGAAGTTAGTCTTCTATCTCATCATTGAGAAAGTTATTCTGCACCACACAAAAAACCATCACTTATACTTCACCAATGACTTAGTCTTCTCATTGCTCTGAAGTTCTATACAGCTATTTTGGTCCTTAATTCTATTATTTTTTGGCATTTTTAAAATTATTTTTCTTCATCTTTTTCTAATCACTAAATATGCCTAAGTCTATAATCATGGATTTAGGGAAGTTAAACATTCTCACTCTTAATGCTATCTTTTAACTATTATTATTGGATCTCTTACCTTCCCTTTTAAATTAGCTTTCAGAAAACATTAGTTGCTATCCTCTACTAAGATGCTATTCTTCCATTGGGAGAGGTAATAAAAATTGCTACCTTTATAATCTTTGTATCTTCAAAAACAGATAAGTATAGTGGGGACGCCTTTCTTTTCTTTTCTTTTTTTTAATGATTTATTTATTTATTTATTCTGGCTTTTTGGGTCACACCCAGCAGTGCACAGGGGTTACTCCTGGCTCTGCACTCAGGAATTACTCCTGGCGGTGCTCAGGGGACCATATGAGATGCCAGGGATTGAACCCGGGTCGGCCACTTGCAAGACAAATGTTCTCCTGCTGGACTATCAATTTGGCCCAGGGGAGCCTTTCTAAAGGACAATAGCAACATCAATATTTAACCCAAATATTTGCTTTAGTCTCTGTTTGAATGAGAAAAAGAGAGTCATGAATTTCCTGGATTGAACATAGTGCCTTGGCATATACATTATATACATCACACTCAAAAACTCCCTCATAAGTAAACAACAAATGTGAATTATTGGAATTTCAAATTTATAGAGGATAGCTATGATGGATGAGTACACAAGCACTTCAGTGCATTCAGTTTCAAAAAGGCAAAAATCTTAGGAAGATTTATGAACGATGCCAAAGGAACTGGTGATTATTTGTTGGGCGTACCCTGATTCACCCACGAATTCCATCTTGAATTGTTCATTGCTTGTTATTTCCTCTGTATATTTTTTGATGCTGCAAAACTGACTTAGGATATATGCGGGTACCAACAGAAGCATCGTTTTATGTGGTCGTCCTCTCTTAGCCATAATTTTGATTTGGGGGTTGTTGTTCTCGTCACAGTTTCAGTCACCTATCATCAATCCTGATCTAAACTATTACTTTAATAAAATCATCTGAATGAGAGAGACTCATATATACCAGGCCAGTGCTCTGCCACCCAGTTGCATCCCAAGCCCTGGAGTTCTTCTGTTCTGGCCTCTTTCTCTTTCCTCTTCCTTTTCTTTCAGTTTAACAATAAGACACTTGATTGTGGCGGTGGAAGCCATAGAACAGATGGTCGGGCATTTGCCTTGCATGTAGCTGACCTGGGTTCCATCCCCAGTATCCCATATGCTCCACCAGGAGTAATTCTTGAGTACAGAGTCAAGAGTAACCCCTGAGCATCGCTGGGTATGACCAAAAAAGAAAAAAAAGAACTTGATTGTTTTGAATACTTAATAGGCCAATAGAATCATAGTGAAAATACCAAGGAATACATGAAGAAACATGTCTACTAAAAATTAGAAAGATGTGATGTGGAACTGGCAGGGAAATACAACCACCTTGGGTACAATGTAGTACCTGATATGGAGGATGGGGGTGAGGTCAGGAAGGATAAATTGGTAAGAAAATAGGAATTCCTATTTGATGCTATTTTGCTATGTTTCTATTGTTTCCTGAACTAGGATTTCAGTAAGAATGTGAAACTTTTGAATAATTGAGGTGTCTTAGGTGCTTTATGAAGGCTTATGTAGAAACACATAAGAAAAAGCACTCATCTTCATACAATCTAATACAAGAGAGATGATACATGTATTCCATTAAGCATTATAAAAGAGATTATATGGTTTCATAAGAGAATGAAAACAAAAGTAAAAGAAATATAAAAGAAGGTAAATTTAAGCCAAAGAAATAGCACAGCTGGTAAGGCAAATGCCTTGCACAAAGCTGACCCAGGTTAGATCCTCAACATTATAGGTGGTTCCCTGAGCACTGTCAGGAGTGATCCCTGAACACGGAGGCAGGTGTATTTCCTGGCTTACAGAAAAGCCATTTTATCAGCAGTAAGCCTGCAAGTTGAAACAAAGACTAATACCCAAAAAGAAGCCACTTTGTCTGCAGGGTCATAGGATGGGGATTTTAAGAGAAAAGGGGACAGCAGAACATGTTTTTAGGAAGGGTGGGTTACAAGGTAGAGGGTACTATAGTGATCAGAGGCTGATACTATGAGTGTGGGTACAGATAGAATTCTGATTAAAGTTTCTACCCTCTTATCCTTTAAGAAAAGAAAAGGGGGACATTCTCAACATTCAACTACCCCTAATCAGAGAGATATTTTGGTTTCTAATTTTGAGTTCAACTCTTATTTTTTTGTATTTGCTTCATAAGAAACTGATACTTTGGGAAAGATGGCCATGAGTTCTGAATTAACAATTTACTTTGGGGTGGGAGACATAATAATCTAAAACATAAATCAATGGGAAAAATAAAACCAGCATAGACATTGGGAGAATGAAAAGCTTTATCAAAACTACTATCACCTGTGGACAAGGCGTCCAATTAAGACTTCCTTTAAGAAGAGTTGCATAAATTCCAAAAAGGTCCTATCCTCTTGCACATGAGGCAAGACTATACCTCAAAGTATTGATCGTATAGTATGTAGAGCTTCAAACTCCTTTAAACTTCTCTGTCTCTCTGGGACATTTTGCCCATTTTCCAGTTTTTTTCTGGAACACTAACAAAGATTGAAAGAAATGACTGACCTAAATTCAGGATGGAGATCTTCAGAGTCGATTTTAGAGACATATTTTTAAAAACTGCCAAGATACTTGAAAATATCCACCTACAGCTATAACTGTGAAGGTAGTTTGGGTTCACTGTCCCTCCAAGCCGATAAAGGAGAACGACAGGGCTTTATCATCACAAACTGGTGGGTTGGAAGGAGCAGGACTCACGTCCTCATAGCAACCATCAGTTGTAAGAAGGGGAAGAGCAAGAGCATAGGGAAGCCTATTTTTAAGAAGGCAGAGCTGTAGGCACAGAGAGATGGGCTTGGAAAAGAACACTGGGAAACATACTATGATAGGACCCACTTAGCTGGAGACCCACCATGACAGGCTCTGTGGCCTTCTGAGTGACCTACACTTCTCCCAGGAACAAGAAAAGCATAAAATCAGATGCTTTTGTCATAGATCGCATCCCCGGAATGTCTTCGAAATGTAACTGTTAGGGAGTAGGCTGGATGTTGGGGGGCCAAAAATAGTAAAAAGAACTCGCTGAATTTGCTGCTCAAGGTCCTTGTTGAAACCCGCTGCACCAGAGGGATACTGGGACCCCAGCTAGCTAAAACAATAAGCCTCGCTATGTGATTTGCATTATCTGCTCTGTTCTCTGTCCTTGAGGGGTGGTTGACTCCAGATTCTAACATAGTCTGGAAATTAGACTTAAGTCCTGAGGCATGAAGGGCTTTGAGACACAGGATCCTTCTGAGGAGACCAGAAGTCATTAAGATCCAGAGTTCAGGTGGAGAGAGAGCAAGGCTGGACCCCCCCCAGGAGGGTAGAGGCTCCACAGAGGGAACAAAGCCCATCGTGCTAAGAATATCAAAAGAAGACCAACAGCAACAAGCTCTTCCCCTTGGCAACCACCCTAGCAACAGACTTTTGGGGAGAGCAGTTTGCAAAACCCAGATGCAAACCTGTTAAAGACACAACCTTGCTGCCTCTCTGCCTGTCAATGGTTCTTTCTAATTCATAAGATGTATTCCCTATCCTGGGGACTCACTGCAGACCTACTTGGGATGTGTGTTTTGCTTTTTCTGCTGTGGAGGAGCCTGTGTTCTCTCTTGCCTTGTATACTTCGTTTCCCTCCTCTCATTTCTCAGATAAACTTCTCTTCGTGAATCATCTCCTTCTGAATTTCTTTTCTGAGCTGGGCCTGGAAAGTCGGGGTAGGACTTAGCATGGACTTTCCTTCTTACAAAGAGTAATTCCTCCTCCAGCCTGAGCAACATGACTCCTAAAACCCCAGGTGCAGGGATCATTTTCCACTCTGGGCGGAACAGGCACAATCTGAGCACAGCATGACAACCACCTTGAAGGCTGGTAAAACATCAGATACTGTAGAGCATCAAGGCACACTGCCAGCGATCCTGAAATTCCCAGGCACTTCCCCGGGTGACCAGTACTGAGGAGACGGAAATGAGGAACTCCCCTTCTTTTTTTTTTTTTTTAGTGAATCACCCACGTGAGGTACAGTTACAGACTTACAAAGTTTCGTGACTACGTTTCAGTACCCATCCCTCCACCAGTGCCCATTCTCCACTACCAATGTTCCCAGTATCCTTCCTGCAACCCTCACTCCTTTCCCCCCCATCCCTCACCCCCACCTCTGTAACAGACACACTCTCACTCTCACTCTCTCTTTTTTGGGGTGTTATGGTTTGCAATACAGATACTAAGTGGCCATCGTGTTTGGTCCATAGTCTACTTTCAGCACACATCTTCCATCCCAGAGACTCCATTTTTGAGGCTGCCTCTCTCTTCTCCCCACTCACAGAAGCCAGTTGAGGAACCCTCCTTCCTCTGGGGGAGTTACCTCTCCCACCTCTAAGAGTGGGTTACAAACCACTAAGCATAGAATGAACGGGACTGACTCCCAGAGGCACACTGCATCTCATCTCCAAATCCAAAATAAGCGTTGGGATTTGGTGGGAATGTAAGTGAAGGAGAACTGTTCATACCTTTCCTCTTTGCAGCAAAGACAGTTTCCTTCCCCCTAGGGCTGGAGTCATAGTACAGGAGGTAGGGAGCTTGCCTTGCACATGGCAGACCTGGGTTTCGTCCCTGGCATCCCATAAGGTCCCCAGAGCTTACCAGAGATGATCCCTGAGCACAGAGCCAGGAGTAATATCTGAACACCATCAGTGTGGCCCAAACGATGACAAGGAATATTGATCACTAGCCCAGTCTCAAAGAGAAGGAGAAGATGAAATGAAAGGGATAAAAAAAAGAAATTTATGGTGAAGAAGGTAAAAAGACTCAGCCAGTCAGGTGTAGAGTGGGACCATCTCAGAAGATAACACAATTTTCAGTGTCGAACCTCGCCCACACCCCAATTCAACTCACCAACTGCCTTTCAACAGTTCTGCCACTTGCAAATTGCCTACTGCTAATGTATTTGTTCCTCTCAGCATCTGGACTAAACTGAAACAGGCTTCTTTGTGATCTCTTTTATTTATTTTTTAAGATAAGTTTATTGACCTGGCACCCGAGCTGCGCAAGAGGAAGAGAGCGGCTTGGAACGCCTTCAAGAGTGTCAAAGAAATAGCTAAGAGGATGAAGAACCTCCGGCTCTGGGCACATCTCTTTGATTCCACTGTTCTTCCTGCACTAACATATGCCTTAGAGACCTGGGCCCTAAGCAAACAGGATGAGAATGTTATTCAGGTCTCTCAAAGAAGAATTGAAAGAGCTATGCTTGGAATATCACGTTTCACTCAAATGAGAGAAAGAATCCGGAGTTCCGACATCCGTCGACGATCAAGAATCAGGGACGCTGTCTCATTTGCCAAGGTGTCAAAAATCAGATGGGCTGGTCACGTAATGAGATTTAAAGACGACCGTTGGACTAGAGCTGTTACCGACTGGATTCCACGGGATGTCAAAAGACCGCGTGGCCGCCCACCTACCAGATGGTCAGACTTCTTCGTCAAGATCATGAACGATGGGTTTGAGGCCCTTCATGTTCCCGGAGCGAACAGATGCCATTGGGCCACACTAGCACGCGACAGGGACAAATGGAGACGTTACTGGCGCCTGCTCGAGCAAATCGACAACTAACGGGAAGTTAAGCGATTAAGTGATTAAGTTTAAGTTTGGTCCAGCATAATAGTACAGTGGGGAGGGTGTTTGCCATGCATGCAACAGATCTGTGTTCGATCTCTGGTACCCCATATGGTGCCCTGAGCCTGTCAGGAGAGATTCCTGAATACAGAGCCAGGAATAAGTTCAAGCACCATTATAGTAGATTCCCAAGGTACAGAATCTATGACATAAAGTAGTAAAGTATACATCTCAGGCAGCGGAGGGGGCCGTTTCCCAGAAAGGAGCTGGGGAGATATTTAGAGGGTAGGGCACTTGCCTTGCATGCAGCAACCAGGGTTCCATCTCTGGCATCTTATATGGCCCCCCCAAGACCTCCCCCTAATATCAGTAGTGAAGAGCCAGAAGTTACCCCTGAGCCTCACCAAAACAAACAAGAAAGAAGGGGTGGTAGGAGCTTAAATGTGCTTTTTTCTCTGTCATATTAGTTTATATAATTTTCCCAAACTGAATCTGTTGCTAAGGTGGTTGCCAAGGGAAGAGCAAGGAGCTGCAGATCTTCTTTGATGTTCCTCATTAGGCCTTTGTTTGCGCTCAGGGGCTTCTGCGCTCAGGGGGCCCAGTCCCACCCTGGGCCTAGAATCTGTATCTTAAAGGATTTCCTTAGATGGATCATCCTTTGGGCTGGCAAAGACCTTCATGCCTTTGGGCACGTTTAGTCTCTGGAGACTAGGGTTTTTTTTATAGTTTTCTCTCCACCGCCATGCATAATCAGGAACACACACACACACACACACACACACACACACACACACACACCATCTCTCTGCTTGCAACATTCCCCCCAAAAGAGATTTGACCCTTTATGCCTTTCAAGGATCGAGGGGTCAAGGCCTGTCCTCCGTAATTTCTTCCTGCAAAAGAAAGGACACAGACCTGGTCTGTGTAAGGGAGCGAATCGCACACTAACAATATTAATTGGGCCCGAGAGATGATTTATTGCATTTAGTAGGGCTCAAAGTCTGAGACAGAGAAAACTAGGTCAGGAGGAGTAAAAGGCTTTTTCTCCGTCTCTGGGATGAAGAGTGTTTTCAATAATAAAATGCTTGGGCGGGAATGATAGTATAGCAGGTAGGCACTTGATTTGCGAACAGATGGCCCGTGTTTGATCTGAACCCCAGTGGTCCTCCAAACACCACCAGGAGTGAGCACAGAGCCAGGAGTCAGCCCTGAGCATCACTAGGTGTGGCCCAAACATAACAACAACAAAAGAGACAATGGTCTTCCTGACTTTTATTCCATTACTGACTGACTTCTATCAGCATGATATCCTCTAGTTCCATTCGTGTTGCTGGAAATTTGACCTTTTTCTTTCTTAGACTGCATAATGTTCCACTGCCACTGTGTGTGTGTGTATACATAACACACACCACAATTTCTTAATCCATTGGTTTGTATTTGGGCATCTGGGTTCTTTTCTTATCTTGAGTATTGTACCAAGAGAGAAAGCCTCAATCTCCCCTTGCCGGCTGCTGTGGGCAGCTCCATTTTAACTGTCTTCGTTCCACATTTTAAACATTTCTGCCAATTCTCAGGCTTTATTCTGAGAATGGTGAACGAGGAAGCCTCAGTTTCCCCATGGCAGTGAAGAAAAGCACCCCAGTTTTCTCTCTCCAGGTGTTCCCTTTTTCCCTCATCAACCTTATTCACAGTCCACCCACAAGGTTCTCAGCATTCCCGGGATTTCTCACAGGGAAACTAATATAATGGGCAAATATTCCCAGAGAGATTTAGGCCAGCTAGACACCCTTGTGATCTTTCTGGCATCTTTGTACTTGCCAACCCATAAGGAATACAAGGGCTTAAATGGGCTCACACAAAGCTTCCTTTTAACTTAGTCCTATACTAAGTTCCTTCCTTCCCGCTTTCCAATAAACGTCTCTACTTTCCAATAACGCTGAGTGTTCTTATCATTCAATATTTACATTCTGAAAAACACTGAAGAGCCTGGGAATGGCGAGTGAACAGAGACCCGCCGCCGTAGACTCTGCCTCACATGCAACAGTGGGAAGTCAACGATTTCTCAAGGGCAGAGATTCTGTTCCAGATATTAAGCTCACAGGAAAGGAAGAGAGAACAGGCAACACCTAGGCATGCCAGCACTGTATGTGCACCCACCCTCTACCCGCCCCCCCCCCCCACACACACATACACCATGTCCCACCAGGGAGACCGTGGTGAGCCTCCACACTGCCAGGCCAGAGCAACAATGCACTGCCAGATCCAAAAAGTCAATTGTCACTACTGCTGCCTAGACAGTGGGGAAAAGTGTCTCCTGGAATAGCCCTTGGTCTGAGCACAGCTTGGGAAATATGGCCCCATAACTACGGATAGATGATACGAACCAGAAGCTCTTAAAAGAACGATACAAATGGTAGAGTAAAATGGAATATATGCTTAACCTAATGGGCCTTGATATAAGTGAATATATTTATTCAATGCAGAGTCTCCTGCCCCTGCGCCTGGCTGTCCTCACCGGGGCCCCTTGGAGAGGGGTGGGTTGAGATTCCCTCCCTGCCCCCGACAAGGGCTCCGGCAGTCGAAGACCTCCAGAACCAGCCACCACCGTGCTGAGACCACTCTCCACACACATGAAGGTGCCAGCAGAGGAAGAAAGGCATGCAGGGCCCTGGGGCTGAGATCTCCAAGCCTGCTCGGATCGGGGCTGAGCATCCTCCACCCAGATCCTCCAAATTCCGGTAGGCAGGGGTCACACCCACCAACTGGCCCCTGGCGCCGTGTAATCCCATCAATGGCCAAGACTCAGAGACTATAAAACCCAGCTCCCGGACATCTTATTATCTCATTCCTACTTTGGACAAACTGGCAGGCTACCCAATGTAACCTGCCCACACGGCAGAGTCTGGCAAACTCCCCGTAGCATATCCAACATGCCAAATACCAGTCACAATGATGGGTCTCATTCTCCTAACCCTGAAAGAGCCTTAAATATGGCACCTTTTAAAAAATCTCAGGGCTAGGACGAAGGAGACGTTACTGGGGTCTGCTCGAGGCAATCGACGAATAACAGGATGGTCGTGATCATGATTTATTCAATAGTACAGAGGGGAGAACATTTGCTTTGCACTCACCTGACCCAGGTTTGATCCCCGGCACCCCTTAGGGTCCCCTGAGCCTACCAGGAATAATTCCTGAGTGCAGAGCCAGGAGTAAACCATGAGCATCACTGGGTATGATTCAAGAACCAAAAAAAAAAAAAAATCTTTTTTTTTTAAATAACAATTTGAATTACAAAGTCCCCAAGGTCTCACCCTGGACTGTATCTGTTCTTTTGGCTTGGGCAGTGCCCACCTTCATTTTTTTTTTTTCCAAGTCAGCTTAGTGTGAATCTAAGCAGAGCGGTGGGGAGACGAGCTTTGTCAGGAGGAGGCTGTCTCCCCCGCCTGCTGCTGCCTGGGTCTTTCTGTCCTGCAGGGCTGCGGGGTCTCTTCCCTGCCCTGCTCACAACTGCACAGGCTCCATTGCTATTGTTATTCTGGGAAGCAGTGAGCCTGGGTCAGCTTTCCAGCCATGCCTGAGTAAATTGCATCCCAGTGTTCACTACCTATCAGCATTGCTGGGGCCCATCATTAACTGCAGCTTCCACTCTCCACACCTCTGCAGTTCACACCATTAACTTTGCTTCCAGCTTAGCAACTCCTCCTGCTGCTGATGTACTGAGTGATCGAGCTCTTCGCTGACCTCTGCAGGGCACTTCTCTGGGCCACCACCACAGCATCCCTGGTCACTACCATTTTGTTCTATCTAGCCAGCTATAATTTACAGAGAACCCTTCCCTACTGCCTGCACATCTCCTCTCCCTTACCAGACTTTTCTCAAAACTTAGTGCTGCCTGGTATATTGTGGAAACGAGGACAGTGGAGAAATCTCCGGTTCTCTTGCTCAGCCAGGAAATAGAAATGTTCTACTGTTTAAAAATCGCCTCACCTCGTGCAAAGTCTGGTGTTGGGTCTGCCTAACCTATACCTTACCAGTCTAGGCAGCTGGTAATACCACCCCCTGGAAAGATTTCTCACAGGTAAGACCTGACAGGCCCAGGCTCCAATCCAGACAGGGCCAAAACAGGCTTTGTTTATGTTGGTGGGCCCCATGGGAGGCTCATGTGAAATGGGGAGGAGATAGACGATCACTTTATTCCCATCTGCCTCTGCCACCCAGGGTCCAGGGTTGCTGGATTCTTGTCTCGCCTTGCAGAAAGAAATTTCAGGAGTAAACAAGCAGTGAAAATTATAGTTTTTATTTGGAGGTTTTGAAGGGAAGGAGAAAGAGAAAGTGGGAGAGAGTGGAGAGTGGAGAGTAAGGTGTTCAAGAGAGAACGTGGGCTTCTCCAAGGGTGGAAAGAGCCCCTACACATGTCCCAGCATTAGACATGAAAGCATGAAAGTCCACATCTCAAGAGGGTGTAAGGTCCCGTGGGACTCGAGGGAAATTCCAGAGCTAAATTCTGCTAATTAGTAACCTTACCTGCCCTCTCCCTAATAAAGCCCTGAGCTGTAAATCCTGCCTCCACTGTTGACTCTTCTTAATTGAGATGTAAATTCTGCCTCCACTGTTGACTCTTCCTTATCTGCCCCTCTGCCAGTAACTCTCCCCTCATCCCCCTCCACCAGAATGCAGATGTCCTGAGCTGTATATCACAGGGAGCCAGGGGTAGACATAGAAGATAACAAGATGTCTGAGTTATGAGATACCCGCTAGTCACAATGCCCATGTACGTAAATGCTGATCTTTGAATCTATAGGCTAAGGAGTGATGTACTTTTAAATGGATTGGTTAAAAAAAAGTATACATTGTTACGAATGTATTGGCCATGAAATGTGTGGGCTCTGCTGTAATGGCCAGTGAAGGCCTATATAAGATCTACTTTGAAGAAGCTCTGGGTCTTGTCTGACGGCTTGACCCTGACTAGCCAGCTCAATAAACTACCTGCTTGCTGATTGCATTCCTGCTTGGTCCTTGCTTGCGGTTGGAGATCCAGAGCCGTGCCCTAACAAGGGAAGATGCGGGCGACACATGTGCTCAGGCAGCACATGTGCTCAGTCATGTTGGCCAAAGTGGCACATGGGCCCAGGCAACATATACGCACCTTCCTTTGTTCAAGGTGGCCTTTTTAGGGTTTCTTCAGCCAACCCCCATGTGGGGCTTCTACCTAGGTCAAAGTCCGTTGCTAAGGAGTTTGTCAAGGGGGTAAAGTTGGGAGTGGTGATGGTCTACTTTGAAATTTCTTTCCTGGCCTTTTGTTCCTGATGGAGCTTCTGTTGGAGTCTCCTCAGGGTCTGTTAGGGACTGGCACCAGTTCTCCATGAGGTCAGGGTTATAACTTCCCAAGAAATTTACTGCCATTGCCTTGGGAGAGCGCCTTCCCTATCAGCCTGCCTGCCTACATCACTTACTCACACGTAATTGCGCATTCCCACACCTGCCCCCAACCTCCTTGCCATCCCTATAAATCCACCCTAAGATGCAAGTTGGCTGCAACGTCACTGGTTTCTTCTGAGGCCCAAGGCTGTGATCCTCGCCCTGGAACACTCCCAATCGCCTGCTTCAGCCCGATTCTCCTCTTGGTTTCTGCTTTGTCCTTCCCCTAGTCTGTTGCCATGCCTCCCGTCTATCCCATTTGGGCTCACATTTTTTCTGTGGTTATACTGTGGAATGATGCTCAAGTTCAAAAATAAATGAATACACTTGAAGGTCTAGATGATTAATTGTTACTCACTTGTTTGTCACCCTCACGTCACTCTACGGCACAACTGCCAACCACTACCAGGCCGTTGACTCCCCAGGCAGAAGGGCTTGTCAAACCAGGTTGCTAAAACCTGCCCCCAGAGTCCCTGACTCTGTCTGTCTGGAGTCTAACTGTGAATTGTATGCTTTTAACAAATGCCCAGATGATTCTGCTGCTGCTGATCTGAGTACTACATGTAAGAGTCACTGCTTGTGG